>NC_136968.1:3221038-3871038 GCF_032717465.1 Coenobita brevimanus | reverse complement strand
CACACACTCCATCAATTCCTGGGGCCTTTCCCAGCTTAATCTTCTTCATCGCTTCCACTACTTCCGCCCTACTGATCTCTTCCTCCCTCCTCTCATCTCTTCTTCTCCCAGCCATTCCTCAACCACTTATACTTGCACTGCTCTCTCTCTCTACATTCAACAAATCCTCAAGGTGCTAATTCCATCTCCTCAATTTATCTCTCTTCTCCACCAACAATCTATTATTCCTATCTTTCACTCCCCTACTATTTCCCCTTTCACACTGCCTTACTTTCTTTACCTCCTTCCAAAACAATTTCTTACTCTCCCTCCATTTCACACTCAGATTCCTCCCAAATTCTTCATCCACTTTCTTCTTACTCTCCTTCACCAGTCTTCTCACCTCCCTCTCTCCTGCTCACATATACGTCTCTCTTCTCTCTCTCATCTTCTCCCTTATCTCTACTCACTAGCCATTCACTATATGCCATTTTCATTGGTTCCACAGCTCGTTTCACTTCATCATTCCACCATGCGCTCCCATGCACACCCCTGCATCTCCTCCTCACTCCATAAACCACCTCACACGCTGTGCTCATCTCTTCCGTGAATATCTTATATACGTCTTCCACCCCTTCCATCTGCTCTAACTCATACCTTCCCAATCTCTCTTCCACTATGCTCTTATACTTTACCATTTTCTCACTATCTTGCAACTTTTCCACTCTTCTCACAGGAGCTGTTTCCTCCTTTCATCCCCTTCATCTCTTAAACCATTTTCTTTGTAGCTTTACCTTGGCCATCACTAAGTGATGGTCCGAGACTCCATTCTCCCACCCTCTCCACACTCTTGCATCCAACACTTGTCTTCTCATTTGCTCATCCACACACACGTAATCTATCATTGCCGTTCGTTCAACAAGTTCACCATCCATCCTCCTCATGACTCTCCATGTATACCTGTGGATCATCTTATGCCGAAAATAGATGTTAGCTATTGCCAACCCCTTACCAGCACAGGTGTCCACCAAAGCACTAACATTCCCATCTACTTCAGCTGGCACACCCTACTGACCAACCACTCCATCCACTCGTACATTCCCAACTTTACCATTCATGTCTCCAATCAAAAGCACTCTCGCTCCGCTCAGATTTGTCCATACATCCTTCTACACTTGCCCAAAACTCATCTTTCACTCTTGCCACTCGGTCCTCTGTCGGGGCATACACACATACAATCCCCCGCACTTGTATACCTACTTTCATCCTCACCCATACAATCCTTGCACCCACTGTTCCATACTCTCTTATATGCTCCTTCTATTTCTTGCATATCATCAGTTATACTCCCTCTCTTGCCCTCTCGTTCTCATTAACTCCCACACATACACCTAAACCATATTCCCACTCTCTCATCCTTTCACCTTACCATTTAGTTTCAGTCAATCCACATATATCCACTCTTGCATCTTCCTTAGCCTTTATCATTCTTTTTCTGTGCCTGCCCCTCCTCTCTTCCTATATCTCCCATCTTTCCTGTCACTTCTTATTGCTCTTCTTTCCTTTACAAGTGGCTTTACATTGAGTGACAAGCCAAATGGATTCCTGTAAGCCAAGAAACCATTTACAACGCTGGGTGGTAACCATATAACCAATCCATACGTGCTCCCTACGTGTCAACTAGTGGGTTGGTGGAGGGTTAGTGCCCCTCCCCGTAAAACCAATAACTTTTTTTTTTTTTTTTTTTTTTTTAATGCGAGGAAGAAGGAACCAAAGGCCATGAGCCCGCAGTAACAGTTCCCTCCAAGAGAAAAACAAAATACAATATAGAGCCAAATTCAAGATCCGATCATTTTGAGATGCCTGGACACACTGCGTTTGAAAGACTGGAGATCATAGGCAGCAGGAAATACAGACAGAGGGAGACAGTTCCAGAGCTGACCTGTTGCATAAATGAAAGACTGGGAGTAACGGTTAACTCTTGCATTAGAGAGTTGGACAGAAAAAGGATGAGAGTTTGCTGCCAGATGGGTGCTACGCGCCCGTCGTAGAGGTGGAGGAATGCAAGCAGACAGTTCAGAGGAGCAGTGACCATTAAAGTAGCGATAGAAAAGAGATAAAGATGCAACAGTGTGGCGAAGAGACAGAGGTTGAAGGGAGTCAGTAAGAGGAGGAGAGTTAATGAGACGAAAAGCCTTTGACTCCACCCTATTGAGAAGAGCTGTATGTGGGGAGCCTCCCCACACATAAGAGTTGTACTCCACACAGGGGCGGATAAAACGCCTGTATAGAGTCAACAATTGCGCAGGGGTAAAGAAAGAGCGGAGTCGGCTCAGCACACCCAATCTCTTGGAAGCAGATTTTACAAGAGATGTAATATGATCTTTCCAAGATAAGTCCCGAGTAAATGAAACCCCAAGCATGTTCAAGGATGATGCAGGATTAAGCTGAATATTATTAAACATTAGTGGGTATACCTGTGGAAGATTTTGTCGGGTTGATAGGTGTAAGAACTGAGTCTTAGATGCATTAAAGACAATCATATTATTTTTACCCTAGTCAGAGATACGAGCCAAGTCAGACATTAGGTGTGCCATAGCCTCATCCCTTGATTGTTGAAGTAACTGTTGAGATGGGCGTTGCAGGAACCGAATGGAGAGGTGAAGGGTGGAGTCATCAGCGTATGAGTGGATAGGGTTAGATGTACAGCTTAGAAGATCATTGATGAATAAAAGGAAGAGAGTTGGAGATAGGACAGAGCCCTGAGGAACACCACTGTTGATAGATCTAGGAGAAGAACGATGGCCGTCTACAACAGCGGCTATAGAACGACCAGAAAGGAAGCTAGCGATGAAGGCACAGATAGAAGGATAGAAACCGTAGGAGGACAGTTTGGAAATTAAAGATTTATGCCAGACTCGATCGAAAGCCTTTGAGATGTCAAGTGCAATGGCAAAGCTTTCGCCAAAGTCCCGAAAGGAGGATGACCAGGAGTCTGAAAGGTAGGTGAGAAGATCGCCAGTGGAGCGTCCCTGACAGAACCCATACTGACGATCGGAAAGAAGGTTGTGATAGGAAAGATGCCTTAAAATTTTTCTATTAAGAATTGACTCAAAAACTTTTGAAATACAGGACGTTAAATCAATTGGACGATAGTTGGAGGGTTGGGAGTGGTCACCCTTCTTTGGGACCGGCTGAATGAGAGCAAACTTCCAGCAAGAAGGAAAGGTACAAGTTGACAGACAAAGACGAAAGAGTTTGCCTAGGCAGGGTGTAAGCACAGAAGCACAGTTCTTGAGAACAACAGGAGGGACCCCATCAGGCCCATATGCCTTGTTAGTACTGAGGCCAGTGATGGCAGAAAATACATCAACTGAAGAAATTTTAATGTCAGCCATGAGGAAGTCAGAGGGGGGAAGTGAAGGAGGAACAGCACCGGAATCGTCTAAGGTAGAATTGGAGGAGAAAGTCTGTGCGAAGAGATCTGCTTTATCAGTAGAAGAAATAGCTACAGAACCATCAGAGTAGAAAAGAGGAGGGAAGGATGATAAGGTAAAGTTGTTAGAAAGATTTTTGGCAAGATGCCAGAAGGAGCGGGAAGAATTCGAGTTGGAGAGTTGAGAGCATTTAGTATGGATGAAATTATTTTTAGTAGAGCGAAGAACAGACATAGCACGATTCCGGGCAGAAACATAAAGATGATGTGATTCAGGGGTGGGTTGGCTCCGGTACCTTTTGTAGGCCCTCTCCTTGTTGCGGACAGCATTAGAACAAGCGTGATTAAACCAAGGCTTTCTTGCGTTAGTCAAAGGATATGAGAAAGGAATGTATGCTTCCATGCCCGAGAGAATAACCTCCGTAATGCGCAAGGCATACTCAGATGGCTCACGGCCATGGAAGCAATAATCATTCCAGGGAAAATCAAAGAAGTACTGCCTGAGGGCCTCCCAGTCTGCGGCTCCAAAATGCCACAGACGACGTTTCCCTGGAGGGTCCACAGGCCGTACCGGAGTGATAGGACAGGTTAAGGTAATAAGGTTGTGATCGGAGGAGCCCAACGGAGAGAAAAGATTAACAGAGTAAGCAGAAGGGTTAGTTGTGAGGAAGAGATCAAGTATGTTGGAGCTCTCTCCAAGGCGGTCAGGGATACGGGTAGGGTGCTGTACAAGCTGCTCTAGGTCATTAAGGATAGAAAAGATGTAGGCTTGTTCACCAGGTGGATCCGTGAAAGGAGAGGAGAGCCAAAGGTGGTGGTGAACATTGAAATCTCCAAGAATGGAGATTTCAGAGAAAGGAGAAATGGATAGAATGTGTTCCATCGTAGAAGTAAGATAGTCAAAGAATTTTTGATAGTCAGTAGAATTAGGGGATAAGTAAACAGCACAGATATATTTAGTCAGAGAATGACAGGAAAGCCGAAGCCAGAGTGTGGAGAATTCAGAAGAATCAAGTTCAGGAACACGAGAGCAAGATAAGTCGTTGCGTATATATACACAACAGCCACCTTTGGCTTTGAAATGAGTATAGAGAAAGTAGGAGGATACAGAAAAGGGTTTGCTGTCAGTTGCCTCAGACAGCTGAGTCTCCGTTAGAAGAAGAAGGTGAGGTTTAGAGGAGGAGAGGTGGTGCTCAACAGAGCGAAAGTTAGAGGAAAGGCCGCGAATGTTGCAGAAATGAAGAAGAAGAGAGTCAGACAGTGGTTCCAGGCACCTCGAGTCGTCACCGGGAGAGGGGCAGATGGTGGGGGCATTTATGGTCCCCCCCCCCCCGGGGACTCCGAGGCTTGATAAAACGACGCCATTTTTGGTAAATTTTGAATAGGAAGTGTAGTGTGTACTGTGCATGTAGTTTGGTGAAGATAGTTAGAGAAATTTGTACTGGAGAGCATGCTGGCCTACTCTCTGTGTAACTGAGACACTGAAAAAGTTCAGCAAAGGGGGATGGTCAGGAACTAGTCCTGAGGGCTGATGAAATGGGAGCTCTAGCACTCCCTGTCATCAGCTTTCCCTCCACCTCGGGAGTACTGCCCTGCTCGACTTGTGCTACAGTCTACTCCTTAGAGTCAAATGGCCACCCCTTATGTGATTATGGCATCTGGCAATAGATAGATAGATAGCATCATCAAGTACCTGAACAATCTCTCTCTCTCTTGCACTTCATCATTGACTCCTCTCACATTCCATGTCCCCACGCATAGAATGTCCTTTGACCGTTTCTTAGTCGTCAATGTATGGTCCGTCCTGATCTGAGGCGCTTTATTTGCTTGTTTAGTTAGTTCTTTTTACTGGGTGGGGTACTAACCCACCACCAACCCTTTTAGTCGCCTCGTACGACAAGCAGGGATACTGGGGGAGTATGCTTGAAACCCCCCTACCCCCAGGGGGTATATATATATATATATATATATATATATATATATATACTGTATATATATATATATCTATATATATATATATATATATATACTGTATATATATATATATCGTTTCGTTTAGTTTCGTTTTTAAAGGCTCCAACATGCTTGCATGTGTCGGCCTTGGTCACCTAATGGCAGCTCTCCACGCTGCACGATCCATTGCAGCCTCCCTGTTCAGTCCCTTAACCCTAAGGTCACACTTAATGACCTCGTCCCATGTCTTTCTTGGTCTACCCCTCATAACCCCACCCCCAATATTAACACTTCTCACCTTCCTCTCCTAATTATCATCCCCCATCCTCTCCACATGTCCAAACCACCTCAATCTACCTCTCCTCATCACAACACCAATACACTCCAGTCCCATCCTACCTCTCAACTCTTCCATTGTAAACCCAGCCCCTCCAGGCCTTGGACGCTGGGACGCACTGCACATCCACCTAATCATTGTCATTTCTGTACGTCTGAGCCGGCGAATATCTTCCTCCTTCACTGCCCAGGACTCACTACCATACAGCATTACACTCCTAACACATGCTGCATACAAAGACCCCTTAGCACGTAGGGAGAGCCCTCTCAATGTCAGGAGAGGCAAGAGCTCCCGGAACTTCTTCCAACCACTTCTCACCCTAGCCACAGAGCTAGCTCCAGCCCCACCTCCAGCACACAACATGTTTCCCAAATAACAAAGCTCTTCCACACACTCAAGAGATTCACCAGCAGGTTTAATCCTTTCACGTCTGACAATCTCCACCTGCTCACCCCGGCACGTCGTACACATAAAATCAGCATTATCTCGCAGTCTACCTCTGATACCACTACATCTCTTATGCACCCACTTATCACACACACTGCACAAGATGGAATTACTTCCCACGCCCTTGTGGCAAACTGCACATGGCCACTCTCCCTCGTCTTTGACAGTACCGCCACCAACCCTAGATATCATCACTTTTGTTTTGTCTGCATTTACCCTTAAACCCTTTTGCCCCATACCGTCTCTCCACTTCCTAAACCCTTCCTCCGCCTCCCTTTCATTCTCTGCAATCAACACCAAATCATCAGCATACAACAACTCCCATGGGAGTCCGTTTCTAATGTCACATGAAAGGGCTTCAAGTACCATGATAAACAACATGGGACTCAAGACTGACCCCTTATGCACACCAACATTCACGGAAAACTCATCACTCAAATCTCCATTCACTCTCACCTGGGTGTGAGCACCCACATACATGGCCATAACCATCCTAACCAGCCACTCCTCCAAGCCAAGCTTTCTCATTGCCCACTTCACCACCTCTCTAGGGACTCTGTCACCCTTTTCCAAATCAACAAAAACAAAATAAAGATCTCTTCTCCTACCAATATATTTTTCCTGAAGCTGTCGAACAATGAATATGGCATCAGTGGTCCCCCTACCTGGCATAAACCCAAACTGCATCTCGTCAATATTCACTCTTTCTCTAATCATACCTTCTAAAACTCTCACCATTACCCTCATTATCTGATCTAAAAGCTTTATACCCCTATAATTTCCTCTTTCCAGGTCATCACCCTTCCCTTTATACACATTTACAATTACACTCTTCAGCCAATCATCTGGGACAACACACTCATAAATAATCCTATTTATCAGGTCAGTAACTAAACTCACCCCTATATCGCCTGAGGCCTTCAACATTTCGGCAGTCAACCCAGACACACCTGCTGCCTTCCCCACCCTCATCCTGCCTATTGCCTCACCCACAGTAGCAGTATCAATCAAAGGCCAAGGGCCAGACACTGGATCTGCTGGCTCCAAACCTTCCCTGTCCCAGTCAAACTCCTCATTCAACAACCGGTTATAATGCTCTCTCCATGCATCTTTAATATCCTCACTGTTCACTACTACCCTTCCTTCATCGTTCTTCACACACTGCTCACCTATGATATCCCGATTATCCCTCTTCACCAGACCTGCCACCCTAAATATATTTTTCCTTTCCCCATGATTTAGGTTATCAACTAATTGTCTCTGTGACTCAGACTTTGCCCTGTATACCTCTCTTCTAGCCCTACGCTTGGCAGCCAAATATTCCTCTTTGCTACCACCCTTCTTCCATTCCCAGAAAAGCCTTCTTTTCTCCTTGATTGCAGCTTCTACACCCTCATCCCACCACCAAGTTACTTTATGTCTTGGTGGTCCTCTTGTCCAGCCGCATGTTACATCAGTAACTCTCAAGAAATTGTTCTTGAGGGCTCTGTACTGTTCATTAACGCCTCTGTCTACAGCTCCCTGTTCAGCCACCACTCTCCTCAACTCGCTATAGAAGGCATCCCTTACTACTTGGTTTTTCAGCTTCCATATTTTCCTCCTAGGTACATAAGTCCTATTTTTCATCACTTGTTCTTTAAGCACCATATCACAAATCAATAGTTTGTGCTGCTGCACACACTCCTCACTTCCTATAACTTTAACATCCCTCACTAACCTCCTATCGGCCCTCCTAACCAGAAAATAATCTATCTGACTGCTATACATATATATATATATATATATGGATGGTGAGGATATGGAGAATGTGAGTGCATTCAAGTACTTGGGTAGTGTGATGAGTAAGGATGGAACTTTGGGGGATGAAGTACGTGAAAGGGTACAGCAGGGAAGAAAGGTTGTTGGTACACTGAAAGCAGTGATGAGAAATAGGGAGTGAGAGCAGTGTGAGTATAAGTGGTTGGGGAATGGCTGGGAGAAGAAGAGATGAGAGGAGAGAGGAAGAGATCAGTAGGTCGGAAGTAGTGGAAGCGATGAAGAAGATTAAGCTGGGAAAGGCCCCAGGAATTGATGGAGTGTGTGGTGAAATGCTTAGGTATGGGGGTGAGATTGTTGTGGAGTGTATATGGGAGTTGTGTAGATTGGCTTGGGAAGAGGGAAGGGTTCCAGAGGACTGGAAATCAGGTATAATTGTTCCTCTGTACAAAGGAAAAGGGGAGAGAGAAGTATGTGGTAACCATAGGGGTATTTGCCTTCTTAGTGTGACTGGTAAAATATATGGTAGAATACTCATTGATAGGGTTAGGCATATGACAGAGGAGCTAGTTGGAGAAGAACAAGGGGGATTTAGGGAGGGAAAAGGGTGTGTAGATCAGATATTTGTTCTAAGATGTTTAGTGGAGAAGTATCTAGAGAAGGGAAGGAAAGTGTACGCTGCCTTCATGGACTTGGAGAAAGCTTATGACAGAATAGATAGGAAAGGTATGTGGAAGGTATTAAGAATATTTGGAGTGGAGGGGAAATTGTTGAGTGCTGTGAAGAGTATGTACGAGGGAGCTAGGGCTACGGTGCGAGTGGATGGTGAGCTGAGTGAGTTCTTTGATCTCAATGTGGGACTGAAACAGGGGTGTGTAATGTCTCCATGGCTGTTTAATATATATATGGATGGGGTTGTAAAGGAGGTACAAGGTAGGGCAGTAGATGTGGGGGTGGCCCTAATGAATGAGGGTGAGATTTGGAAGCTTCCGGTGTTGCTGTTTGCTGATGATACAGTATTGTTGAGTGAAGATGAATGGGAGTTGCAAGGTTTGGTGAATGAATTTGGGACAGTGTGTAGGAGGAGGAAGCTGAAAGTTAATGTAAACAAAAGTAAAGTTATGGTGTTTGAGAGGAATGAAGTCACAGAGTGTGCAGTGAGGTTGGATGGTGAGGATATGGAGAATGTGAGTGCATTCAAGTACTTGGGTAGTGTGATGAGTAAGGATGGAACTTTGGGGGATGAAGTACGTGAAAGGGTACAGCAGGGAAGGAAGGTTGTTGGCACACTGAAAGCAGTGATGAGAAATAGGGAGGTGAGTATGGAAGTTAAGAAGTCACTGCATGATGGTATTGTGATCCCTACCCTGACGTATGGAAGCGAGGCGTGGACCTTACAAGAGGGGAACAAGTCAAGAGTGAGAGCAGTGGAAATGAGTTACTTGAGAGGAGCATGTGGAGTGACGTGGAGGGACAGGTTGACGAATGAAGAAGTGAAGGAACGTTGTGGGGTAGATGTGGATGTGGTTGAAAAGATTAGGAGAAATACACTGAGGTGGTTTGGACATGTGGAGAGAATGGAGAATGAAAGACTGACTAAGAGGGTGTATGTAGGTGAGGTGGAGGGAGGGAGAGGGAGAGGTAGACCGAGGATGAGGTGGAGGGATGGAGTTGAGAGGTATATGAGGGAGGGGGGGGAGTGAGTTGGGGGGAGGGGAGTCAAATTGTGGGTGACAGAGTGACTTGGAGGCGTTTTGTCTGCGGCCATCCTTTGCGGGATTAGGGCGTCGGGCTATGGATAGATAGATAGATAGATATACATATATATATATACAGTATATATATATATATATGTGTGTGTGTGTGTGTGTGGCCATGTGCAGTTTGCCACAAGGGCGTGGGAAGTAATTTCATCTTGTTCGGTGTGTGTGATAAATGGATGCATAAGAGATGTAGTGGTATCAGAGGTAGACTGCGAGAAAATGCTGATTTTATGTGTACGACGTGTCGGGGTGAGCGGGTGGAGATTGTCAGATGTGAAAGGATTGAACTTGCTGGTGAATCTCTTGAGTGTGTGGAAGAGCTTTGTTATTTGGGAGACATGTTGTGTGCTGGAGGTGGGGCTGGAGCTAGCTCTGTGGCTAGGGTGAGAAGTGGTTGGAAGAAGTTCAGGGAGCTCTTGCCTCTCCTGACATTGAAAGGACTCTCCCTACGTGCTAAGGGGTCTTTGTATGCAGCATGTGTTAGGAGTGTAATGCTGTATGGTAGTGAGACCTGGGCAGTGAAGGAGGAAGATATTCGCTGGCTCAGACGTACAGAAATGACAGTGATTATTTGGATGTATAATGCGTCCCTGCGTCCAAGGCCTGGAGGGGCTGGGTTTATGGTGGAAGAGTTGAGAGGTAGGATGGGACTGGAGTGTATTGGTGTTGTGATGGGGAGAGGTAGATTGAGGTAGTTTGGACATGTGGAGAGGATGGGGGATGATAATTGGGTGAGGAAGGTAAGAAGTGTTAATATTGGGGGTGGGGTTATGAGAGGTAGACCGAGAAGGACATGGGACGAGGTCATTAAGTGTGACCTCAGGGTTAAGGGACTGAACAGGGAGGCTGCAATGGATCGTGCAGCATGGAGAGCCGCCGTTAGGTGACCAAGGCCGACACATGCAAGAATGTTGGAGCCTTTAAAAATGAAATGAAATATATATATATATATATATATATATATATATATACTGTGTATGAGTGTATTGCCTGTCTGTAATTTTGAAAGTTTTGAAATTAAGAATAAAATTGTTTATGATAGATATGGTTTTTAATTTTATTAAGGAGTGGGGTAAATTTGTTATATAGCTAACAGTAATCATTACTGGAGTTAACTTATACTATATGTTGTCTCATATCGATACCAAATATCAATATTTCTATAGAAATTTATTATAAACATTGCTGTCTGTTTAAAATAGATGTATTTTATAGGCTTAGATATTTGGTTACCAAAAGTTGTTATTACTGTTAAGATAATGTGTGAAATCACTTGTGCAACAGAATTTTCAATAATAATTATTTAAGAAGATTGAGAAAAGCAAGTATATAAATACCAAAGAAAGGAGAGTAGCAAGGCAAGTGACTCCTTCTCCTACTATTGCGTAGTGTGGACTAATCTTTGCCGGCTCATGCGTTGTGCAGTGCTCTCAAGCCTCTTATGTTGAAGCATGTTTTGCTGTGTAGCAGGCAGCCCAAGGATAACAGCCAAACAGGTCAAAATATGATTGTGTTCATTTCCCACATTCAAATAACTGTGAAAAATAAGATTTTATTGGGCTATTCATCTAATATACTATAGCACTAGCCATGTGTGTGTGTATGGGGGGGGGGGGTATTTTGGGCAGCCAAAACTACACATTCAAATCGCACCAAAATTGGCACAAAAATCGCAAAACATTCGTTGACGTGAAAAAACTTGGTCCCACCACGATTGAAAAATGTTTACTATATTTAATGAGCGATCACATTTTGACCAAAAAATGCAGCTCCTGGCCCCCGGCACAGAATCTCCGTAGAATTTTTTGCCCATAGGTACAGCTAAAATAATTACGTTATAGCAGTTGCCATGTGTTTGTGTATTTTGGACTTGCGTTCTGACAACTTGGGTTCCATTCCTGAAGCTGCAAATAACACGATCAGTTGGTTAGCTGCAAAAAATCCAAATGACAATGTTAGACCAGAACAATACAGAAATGTGACTTGAATTACCTGAAACGATAGCAACGCATGCGTGAAGCGCGAGGAAACAAGTCCCAAGCAGGAGAAAGCGAGTGTGCAGCGTGAGAGCCCTCTGCAGGAGCAAGTGCGAGGGCCCCAAAGGGTCCACAAGCACTTGTAATTACAGTATGTATAGCGGAAACATTATTTTATTTAAATTTAAGGTAAGCTTTGAGAAAACCCACTTTTGCCCGTTTTTTGGGGGGATGTTATGAAAACACCCGAGAAACCCAGGTGGGTGTCTTTTTCAATTTTTTTTTATTTTTTTTTTTTTTGTACCAACCCTGGTCCATAGGTGGGTAAAAATGCTGGGATTAACTGTGGAATTAAGGTCTGGTTGTGTTAGGAGCACAGTACAGTAGTTGAGTGTGGAAAGAGAACAAGAGTGGAAAGGTTAAGGAATGACAGGATGATAGCTGAATTAGTGCAGCGTGGAAGCATGTTTGAGAGAAAAGGATGAAGAGCACATGGATCTTGATAGCATGTGGAATGAATATAAGGATGCATTAGTGAGGAAGGCTAGAAATGTTGTGCAGTAAGCAAAGTCTCAGAAGGCAAGAAGGGGACAGCATGGTGGGACTAGGAGGTAAAGAATGTTCTATCTATCTATCTATTGCCAGACGCCATAATCCCGTAAGGGGTGGCCATTTGACTTTGAGTTTGTTGTTTTACAGGAAGGGGCACTAACCCTCCACCAACCCATTTGTTGACACGTAGGGAGCACGTATGGTTTGGTTATATGGTTACCACCCAGCGTTGTAAATGGTTTCTTGGCTTACAGGAAACCATTTGGCTTGTCACTCAATGTAAAGCCACCTGTAATGGAAAGAAAAGCAATAAGAAGTGACAGGAAAGATGGGAGAAATAGGAATAGAGGAGGGCAGGCACAGAAAAAGAATGATAAAGGCTAAGAAAGAAGTAGGCAGCACTACATCAAGTGAGTGGATGATGGTCGCCACCACCTACCACTATAAAGAATGTTGTGGAGGCTAAAAAGCAAAAGTGCTTCCTATGGGTAAATAACAGACAGTTAGATGAGAGCAGGGTTGGCAAAAAAAAAAAAAAAAAAAAAATTTAAGCCCAACCCACGTTTTCCCCCCCCCCCCCACAAAATACCCCCCAAAAAATGGGCAAAAGTGGGTTTTTCAAAGTTTACCTTAAATCTAAATAAAATAATGTTTCTGCTATGCATAATTATGAATAGCCCAATAAAATCTTATTTTTCACACAGTTATTTGAATGAGAGAAATGAACACAATTATGTTTTGACCTGTTTGGTTGTTATCCTTGGGCTGCCTGCTACACAGCAAAACATGCTTCAACATGAGAGGCTTGAGAGCACTGCACAACGCATGAGCCGGCAAAGATCAGTCCACACTATACAATAGTAGGAGAAGGAGTCACTTGCCTTGCTACTCTCCTTTCTTTGGTATTTATATACTTGCATTTCTCAATCTTGTAAATAGTTATTATTGAATATTGTTGCATAAGTGAATTCACACATTATCATAACATAATACTGTAATAGCTTTTGGTAACCAAAAATCTAAGCCTGTAAAATACATCTATTTTAAACAAAGCAACGTTTATAATATATTTTTATAGAATTATTGATATTTGGTAATGATATGAGAACATATAGTATAAGTTAACTCCAAGAATGATTACTGTTATATAACAGATTTACCCCACTCCCTAATAAAACTAAAAAACAAATCTATAAAAAAAAAAATTTGCTCTTAATTTTAAAACTTTCAAAATTACAGACAGGAAGTGCTGGCTGTAAAGTTTGTATTCACCAGATGAAAACCAAAGAAATTTATCTTGAATTCAAGCTACATACTACTGTATTAGGATTTTTAAACTCAATCTTAAGCACAGGTGTCATGTTTAGACTCATTGTGTTGAAAAGTGTGACCAAGGTATTAGTAAGAATGAAAAGATTGAGTGTAAAATTTCTTGTTTATTTCAGAGAACAGAAACATACCTTGCACAGCTGGTTGTGGTAAAAAAAAAAAAACAGTAAAATGGATAAAATAGTGTTTTTTTTCAAGTGGGTTTTACTGAAAAAACCCAGGTGGGTAAAACCGGGTTACCCACTTTGTTGCCAACCCTGGATGAGAGGACTCATTACCTTGGTACACAAATCAGTGAACTTTTCAGATGCCAGTGCATACATAAAATCCCTTCTCTCCCAACATCACAAGATATACAATCTATAATAAGAAATACCGTCTACTGTAAGAAACCATCCACTAATAATTATTGTGTAAAAAATAATACAAATATATATATGCATGCTTACTTAGTTGCCGTTGTAGCAGATTTGAAGGCAGCAGGATAACAGATCCTTTTGATTAATGATGTAGATGGCATGGCTGGATCAGTGCAAGTCACCACCAAGTTGGAAGCTGTTATACATCCAGCTCTGTAGTCAAACCAAGTCTTGCTCTTGCTTTGACTCCTTGTTAGGCACTCAAGCTCTTGGATCTGCAACAAATTTGCAAGTGGTTACATTCTGGTCAGTCTTTGTTACCAGTTTCTTCTAACTTGGCCTGAGATTCCAATGAACAAGATTCAGTATTGATAAACTTTATAGCATCAAAAGCTCTGAGTTCTTTATCAGCACCAAATATAAAAGTATGTAAAATATGTACAAACAAGAGATATAAGTATCTGTGCTGTGAGAAAAGTACTTAAATTAAGTTGGTATTCAGACAGAGAGAAATGCATAACATTGTTACCTGATAATTATCCATGGTGATACCTTGAAAAGTCTCATGACATTTCTGTACCAGCACATCATACTTCAGTTTCATGAACAGTACATTAAAGGGATCAGGTAATGGTTTGGGGAGATTAAGTTGTTTGACACTTGGATAGAATTCATAAGAATTTTCAGGTACCAGAGAGAGTATGATAGATCTTCCACCTGCTGCAGCCAACCTCCTGAAGAATTCATTCCTCAACTCAGTTGAAGGAGGAGGAATTTTGTTTGCTAAACCACTTCTTGATAGTGCTGGTTGATGGCCCCCTGAGGTTGGCTTGGGTTTGCAAAAGTTAATTTCTCTGGCCTCAGAATATTGTTATTGTTTTTTCTTGCCTGGCTTGTTCCACTCGCATGGTATTGATGTGCAGGTTCTGTTCTGCACAATATCTGACCCCTCCTTACTGCAAACAAAGTTGCAGCCACATGGGAACATACTTCTGATGTTCCAGTCATGCACGTGCAGTGACCAGTAATGACAGATCCAGATTCTTGTAAGGCCACCCAGACTCATACAATGCTCTGCACACTGGGGCTGCCATCTTGCCTGAGACAAGCGACGGTCACCTTGTGTGTGCCTGGTGCTTTGTACGAAATTTTCAGATGGCAATATCGTTATAGCGGGAAATTTATCGTAAATCGGATTTTGGGGTGGAAATTTTATATTATCGTTGTAGCGACTTATTGTATACCGAATCAGCATAAAACGAATAGTGACTGTACACAGTTCTAATGGAGCGGTGTGAGTGAGTTTGAAGGTGGGAGGAGACATGTAGGCCAAGAAGATGAATGGCTTTGGTATGTTTGACAAAGAAAAATTTGGAAGTTGCAGAGACTAGTGAACTGACAGATCAGGCTGCTTGGATGAGGCATGAGATACCACATACAGTAAGACCTCATTATAACAGACTAATTGGGACCCAAGCCATTCCGAAAAATGCGAAATTCCGATAAAAGTGACATCCGGACTTCCCTGCTAACCCGGACTTTTTCCGATATATCAGGCATTAGTCCGGAACACATGAACAGTTTTGAAACTGTTTTGACTACCATTGTGGTACTGTACTGTGTTATAACTTCACTACATTAATCAAATGGTATAATATATATAATAATACTGTACTGTCCACTGATAAACATGATTGTCATTTACCTTATTGTGGTGAACATACCTGAAGTGGTCAGGCAGTCCGGACTGCTTCTGGCTTTATCGGACTGTTTACTATATATAGGAATTTAGTCTGGTAGTTCCTCAAGTCCGATAAAAACGAACTGTGGTCTATTGAAGTCCGTTATATCAAGGTTTTACTGTATTTGGCACCCTTTAACTTGGTAGTCAGTGGATTGGCTGTCTGACAGGTATTTATGAAGCACATCATTGAGGAAAACTACGAAGCAAATGTTAGTGGATGGCATGAAGATTCAGAGGGCTTATGTCTAAATGTTTGTGTGGCCTAGTCCATTGGGCATTCAAGTGATAGTTTTCCCACTTTGTACTTTCTCTTTACTTGCTTTTGGATTCTTCTTCACCCCATCTTTAGGTGGAAAAGAGAACTGGGATGGTGATGAATGAATCTTGGGAAGAGGGTCAGAATAATGATGAAATGATCTTGGAAAGAGAGAGAGATGATAAATGAATCTTGGCACATTCAAGTATACAGTATATGCCATATCTTACACTAAAGACTTAATTTCTTTTACATCCTGTTCCTTGTTATGTCAGACTGGCCCATGAAAATGCTGTATATGCCTGCTTTCAGATGCAGTGAGTTCATACTTGAAGTCCAGGATTTGTACTGGCAAAATGTTCTTATAAGCAAGACATGCTTCTGGTTCGTGATTGAGTGATTAAAAAGACACTCACACACACACACACACACACGGAGAAACAGCCGGAGAGAGCAGACGTCCCAGCCATCGCTGCTAACCTTAAGTAGTTTCAGGAATTTTGTCTGTCCTGTCTCCTAAGGTCTTGTTTTAAATTTAAAATAATGAAAGTTAATAGACTACCAAAAATATAAAAATTTATTGGCTAGACTATACATGAATGTTTGTAGTTTTTTTCGGTAACAGCTGTTTTGCTACTTAATCAACATCAAACATTGCCGAAAATGTAAACAATGAGGGACTAGAATTTCAAGGATTTGATGCAAATACCAATGTCATGGACCTGGTTAATTATGAGGATTAGTGAACTTGAAAAGAAAGTAGAGAATCTAGTGATAAAGGATGTGTCTGTAAGTACAGAAACTACCATACAAAGTCTGATCCAATCCAATGAAACAGCGAATGAAGAGATTAGGAATTTGAAGCGGGAAAATGTTGAATTGAGGAGGAAACTAGAAGAGAGTACTAATAAAACGGAGAAGGTGAGTAATGTATTAGAAGAACATAGGGCAAAGTGGGCACACTTAGAAGAACAGAAAGAAGTGGTCAGCTTAAGAGAGATCATCCAGGAAGAAAGGGAAATGAACAAGAAAGAAATGGAAGAAAATGTAGTGAAAATACTGAAGAAAAAAGAGAAAATAGTGAGAGAAACTGTAGAAAGGAGCAGATGTGTTGTAGTATTTGGAAACAGGGAAGAGGAAGAAAAGGTTAGGTTCGTAAGACTCGAGAGAGACACGAACATGGTGAGAGGAATATTAGGCAAGATTGACCCCGAAGGAGACAAGTGGGTAAAAGAAATTGAGGAAGTAGGGAGGATAGGGCCTTATAAGAAAGGGGAAACAAGACCAATGAGAGTCAAGTTTACATCAGAAAGTGTAATAAATGAGATACTTAAAGTGACCTGGAAATTAAGTAAAGAGGCGGGGCTGGAAAATATTATAAAAAGAAAAGATCTGAATGAAGAAGAAAGAGAAGTTTTAAAAACATTAAAGGAAGAAGCAAAGGAAAAAAATGATAAGAGGACAGAGGAAGAATGTAATACTTTTTTTTGGAGAGTATTGGATATGAAAGTAAGGAAATGGTATTTAAGGAAATAGAAGTGAAGGAAACTAAGGGGGATGGTTGTGAAAGATCAGAAGTTGAGGAAGTGGTACGGACAGAGAGTAGGAGAGAAGAGGGTATTAAAAACGTCAAAAATAATTTGAAGGTGATATATACTAATGTTGATGGTTTAATATCGACAAGGATCGAAATTAAGGATTTCTTGAGAGAACATGAACCTGATGTCATGTGCTTTGTAGAGACCAAATTAAGAGAAGATATTGATGTTCATTTGGGAGATGGTAAATACAAACTGTGGAGAAAAGACAGAAAAGAAAAAAAGGGAGGAGGAGTGATGATAGCAGTGAAGAACAACATAAATGTAGATACTGTGGAAATGGGAGAAGGCAGGGCTGAAGTGATGTATATGAAATTAGAAACTGGAGAGAAAGTCAAAAGAGATATGGCGGTAGTGTATGTTCCCCCAAAGACGAGAGCATAGAAGGATGACGAATACCATGAGATGTTGTCAGATATGGCTAGCTATTTGCAAAAAATAATTGAGAAAAGCAATAATATAATTTTGGTGGGTGACTTTAATTGTAAAGAGGTGAACTGGGAGGAATGGTACTCGGGAGGCGGCGAGGATTTGTGGGGCACTATGTTATTAAATATAATAATGAATAATGTGATGACGCAATGGGTCAAAGAAGAGACACGGTTTCGAGGTGAGGACACACCAGCAAGGTTAGATTTACTGTTCACCAAAGAACCCGATGTAATAGAATCATTGGAATATCTCTGTCCTTTGGGAAAAAGTGATCACTTGGTCATTGAGTTCCAGATGGTAATAGGAAACGTCAAGCCAAGAGACGAGCTTCATAGACAGGGAAGATACAACTTTGGGAAAGCAAATTTTACAGGATTGAGAAACTTTTTTGAAAATGCAGATTGGAGAAAATTCAGAGAAACAAGAGAGATACAGAGGAAGTGGGATATCTTTCTAGACCTCTATAATTTGGGAGTGGAAAAATTTGTACCAAGAGTAAGAGGGAAAGAAAATTGGAAGAAGGAGTGGTTTAATAGAAGGTGTATGATAGCAAAAAAAGAGAGAGATAAGGCGTGGAACAACTGGAGAAAGAGAGGTAACAACAGAACAAAGGAAGAATATAAAAGAACAAGAAATGAATACACAAGAATACGCAGAGAAGAAGAAAGGAATTTTGAAAAAGGTATAATTGACAAATGCAAGGATGAACCCAAACTGTTTTATAGATTTGTTAATGGCAAACTGAAACAAAAGGAAGGAATCACCAAACTGAAAGTAGAAGGAGAGGTCTTTAAGGATGCGGCAATGCAAGCAGAAATAATGAACAAACGTTTCCAGTCAGTTTTCACTAAAGAAAAGGAGCTTGTGGAAGGGGAGGGAGTGATTAGAAATGTTCCGGTATGAAAGATATAAAAGTGGAGGTACAGGAAGTGTATAAATTACTGGAAACTCAAGATGTAAGGAAAGCCCCAGGACCTGATGGAATTTCTAATTGGGTACTGAAAGAATGCAGAGAACAACTGGCGGATAAAATTCACAGCTTAATCGTATGCTCACTGGAAGAGGGGAAAGTGCCAAAAGAATGGAAGAGGGCAAATGTGGTACCAATTTACAAGGGAGGAAACAGGGAAGAACCCCTGAATTATAGACCAGTGTCACTAACCAGCATGGTTGCAAAATTGTGTGAGAGAATCCTGAAAGACAGATGGATAAAATATCTGGAAGAGATGAATATTTTGGCTGAATGTCAGTTTGGATTCAGAAGTGGAAGGTCATGTGTTTCTAACTTGTTGAGCTTTTACTCAAGAGCGATTGATGTGGTACAGGAGAGAGATGGTTGAGTGGATTGTGTGTACTTAGACTTAGAGAAGGCCTTTGACAAGGTACCTCATAAGAGACTAATGTGGAAACTAGAATATATAGGAGGACTAAAGGGGAAACTTCTGGAATGGATGAGAGACTTTTTGAGAGACAGACAATTGAGGACAGTAATAAAGGAAAAGATGTCTGGATGGAGGGAAGTAACAAGTGGAGTCCCTCAAGGCTCAGTGTTGGCGCCAGTAATGTTCCTGATTTACGTAAATGATATGGTAGATGGAGTGAACAGTTATGCAAGTCTGTTTGCTGATGATGTAAAGATCTTGAGGAAGATAGAGGTTGAGGAGGATTGTAAAATACTGCAGGAGGATTTGGATAGGATACACAATTGGAGCCAGACGTGGGAAATGAAATTTAATGTAAAGAAATGTAAAATATTGGAAATGGGTAAAAGTACCAGGAGACCATCACTGAATTATTTTTTGGGTAATGAATTAATCACAAAAAGGAGAGAAGAGAAAGATTTGGGAGTGCTGGTCCAAGATAGTTTGTCACCAGAAAAGCACATTAACAAGATATTTGGAGAGACTTATAAACTCTTGACAAACATAAGAGTAGCATTTCATTATATGGATGTGGATATGATGAAAATATTGATAGTGGCCACGATCCGCCCCAGGTTAGAATATGCAGCGGTAGTGTGGTCCCCACACAAAAAGAAAGATATAAACAAGATTGAGAGAATACAAACAACGGCAACCAAGATGGTCCCCAGTCTGACAGATCTGTCATACAGAGAGAGGCTGGAAAAACTGGATTTGCCTTCGTTAGAGGAAAGGAGAAAGAGGGGAGACATGATTGCAGTGTTCAGGACCATGGTGGGAGTAGATAAAATTGACAAAGAAGATCTGTTTGTATGGGATAAGAGAGCAACAAGAGGACACGGAATGAAATTGAAAAAGTCAAGCTGCTTGAAGGATATCAAGAAATATAGCTTTCCTTACAGAAGTACAGACTTATGGAATAGCCTGGACAAAGGGATCGTCCAGTCTAAAAACTTAAACGAGTTTAAAGCTAAATTCAACTTATTGAGAAATAGCGACAGAAACCCATGAGCATAGTACATTCCGTGTAAATCACAATTAGGTATATTAGGTAAATACTTAAATATTTGGAACGACTTAGACAAAGAGGTGGTGCATGAGAAAAACATTCATGTGTGTAAAAGTAGACTTGATAAATGTGGATATGGAGACAGGACAACACAAGCATTGCTCAGTTCCTGTATACTACAAATAGGTAAATACAAATAGGTAAATACACACACCAGAGCATTGTTGTAATGAATCACAAGCAACTTGAGGTGAAGAAAAGATGTTATTTTATCAGCAGTATCTTTTGGGTGAAACATCTTTAAATGAGGACTAATTGTTTATTGTCATTGTCTTTGCAGAGATGTCACGCGCCCACAAGCGTCTCCTGGCACTACAGAAGATACAGAAGATGCTTGATGAATTTGATCCAGATGAGAATATGTTATCTGGCTTGTCTGATGAAGATTACAGTGAGGAGGAAAACACGAGTATGAGACGTGGAGGTCAGCAGAACACTGAAGATAAGAAGAATGAGGTGGAGAATGGAACAGCACCAACATTTTTGTGGTCAGATGGAAAAGGCTTCGCTCCAAAGGCTGTAGTGTTCGATGATTCCACTGCTGGGATACAGGATGACATTGGTGTGAGTGAGGAAAGTAGGGAGCTTGACTACTTCCAGTTATTTTTTGATGATAAAATAATCCGTCACATTGTTGTCGAAACAAATAGGAATTATGATTTGTGTGCTGAGAAAAATTTTGGTAATCCTCCTTCAGGCAAGCTTGATAAAAATTGGAAAGAAACAAGTGTTAGTGAATTGTATGTACTTCTTGCTAAAGTTATGCTGATGTCCCATGCAAAGAAATATTCATTGTCTGAATACTGGAACAAAGACTCCCTGGTCAGCACACCAGTGTTTAGCAAATACCTTACTAAGTTCAGACTGTTACAGCTCCTAAATTATCTTCATTTCTCTGACAAGAGCCATTTCGTTAATGAAGACTTTTTATGGAAGATTCGGCACATTTTTAACTACGTTAGAGATAAATTCCGTGTGGTAATCAGACCATTCCAGAACCTGGTGATTGATGAAACAATAGTCCTACAAAGAGACCCCTCAAAGACCATTCCATTTAATCTTTACACTCTGGGCCGAGTGTTTGTGCTGCGTGACTGTAAGACAGGTGTTACTGTGGACATGCTATTGTACACGGGTGAGGCGGTTGATGTTCCCAGAGGTGACCCCATGGGATCCTCAGCAGCTGTCGTGAAGAAACTGTTGGAAAATTATTTGGAGAAAGGACATATTATTTACACAGACAAGCAGTACACCAGCCCAGAATTGTGTAAGTATTTGGCTAGTCATGGCACTGGCATGTGTGGCTCAGTGCGGAAAGGAAGGAAGGACATGCCACCAGAATTCTCTACAACTCTCAAGCAATATGGACACCTGTTGCAGGAGTCAGAGTGCATATTAGCTGTTAAATGGTATGAAAACCATGATCTGCAGCTTCTGACAACAGTTCACACCGGAAAAATGAAGGACAGTGGCATGAGGAAGAGAATATCCCAGGCACCAATCTATAAGCCAGATGCTGTGTTGGACTACAAGGCTAACATGAATCCATTGAACAAGTCAAACCTGCAGATTGGGGAAGTTGACTGTCTTGTAAAGTCAGTGAATATGCATAAAAGACTTTTCTTCCACTTAGTTGATCTTGCTGTGCTCAACGCTTACAATCTCTACCTTATCAAAACCAGCCAGAAGATTTCATTAAAGGACTTTAGCCACTCGCTGATATCCCAGTTACTGGAGAAGTATGGTACTCCACTTCCAAGCAAACCAAATCGGTCTGGTGTCGGTAACCTCACACCAGACAGACTTATGGCAGGTGACTGGGCTGCCCGACATTACCTGGAGCCCTTACCGACAGCTCAGAAGAAACCTTGCCGTGTCTGTGCACACACACAGCGAAAGGAGCAGATGTGTGTTGTGACGACCAGCTGGTGTCGCACGTGTAGAGTGGCCCTGTGTATAGGCAGGTGTTTCAGGGACTATCACACTCTCCAAAACTATTAAGTTCGTGAGTTTCAAGAACTGTCACTGAGGAACTACTGAAAGAGAGAGAGAGTTAAGCTTGCAATGAAACAAAAGGTATATAATTTATGTATGAGAGAATTAAAGAATGTACCATAGTAAAACAAAAAGTGTGTGACGGAGAGAGAGGAGGGGGGTCATTGAAATGGATGAAGGAAGAAATGATGTAGGGTAAAGAGAAAAAAAGATAGACTGCTGCAAGAGAGAAGAAGCCATGAAGCACTTAGTGAGAATGTTCTCTGTGGCTTAGGCCTTGAGCATGTGGCTGTTAGTATACCTGTTATTCAGGGATACAAGTCCACTGCATCATCCAAGCTACCACAGTTACCTTCTGTAGATGTTGCTCTAGATACTCTTTTTACCTACCAACCCACAAGGCATGGATGGACATGAGTTGAGTGAGGCCAGTTACCTGAACCAGATTTGAACCGTAGCACTAATGAGCCGGCAGCTTTACAGTCAGCAGTGCTGATCACTCAGCTGCCATGGCAAAGATGAAAGAAAGAGAGAGGGGAGGTGGGAGCAAATGACACAATATGGGGAAATGTGTGCTAAATAGGAGAGACAGTGAGTTTGCGTAGATATCACAGACATGAATATCAACATGCCATGCACACACTGCACAGAAACTAGCAGGTATGAAGAGATGGTAGAGAACTTCTTAACCTCTCTAATATGCTGGCATATTATTTTTTAGTTTATATTTGCTATCTCATAAAGTTATATCTGTTATGTTAGAGAAACTGAGAGGGTATGTAAATAACCATCATTAACCCCTTTAGTACAAGGTCTTTCCTGAGTTAAAATCGTGTGGAGACAGGGGAAGGAGGAGAATGAAGCATAAATTACATAATTAAATTGATGTATTCAGTTTAGAGAGAGACTTCAAAGTGGAGGGTTAGCTATAGCCTTCATCAGCCCCTTCAGTATAAATTTTGTCCTAAGTTAGCCTCCTCAGTGCTGTGTTGTCATTTTTATTCTTGTTGATGTATTTACAAGTGAATTTATCTATACATATTGAAGGAGATGTTTAAGGCTCCAACACCCTTCCAGTCTGAAAATCCATCCATCCATCCATCATCCAATCCTACATTGCCCATGGGGAGTGTAGGAGCCCGGGGCTAGGCAGTTGATCCTGACATTTAAGATGAGAGTGAACCAGTCTGAAAATTCTTTCATAATTACATACATATATATGAAAATGACACTATGTTTCTTAAGGAATCCCTATATTGAGTGTGGGTATGGTGTAGTTGATGTTTTTTATGGACTGGAAGCTAAACCAAGAGCCAGAACACCTAAGTATTTCTCAACAGCTGATGAAAACTGTTGTGAAAAAAGAAATGTAAGGTGTTTGATGAGAATTTTAAGTGTCTGAACCTCAGCTTGAACATTGATTCTATGTACGGTACATATGGCTGCATGTTTCCTGCCTGAATGTGATAACTGTGTTGCCAGTTACTGTGCTTGTAGCCACACTTCACTGTTGACAATGTTAGCCATCCCTCTATGGTAGCTACTACCAAACATGTGCACAGTGACCACAGATATGTTAATACTGTACTGATAAATGACTCTGTGGGAAAACTACGTTACTTTTCGAAATGGTTGGCAAGCTGAAACAGTACCATACAGTGGGGTAAATGCATTTTTATTTATTTGATATTATTTTATTTTATTTTAGTTTTTTTTTTTTTTCCCCCACTGAAACTTCAGTTGTGACTTGCTTCAGTTTATTGCCTCAAGCTATAAGCACATGTATAAGGAAAATTATGCCTGAAAACAGAGTTGCTGCACAAAATGATTACTTTGCTGATATGTGGGAAAACATGATGGTGCAACTGCCCCATGCTTTGGGGCAGTTGTGCCAGTCTGTAGTAAAGTATACCTTCAAACAAACATTAATAACTGCTGAGAATAGAACATTGTGAGATATTAGAAAATCATACAGCACTGAGGACAGACCATATGTGAAATATTTGAAAATCATGGAGCATACTCAGAATCATTGATAAATGTAATGAAAATGTAAAATCAGTGTCAGGAGTACAAAATTAGTGTACAGTGAGACTTGGCACCAAAAATACTTGTATCTTTAAATATAAGTTTCCCCTTCACAAACTCAGGTTTCTTTAATTTCAAAACGTCTGATACAGTATGTAGATGTGACAGTAGTGTCTGGCATCCTGAATGCACTTTATATTTTACAAAAAAGTGAACCTCTCATTCAGTGTTTTATGGCTCAGTCAAGTTGTGTAACACCTAATAATGAATCTTTGCCATGACCTTTACCTGGATAGCACACTAAAACATAATGACCCTTTTCCAGTACGTCATACTCCAGTTTTAACCGTAAAAGTCAGGCCCCATTCTGTAACGTGTCATGAAGGCATTGGTCCCCGTTCCGGAACGTTTAGACACACGTTCTTAGCCACTGCTCTACAATAAATAATCTTAGGACATTAGAACACCACTCGTTTTAAAGCTAGAGGTGTACTTGCTGGGTATAAAGATTTTTGTGAGATGTATAATAGTTTTCATAGGAGCAATTTATGATAAATCAATTTTTTGCAAAAAATGCCCGCTCCTGATGGTCGATTTTATAGACAGTGCTTGTTCCCAAGGGGTTACGCAGGATGTGCTGATATATCAATGTGTCGTCATTGTCTGAGGTGTCTGACAGTTTTTTTTATCTGAATGATGATCTGGTTCGCCATCAGACAAATCATGCACAGGTAAAATTGTTTTGGCATGAAACTTCTGCAACATTGTCTGAGAAGTTAATGCCTTTATGTCACTAGTAGGGGAGGCAGTGGCAGAATCGGTAGAGAGGCAGCTTGCAGTCCTAGTGGACCCATGTTCGAATCCCGGCTGGGGCAGGGAACAGTTTCATAAAAGGCAGATTTTTCTGATCTACCAGATGACCTGCCGACATGTCATAAAAGTCTCCCCACTAATTCCAGTACACCAGTCCTGTATGAGACAGCCCTAGCATGTATTCAATATGGATGGTGGGTGTTAGCACCAAAGTGGTGACATGTGGAGATATAGGAGGACTACTGGGACTTGGGAATAGGCCCTGAAGCCTTTGCCCAGAGTCAGACATGTTATATATTAAAGAAAAGAAAGAAAGAAAAAAAAAACTTTGGCCTAGCTCTTCCTGGATTCTCTTGACTCATGCTCTTAACAGTTTTGCTGCAGCATCCTCCCAAGGCTTCCACAGGTGTATAGTCGCCAAAGGACTGACAGTCTTCTGAGGTGGCTGAGCTGGTGGCCTTTTACCGAGTTTTGCTATGATGCGGTACCTGTTCTGAGATTACAGTACAAGCCTGATTTAATGGACTACACTAATTCAGCCAACTCCCATTCTGTTATCTCAAATTCTCCACTGAATTGAGTTTTGTAACCAAGGCTCAATATAAGGGAAATTTTTCCGGTAGCTGGAGGTACTTTCCGCTAAATCCTTGAAGGCAGCTGTCAAGCTGAGTTCCGGACAGTGCTCACTCACATGGAGCAGATGTTGGGATAGGTCCGGATCACATGAAGACTGGGTCGGGCAAGCAATGCGACTCAGGCGACACAGTGGGAACATGTCGCAGCACCATACAAGAATGATCACACATTCTGGTGAGGGGAGTGTTTCTGGTATTGGCTCTCAGATGCACTTGCTTTACTGGACACTTTTCATTAAGTCAGTGGTTTTGAGAACAGAATTTCCTTAACCCCTTGGCTGCGGCTATTGTGGTGAGAGCGATACCCCTGTTGCGGCAATCCACACAAAAGTTACCCATTTTCAGTGCCATATTTTTCATATTAATACTATCTATCTATCTATTGCCAGATACCTCAGTCCTGTTCGGGGTGGCCACAAACAAATCGCCTCCACGTCACCCTGTCCCCCGCCATTTCACTGCCCCGCTCCCAACTCACACCCCCCTCTCTCATATACCTCTCCACACCATCCCTCCATCTCATCCTCGGCCTCCCCCTCCCTCTTCCCCCCTCCACCTCTCTCACATACACTCTCTTTGTCAGTCTTTCACCCTCCATCCTCTCCACATGGCCAAACCACCTCAGTGTATTCCTCCTAACGCTTCCTATCACATCCACATCCACACCACAACGCTCCTTTATATTCTCATTTGTCAGCCTGTCTCTCCATGTGACTCCACAGGCTCCTCTTAAATCACTCATTTCCACTGCTCTCACTCTTGACTTGTGTCCTTCCAGCAACGTCCAAGCTTCACTTCCATACATTAGAGTCGGTATCACAATACAGGTCTCCCTTGTTTTACGATTGGTATGCGTTCCTAGAAAGGCAATCGTAAACCGAAATATTGTAAAGCGAAATTAAGGTTTAATGGGAAAAATAGGGATGCGTTCCTGGACTCGTGTATAAGGAACCCAAGACACATACAAGTGATCTAATATGCAATAATAATGAAGATGTTTTATGTATTGTAGTGCATCTGAATCACATATGTATGTGCATTTGCAAACATAATGACATGAAATAGCAAAAACAACATGAAATACAGCTGTACTGTACTATAATGTACTGTTATGTACCCTCCTACTGTATTGTAGCTCCATCCACCCTTAGTCGGTCCCCCCCGAGGCTGGAGGACGTAATGCCTTAATGTCTCCTCCGATGCTAGGAGACATCCTAGGCCAAAGCCCATCACTTGTCAACACAAGAGGTGGAGAGGGAGGAAGCAGGGGTGGTGGAGGTTTGGGTGGCAGGGGTGCATGAATCAGGAGAATGAGAGGTGGCGGAGGTGGAGGTTTGGGCGTGTATGCCATGTAACTCTCAGCTGATATGCCTGTGAGCACGGGATTTCCACATATCCAGTTGTAAATGCGAGGGAACTCAATTGTAAAATGAACACTTGGTACTAAAGAATAAAGATCGTAAATGCGAAATATCGTAAAACGATATAGCCTAAAACGAGGGAGACCTGTACTGTCATGTAGTAACTTTTTCACTTCCATGCTCACTTCCCTGCTTCTTATCACTGCTTTCAAGGAACCAGCAACCTTTCTTCCCTGCTGTACCCTTTCAAGCACTTCACCCTCCAAACTTCCATCCTTACTCATCACACTACCCAAGTACTTAAACGTTTCGTTCGTTTTCGTTCGTTTTTAAAGGCTCCAACATGCTTGCATGTGTCGGCCTTGGTCACCTAATGGCGGCTCTCCATGCTGCACAATCCTTTGCAGCCTCCCTGTTCAGTCCCTTAACCCTGAGGTCACACTTAATGACCTCGTCCCATGTCTTTCTTGGTCTACCCCTCATAACCCCACCCCCAATATTAACACTTCTCACCTTCCTCACCCAGTTATCATCCCCCATCCTCTCCACATGTCCAAACCATCTCAATCTACCTCTCCTCATCACAACACCAATACACTCCAGTCCCATCCTACCCCTCAACTCTTCCATCGTAAACCCAGCCCCTCCAGGCCTTGGACGCAGGGACGCTCTGCACATCCACCTAATCATTGTCATTTCTGTACATCTGAGCCGGCGAATATCTTCTCACATTTTCCAATTCCTCACCATCCAACCTCGCTGTACATTCACTGACCACCCTTCTCAAAGACCATCACTTTACTCTTCCCTTCATTCACCTTTAGATTCTGTTTCTTACACACTCTCCCAAACTCATCCACCAAGCCTTACAGCTCTCCTTCGTCTTCACTCAACAACACAGTATCATCTGCAAACAACAGTACAGGGAGTTTCCAAACACTACCCTCTCTCACCAGGGCCACTCCAGCATCCACTACCCTACCTTGTACCTCTTTTATTACCCCATCCATGTACAGATTGAACAACCATGGAGACATGACACATCCCTGTTTCAACCGAACCTTCAAAGAGAAAAATTCACTCAGTTCACCATCCACACGCACTGCAGCCTTAGCACCATCATACATACTCTTCACAGCATTCAACAACTTCCCATCTACTCCATATATTCTTAATATTTTCCACAATCCTTGTCTATCCACCCTGTCATATGCTTTCTCCAAATCCATGAAAGCCGCATACAACTTCTTTTCCTTCTCTAGAAACTTTTCCACTAAAGATCTAAGAATGAATATCTAATCTACAGAACCTCTTCCCTTCCTAAAGCCTCCCTGTTCTTCTCCAACTAATTCCTCTGTTCTTTCTCTAACTCTGTCAATAAGTATACTACCATACACTTTTCCTATTTTAATTCTAAGTTAAATTACAAAGAACATATTAATCAGATTGTAGGAGGGTGTAATTTGCATATCAGAAATCTGTACTCTGTGAGAAAATTCCTGAATAGACGGTGCCTCTTAACATTGGTCCATGCAGTGGTCTTGTCTCGTGTTGATTATTGTAATTCACTGTGGGTTGGTCTTCCAAATAATATACTAACAAGAGTTCAGTCTGTGTTGAACAGGGCGGCACGGCTTATCTTTGGTCTCCCCCCAAGAACCTCAACTACCCCGTTTCTGATTGAGTTACATTGGTTACCAGTAAAGGCTAGAATTGAATTTAAACTGTGTCTTATTACATTCAACGTTCTTAAGTTTGGTGAACCGAAGTATCTTGCTGAATTGTTAAAACTCCCATCGAGACCCCCGGGTGTGATGTTACGCAAGGAAGATGATTCCTTGCATCTTGATGAGCCAGGAGCCATTCACCAGTCATGTTTCTCTGATCGTTCTTTTGCATATAGAGCCCCTAGATTATATAACAGATTGCCATTGTCCATAAGACAACTCTCTACTGTTGAATCCTTTAAGAGACAGCTGAAAGCCTTTCATTTTTCAAAATGCTATGACCTGGAGAGAGGTACTATGACGGATGATTATAGGGTTTAATTATTGCCACTTTCATGTATATATGATGTAGCTTGTATTATATACAAGAAATGTTACAATTCTTGTAATTGTAAAAATAATGTATGTGTGTCGAGTGCTAGTGAATTCCCAAAAGGAAGAACTGGCGCTTTTGAGAAACAAAAGGCCAGATTATTATTATTATTATTATTATTATTATTATTATTATTATTATTACTAAGAAGACAGATGCCCCTATGATTACCACACACTTCTTTTTCCCCTTTACCTTTGTACAAGGAAATAATTATACCTGACTTCCAATCCTCCGGGACTCTACCTTCCTCCCAGGCCAATCTGCACATTTTCCACATCCATTCTACTACTATCTCTCCCCCATACTTCAGCATTTCACCACACACTCCATTAATTCCTGGGGCTTTCTCCAATTTAACATTCCTCATTGCTTCCACAACTTCTATCCTACTGATTTCTTCCTGTCTTCTCACCTCCCTCCTCCTCCCAGCCATTCCCCAGCCACTTATACTCGCATTACTTCCATCCTCTATGTTCAACAATTCCTTAAAGTGTTCTTTCCATCTGCTCACCTTTTCTCCCTTCTCCACTAGTAATCTACCATTTTTATCTTTCACTCCCCTGCTAACTTCACTTCCACCCTGTCTTACTCTTTTCACCTCTTTCCAGAACATTTTCTTACAGTCCCTCCACTTTAAACTCAAGTTCCTTTCAAATTCCTCATCTGCTCTCTTCTTACTCTCTCTTACTAATCTTTTCACCTCTCTCTTTCTTTCTACATATAACTCTCTCTTCCGCCTCCCAACTTCTTCCATGCCCCTATTTCTCATCCATTCATTGTATGCTTTCTTCTTTTGTGCCACAGCCTGTCCCACCTCTTCATTCCACCACGCTGTTCCTTGTACACCCCTCCGTCTTCTCTTCATCCCACCACATCACATGCTGCACATATTTCTTCTCTCAATATCCTGCACACACCTTCCATGTCCCCCATCTGCTCCAATTCATATTTGCCCAATCGTTCCTCCTATTCTCTCTTATACTCTGCCTTTTTCCCATCCTCTTGTAACCTTTCCACTCTCCTTACAAATACTCCTTCTTCCCGTCCCTCCCTTCTTCTATTTCTCCATCCTAATTGGACCTTGATTCTGGCCACCACCAAGTAATGGTCAAAAAGTCCACTCCCCCAACCTCTATAAGCTCTTGCATCCATTACACATTTTCTCATCCTTTCATCCACACACACATAATCAATCATTGCCTTTCTTTCATTCAGTCACCACCCACCCTTCTCATCACTCGCCATGTATACCTGTGGATCATCTTGTGCCTGAAGAGGGTATTGGCTATCACCAACCCCCTCCCAGCACAAATGTCCACTAACGCACTGCCATTCTCATCTGTCTCAGCAGGCACACCCCACTCACCAACTATTCCATCCACCTTCACATTCCCTACTTTACCATTCATATCACCGATCAAAAACACTCTCTCATTCCTTCCAAACTTTTCCATGCACACTTCCACATTTGTCCAGAACTCTTCTCTCACTCTGCTTGCACGATATAGCGTTGGCGCATACACACACACAATTGCCCACATTTGTATTCCAACTTTCAATCTTACCCACACAATCCTTGACCCAACTGATCCATACTGTCTTATGCTCTTCTTCCAACTTTTACTCACAACTATACATACTCCTTCTTTTGCCCTCTCATTCTCACCTACTCCTGCACATATACACAAGATAAAAAAAATAAAACATGCACAAGAAAGCAAAACCTTTCTTCTTACATACATATGAGCACATCGGAGAATGTTTAGATGCTCTTATGATGCCACAGAGAGAGGTGGAAGCAATGCCATATTTGGTGTTTTTTTGCGTTGCTGTAGCTGTCCATCACCCACCACTGCACACACCGCCACTCACCACGCTTCATTTCCCAACCGCACACCACTGTACGTATCACTTTCTTTGCATTATCTTGAATGGTTCAATTAACACTTCAGAATCATTATTTTACGAACATTATACAATAAAATAGCGTGATACTAAACCATGAAAAGATACTCAGTAACAGTAGATAATGGCTAAACTCTACGAAAGATATTTACATTGCTTACACCAGACACTTTCATTTTCCTTACATTTTAGTCACTTACACTTTCTATCACTATTTACATTTGTTCAGTCACTTTTCTAGAGGGGCTAGAAGTTGATGAGTGTGTGAAGGTCACGGCGGTATAACCTAGGTGGGTTGGTGTCACTTGAAGCGTGGTGTGCTGACTTATTTTTTCAGAGGTTTTACAGTTATTCCACACTAGAATTGCTGTCACTATACTCAGTTTTTTTTTTGTCGAGGCAAAGATGCACTTGGCAGATTGATGATGATTGGCTGAATGCAACATGTCCGAATAACATCGCTGTATTTCGGATTATTACTAGTGATGTGAATCGAAACACAAATACAACGATGTTATTCGGACATGTTGCAGTCAGCTAATCATCACCAATCTGTCAGGTGCATCTTCGCCTCAATAAATAAAACTGAGTATAGTAGGTGCATACTTCCTTTTCTGTGGAGTACGACCTCTAGCACCACTTTTCTTGGTAACCACATGAAGTTAAGGGCTGGGGCGAACGCGATGGACACCTGTAGACGCCATAACTTCCTGAACCAAAATGGGCTAACGTGGTTGTGTGATGCAGTGTGGAGGATGCTAAAAAGATGACCTAGCAACCCCAAGCAAGGGCAGATGAATACACATAGTACAGTACTTGCGCCAAAATATAGGGTGCAACTTTTGAAATTGATTCGTGGATTTTAAAAGGAACATTGCAGCCTGTTGGTCAGACTTTTTAAAGGGAATGTCACAGCCAAGGGGTTAACAGAATTATACTAGTGTTAATGGAAATTTTCCCTTACGTAGGGTACAAATTTCTCTAACTATCTTCACCAAACTACATGCACAGTACACACTACACTTCCTATTCAAAATTTACCTAAAATGGCGTCGTTATATCAAGCCTCGGAGTCCCCAGGGGGGGGGACCATAAATGCCCCCACCATCTGCCCCTCTCCCGGTGACGACTCAAGGTGCCTGGAACCACTGTCTGACTCTCTTCTTCTTCATTTCTGCAACATTCGCGGCCTTTCCTCTAACTTTCGCTCTGTTGAGCACCACCTCTCCTCCTCTAAACCTCACCTTTTTCTAACGGAGACTCAGCTGTCTGAGGCAACTGACAGCAAACCCTTTTCTGTATCCTCCTACTTTCTCTATACTCATTTCAAAGCCAAAGGTGGCTGTTGTGTATATATACGCAACGACTTATCTTGCTCTCGTGTTCCTGAACTTGATTCTTCTGAATTCTCCACACTCTGGCTTCGGCTTTCCTGTCATTCTCTGACTAAATATATCTGTGCTGTTTACTTATCCCCTAATTCTACTGACTATCAAAAATTCTTCGACTATCTTACTTCTACGATGGAACACATTCTATCCATTTCTCCTTTCTCTGAAATCTCCATTCTTGGAGATTTCAATGTTCACCACCACCTTTGGCTCTCCTCTCCTTTCACGGATCCACCTGGTGAACAAGCCTACATCTTTTCTATCCTTAATGACCTAGAGCAGCTTGTACAGCACCCTACCCGTATCCCTGACCGCCTTGGAGAGAGCTCCAACATACTTGACCTCTTCCTCACAACTAATCCTTCTGCTTACTCTGTTAATCTTTTCTCTCCGTTGGGCTCCTCCGATCACAACCTTATTACTTTAACCTGTCCTGTCACTCCGGTACGGCCTGTGGACCCTCCAGGGAAACGTCGTCTGTGGCATTTTGGAGCCGCAGACTGGGAGGCCCTCAGGCAGTACTTCTTTGATTTTCCCTGGAATGATTATTGCTTCCATGGCCGTGAGCCATCTGAGTGTGCCTTGCGCATTACGGAGGTTATTCTCTCGGGCATGGAAGCATACATTCCTTTCTCATATCCTTTGACTAACGCAAGAAAGCCTTGGTTTAATCACGCTTGTTCTAATGCTGTCCGCAACAAGGAGAGGGCCTACAAAAGGTACCGGAGCCAACCCACCCCTGAATCACATCATCTTTACGTTTCTGCCCGGAATCATGCTAAGTCTGTTCTTCGCTCTACTAAAAATAATTTCATCCATACTAAATGCTCTCAACTCTCCAACTCGAATTCTTCCCGCTCCTTCTGGCATCTTGCCAAAAATCTTTCTAACAACTTTACCTCATCATCCTTCCCTCGTCTTTTCTACTCTGATGGTTCTGTAGCTATTTCTTCTACTGATAAAGCAGATCTCTTCGCACAGACTTTCTCCTCCAATTCTACCTTAGACGATTCCGGTGCTGTTCCTCCATCACTTCCCCCCTCTGACTTCCTCATGGCTGACATTAAAATTTCTTCAGTTGATGTATTTTCTGCCATCACTGGCCTCAGTACTAACAAGGCATATGGGCCTAATGGGGTCCCTCCTGTTGTTCTCAAGAACTGTGCTTCTGTGCTTACACCCTGCCTAGGCAAACTCTTTCGTCTTTGTCTGTCAACTTGTACCTTTCCTTCTTGCTGGAAGTTTGCTCTCATTCAGCCAGTCCCAAAGAAGGGTGACCACTCCCAACCCTCCAACTATCGTCCAATTGCTTTAATGTCCTGTATTTCAAAAGTTTTTGAGTCAATTCTTAATAGAAAAATTTTAAGGCATCTTTCCTATCACAACCTTCTTTCTGATCGTCAGTATGGGTTCCGTCAGGGACGCTCCACTGGCGATCTTCTCACCTACCTTTCAGACTCCTGGTCATCCTCCTTTCAGGACTTTGGCGAAAGCTTTGCCATTGCACTTGACATCTCAAAGGCTTTCGATCGAGTCTGGCATAAATCTTTAATTTCCAAACTGCCCTCCTACGGTTTCTATCCTTCTATCTGTGCCTTCATCGCTAGCTTCCTTTCTGGTCGTTCTATAGCCGCTGTTGTAGACGGCCATCGTTCTTCTCCTAGATCTATCAACAGTGGTGTTCCTCAGGGCTCTGTCCTATCACCAACTCTCTTCCTTTTATTCATCAATGATCTTCTAAGCTGTACATCTAACCATATCCACTCATACGCTGATGACTCCACCCTTCACCTTTCCATTCGGTTCCCGCAACGCCCATCTCAACAGTTACTTCAACAAACAAGGGATGAGGCTATGGCACACCTAATGTCTGACTTGGCTCGTATCTTTGACTGAGGTAAAAATAATATGGTTGTCTTTAATGCATCTAAGACTCAGTTCTTACACCTTTCAACCCGACAAAATCTTCCACAGGTATACCCACTAATGTTTAATAATATTCAGCTTAATCCTGCATCATCCTTGAACATGCTTGGGGTTTCATTTACTCGGGACTTATCTTGGAAAGATCATATTACATCTCTTGTAAAATCTGCTTCCAAGAGATTGGGTGTGCTAAGCCGACTCCGCTCTTTCTTTACCCCTGCGCAATTGTTGACTCTATACAGGGGTTTTATCCGCCCCTGTGTGGAGTACAACTCTCATGTGTGGGGTGGCTCCCCACATACAGCTCTTCTCAATAGGGTGGAGTCAAAGGCTTTTTGTCTCATTAACTCTCCTCCTCTTACTGACTCCCTTCAACCTCTGTCTCTTCGCCACACTGTTGCATCTTTATCTCTTTTCTATCGCTACTTTAATGGTCACTGCTCCTCTGAACTGTCTGCTTGCATTCCTCCACCTCTACGACGGGCGCGTAGCACCCGTCTGGCAGCAAACTCTCATCCTTTTTCTGTCCTACTCTCTAATGCAAGAGTTAACCGTTACTCCCAGTCTTTCATTTATGCAACAGGTCAGCTCTGGAACTGTCTCCCTCTGTCTGTATTTCCTGCTGCCTATGATCTCCAGTCTTTCAAACGCAGTGTGTCCAGGTTTCTCAAAATGATCGGATCTTGAATTTGGCTCTATATTGTATTTTGTTTTTCTCTTGGAGGGAACTGTTACTGCGGGCTCATGGCCTTTGGTTCCTTCTTCCTCGCATAAAAAAAAATGAAAAAAAAAAAAATAAAATAAATCATTCATTCATTCATTCATTGCCAGACGCCATGTATCCCAAACAGGGTGGCCAAGGCTTAGAGTTAATTGTTTTACAGGGAGGGGCACTAATCCTCCACCAACCCCACTTGACACGTAGGGAGAACGTAAATAAATACCAGAAAAAAATGCTTCCACTTTTTCAGGCGTCCATTATATTCATTTTCATGATGAGTAAGGATGGAACTTTGGGGGATGAAGTGCGTGAAAGGGTACAGCATGGAAGGAAGGTTGTTGATTCACTGAAAGCAGTGATGAGAAATAGGGAGGTGAGTACGGAAGTTAAGAAGTCACTGCATGATAGTATTGTGATCCCTACCCTGATGTATGGAAGCGAGGCGTGGACCTTGCAAGAGGGAAACAAGTCAAGAGTGAGAGCAGTGGAAATGAGTTACTTGAGAGGAGCGTGTGGAGTGACATGGAGGGACAGGTTGACAAATAGAGAGGTGAAGGAACGTTGTGGGGTGGATGTGGATGTGGTTGAGAAGATTAGGAGAAATACACTGAGGTGTTTTGGACATGTGGAGAGAATGGAGAATGAAAGACTGACTAAGAGGGTGTATGTAGGTGAGGTGGAGGGAGGGGTAGACTGAGGATGAGGTGGAGGGATGGAGTTGAGAGGTATATGAGGGAGGGGGGGGTGAGTTGGGGGAAGGGTAGTCAAATGGTGGGTGACAGAGCGACTTGGAGGCGTTTTGTCTGCGGCCACCCTTTGCGGGATTAGGGTGTCGGGCTATAGATAGATAGATAGATAGACATCGGGCTTCTAGTGTATATGCCACGCACAACACCCACTTTTGGCAAGTTACTGTTTTAGTTTACCTCAAATGAACAAAATACATTAGCTCATTGTTTTCAGTGTATGAACTATGTTCACAACAATAATAATGCCATTACATGCATTAACATCATAGTCGCAATTATCCTGTACAACCGTGGTGCAGTTTTCCCGCTGGTGCATTTAATGGATTACTGTATGTGCTGTATGCTCAGTTATGAATTCATATGATTGCCTTAACATACTGTACCTTATACTCTCCACAGTTACTGACAGCATTTTGAAGTATGCAGGTGGCTTTATTTAGCAGCATCTCTGAGACTTTGCAGCCAATATGCTTGTAAACAATAGTTAATACAGACATACCTCAACTTATGAGTATTCAAGATCCGAGCATTTCAAAGATTCATTCATTCATTCATTCATTGCCAGACACCATGTATCCCAGACGGGGTGGCCAAGGGCTTAGAGTTAATTGTTTTACAGGGAGGGGCACTAATCCTCCACCAACCCCACTTGACACGTGGGGATGCCAACAGCATCTGGTGTTCCCAGGCGGTCACCCATCCAAGTACTAACCAGACCCAACGTTGCATGAAAAAAGTAACGAACATTTCACAGTTACGAACATAACCATGAAAAACTAATTTAGCTTGTAGCAGCCCATCGCGACCATTTTTGAATGTGGTGAGTGACAGTAGTTGCGAGGCAGGTCGCTAGGCAGCAGTGTGGGTGCTGGGGGGCTACCCCGCCATCTTTTGTTTTTGTTTTGTTCACGTGGGGGAGAGAGGATCGCTACTCATTGTGCTTTTAGTATTTTCACTCCATTTAACATGGCTAATAAGTGCAAGCGTGTTGATAGCAGTGCTTCTGGCTCATCTAAGAAGCGACTTGCCATCTCAGTGGAACAAAAGCTCGAAATAATAAAGCGTGTTGAATGAGGTGAAAGAATTAGTGCAGTGGCGGATTAATTTGGGATGTACAGATTAACTGTGGGGACAATTGTTAAGGATAAGGAGCGTATTCTTAATCATGTGAAGGGTGCTGTGTTCATGAAGTCCACCATCATTGCCAAAATATGTGGGCTTATTATGGAGGAGATGGAGAAACTGAGAGTGTGGATAGACAACCAGATTCACCAGCGCATCCTTCTTAGCATGGGGCTGATACAGAAGGCCACTAAGCTGTACAAGGACCTAAAGAAGAAATATCCTGAGGAAAAGGATGTAGAGCATAATGCAAGTCTTGGATGGTTTTACCGCTTTAAATCACGGGCTAACCTGGCCTGCTATTGTCTCATCCTTGACGAGAAAAAGAAGAACGCTTCCCAGTTGTCAATCACGAGGTTTTTCACAAGGGTGGAAACGAAATTAGATGAACCACAGCATTCAACCGCCCATGCTGAGCCTTTAACCTCCTATGCTGAGCCTTCAACTTCCTATGCTGAGCCTTCAGCCAGATCAGTTCAGCCTGCTTCTATCCCAACTCGCCCACTGCTCTCTCCTCACACGTGTCTGCCAACTACCTCCACTCCTCCACCTGCCTCCTCTCACTTCGTGCAAGTCCTGCTATGTCTGCCCTTAAGTGAGCTACAGTAATGTTTATAAAATGACTCGGTTATTGCTTATGTCCAATGTATATTTATAACTAATGAAACTAAATGCTAGCCACATCCACATCTTCGCAGGTGGCAAACGTTCCAATATCTTTCGTCAGTAGTAAATAGGCATCGGACAATAGCAGGAACAGAGTTGTCTTATACTGTATGTTTTTCTTGTGTATTTCTTGTGTTTATTTATGCATTTATATTCCATAATGCAATATAAACTGCTGAAGAACATTTAAAACCCTACCAACAGATCAGTGAACAGTACAGTGTTTTTTATTTTGTACGTGTAGTACTGGAAGGGATTTTCATTTTGTGAACAAAATGAACTTGTGAATGGCCCGTGGAACCAATTATGTGTGTTAGTTGAGGTATTTCTGTAAACATTTTCTTTTAAAAAGAGTATATAGTAATCATATAACATTATGAAATTTAGGGATTTTGTAGAACAGTGAGTACCTGTAGTTAATAAATTCAAAATGGTTGCATTTCTATAAATACTACATATTTTGTCAACTACAGGTATAATGGACACTTGTAGGTAGCTGGCATGATTATCCTGCTGTACTGTGTCTATTTACTGAATTTTATAGTTAGGATTTGCAGACAAATTACCAAACATACTTAAGCTTGCACATTCACAATCTAAATAACACAAAGTGCATAATTTTGATAGTAAACAAAAACATACTGGTATATATATAATTTCTATTGAGCATTACCAAATACCATAATAAATTCTGTTTACCAAAAAAGTAGCAGAGAACTCTGTCAATGCAGAATAGTTTGCTGAATAATCTGTACTTTAAGTATGAAAAACTGTAAAAGAAGTGTAAAATATAGCCATGTTAAATATATTACGGTACAGTAATCCCTCCACTCTCCGATGTAATAGAGCCAAAGGCATGTCCGGATAGTGGACCCCTGCCTGCTGGACTGGTACTTATGACCCTAACCCAGCCTAACTTTGAAAGCCTCCTAAATAACTCCCTACCGGACATGCATAGCACTTGTTTAAACCTATTTAAGACCCTATTCACACCAATAAAGGACATAAAGCGTGAAATAAATGAAAAGGAACCAAAGAATGAGGAATTAGAAGTATGGAAAACTCTTAACAGTGTACAGGCTGCTGACAGCACGTCTGTGGCCACCTCCTCTAAGGCTCTGGTAGTTGTGAAAATGCTCTTGAAGTACGTACAGTAATCCAGTGTTGTGCTACACTTAATTCTTTGCACTGTGAGTTATAATTGTTTAACACTGCATATTCTGTTCATAATTGCACCACGCCAGTTTCAGCCGCCACTTTGCACTCCACACTTAATCCTTTGCACTCTAAATTCTAATTTCTTTGCATAACACTGTAAATTCCCATGTGGTCTAGTGGCGAGGTATTGCAGTTTATTCACTGTTTATTCACAAAAATGAGCACGTGCAGCAAACATTGCAATAAGCATCTACTCATTGTGGCAGTTAGGCGGTAACTGGTGGTGAGGGAGGAGCAGGGTTGCCGAAAGTCAGCCACATTACCAAACTCCTCAATTTTCAGTACCAAATTTATAAAGCTAGCATTTATTCTTCGTAATTATTCTATATATACAAGTGGAAATATATGTAATCACTCTCCTTATAATTAACTGCATGTTGATTATTTTCATGCTATGTAGGCTAGCAGAATAATCAGAGAGAGCAGACAATCCACCATCTCCATCCTGTGTATCCTCATACATGTGAAAAATCCATTTGGTAATGCATTATTCTGATTCATTACCAGACGAATTTTTCATTACCAAATTGGCCCACATTTGGTAATGAAAAATACCAAATGGCAACCCTGACAGGGGAGGGGGGAGGAAGGAAGGGGTGAAGGGGTCGTGATGTAAACAGCTGTTCAGCGCCGGGTGGCAATTTCAAATTACAGGTGGGAGATTTTTTTTTTTTTTTTTTTTTTTTGGGGGGGGGGTCCAAAGGTCCAGGCCCATAGTGTCCAGTAAGTGGGGTGTCCGGAAAGTGGGCGTCCGGATATTACAGGGATTACTGTACATACTGCACAAGAACTACTTCATCGTTCATTCATCATCCAGTCCTGTGCTGCCCCATGAGAAGCATAGGAGCCTGGGGCTAGGCAAGTTGGTCCTGACATTTAAGATGAGAGTGACCAGCCTCACTCATCTGTGAGTGGCATTACATGAGCAATAAATCCCAACCACCCCTTGGATATAAACCTGCCCAGGCTCAGTCCGATTAGAGCACCTTAATTACCCACTTAACTGATAACACAATTACTGTACTGTAATACATAGTGCACAGTAAACATGTTGGTAGTGTATTGTTTTATGCTATACCCATAAGTAAACTATTGTAATCAAGGCACAGTATTTATAATAAAAAGACTAAAAATTAAACATGAAAGGTTAGCGATAGTTTACAAGACAATGGCCTTGTGTCCAACACCCATTTCTTTAGCACTGATACGTTTAATACAGTAGACACTCAAAATATTCAGTGATAAAAGAAATTAGTACAGAAAACAGTACTTGCATTAGCACAGTTTGCTGCCACAGGTGTGTGTGAAATCCATTTTATTGGTGGGGGAGGGGGGGGGTCTGCTATTCTGGGAAGTCCCAGGAAAGGTGCTGCAGCCAGTGAGAGCATGCATTGGCCAGGAGAGGCACAGCAACCAATCAAATTGTTCATTTGCCCATGATATCACTGCATGTCAGTCTCCCTGCCTGTATTCATCATGCTATGCATGCCAACAGCCAACCCACAAAAGAGGCAACACCCCACACGGGATGAAAATATTGACTGAAAGGATATTGCCTACAACATTCTAGGGGTTCTTGTGCCTTAAAGTCTTGTCTGGTCTGAATAGTTTCCCCTATAAGGTTTATAATTATTCAGTACTTTATTAGTCTGGTAAGGCAGTGTTATCTGCTCTAGTTACCGTACTGGACACGAGGTCACTATACTCAGTCTCAAATATGAAGTCCGTTTGGGTGGGGCCTGCGCGGGGATTTCCCCCTCCACAGCTCTGCTAAACCTACTCTCTCTCTCTCTCTCTCCCCCATTTCTCTCTCTCTCTCTCTCTCTCTCTCTGACTGAATTGATTGAGAAAGTTTTTATATATTTATAAATTTTTTTTCTTCTATATTGTTTCAACTTTTTGTCCACACCACCTCTGAGGTAAAAGTCTTGGTGCATTTTTTTTTTATAAAGGTTTCCCCAGTAGGCCTAAGTCCTCTCACTGATCTTTAATCAGACAATTCATCATCTGGGCTTTCTGATATGTTGATTAAGAATGAATCCACGAAATGGTTGACTGCTACGTCTTGCTGTGAATCTTCTTGCACTTGTTTAGCGGCTGCACTGCATTCATCCTGTTATGCAGTGTGACATGATTCAGAGCTTCTTTGGCAAGAAGTTTAAGATCAGCCTTTTTGAATGTGTTCGCCTTGGCTATATACGTCTTCACTTGAGCCCAAATGAGCTCAATAGGGTTGTACTGACAATGGTACGGTGGTAATCTAATGACCCGATGCCCTGCCTCTTCAGCAATTGTGTCAGTTACATACTTTGTGCCAGTATCAAACTTCTTGGCAAGTTCATACAGCTCGTGTTTTAATAGATCGTCACTGGTCTGTACTCCCTTCTTTATAAGCCAGTCCCTTATGTCCGATTTTCTCCAGGACGAGGTTGTTTTTTTTTTTCAAGTTTGACTGAATGATAGGAAGCATTATCCATAACAATTACAGAGTTTGGTGAAATGTTTGGTAGCAGTTGATTCCTGAACCAGTCTTCAAAAAGTGTTGAATTCATCTGATAATGGTAGTCCCCATAGTTTTTTGCTTGAAATATCAACTCAGCATTGTTAACAAAGCCATTTGTCGTTCCAGCATGCACAATAATCAAACGACTTCCTTTTCCAGTCAGTTGCTGTATTCCAGTGGCTTGTTGGGAAGCAGTGTCAGTCCAACATTTTCCAACTGTATAATTTTGGTTCACCCAAGTTTTGTCAAGATACACAATGTTCTGGGAAGACTTTGACCTGCCGTATTTCTCTAAAAAATCTGGTCTGAGCTACTGCAACATCGCTTCTTTCCATGAGGAACTTTCAGCCATCAACTTTTACAAATTTGAAGCCCATCTGCAAGAGATTCCAGCGAAGAGACTCATTGCCTCCGTTGAAAGTTATGTTTTCCTTGAGTTCTTCGTTATTCTTGTGCAATGTAGGAATTTCATGCCATTCATAGAATCCCAGGATAGTTCTTCTGACCACACGCTTGTCAAAATCGTCGAGATTCGTTACGGTTGCACTCCACTTCTTTGTTGGTGACGAGAATGCAGGCTGTTCTGGTGACATTTGTGTCACACAAGCTGTATTAAATTTAGAGCAGATTCTTTGGACTGTTTCTTCGCTAACGTTGGTCGCTTTGGCTGTGCAAGCAACTGCTCTTGAAGGTGGAATAATAAAGTCTCCAATAGTCTTTTCTTCTAAAAATAGTATGTTCACATTGTAAATAAGTTCTTTCCCCCGACTGTGGAGCACACGAGAGCGAGTTGGAGTAGCTGCCATCGTGGGTGGAGATCAGGGAGGAAGTGACCGGTCACATGTAGTCTGAGGTGGGTGTCCTTGACCTCTGGCAACGTTGGAAAGCGACGTTGGAAAGTGGTGTGTAATTTATACAAATCATTGCTATTATCCTAAAAAATTACACATTCATAGCACTATATAGCCTTATTTAATATATTTAATAAGTACAGATTATTAAATACACAATTTCAAATAGTAAATAGCTGACATATGACAGAGAGAGAGATAGGTACTGGGGTTGATGTGGCAGAGCTGTAGAGAGGGAAATCCCCGTGTGGACCCCACCCAAACGGACTTCATATTTGAGTCTGAGTAAAGACAGAAAATCATTTTTGCTTCATTTCATTTTTAAAGGCTCCAACATGCATGCATGCATCGACCTTGGTCACCTAATGGCAGCTTTCAATGCTGCTCAATGTCTGGCAGCTTCCCTTATCCCTAAGGTCACATTCAGTGATCTCGTCCCAGGTATTATTTGGTCTGCCTGTAGCAACCTTACCCCGAACATTAGCATTTCTCACTGTCTGCACCCAGTGGTCATCTCCCATCCTCTCCACATGCCCAAACCATCTCAAAATCTACCCCTCCTCATCACAACAGCAATACACTCTAGTCCCATCCTTCCTCAAACTCTTCCATCATAACTAGTGTTCCCCCCCCTACCCAGCCTTGCATTTAAGGACACACTGCACATCCACGTAATCATTGTCATTTCTGGTCATTTGAGCCTGCGGATATCCTCCTCCACTAGTGCCCAAGTCTCACTATCACAGAGCATTTATACTCCTGCATATAAAGATCCTTTAGCTTGGAGGGAGAGTCTTCTCATTGCAAGAGGCAACAGCTCCCTGAACTCTTCCAACCACTCCTCATTCTTGCCACCACCTCCAGAACATAACATGTCTCCCAAATAACAAAACTCTTTCACAGTCATAGAGACTTACCAGCAAGATCAATCCTTTCCTGCCTGACAGTCTCTACATGCTTTTCCCCACACACACGAAATCAACATTATCTCGCAGTCTACCACTAGACCCACTTATCACAAACATGGGGCAAGGTGGAATTACTTCCCACGCCATTGTGGCAAATTGCACATGGCCGCTTTCCCTCTTCTTTTGCAGTACCACCACCAACCCTAGATACCATCACCTTAGTTTTATTTGCATTTACTCTCAAGCCCTTGTGCCCCATACCATTTCTTCTCCTGCTAAGTCTTTCCCCCACCTTTTCATTCTCAGCAATCATCATCATCGGCATACAGTATCTCTCATGGGAGTCCATTTCTGAAGTCGTTTGAGAGGGTTTCAGGGACCATAATGAACAATAAGTGGCTCAAGACAGACCCCTGATACACCAACATTCACAGAAAACTCATCACTCAAATCACCATTCACTCTCACCTGGGTAAAAACTCCCACATACAGTACATAACAACGACTCCTCATTCCCAGACTTTCTCATTGCCCACTTCACCACCTCCCTAGGTACTGTCAAAGGCCTTCTCCAAATCAACTAAGTACAGATCCCATTTCTTTCCTATATCTTTTTCCGGAAGCTGTCGAACAATGAATATTGCCTCAGCGGTCCCTTTGCTCGGCATAAACCCATACTGCATCTCATCAGCATTCACTTTTTCTCTAATCATACTTTCTAGAACTCTCTCCATTACCTTCATTATCTAGTGCAAAAGTTTATGCCTCTATAATTTCCTTTCCAGGGCATCACCCTTCCCCTTGTACACATTTACAATCACACTCTTAGCCAGTCATCTGGGACAACACAGTCATATATACGGTAAAACCTCGATATAACAGACTTAAATAGACTGGAATTTGCTTTTATCGGACTCGAGGAGCTACCGGACTAAATTCCTATATAACGGAAAAAGTCCGATAAAGCCAGAAGCAGACTGGACTGCTTGAACACTTAAGCTACGTTCACCACAATAAGGTAAATAAAAGACATGTTTATCAGTGTGGAGAGGATGGAGGGTGAAAGACTGACGAAGAGAGTGCATGTGAGTGAGGTGGAGGAGGGGAGAGGGAGGGGGAGGCTGAGGATGACATGGAGGGATGGGGTAAAGAGGTATGTGAGAGAGGGGGGTGTGAGTTGGAAGCAGGGCAGTGAAATGGCAGGGGACAGGGCAACGTGGAGGCGATTTGTTTGTGGCCACCTTGAACGGGATTGAGGCGTCTCGCAATAGATATATAGTTCATCAGTGTACAGTACTGTATTATTACATATATTACACCATTTGATTAATGTAGTGAAGTTATAACGCAGCACTACTGCAACGGTAGCCAAAACAGTTTAAAAACCATTCATGCGATCCGGACTAATGTCTGATATATTGGAAAAAGTCCAGGTTAGCAGGGGAAAGTCCGGATGTCGCATTTATCGGACTTTCACATTTTTCGGAATGGTTTGGGCCCCAATTAGTCTGTTATGGTGAGGTCTTGTATTTAGCAAATCAGTAACTAACCCCTTTCCTGTATCTTCTGAGGCCTTCAGAATTTTATCTGTCAACCCAGACACACCTGCTGCCTTCCCACCTTCATCGTGCCTGTTGCCGTGCTATCAGTAGCAGTAACAATCAAGGCCAAGAGCCAAACACATTCCACTGACTCCAAACCTTCCCTGTTCCAACCAGTTTTAATGCTTTCTCCAGGCATCTTTGATATCCCCATTGTTCATCAGTACCTTTCTTTCTTCATTCTTCACACACACTGCTCACCTATGATATCCCTGTTTTTCCCTCTTTATCTGATTTGCCACCTTAAATATCATATTCTTCCTTTCAACTGAATAAAGGGCTGTGAGTCTTGGTTTTTCAGTGCCCACCAGGTTGCCTTGCAGGCATTTACTGAGGTAAGGAGGAGGAATTGGGTGGAGGTATTTTTATTATTTACATGAAAATGCAATGATGTATAGCATCATTGGAGTCCTTTCTTTCTCATTGCATCACAAATGTAGGTGGTTGCTCAGCCATGTCTTTCCTGTGGGTGTATATTTTCTACAAAAGGCTGCTCCCTTCCCTCTACTCTTGACTGCTTGTACAGACATCCTCCTTTTAACGAAGTGGGTGACAATTACTAGTAGAAGTGATCCACAAATAGTAGGTGCTCTGTTGAAGCTCACTGTTGATTCTCATATCAGCCAGTACTGACCAATCTCCCCCAGACTGCCTATTGATGAACACTGGGCAATGATGTGTGTGGAGGAGGAGTAGGTGAACAGTCCTGTTTAACTCTGTGCAGCTTCATATATCCCCAACAGTGAATCTTTTCCATGTGGTTCCCAGGTCTGCTGCCTATTAATCCTATCAGGTTTCTGGGCTGGGCAGATTATGTCCATGCTAGAGTCAGCCATTCTCTCACTGACCCACATCTTCGCGCTGCGGTATTTTTCTCTGATCAGCCTGTGTAAATACTATACACTTTTCATGATACAATGTTGGTTTTGGTGTCATTTTAAAACTGTATTGTAGGACCTTATTGTATTATGTTCAAAGAAGGAAAACAAAGAAAATGAAAAGTCAAAATGACACGTTGAACTAGGTGAAAAACAAAAATTTTATATCTTGCTGTACAAAAATAGTCATCAGAAAAAGTAATAAATACATATAAATCTGATTCAAACCGTGCAAAACTACAATAAATTACGCCTACAATGATATATAGATTATGGTTTTTTTCTGCATTTTATTGCACGGTAAAGCAAAAGGAAAAGGATGCACAATTTTTTTATGATTCTTGGCCGCATGTTTGTTTTGCGATCTTTTTCTTTGATCGGTCAGTGTAAATACATTTTTTACCATAGAATGCTGGTTGTGGTGGTGTTTTGAAGCTGAATAGTTGTAATTTACCATAATGTATTAAAAAGCAGAAAACAAAGTAAGTCAGAATGACAGGGTGAAGTTAGGTGAAAACCTCATAATGTACACATTGACCTAGATAAATATTCTCCCCAAAAAAACTATGCAAAACTATGATAAATTACCTTTACAGTGATATGTGGTTTATGCTTATTCAGCATTTTATTTCACGGTAAAGTGAAAGGAAGAAGGTACACAATTTTTTATGATTCTCAGCCGCATATCCTTTTTCTTTGATTGCCCTGTGTAAATGCACTTTTCATGATAGAATGCTGGTTGTGATGTTATTTTGAAGCTGAGTAGTTGTAGCTTATAGTAGAATGCTCAAAAATGGAAAGCAAAGGAAATGACACATATATTTAGTATCTTTAAATGATGAATAAATTCGTCAATGGAATCTCTCAGGTTGGATTTGAAATGATGCCAAAAAGTGCCATTGGAATCTTAAATTGTTAATGCAGTGCTGCAAGTGGAGAAATCATGTATCTGTACTATGCATGACCAGTGCATGCACTAAGTCCTGCTTGTATTAAAGTCTATCAGGCCATCAACCAATTCCTTCGTAAGGAATGTATTCCAATTCAATTTGCAATGCCTGATTTCCTGTCTTTCAGCAGAGGAAATAGTGGTGAAACCCAATAGCTTTGTGTTTTCTCATGGCACCCATCTGGCACAAAGTTGGCTGTATGAACAACTACACAAAGACCTTCCTTATACTACACCTTAGTACAGTAGACCCTCGCTATACTGGACCAATTGGGGGGAAGCCTGATCTGATAAAAGTCAATGATCTGGTATATTAATGGTCCCCTCTCTCCCTTGAAATGGGATACCAAGCATGTACTGGGAAATTAACAAGTAAAATAGCATATTGTAGTAATAAAAATGAAAACTATACCCATTTTACACAAACAAAGCTGTACGAATTATTAATAACCCAGCAATTACAAATGAACCACCACTTCTACAAGTTAGAAGGAATGTTGCCTCCCTTGTATTATAATACAGATACTTTTATTGCAAATGCACAGATGAAGTTGCATCCATTGTGCCATCTCTCCATGCCTTCCACTGTGCTACTTAGGCATCTGGTAACGCTCATGACTGGACTGTCACACTGCCATATTGCAGAACTTGCCCATCATAATTCTTTTATTCCCTGAACAGCATCTCTTTGGAACTCATTTCCCCAGAATCGTTTCCCCCCAAACTCCAACCTACAGCAGTTCAAGTCCAACTGTTACAGATTTTTTTTATGAATGGAGGAGACTTATAATCAGGTGTTTGGATTCTTTTTCTTTTTCTTTTTCTTTTCTTTTATTATTTAATTTGTTTTTTCACTCTATGGTCATCATATGTCTAAACTTGGCCCACAATTTCACATCTTTGTCACAGCACTTCATGACAAGTACTGCATTACTATGGTCTTTTAAAAACTCAGCAGTCATGATGGGGAGAGGGGTAGGTTGGGGTAAAAAGGGGTAGGAACAACATACATGGCCCACGATGCCCATATAGATGAATGTACACCACTCACACTGTCACTTTTCTTGTATGCTGTACACTGTGTTAATGTTATTTATTGTCACTGTTCTGTAAAGATGGTTTCTGGTGGCTCTGGTGTAACATCTGGTATAGAGAGTACTGAGGTGTTGGGGGTTGGGTTCCTGGAGACTCTGCTACTGGATCCTGAGGCTGTGTGGAGGCTGGCTGAAGTTGCTGATGCTACAGATGTATTGGATGTCTCTGTCTGTGTGTGGAGCCTCTTGGCAGCATGAGAGGGCACAGCCTTGAAAAACTGGGAGATCATAGCCTAGATTTTCTGTGGCTGCTGCAGCTGTATTAGCTCCAACCCAATGAGCCTCATTACCTCATAATGCTGACCCAGAGACCCTCTAACTTGATCTATCATGGTAAGGATGGTGCTTGCAGCATCAATGCCTGCAACCAAAAATGGTCCAGGTGCCTCCACATCCACTTTGCCTTCCTCCTTGCCAATTCCCCTTCATCAGGTGATGTCAGGCACACCAGCATCCTCACCCAGCCACTCTTGCACCTCCTTAGCAAGGTTCCCCTGCCCTGCAGCTGCCAACAGTTCTGTCATCCTTGGTGGCTCAAACCCCTCAAAATCATGCAGCGAAGCAGGAGTCTTGGGGGTTTTGAGGAGTTTGCACCACCCATTGTTGAGTGTGACAAGAGACGCTTCCTTCCATGCCTCTGCCCTGTTGAAGATAGCATCCTTGCTGGTGTGTTTCTTGTTGATGTGCAGGGTCTTCTTGCCTCTGGTGTCCTCGTAGTTTTCCTGGTCCATCCCGTCCTCAGTCACAATGAGGCACTGGTGCAGTTGGAAATTTCTGAAGTGCCTCTTTGCACTCGCCCTAGTCTATGGGTTGAATAAGGGCAGTGGTGTTGTCTGGCAGAAATGAAACCTTGATCCATCCATCCTTGCTGCAGAGTTTGGTGGAGGAAGCATGGGGTAGTGTGTTTTCCAACAGCAGCACTGCCTTCATGTCATTTGGACTGATGCCATGCCTATTTTGTGCCTCTTGGGAGAGACAAAGCTGTGGTGGGACCAGTCATTGATGATATCTTAGGTAAACCAGGCAGACTTGTTCCCATGGTACTCCACGGGAAGCCTGGCCATGATGTCCCTCAGTGACCTGGTTGCCTTACTATTACCTGTCGTGACTGGCTGTAGGCAATGAGAGCCATTTGCATTGGCACAGGCCAGAATGGTGAGACACTTTTTATGTCCTGGAATATTGCCAATAATTTTGGAAGCCTGGGTAATAATGAGGGAAAGCATGCCAGAAGAGCCCAGTTTCATCAGCACTGTAAACTTGGAACTCATGCAGGCCCTCATCTTCCATCAGCATTCGAAGATGCTGAACATACAGCTCCACAGCATCGACATCGGCGCTGGGCATCTCCCCAGTTATGGCCTCATTAACAGTGCCAAGGTGCCTCCTGAACCTCCACAGCCATCCATCAGTACCATCAGTACACTTGAAATCATCATTTACCTTTGTGTTTCATGCTGGATATCCAAGCCATGTATAGGGACACCCTCAGCTCTACTGCATGTGCCGCTTATACATCGCTTCATTGAGTTTCTCCTTGGGCAGCTTCCTGGTCCTGAACACATCCATTCCCTTCCTCCCACCTTCCAGTCCCTTCATTACCATCTTTGTTTTGTCCTTTGCCTTTGTGATATCATGAAGGATTGACCTTTTAAGGCTATAATTGCAAATGAGATTGCCCCTGCTCATGCCTTGCTCATGCACCTCAATCAATTCTATCTTCTCCATAATGGTCATAATCCTCCTTTCTGCTTTTTCATTAGAGGAGGTGCTAGGAGATTCCTTACAAGATGCCATTTATCATGGTTACTATGGGAAGTCACGTGCCAGGTGTGAGACATGTAGGCAGAGATGTTGACACAACATAAAATGCAGCAAGACTTAGGTCAACCACATGCGGGACAGTGTGTCCGCAACTTTTGGTCCTGCTCAGGCCTGCCAGAAATAGCCCGAAAATAGCACAACACCCCACCACTTCCTCCCTGCTCCTTCCCAACTTAGTCCATGTGGATGGGAAAAACTGCCGCCAATGTTGGAAACTGCATTCTGAGTCACCCCATGTGCGGGGAGCAATCCAGTAGGCCTGCGTCATGCGTTGTATGACCCATGTAACAGATAGTACACGTTAAAGGCCAAAAGTGTCCGATGGGATCAGAGTTGCCTGGAAGGTCCACGTTATTTTTCCCATTTAACAGACGGTATCCGGTAGACGGTTTGTCCAGGGGTCTTCAAGGTGTCCGTTAAATTCAATACAGTATCCGAACTGCCAAGGTCCACAAAAGTGAGGGTCTACTGTAGCATCATTTTAGTGTGATGGGTTCCATACTCAGTTGTCATGTTCACCTTGATACAAGTAATGTGTGGGTAATCCTGAAGGTCACCACCAGCATATGCTGGACAAAATTGTCTGAGGGTAGCAAGAATAAAATGTAGTTCATTCCAGTGTTGCTGTATGGCAGATTGCTTTGCAATCATTTGTTTATATGAACATGAAAAACTTATACCCTTCCACAGTCAACTATTGTGAATCTTTGCGTATATGATCTGAGCAATCTCTCCTATGAGCCCACCTGGCATCTGTGTAGCGACATGCAAGCTGACAGTCATGCATTTGAGTCAAGATGGCTGCCCATTGTTTATATGTTCAGAACCCCATTTTGAGTTGGTTGCACACACTCCCTTCATCCTGGCACCACTTTGTAGTCCCTGTGCAGCTCACCCATTCTGTCATGTGCCTCACAGTGGTGATCGTGTTTCTCCTTGCATGCAGTGAGACAAACAGCCATAACATACTTCCAGCCTAGGTTATCCACCGGCAAGGAATAAGAGCTGAGGCCTTCCACCAGTGGAACATCGATGCACCAACCTCCCTCACCTGCCTCCATTTTGTTTGCCTCCTGCTCACTGCCTGGCTTCCCCACCTGCTAACACCCTGCCTCACCAGATTGCTCTCCCATTGTCTCACTGCATTGCTCTCCCCATCTTTCATCACGTGTTCCTGACAAGGTTGATTTCCGAGGGATACCAGCTGTCCCGCAGCCTCAAGGGGGACCCATGGTGACAACTCAGACCAACCAAGGACGCACTTTGACTAGTCAGTTGTAGACTCACTTCCATCTGATATAGGCTCACTGAATTTTATGAAACCTTGAATTAGTATTCAAGTCTTGGGAGTGGCTTATTTCCATCAGATATAAGCAGCCCAACTGTAGGAAGAATAAAAGTATGGCACCACAGTGAAGGGTTTAAGCTTGTGAAAATACAGTGATTGTCCTCAACCTCAGCCCTCTGGCTGCAGTAAGTTTTAAGAGCTGAATATACTCATCCTTCATACTCTAGAATTTAAAGTAAAGTTTTTTATCCTTGTCCAAACCATAAATTGTGATATGCTACTCTATTTTTTTACATTCATGAAATCCAGGGTTTCTCTCAAGTACAAGAAAATCATCTAAGTTAGTTCCCAACCACCTTCACATTTATACTTGTCTCCATCTACCAAGTGATTATAATCCTTTATTGTTACCTGCAGTGAGTAAATTGGAAGGATCTCCAGTGACTAGTGAAACATTTTCAAAAGTACAGGTACAGTACAGCTAGTCAACATTATTTTTGTTTCTTATTTATTTGTTGCTGTACTTATTTATTTATTGCTGGTAAGTTCACAGTAATATACAGAACATTGCCCTTAAAAGTTTTTTTGATGTAGTAGATAGATGGCTACCATTAATGTTGGAGGTACAGTACTACCATGAGAGTGAAGTGTGGCGGCAAGCATGGTAACTAGCCATGTATCGTCACTCTCAGGCAGGAAATAGTCATCACTACCTGTAGAAATTATTTGTTTTAGTTGTATGGAAAGAGCTGAGCTATTTTGGGGCACATCATTGACATAAGAGCAGCTTGACCTATACGTGTACTGTGCAGTAATGTAAATATTGAAGTACAGTTTGGTTTTATATTGTGTAGAATTAGATTTAATTTTTATTCAGCCTAATGGTACCAGGCTAAAGGAGATGAAAGCAATACCCTTTTGGAGTAAAAAACCTTAAATGATTTTTTTTTTTTTGGGGGGGTAGGCTACTTTAATTTTACTGTGACCTTAAACCCCTAAAGTACAGTGACAGACAATCATGAGTTTGCTAGCTTGCCACTAGAGTCCTATGACTGATGATCGTAGAAAGTCTGTCAAAAACTGCCAAACACTAAGCCAGTCCCTTTTATAATGTAAATGGTTCCCACCCAATCAGAACTAAGGGATGAGGCAGTGGGAAGGAAGATCCACCCACTCGCCTGGTCTGTGGGGAGGACCTCCCCCCTCCAGCCACTTCTCCAATTTTCTCTGGCTGATTGGATACAGCCCACTCTGTCCCCTCCCACCCTAACTGTTACATCGTATGCGGGGGGTCTCATGCACCCTCACCTCCCTTTGTATCGAATGATGCAGCAGTTTCCCCGCTATGATCGCTTTGTGTGTGTTTCCTCCAGCCATAATATCCCCCACACCACCTTCTCGGCCTTGGGGGGTGTCTCATCCCCCCTCACCCCCACCAGAGACCCCCCACACCATCTTCACCTTCCTACTTTCCAGTTCTTTGTGCCAAAAACGACGTGGTAATTACCTTGCCATGATTGGCTGTCTACTCTCACCATTTTTTTTTTTTTTTTTTTTTTTTTTTTTAGCTCCTGCTGACTGCTGCACCTAATTTCATCACTGGAAACATACTTTACTTTGATTTTATTGATTTTGGTTAGGTTCTTTAGCGAAAGTTAGTTGTAAGTTGCTTTGCCAAAATTTTTATTTGGATTAAAAATTTTTATTTTTACTCATGCTGCCTCCTACACCTAGTTTCATCAGTAGAAACATATTTTACATTGGTGAGGTTCTCTAGCAAAAATTAGGTTTCTGCCAATGTTTTCATGTTTTCTCATTTACAGTGAGGGGGGTTTTTATCATCTTTGATGGGCAGTTTTGTGGTAACCATTAGGCCTAGGGGACTGAGTCTGGTGTGTAAATTCAGGCTCTTCAGATCTGTAAGAGAAAAGTTTTCCATGGTAAAAGTTGAAAAACCAACACTGAATTGCGGCTGGGGTGGAACATAGCTTAAGAAAAATGCGGTCTTTAGGAGTTAAGGGGTGAGTCATCATCATCACCATCATCGTCATCATCAAGACCTCTTCTTTCTACCAGAGGGTGGGGTGAGGTAGGCACCCAAGTGATGTACAGTCACAACCAGAAGTCCTTGTGCCTCTTCTGTATTCTCCACGGACTTGGAAAATCAGGCTCATAAAACAACAGCAGTCTATAATAAGCGACAGTGATCCATATGTGAATTGATTCATCCATGTTGGCTGCAGTGGAATTGTCTTACTGATTTACAAGTCCATAGAGAGAGAGAAGCAGGAGAGGTAACATGACTCTTGGTGCCAGCTGTACAGAGGTATTGTCATGTACAGTTGCAGTGACATCCAAAATCCACTGAAGCAGTCTTTTGAAACTAGCCAGCTTTTTTAAGATGTAATATCAGTTTCATAAATATTCAGTAAAAAAATTGAAGTGATATTTTTGTCCACCACTGTGGATGGTACCGTAAGTTAACCTCTTCAACCCTAGAAGTTATTATATATATATATATATATATACAGTAATCCCCGTACTATCTGGACGCCCACTTTCCAAACACCCCACTTACCAGACATTGTGGGCCTGGACCTTCGGAACCCACCCCCCCAAAAAAAAAAATCCAAATTTTTTCTCACCCGCAATTTGAAATTGCCACACGGCGCCGAACAGCTGTTTACACCATGGCCCCTTCACCCCTTTCTTCCTCTCCCCTCCCCTGTCAGGGTTGCCATTTGGTATTTTTCATTACCAAATGTGGGCCAATTTGGTAATGAAAAATTCGTTTAGTAATGAATCAGAATAATGCATTACCAAATGGATTTTTCACATAGGATACACAGGATGGAGATGGTGGATTGTTTGCTCTCTCTGATTAAGTTGCTAGCCTACATAGCATGAAAATAATCAACATGCTGTTAATTATAAGGAAAGTGATTACAAGTATTTCCACTTGTATATATAATTAGTGAAGAATAAATGCTAGCTTTACAAATTTGGTAATGAAAATTGAGGAGTTTGGTAATGTGGCCGTTGCGATCTGGCAACTGTTTCCCCCTCACCAAACAGTTACTGCCTAACTTCGATTGCGAGTAGATGCTTATCGCAATGGATACCACACGTGCTTGTTTTTTGTGAATAAACAGTGAGTAAACTGCAAGACCTCACCACTAGACCACACAGGAATTTACTGTGTTGTGCAGTGTTAAGAAATTAGAATTTAGAGTGCAAAGGATTAACTGTGGAGTGCAAACTGGCAGTTGAAACTGGCGTGGTGCAGTTAACAGAATGTGCAGTGTTAAACAGTTATAACTCACAGTGGAAAGAATTACTGTAAGTGCAGCACAACACTTGATTACCGTACATCTTCAAGAGCATTTTAACCACTGCCAAAGCCTTAGAGAAGGTGGCCACAAACGTGCTGTAAGTACCCTGGTTAAGGTACAGTCACTTCTAATTCCTCATTCTTTGGTTCCTTTTGATTTATTTCGTGCTTTATGTCCATTATTGATGTGAGTAGGGTCTTAATCCATCTATGTCCCAGAACCGGGTTATTTTCATGAAAATCAATTTTCCCCCCAATATTGTCTTTTTTTTTTTTTCATTGCAAGTCAATCACAAATGACAAAAAGCACATAAAAAGTGCATACTTATTCTCCGTTGGCGATTTGGAGGTGATGGTGTGGTGTGAGGGAGCTGGTGTGTGGTGGCTGGGCTAAGCATGTTCAAGGTCGCAGTGGTGTGTTGCTGATATTGGTGGAGGGAAGAGGGGTGATTACTTCGCACCAAAATAAGTGTTGAGTGTGTATTTGTTTCTCTCACTAATTCATAATGCCGTATGAACACAATATTACAACTAAAATAGCAAAAAGACACAAAAAAGTAACTAATATAGATTGGCTTATTTTATGTTTTCCATGATACTTATTTTCTAACAGATTTATGTCTATTTATTTATTCACTATTGTTTACACACTATTTACACATTATTTCACTGTTTTTAGTAATTCTTGACAGTATAATACTCCCTAAAGTCTGGCTGTGGTCAGTACAAGTGTACTCAAGCACCCAAACACTCTTCTCCACACCCCTCAGGGCCCCCTAGTAGCCTTCCCCACCACCCCACCCTACCCCACCCCTCCTGACCCCTACCCCAACCCTGAACCAGTATCAGCTGGTTCCAAGACCACACTCTTTCTACGCTGGCCTCCCACGACCCTCTACCACAGCCCTTCTCACTGCTGGGCTGCCCTCCCACCCCCGCCCCCTCCCCCGGCCAGCCAGCGTTACCCCGCATACCAGCCATGCTGGGACAATACTCTGAGTCCATATGGTGTGCTACTAAGTTCAAACGTGCCTGCAAAAAATTAAAACATCATGACGTGGACCATAGGCCTCTACCAAGACGTCATATGACGTGGACCGGCGCCTGGGGTTTAAACAGGTTTAAATAGGTGCTGTGCATGTCCGGTAGGGAGTTATTTAGGTGGCTTTCAAAGTTAGGCTGGGTTAGGGTCCTTAAGTACAAGTCCAGGAGACTGGGGCTCACTATCCGGCTCTATTACGTCAGATAGCAGAGGGATTACTGTATACATACATTATATATATATATATATATATATATATATATATATTACCATGTTACCCGCGTTTCGGCAATATGAGTTCTCTCCCAGTACGCGTTTCGCTTCAGAACTCTCTCCCACCAGTCTGCATGGAGCTATCACAGCGAAAGTATTTATGTTGTTTTACTGAGTACCAATGAGGGATGTGCCTTCATAAAAGTAGTGCGTCACTGGTGGCCCAACTCGTGGTATCCTGACATTTTCTTCTCGTATTGCATGATGCACCACCGGTGGATCACCCAGGTAGTGAAATACTTTGGCCCAGGTAGCGCAGTCTCCGCTCACCCTTACCTGGCACTTCCGTTCTCTTTGGTTTGTTACGACCTCATTCTCTGTCATGAAGTTCCAGGTGGCACTTGGCTATTTAGTTAGCTGAAGGAAATCCAAGCAAAGGTCCAACACTACCTTTTTTTATTATCTTGTATCTTGTTCATTTTTCCTCCTCCTAATCTCTTCACTGGCCTTCTAAAGGTTTTTTGATCGCTGGAGACAGTGTTTCTTGCAACCAAGCATAATGATAGCTGGGTACATTGAATGACATAATAGTAATTGGCAGTATCCAGCTAGGGATAATTACAAGTACCATAATTAATTATTGATTATAATTAATCATTTATAATTATAAGAACATTCTAATAACCAGAAACATCCAGCACTTATCTTTTTTTGTTGTTGCTTCCTAACAAAGTAAATGTAGAACTGTTCAAAACAAGTGGGGTTACTCCATTTCTTCTTCCAGTAAAATATCAGCGAAGTTAAGCAACGTTGGGTCTGGTTAGTACTTGGATGGGTGACCGCCTGGGAACACCAGATGCTGTTGGCATCCCTATGTGTCAAGTGGGATTGGTGGAGGATTAGTGCCCCTTCCTGTAAAACAATTAACTCTAAGCCCTTGGCCACCCCGTTTGGGATACATGGCATCTGGCAATGGATGGATGGATGGATGGAAATTTACTCTTTGTTTTTGTTTTTCAAGAAAAGTGTATTTGCATCTCATGGCCCTAGTTCTGCAACTCAGGGTTGTTTTTCAATGTTTTTGTGTGATTAGTAGTATGGTTTGACATCTAAATGAAATGTAATAGTCAATACTGGATGTCTGATATATATTCTCTAACTAAATAGGCATTTCTCTAATCTTATACCATTATCCTGTTCAACATGTCTTCTACTGTAGGAGCAGCAACAAAAAATCTGCCTAGCCAATATTCATGAAGGTGAAATACATGAAAAAGTGAAAACAAATTATTACTCATTATTGTACCATCAGCGTACCAACATGCTAGGAAAGAAGTCATCAAATGGTACACCAGTGGCTCAGCACGCAGGTAACGTGTTAAGCTGTCTCCAGATAATTTTATGCTGCTCTCTCTCTCTCTCTCTCTCTCTGTATATATATATATATATATATATATATATATATATATATAGTTACATAATTTAAGCTGTCTCCAGATAATTTTATGCAGCTCTGAGGGGGTTTGGTGGAGAATATTTGAACACTTTCACTGTGTCAGGTGTTCTGAAGCTTCTGTCCAGTTACATTACATATTTTATTTGTGCTACCACTAGATGATTTTATTGACCTTATGATAGACTTCTAGTAATGAAGGATTAATGAAGGCTTGAACTAACCCTCATGTTGGAAAAGTCTATCTATCTATCTATCTATTGCCAGATGCCATAATCCCACCAGTTCCTACTAACTCGTGGCAATATCCCATTTGCCTCTTATCTTTTCTCAAATGCCTAGCTACCTACAGTAACTACCTACTGCCAGACGCCATAATCCCGTAAGAGGTGGCCATTTGACTTTGAGTTATTTGTTTTACAGGGAGGGGCACTAACCCTCCACCAACCCACTTGCTGACACGTAGGGAGCACGTATGATTTGGTTATATGGTTACCACCCAGCGTTGTAAATGGTTTCTTGGCTTACAGGAACCCATTTGGCTTGTCACTCAATGTAATGCCACCTGTAAAGGAAAGAAAAGCAATAAGAAGTGACAGGAAAGATGGGAGAAATAGGAAGAGAGGAGGACAGGCACAGAAAAAGAATGACAAAGGCTAAGGAAGAAGTAGGCAGCACTGCATCAAGTGAGTGGATGATGGTCGCCACCACCTGGAGTTAAATATAATTGTTCAGTGTTTTAAAGTAAATAAATAAATACTTGACTGGATTGCAAGGGTGATATGCAGGGTTAAAATTTAAATTTAGTCAAGTGGACCACCAGATCACAAGATTTAGAAAATATGAACATATGTAGCCTGTTGGGATTGCATGTAATCCTAAAATTTAAATAATTGCCTGAATTTAGACTCGAGCTAAGCATTACAACCAGGGTATTCTGTTATACAATGCAAACTCTCAGCTCTGAAATATTTGGTTCCAAAGGCTATATAGAAAATGGAATTTTATGGAAAGTGGAATCCTAATAATAACTGGGAAAATCATATAATAAATAGTCTGAGGTACAGCAAACAGTCAGTACAATGAAGCAGCTTGTATTAGTAATTTATCACCTGCTCTTTGACATACCTACAAATGAGCCTTGTTTTCAAATATGCATTGCTTGTGTGTGGATATGTGATATCAACACCCCTCAGTAGCATGAAAAAATATTTTGAAAAGTAGAGTTTTTTTAAATTCTTTGTTCAAATTTGGAAGTGTGTACTGTATTTTGTTACAAAACGGTGTTTATTTAGGGCAGTTTTTACAGTTGTACCCAGTGCCATCCCTAACAACCTACATGGCTCCAAGTGTATTTTTTGATTACCACAGTTGCCTCTAACCAGCCTTCAGAGGCTGCATTTAGGCTGTCCCTAACAGTTATTAGAACATCTTGGGGGAGGGTTGGGACTGGAACTCCCCAACAGATAACCCAAATCAGCTAAAATAAAAGAATCAGTATTTAATGCATATTTTTTATCTGTTTTGAAATTTGATACCCGATGTGATATTGCCAATTTTACCCTTTCAATACTTAGGATAGCGGTGCAAAAGTCACCCGCTCGTTACTGGATGACCAAGGCTGCGTCGAACCTAATCTCACCTGCTCGTTACTGGATGATGCAAGCTACGTCGAACAAAATCACCTCTTGATTTTTTTGCTGTATGGAAAGAAAAAACATCGTAAATTAGTGCATGATTTATATTCGCCGAATGTTTTTATCAACACCATAAGCAAGTACAACTATTTGAGATTACGTGAATAAAAAAAAAAATCAAGGAAATAGCGGCATAAATAAAGGCAGGGGAAAAAATAATTTAACAATAACTTTGGTCATGCGAAACATCGTTCCAGCTGCAGCACGATCGTAAGATAATTTCCTTTTGTGGTATGTAAAACCAACCCGAATTGTCATACAGTAAATGTTTTATACCAAAATGTAGCTAATGAAATTTCCTAAAACTCTTTCTCAGTAACAATTACCATAAAACATATACTGTATTTCTATGAGAAAACAGGAAGGAAAGAAAAAAACATCGTTGTAAATTAAAGCGTAATTTATATTTGCCAAACGTTTTTATCAACTCCTTAAGCAAGTACAACTATTCAAGATTACGAGGAATAAAAAATCATGGAGATAGAAGCAAAACTAAGGGTGTGAGGATAAAATGTTTGACTACTGCGAGTGTGGAAACAGAGGAGGTTCTCTCAGCACTTGGCCAAGGCCAAGTCGGCCCACATCCTGAGTACTTGCCCGTGGTTGGACGCATCCTGTGTCGTCCAGTAACAAGAGGGTTAATTATTCACCTTGTAAAGAAAATACATAATGTAAACAGTTTTACAACAATAATTTACCAGATGCAGGGTAACTTATCACAGTTAATTTCTCAGCCAGTTGGAGGCTCCAAAACAAACCCGAAAGAAATAAAAGAAGTATTGTCTAATGCATATTTTCATTAAAAAATTTTAGTATTGGCTTCCAGTGTATTGCTGGTGCAACTAACACCCTTTTAGAATATATCTCATGTTCACGTGCAAATACTTTGCCCCTCAGTAAACCAAACCGTCGCTCATTAGATGCTGTTTTACATTTGTTGCTTCTCCCTAGTTAATTTTACTTATACCCTTCATTCAACACTCAGCATTCATCACATTTCAGCTTACTTCCAGTGTTTCATGTTGGTGCCTGATGAAGTTGCTGGTAGTTACCCATTCAGTCGGATAGTGTTTCTTGGTTTATATTTTTGCCGCTTTCAGATGAATTTCTTCACTCCCAGATATATATTAAGAGTTGTGTGAAGTGGGTTTTCCAGTCAAACCATTCAGCACATTCGTCACATTTTAATTTCTAAATATTATCAACAAATGGATGATGCTGGGTGAGGTGTCTTTTCCTTCTAACAGTTTACCGGATCAATCGTTTGGCCACTCAGAGCTTCCAACACTACCACAACAATACATGCAGACATCTCATGTTAGCAAGCTCTGGAAAGCCATTTGGAAGGTCTGTGAAATCCAAAGGAGTTTTTGGTTTGCCTGAAAGGTTAGGGATGACTGAAAACAAACCTTAGATATCAAGAAGGGGCATAACCATTCATAAACCCATAACTGATACATTATTTTGTATTTTACAATGGGATAGATTGTGTACCAGTTTTATAGTGCATTGGACCAATGGTATGGAAAATTTTGTACTGTACTTTGTAGTTTCTGATGGTATTGGACTACTGTCAATTTCAAACTGTTAATTATAAAAATACTGTATGTATGTCCTTAGGCCAAAGGGGTGAAAGTACTAGGCAGTGTATTAATACAATATTTGAACTACAACAACATATTTTTTTTAGGATCTCCTGTGATTCCAAGGTTTCGTTTCAAGTAACGCTTCTCGAGTCATATACTTCTTTACTTTGTAGTTAATTTTAATTTAATGTATGTATAAAATTTTCCTATTTTTGGAGATGCACAGGGCAGTATATGGGCATTCTGTGAAAGTTAAAATAAATGTACTGGAGACCTTTCATTCTTTGCCTTATCCTGTGGTCATCCAATGCCAGGCTTCTGCAAAAGAAAAAAAAAATGAATCAAAATCAGGGCTTTATTCAGAATAATTTATTGCAGTTTATGTAGGTACTGTATCATACTCAGCCACTGGATATATCATGGTTACTAAGAATGGTGGTTAAACATGGCTGTCTTTCTGATCAGTTTTGATATCTGTTTTAGATTATACAAATATGAAAACTGTCTCCCTTCAATCCACTAATGGTTAGGACAGCTGGGGTCTATCTATCTATTGCCAGACACCTCAATCCCGTTCGGGGTGGCCACAAACAAATCGCCTCCAAGTCTCCCTGTCCCCCGCCATTTCACTGCCCTGCTTCCAGCTCACACCCCCCTCTCTCATATACCTCTCCACCCCATCCCTCCATCTCATCCTCGGCCTCCCCCTCCCTCTTCCCCCCTCCACCTCACTCACATACACTCTCTTCGTCAGTCTTTAACCCTCCATCCTCTCCAAATGGCCAAACCACCTCAGTGTGTTCCTCATAACGCTTCCTATCACATCCACATCCACACCACAGCGCTCCTTTATATCCTCATTCGTCAGCCTGTCTCTCCATGTGACTCCACAGGCTCCTCTTAAATAACTCATTTCCTCTACTCTCACTCTTGACTTGTGTCCTTCCAACAACGTCCAAGCTTCACTTCCATACGTTAGAGTTGGTATCACAATACTGTCATGTAGTAACTTTTTCACCTCCATGCTCACTTCCCTGTTTCTTATCACTGCTTTCAAAGAACCAGCAACCTTTCTTCCCTGCTGTACCCTTTCAAGCACTTCACCCTCCAAACATCCATCCTTACTCATCACACTACCCAAGTACTTAAACGTACTCACATTTTCCAATTCCTCACCATCCAACCTCGCTGTACATTCACTGACTTCACCTCTCTCAAAGACCATCACTTTACTCTTCCCTACAATCACCTTTAGAATCCATTTCTTACACACTCTCCCAAACTCATCCACCAAGCCTTGCAGCTCCCCTTCGTCTTCACTGCAAACAACAGTACAGGGAGTTTCCAAACACTATCCTCTCTCACCAGGGCCACTCCAACATCCACTACCCTACCTTGTACCTCTTTTATTACCCCATCCATGTTCAGATTGAACAACCATGGAGACATGACACATCCCTGTTTCAACCCAACTTTCAAAGAGAAAAATTCACTTAGTTCACCATCCACATGCACTGCAGCCTTCGCACCATCGTACATACTCTTCACAGCATTCAACAACTTCCCATCTACTCCATATATTCTTAACACTTTCCACAATCCTTGTCTATCCACCCTGTCATATGCTTTCTCCAAATCCATGAAAGCCGCATACAACTTCTTTCCCCTTCTCTAGAAACTTTTCCACTAAAGATCTAAGAATGAATATCTGATCTACACAATCTCTTCCCTTCCTAAAGCCTCCCTGTTCTTCTCCTACTAATTTCTCTGTTCTTTCTCTAACTCTGTCAATAAGTATCCTACCATACACTTTTCCTATTATACTAAGAAGACAAATGCCCCTATGATTACCACACACTTCTTTTTCCCCTTTTCCTTTGTACAAGGGAATAATTATACCTGACTTCCAATCCTCCGGGACTCTACCTTCCTCCCAGGCCAATCTGCATATCTTCCACATCCATTCTACTACTCTCCCCCATGCTTCAGCATTTCACCACACACTCCATCAATTCCTGGGGCTTTCCACGATTTAACTTTCTTCATTGCTTCCACAACTTCTATCCTACTGATTTCTTCCTGCCTTCTCACCTCCCTCCTTCTCCCAGCCATTCCCCAGCCACAACTGGGGTATTGCAGGTAATCCCAGATGTTATTTAGCTGACAAAAATTAATCACTGGAGCCTGAGAATCCTAATGGCAAGAGCTACTACAAGTACTATAGTATAAATAAGCCTTTACACTTTTGGCACATTTACAGTAAATATGAAATAATCCTTGACAGCAACACAGCCTTGAACTACAGACCTGCATGTTTCTTTATATTAATTTTAAATATTTTTCAAATATGGTTTGACAACCCAGTACCGTCAGCCCAATAGGAGCATTCGTGCGGAGTGGAAAATCTGCCAGACACCACCAGAAACTATGTCTCGTTTTCATTTCTGCAGGCTATGGGGGTCTTAGTTAAACTTCAGTATTATTTTTCTGGTCGATAATTACAATATTGGTTAAGCAAATAGCCTTAACCCAAGGCGTCCCGTTGACGTATGGGTACATCACAACACTTTGTCACGGTGACTCCCCTCAATTAATGGATACATTGTGCATTTGCAAGGTCTATCATTTGCACATTTTTTATGTTTCGCACGTGATTTTTGATAGGCATACGCGGGAGACCTTCCTCTATCAGCCGCCAGGTGGCGACACTGCCATACCCCGCATGAAACCCCCCACCTCCCCGTCTCAGCAACTCACCTGTTAGCAGTGACCTGGCCAGTAAAGACATGTTGCGCCACGGTACAAAATTCGAGGCAAGAGTAATTCCCCAATCGATGACAGCGTGGAGAATAACGATTACATGGAGCCAGAGGAAGAAACGAGCAGAAGTGATGAGGAGCTAATGTCACCAAGGAAGGTGAAGTATGTTGATGTGTTGTGTGAGTCAAACAATGCTTATATCGCCTATATTATTGTGTGAAAACCCAGTATATCCATGTCCTACATATAAATTCACACCAAATGAACAAATATATACTTAATCTGAGTGGTTTGCAATAGTTACCCCTACCATAGTAAATGCAACACCAGCACGACTCCAGAGAACACGGTACCAGGTGTATAGCCCATTTCTAAGCTCAGGGAAGCACTTTTTCTGTGATTTGCCATTGTTTCTCACAAGAAGTGGAGGTTTGAGCCAAAAAAAAAAAAAAAAAAAAAAAATCCAAAATCTGCTGGGATTGGGGGAGGGGTCAGTGGTGAATAATCTGCCGGGATGTGGCAGGTAAAAAAACATAAATCATTCTTATGCCATTTCAACCAAAATATCACCAAAACAAAAAATAGTATAATTATGTATTCATCCCTAAGAAGCTTAGGATATTATCTGCCAATAAGACAGTTTTTTGACTAAGAAGTAAAAAAGGCGTATGAATACTGACATTTGTACATAATCTGACTTGTACAAAAAACGGCACATATGATCCATCCATAGTTTAATATTTATTAGACTCTAAATGTTAGGGCACATCAAAGCCTAATGTACGAAGGAAGCATACACAGATCAGCTGATGCAGTAGATCAGTGCAAATGAAGATAGATGGCTGTTTTGGTTTGCTTGGAAAACTTGTTGTACCAGAGGCAGCATCTAAATATCGACATGCTTTCTTGAAGTGAATTAAGTTTTATTCTTACTTACAGGGAGTTTAACTCTTTCAATATTTAGGGTAGCAGTGCAAAAGCCACCCACTTGTTACTAGATGATGAAGGCTGCGTCAAACCTAATCTTTCCTGCACGTTACTGGACAGCGCAAACTGCATCGAACAAAATCACAAAGGAATGAAAAAAAATTTGTGCATAATTTATATTTGCCAAACATTTTTGTCAACATCATAAGCAAGTACAACTATTCGAGACTATGGGAAATAAAAAATCACAGAGATAGAAGCAAAACTAAGGGTGTGAGTATAAAATGTTTAAGAAGTACCATGAGTGCAGAAACAGGGGGGGGGGGAGGTTCTCCCAGCACTTGGCCAAGGCCGAGCCAGCCCACATGCTGAGTACTTGCCCATGGCTGGACACAGCCTGCGTCCTCCAGTAACAAGAGGGTTAATTTGTTAGTAAAAATTATAACTGTAAAGCTGGGTGAAAAAGGCCCGACTCCTCGGTCCTAGAACACCTAACATGTAGCGGGGTCCTCTTTCGAGACCGGGGCTTAGTGCAAATAAGAGAGAGGTAGAACACAAAAACTCCAGGCAATAACCTTTACACGTATATTACTTCAGTCAGACACAGGACAAAACAGCAGATAGTACAACACAATATTTGGTGGATGATAAAACCTTAACTAGATAATCAGTATCTCACAGGATACTAGCTTAACAGACACTGATCCTAACACTCTGGATTTAGTGTACAGGTTTACTTAGAACACAGGATCGCAGTGCACGTGGGGGAGCAGGGGGTGAGTCCCACACGGGGGGGGGGGAGAGGGGTGACGCGCTGAGGGTCTGATTATAGTTATTGAAATACCCGCCGCCACCGGGCCACTCACACCGCCACCCCCCTCCCCACCACCGAGCCACCACCACACCACCACCCCAGGAGGACACCACGGCGGCGTTAGTGACCCAGGACAAGAGGGTCACCAGGACACCTATTCCCAGAGCCCCTCTTCCCCCCAACCGTCACAACACCAGGTGAGCGGCAAAAGGCAACGACCCTCCCGGCGGGGCAACCCTCGGCAGGTTCGGGGTGGGGCTGATCCAGAGTCAGTCCCAGGCAACACCGCGGTACGGGCACCGTACATACCGGGGAAGAAGCAGCCACCGTACGCCCTTCAGTTGTTTCCCCCTGTGACACCGCCATCACGGCCACCATACGTGAAGGAGGAGGGAGCGGCCACCGTACGCCCCTCAGTCACAGCCACCTCTGGGGATGGCCTCGGGGCGTTAGTTATTGAAAGCGCCCCGACTGGCAGAGAGAGGAATAGAGGAACCGCGTTCACAGCCACCATATGTGACGGGGAGGGAGCGGCCACCGTACGCCCCTCATCCACTATTACCTCCTACGGGAGTAACACCTCAGTTACTTCCTGAAGGGCAGGCAGGCCCATGGCTACGGCCTTAGTGTGTGCAAGGGTAAGCAGACCCTCGGCTACAGCCTCAGCACGTACCGGAGAGGGCGCTGCCTCTCTGCACCCCTCTCCTGCCTCTTCCTCCTGTGGGGGCAACACCGCGTTCACAGTCACCGTACGTGACGGGGAAGGAGCGGCCACAGTACGCCCTTCAGTTGCTTCCCACCAGGTGGGTAGGCCCACGGCTACGGCCTTAGTGCGTGAGAGGGTAAGGGGACCCTCGGCTACGGCCTTAGCATGTACTGGAGAGGGCGCTGCCTCCTGCCTTTTCCTCCTGTGGGAGTAACACTGCGTTCATGGCCACCGTACGTGACGGGGAAGGAGCAGCCACCATACGCCCTTACTTCCCAGCAGGTGGGCAGGCATATGGCTACAGCCTTAGTGCGCGACAGGGTAAGCAGACCCTCGGCTATGGCCTCAACACGCACTGGAGAAGGCTCTGCCCCTGTGCACCCCTCTCCTGCCTCTTCCTCCTCCGGGAGCAGCTCCGCGTTCACGGCCACCGTACGTGACAGGGAAGGAGCGGCCACCGTACGCCCTTCAGCTGCGAGCCCTAGGAGTCACGGAACCACATTCACAGCCACGGTACGTGATGGGGAGGGCGTGGCCACCGTACACCCCTCATTCGTGACTCCGAAGGCTCTCCTGGAGTAGGAGGTCCCTTGCATGGCCGACCCCTTTCCTCTCGGCTGCGTAGGATGCCCTTTGTCTCCCAACCGGAGCGATTCCCCAGAGGTGCTGGCGGCGTGGTGGCTTGGCCCAGTCCAAATCCTACCACTTACCCCTGGGAGGTCCTTGTCCCTGACGGACACTCAACGGAGGCAACGCCGCAGTCCAACCCTGATGGCGCTCCTTCCGCAGGCAGCCGCAGCCCCCGGACTCCCAGGTCTGGCCAGCAGCCCCCAGGCCCAGACCACCCAGGCTCTCTCTCTCTCCTAGGAGCCAGAGGCGCCAGGCCCGCCTCCTGCAGCTGTTTGGCCCCAGCCCCGAGGGCCACTCCACAGGTCGAGGCCCCCAGACTGGAGGGCCTCCCTGCACCCCATCTACGCGGCCCCAGTGTGAGGGCCGCCTCTCAGGTCGAGGCCCCCAGAGTGAAGGGCCTCCCTGCACCCCGACGACGACTACAGGTCGAGGCCCCCAGAGTGAAGGGCCTCCCTGCACCCCGACAACGACTACAAGTCGAGGCCTCCAGAGTGAAGGGCCTCCCTGCTCCCCGACAATGACTACAGGTCAAGGCCCCCAGAGTGAAGGGCCTCCCTGCACCCCGATGATGACTACCACCCGGGCAGTGACGCCCCTACAGACAGTGTGCTGCCCCCTTCAGGAGGGCTCCCCGTAGGGCCTCTCTCTCACGTCCAGGACGCGCAGTGATACCCAAAGGAAATACGGGTATGTAGTGACAATGATACAGTGAACAATCACCACAGTAGTGTAGTGTGAGAGAGAATAAAGTATGGCCCGAATGAAAAGTGAATAACGATAGACCCATTCAGTGTACAGTGACCCGATACTTGGCAGAACAGAAAAGACCGCATACAGGAGGGCATAAAGAAAACGTGGGTTAGAGCAGGTGCGCGCGGGGCTCATTAGAAACCTGTGATTCAGTGCTAATAGGACTAAGTAACTCCCGCGAGTAACGCGACCCGCATTCTACCCACTTATGGTACTATTCGTTTCCCCCACTCCTGATCCCGTCCTCCCACAGTGAAACAGACTCAGTGAATTAAACACCATCTCTGCCAAAGTATATTATTCGGGTACTGTAATATCCATACTAAATATCCCTATACAAGTGAATAGTAACTTACTGTGTGTGCCATTTTGTCTAGTGTATTAAAGGCTAATTGTTTATTCACTGTCTTTTACCAGTATCCAATATCTCTGTCTATATTGTCACGGTGTCAGAATTAAAGTAATAGATGTGTTAAGGTGTACTGCCTGGCTTTTTTGTCCTGTTCCTCTGTGGGTGCTTTACTTCCGGTCCGGAAAGAGTTATAGTGTTCTTAAGACGAGAAGTCGACTTAAAAACACACAGCATAACATTTATAGTAGTATCGAGTGGGAATTGATGTTAAAGAGTTTGACTTGGTATTTTCTGGTAGCAAGGGGGTTTTGGTAATTTATTATATCACTAGTCCAGGTTTTTACATACGCGTCGAATGCCGAGAGGAGATTTACTAAGGGAGGATGTAAAGAGTCTCGTGTTTATGGTAATATGAGCGGGAGGGTATTATTAACACTTTCTCTTCACTATTTTCTGGTACCAAGGGACATTTGGATATTTTACTAATGTGAATCTCTCGGTTTGGCCTCTTACTGATTTCATACAAGGACGTCACTCCGTAAGTCTGATTCACCAGCACTTAAGACTCTGCACTCGTTATTATTAGTCCTCCCCGTGGTATCACTTATTCCCCCTCTATCTTCTCGTGAACACTTGACCTGTTATTCGGGGTGCACTATGTCACTATATCTCTGTTACACTAACTGGGGGTGTTAAATAAAATAGAAATGTAAATAATGTAAATAAAATAGAGAACGTAAATAGAAATGTAAATGAGTAGGATTATAAGAATACGAGTATATAAACTGGGAGTAATGAAAGTGAAACTTTCACTCTAGCATGTATGAATACTATGAGTTATGAGAGTGAAGGTGAAAGTGACATTCACTCTCAACGTTAGTATACAGGACGAGAAAGTGAATGCTACATATTTTACCGAAAGAGAAATTGAATCCCTGCAGTGACAATAAACTACTATTACTGAAGGAAACTTATGGATAAAGACTGTAGATATATATAAATGTTATATAGTAATAGAAATATAAACTATGAGTGTTTTTGAAATGCGTAGCTTTGACAGTACTCCCGAGGAAACTCCCGGAGAATACTATAGTATCCCCGACGATAGGGCGAACCAGGAACAACAGAGTTCGCCCACAAGTATGCCGACACCCCCACACGGACCCCACGGGGTAGCCGCCACCAGCCACCACCACTCCGGGCAACAACGACGCATGTCAGCCCGGGCCGTGCGCCCCTGTGACATACAGCCACCACGCCGCCGCCACCGTAGGCGAAAGACACTACCTTCGCGTGGCGGAATCACTGAGCTAGCCAGGGGTGGAGTCAGAAACAGTACTCCAGTGCAGCGCCCCTCTGGTAGAGACGATCTATGGTCGCTCCCACAGTGTTTCGGTTGAGACGATCAATGGTCGCTCCCGCAGTGTTCAGGTAGAGACGATCAATGGTCGCTCCCTTAGGGTTCCGGTTGAGACGATCAATGGTCGCTCCCACAGTGTCCAGGTAGAGATGATCAATGGTCGCTCCCTTAGTGCACCGGTTGAGACGATCAATGGTCGCTCCCACTGTGTCCAGGTAGAGACGATCAATGGTCGCTCCCTTAGTGTTCCGGTTGAGGCGATCAATGGTCGCTCCCACTGTGTCCAGGTAGAGACGATCAATGGTCGCTCCCTTAGTGTTCCGGTTGAGACGATCAATGGTCGCTCCCACAGTGTCCAGGTAGAGACGATCAATGGTCGCTCCCTTAGTGTTCCGGTTGAGACGATCAATGGTCGCTCCCACAGTGTTCCGGTTGAGACGATCAATGGTCGCTCCCACAGTGTCCAGGTAGAGATGATCAATGGTCGCTCCCTTAGTGCACAGGTTGAGACGATCAATGGTCGCTCCCACTGTGTCCAGGTAGAGACGATCAATGGTCGCTCCCTTAGTGTTCCGGTTGAGGCGATCAATGGTCGCTCCCACTGTGTCCAGGTAGAAACGATCAATGGTCGCTCCCTTAGTGTTCCGGTTGAGACGATCAATGGTCGCTCCCACAGTGTCCAGGTAGAGACGATCAATGGTCGCTCCCTTAGTGTTCCGGTTGAGACGATCAATGGTCGCTCCCACAGTGTCCAGGTAGAGACGATCAATGGTCGCTCCCTTAGGGTTCCGGTTGAGACGATCAATGGTCGCTCCCACAGTGTCCAGGTAGAGACGATCAATGGTCGCTCCCTTAGTGCTCCGGTCGAGACGATCAGTGGTCGCTCCCACAGTGTCCAGGTAGAGACGATCAATGGTCGCTCCCTTAGTGCTCCAGTCGAGACGATCAATGGTCGCTCCCACAGTGTCCAGGTAGAGACGATCAATGGTCGCTCCCTTAGTGTCCCTGTAGAGACGATCAATGGTCGCTCCCACTGTGTTCGGGTAGAGACGATCAATGGTCGCTCCCCCAGTGTCCAGGTAGAGACGATCTATGGTCGCTCCCAGGGCGTAGCTAGGAGAGGGACGTCTCCACAATCGGAGATTGAACTCCAGGTGTCCTGTCCCAGAACATCCCGGACAGACCTCCCTACCTCCCCCGGTCTCTGTTCTTTACGCCTGGCCCTAGAGCAGACACACCTGTCGGGCCCCAGTGACAGTCGCTGCCGCAGTCCTCCCCTGACGGCGCCTCTGGACGTGGGAGACCGCAGCCCGTCGCCTCTCTCGGCCCTCCCTAGGACACCCGGGCGAGACCTCGCCACGCCCCCACGACGCCGGGACCTATTTGGCTCCAGTCCCAAGGGCCTTACGCCGGAGCCCAGTCCGGAAGCCACCGGGAGTCCCGGACTCGAGAGGACGCCCTTGCGAGCCGCCCCGTGCCCTCTCAGTTCGCCCTGTCTTGACGGCGCCCCTAACTCAGCCGCATCACCAATGTCGTGCCCCCGTCTCCTTTCTTAAGAGAATACGGGTGATAATGTAATATTAGTGATATAGGTTAAGTGTGACTCTCTCTCTCCTAGAACCAGTATTGTGCAGTGAAACTATGTGATGTATATCGGGGTAAAACAGATCACAATGAGAAGTTAGAGGTCGAGAATGTGGACTAAGATCTGAGTGAATATATGTGCGAGTGTCACCCCGGATATCTATAAAGACATATCCCCATTGCTGAAAGAAAGACTGTGAGGAAGAAATGTCATCTAGCCGCGAAGTAATATTGTGAAAGTAGTATTAAGAGTATTCCGCCCTTGTTCCGCGTTGTGAAGCGAGATTCTATGGACCATACCTGGAAGACCTCTCTGACAGATGTGTAATTAATAAGCCTGTGCCTAAAGAGACATGTTCCCACTCTAACGAGGAAATATCAAGAAAGGAAGTATTAATAATATTCCCTCCCTCTGCACGCTACCCCTAAAAACCCTCTCTATTACTCGCTCACGCTCTTAAAGCCAAATCAAGAATCAGAGTTATTTGCCAAAGTACCTTCACTAACAGAAACCATATAAACTCCCCTGCTAATATCGGGCATCTTCCAATATTACCATAACTTTCTCCTCGCTGTTTTAAGTCACTCTCCGCGCCTCCCCTATCTCCTCCTAGTGAATCACAAGCCCCCCCTTTTCTCTTCCCCCCCCACCTCCGCGATCTGCGCGCACCTGTATTTACTGCACTCCTAATACACTAGGATTGTTGTGTTGTCATTAGTATCTAGAAAGCAAGTATCCTGCGAGATAAACATATCTTAGATAAGATTTTATATTGCTCAATATTGTGTTGTAATATCTGCTGAAATGTCCTGTGTCTGACTGTGGTAATATATGTGTATGGTGTTGCCGAAAGTTTTTATGTCCTGCCTCTCTTTATTGCACTAGCTCCGGTCTCGAAAGAGGACCCCGCTCCACGTTGGGTGAAATAGGAACGAGAAGTCGAGCCTAATTCTACCCAGCATTACACTGGTGGCCAGCGGGAAATATTTGGAAAAATGGCAACTAAACCGCACGTTCAGTTACCCAAGTTTGACCCCAACCAGTATGACATACACACATATCTTGCAATAATTAAACCCTTGCTAGATATTGGCTTTGAAAATGACCAACAAAAAATTGCAGTCACACTACCACTACTGGGTAAAGCCGCAGCAAATATTGCGCCGAAAATCGTCCCAGAACTCACCTGGCAGAACTTTACCAAGTTCGCTGTCCAAGCCATCACCCCATCATTACGGAAAGTGGTGGCTCTATCCAAATTGAATAGTTTTGCATATGACGGGGATTTAGATAATACCCTGTTACAGGCAAGACGCCTGGTTACTGCTGCCTACCCGGAGGCAGATGAAGAAACCCGGGATCAGCATACATTTAATACTCTGCTCAGAGTACTCCCAAGTGTTGTAAGACAACACTTCACTATCCATGATCCAACAGGAGACATGGATAGAGATATCAGTTTAATGAGGCGCCTTTTAGCCGTCCATGCCACCCCTCAACGCATAGGCGAAATAAATCAATTCCCCGTTGACCTCATCACTGTCAACCCGTGGGAATTTTCTCGGGGCTACCACGGATGCCCGATCCACGACATCCGTGAGCAGCTAGAAGCTGCCCAGTGCAGCCAAATGACACGAGGGCGCTTACAAACCTCCCCACCATACGCAAATTCTCCTAAGCCTCAGGGGAAGAAAATACAAAAAAGGAAACACAAAAAGCGCCCCCCCACTGCCCCCGCATCCCACCGTAATGGCGGGGGCCACCTCACATCTCCCCCAGTCTACGACAGGAGGGGAACGTTATCTTTCCTTTTCCTCCCCTCTCACTATCTCTTCTGTTCTACCTTCCCCTATTCCTGCCCCTAGTTCTAACCTTCCCACCCCACACACCACTATACCCCCTCAACACAAAATCGGCCTTCCTCTTCACAGGCCTCCTAGGACCCTTTCCTCATCTTCCCCTAACCTACTTCCTAAAGCCACCTCCCCCTGTCTATTGCCTTCCAACTACCACCCCGCACCACCCACCACCATCACTTCACCACCGCTCGCTTTCCCTGCCCACATGGTTAACTCATTCACCTTCCCTATCACACCCTCCTCCTCATCCCCACCCACCTTTTTTTCCTCGCTCACCTCCCCTACCCCACCTTCAACCTCACCATCCCCACGGACCACCACCTCGTCCCCAATAACCTCACCAGATGCCTCGCCGCCCGCCACACCCCGCACCCCACCACCCATCACTCTCTCACGAGCTCAGCCCCCTGCTACCACCTGCACCGCCCCATCCCTGAACATTCAGACAACCCCGCGAGGCCGCATCTCCCCACCACCACCGGCTCCCTCTTCCCCTACACCTCACCCCACCTTTCCTCGCCTCCGACGACACACACCACCTGCCACATCCCACTCCACAGCCCCTGCCAAGCCACCACGGTTCCAGCACCGCACACCGTCTGCCATCACCCCCACACCCGCACCATCCCCTAGCTTCGTACCCACCGCCCACCCCACACCACTAGCACAGAACCCTGCTACCGCCCAAACCACCCCACCACCAAACACCAGGATGCTGCCACAAGATTGCACTCCCTCCTCGCCACCTACCCTCCAAGCCAACTCTCCTGCCACCTCACCACCGCTACCGACCCCACACCCCCAACCCCCCCCTGCTCCCGCACCGCCTGTCACTTCCACATACGAGTGCTATGTTTCCTCCTCGCCATCCCCCTCCACCTCCCCTACCACCTCAGCCTCCACGCCTCCACCACCCCCCGCACCTCACCTGACATCTCACCCGCCACACCTCGCTCACCCTCACCCCTTCCCTCCGCCGCCTCACCCTTTCCACCCAAGCCCATGTGCCCCGCCCACCCCGCCACCCCCACAGGACAACCCACTACCACCGCCCTCTCCCCTCCACACCTATGCACACCCACTCCGACGATCTCACCTTCCACCGTGCCCCCAACGCGCGCAACAGCCCGTGCTAACTGACCCCGCCCACCCCGCACGCCTACTTCCCGACCCACACCCACCCTTAGAACCACCACCACCACCCCCTCCGGCCGACTCTCATGCCCACCCACCCGATACACCCACACCCCTACACCACCCACCTCTCCACGACTTCACACCATCAAGCTACATCAGGCCCAAATCTCCTCTACCTGTACTCCCCAGAGACTCAACGCCGCATTACCACGGCACAAAACCCGGCCCTTACCCTCGGTATCCAGGATTCAGCTTCCAACCACACCGACAGCCACACCAAGCAAGATGAGAGTGAAGCGGGCCATATGGGCGCCTACCCTTGGCAGGAACCACAGACTCCGCGGGCCACACCACCTGCTAACCCTCCTCCAGTCTACCACCACCGCCTCCACACTCTTCCTCACCTGCAACCCAGAACAAGAAAAAACCCCTACACCGTCGCCTGGCAAACTGTGCTGCAACACCTCCAGCCCGTGTACACCACCTGCAACACACAAGCATTCCACCTCCAGCCACGAGGACGTGACTTTTTACAGGGGGAGAGTGGTAAAATGCGTGACTTAAAGAACAGTGCCCCCGAAATATACTATAGTGCCCCTGACAACAGGGCAAGGAAAATACAGCTCAGTATGCCCGAGAATGTACCGACACCCCCACACGGACCCAACGGGGTAGCCGCCACCAGTCAGAACCACTCCCGGCAACAGCAACATATGTCAGCCCGGGCCGTGTGCCCCTATGTCACGCAGCCACCACGCCGTCGCCGCTGTAGGAGAAAGACACTACCTTCACAGAGTGGGATTGTTGAACCAGCTAGGGGTGGAGTTGTCATAGGCACTCCAGACGGCACCCCTCCGGTAGAGACGGCCTATTGTCGCTCCCATCCTCGTGAGACGATCTAGGGTCGCTCCGACAGTGCTCCGGTAGAGACAGCCTATTGTCGCTCCCATCCTTGTGAGACGATCTAGGGTCGCTCCGACAGTGCTCCGGTAGAGACGGCCTATTGTCGTTCCCATCCTCGTGAGACGATCTATGGTCACTCCAAAAGTGCTCCGGTAGAGACGGCCTATTGTCGCTCCCATCCTCGTGAGACGATCTATGGTCGTTCCGACAGTGCTCCGGTAGAGACGGCCTATTGTCGCTCCCATCCTCGTGAGACGATCTATAGTCGCTCCAACAGTGCTCCGGTAGAGACGGCATATTGTCACTCCCCTCCTCGTGAGACGACCTATTGTCGCTCCGAGAGTGTCTTGGTAGAGACGGCCTATTGTCGCTCCCTTCCTCGTGAGACGATCTATTGTCGCTCCGAGGGTGTGCAGAAAGAGGTAAGGAGAGCGACGTCACTACGGCAGGAGACTAGAGCCCAGGCTTCCCATCCCAGAGTGACCCAGACAGGCCTCACAGCCTCCCCTGGCCTCTGCTCCCTACGTCTGGCTCTAGAGCAGACGCACCTGACGGGCCCCAGTGGAAGTCGCTGCCGCAGCCCTCCTCTTTCGGCGCCCCTAGACACTGGAGACTGCAGTCCGCAGTCTCTCTTGGATCTCCCCAGGACACCTGGGCGCGATCTCCCTACGCCCCCACGACGCCGTAAGGCTCTCACTACAGGCCAAGACTTACAACAGAGGTTCCTGGAGCTATTTGGCCCCAGTCCCGAGGGCCACACTCCTGAGCCCAGCCCGGAAGCCACAGGTGGCCCAGGACGCGACAGGACGCCCTTACGAGTTATCCTGTGCCCTCTTGGCATGCCTCACATTGGCGGTGCCCCTAGCCCGGCAGGATCACCAACGACATGTTCCCGCCTATCCCCATGATGAAAAAGTGTGACACTGCAGTACGAGTGATTTAGGTTAAATGTGATTTCCCCTAGTATAAGTATTGTGCAGTGACTTCATATAGTGAATATCGGGGCGAATAAGATCACAGTGAGAAAATAAAAGACGAGTGTGAGGAACAAGATCTGATGAACTATATTTATGAGTGACGTCCCTTTTATACAATTAGTAAGCCTGTGCCGCCTGGAGATTCCTCTGTAATGACATACCCCTATTACTGTGAGCTCTAAAGGAATATTGTGAAAGAGAGTATTTATGGTATTCCCTCTCTCCCCCACGCTGCCCATAAAATCTTGTATATCACTCTCTCTCGTCGCAATATCCCGAGTAAGTGTGAGTCAAGAATAAAATCAATTACCAAAGTCTCTTGGCTAGTGGAAACCGTATAAACTTCACGGCTAATATCTGCCTCTCTCCAGTATTACCATAACTTTCCCCTAGCCGTCACAAGTCACTCCCCGCACCCCCCCTATCTCCTCGTGAGACTCTCCCCCCTCCCCCCGCGCCTCCCGCGCGCGCCTAGATTCACTGCACCCTTGATACACGAGGATTGATTGTGTTGTCATTACTGTCAGAGAAGCAAGTATCCTGCGAGATACCCATATCCTAGATAAGGTTTTATATTGCTATGTATTGTGCTGTAATATCTGCTGACTTGTCCTGTGTCTGATTGTGGTAATACACGTGTAAAGGTTGTTGCCTAGAGTTTTTGTGTCCTGCCTCTCTTTATTGCACTAAGCTCCGGTCTCGAAAGAGGACCCCGCTCCACGTTAGGTGTAATAGGAACGAGAAGTCGAGCCTAATTTCACCTAGCATTATTTCACCTAGCATTACACATATATTACACAAAACCAATGGCGTGCCGTCAAGAAAGCGTTATTCAGACTTCTGTTGGCAAATACTCTCATTTTGCTCCTCCCACACTATAAGTTACACCCACTATATTCAAGTATATGTGTGTGTGTAATTGTCTATTGTTAACATATAAGTGTGCCTTTTGACCAGTGGTGGTTGAACTTTCCTTCCTTGTCTGCGACTTACCCGGTTGAGAACAAAGAACCCAAGGTTGCATCGTACCTGTGCCCAAGAAGTCGGGACTCAGAATACGTTGCATAACAAGAAGATAAGGTGATAATGAAAGGAGAGAGGCAAGCCGCCAAGATTGATAAATCTTTTCCTTATCAGTTTTGCTGCCTGTAAAGGGTAACCCTAGACCACAGCTGCATAATTTATGGGAAAAACAACTAGTGTGTTATCAGCCTAGAAGGCAAAGTTGACCGCTGGGTAAATACAGCTGTGGTCTAGGGTTACCCCTTACAGGCAGCAAAACTGATAAGGAAAAGATTTATCAATCTTGGCGGCTTGCCTCTCTCCTTTCATTATCACCTTATCTTCTTGTTATGCAACGTATTCTGAGTCCCGACTTCTTGGGCACAGGTACGATGCAACCTTGGGTTCTTTGTTCTCAACCGGGTAAGTCACAGACAAGGAAGGAAAGTTCAAACACCACTGGTCAAAAGGCACACTTACATATTAACAATAGACAATTACACACATACAATCTATGGGCAAAACTGTGGAATATACAATAACCAAAATAGCTCGTACAATAAATCCTTTCCAACTAGTTGAGCAAGCTTGACCTTTACACAGAATTCTACCTTTCCTGATATAGAGTAATTTCCACACAGTGTCACAGGTATGGTTCACCGATACACAAGACACATTATGTCTCGAGTATATGACAAGGAGTCAAGTATATCTCAATATACCAAACGCATGAAATAGACGGCAGTTACTAAAATACCCGCCGCCGGACCACCCACCCCGCCACCCCCCACCCCACCACCGAGCCGCTACCACACCACCACCCCAGGAGGACACAATGGTGGGGCTAGTGACCCAGGTCAAGAGGGTCACCGGGACACTACTGTCCTGAGTCCTTTTTCCCCGCAACTACCCCAGCACCAGGTGATCGAAAAAAGGCAAAGACCTTGCGGGCGGGACAGCCGTCACCAGAATTGGGATGGGACTGAACAAGATTCAGTCCCAGGTAACACTGTGTTGACGGCCATTGTTACCACCTCAAGGGCAGGAGGCCCAAGGGCAGGAGGCCCAAGGCTACGGCCAGAAGTGTACACCAGGGTAAGGGGACCCTCGGCTACGGCTTTAGTGTGCACCGGGGAGGGCGTTGCCTCTGTGCATCCCTCTCCTGCTGTTCTCTCCTACGGGAGCAACACTGCACCAACGGCCACTGTACGTGGCGGGGAAGGAGCAGCCACTGGATGCCCTTCGGTTGCTTCTCTAAGGGAAGATCAGCTCCCGGCTATGGCCAAAGTACCTACCAGGGTAGACAGGCCCTTGGCTATGGCCTCAGTACGTACTGGAGAGGGCGCGGCCTCTGTGCACCCCTCTCCTGCTTTTCCCTACTACGGGAGCAACACCTCGCCGACGGCCACTATACATGGCGGGGAACGAGCGGCCACTGTACGCCCTTCAGTTGCTTCTCGTACGATGGGTAGGCTTACGGCTACGGCCGCAGTACGTACCAGGGTAAGGCGACCCGAGGCTACGGCTTCAGTACATACCGGAGAGGACATGGACTCCGTGTACCTTTCTCCTGCCTTTTCCCCCTGTGGGAGCCCTTTGTCACCATCCGGGAGTGTTGCCCCGGAGGTGTCACCAGAGTGGTGGCAAGGTCCGATACTGGCCCTACCTCCTACCCCTGGGAAATCTCTGTTCCTGTCAGACACCAGACGGAGACAGTGCCGCAGCCCAACCCTGTCGGCACCTTTCCCTACAGGCAACCGCAGTCCCAGGACTCCCAGGCCCGACCAGCAGCCTCCAGACGAGGGCAACCCAGGCTCCCTCACACCATGGAGCCAGAGGCGACAGGCCCGCCTCCTCCAGCTGTTTGGCCCCAGTCCCGAGGGCCACCTCTCAGGTCGAGGCCCCCAGACCGGAGGGCCTCCCTGCACACCACCAATGAGCCTCCAGTACGAGGGCCTCCTCTCAGGTCGAGGCCCCCAGACAGGAGGGCCTCCCTGCACCTCACCGACAACCAGGACCTGGGCAGTGACTCCCCTGCGGGCAGTGTATTGCCCCTTGCAGGCAGGCTCCCCCTAGGGCCTTCTCCTCACGCCCATACTTCAGAGTGATCTCTACCCGGGATACACGGGTAAATAGTGACACCCCTTGTACCAAGAACAAACCAGGGGAAATAACCTCAAACAGTGACCGAGTGAAGTCCAGTGTAAAGCCAGTGACAGTTACTATTAGTCTATAAGAATCCGATACCCGGCAGAACAGAAAATAACTTAAACCCTAAGTAATAGAACTTATAGTGATTGTAAGAGTCCCAAATGAAAGAACTTTCAGTAACTGTGAACGGAGACTAGGGTGCGCGGGCGAATCAAAAGTCTGTGTATAAGTGCCGCCGCGACTAAGTGCCTACATCAAGTGTCGCAATCCGCACCCTGTCCCATTTATAGTAGCATTCCCCCCACGGACTCTTAATCTTGTTCATTCCGCTTGCATTCAAGTAAATATATATTCTGCCTAAAGATGAAATACGGGTATCGCTACATATAACTCATAACATAAGTGTACATGCATTATACTGTGTGTTAAGTGTAACTGTGCATTGTGGTGTCAAAGGCTAACTCTGTGTCCCTGTCTCCTGTATATCAAATATCATTTGTGTTATATTGTAATGGTGTAGAATTAAGGCAATAGATGTGTTAACCTGCCCTGTCCCGTCGACGTATGGATACGTTGCAACATTTTGCATTTACCAGTCCCGACGACATACAGGTACGTCATGCAATTGCAAGGTTCCTAATTTGCACAATTTTCAATTTTCGCGCGTGATTTTTCGTATGTATACACGGGATACCTTCCTCTATTCCTCTACAAGATGCCAAGCAGGGACAATGCCTTACACTGCATAACCTCCCCCCTCCCCCCCTCACGCCATTGTCTCGGCAATTCACCTGTTACCAGTGACCTGACCAGTAAAGACATTCAGGGCCAGAGTGATTCCCCAATCGATGACAATGTGGAGGACAAAGGTTACATAGCATTAGAGGAAGAAACAGTCAGAAATACTGATCAGGTAATGTGGCAAAAGAAGGTCAGGTATGGTGATAAGTTTAGTGAGTGAAACAATGCTTATAATGCCTATATTACTGTTTGAAAACCAATATACTCTCGTACTACATATAAATTCGTACCAAGTAAATAAATAAATACCGTTTATGAGTGGTGTGAAATAGTTACCTACTCATAGAACTCGTTTTCTTTGGTGCCAGCCTGTTAGAAAACCCAGTCAGGTAAGGAAGTACTGGTACCTGGATCGAGTATTTTGAACCTCAGGTGAGTGATTTCTCTATGAATTTTCGATGTTTCTCACCAAAAGTGGAGGTTTCAGCCAAAAAAAAAAAAAAATCGAAAATACGTCGGGATTGGGAGGTGTCAGAGGTGCGAAATAGCTTGGGACATGACGGGTTAAGGTATACTGCCTGGTTTTTTTATGTCCTGTTCCTTTGTGGGTGATTTACTTCCGGTCCGGAGAGAGGACCCTGCTCAGTCGCTGGTGTTCTTAGGACGAGAAGTCGACCTAAAAACACTCAGCATAACACTGGTGGCCAGCAGTGGTTCTGGATCCGAATAAAGTATGGAGGAACAATATAGGTAAACTTGCACAATGGCAGCCAAACCTCACATTCAGTTGCCGAAATTCAACCTGGACCAATGTGACATTGATGTGTATTTAGATATGGTTAAACCTCTCTTAGACATAGGGTTCGACTTGGACAAAGAAAAGATAGCAGTCACATTACCTAACCTAGGTAAAATAATCGCCACTGTTGCACCAAAAATCGTCCCAGTACTGACATGGAACCAATTCTCACAAACTGTGAGACAGGCTTTCATGCCTTCCATGGGCAGAGTTGTCACTCTCTCTCAACTCGACGCCCCCACCTACGACAGTAACCTAGACGACACCTTTGTCCAGGCTTGGCGCCTCGTCAGCGCCGCTTATCCCTAGGCAGCCACAAATACTCGGGATATACACACATTCAATGCCCTGCTGAGGATTCTCCCTAGCACAGTCAGGGAGCATTTCTCCATCTATGATCCCTCAGGGAACATGGATCAGGACCTGGAACTCGTCCGACGTCTCCTCGCCGCCTGTCCCATGCCACAACCTCTCCACACGGTGACAAGATTCCCCACAAACAAGACCTCCCCACCAAAACCAAAGCTGCCGCCTCACCAATCGCCCATGGAGCCGCCTCCTACTGTGCCCAGGGCTTACCCACAGAAGAAACGCCCCAACCCCAGGGATCAAGGCAGACTCATCACCATTAATCCTTGGAAATTCACGGCCTGCAGTCGCACCTGCCCCCTGGACGACATAAGAGAGCAGCTCAAGGCAAGCAGGCTCAGAAACTTTCACCAAGGGCGTAAAAAGGTCTCCTCCTTGGACAACGACGCCCCAGAAGACGACACGCCGCCCCTAGCCTACCCAGGACCGGACGACGAGGAACACGATGACCACAGCCACCCTCAGCAAATGGATTTTTAGGCCCGCCCCCGCACCTCCCCACGGTGGCAGGGGCCACCTCACACAACTACAGACCTCCAGTCTATGACAAGATTTGGCTAAACGGGGTCAAGGCGAGACTACTGGTAGACACGGGAGCAGCCAGGTCATGCCTCTACTCCCACTTCTACTCCCGCCACACCCCTGCTTTTGGCCCTCTTCTCCCCACCTCAGCCAACCTCATAGACGTGGGGGATGGCTCCCTACCCATCCGTGGGGAAACCCGGGCCCTTCAAACCAGTACTCACCAACAAGTGTCCACCAACCACCCCTTCATCATATTTGATTCCACATGCAATCAATATGACGGATACCTTGGGCTGGACCTCCTCCAAAAGCTCCACGCGACCATCGATTGTCATCAGCGTCGCCTCCACTTCAGTCCAGCCTGCCCCAACCAAGCATCAATCAACAAAGAAAAAAAAAACTAGAAGAAAAAAGAAAAACAACACCCCCACCCCCACACCACCCTCACCCCCCCCTGACACTCACCTGCCCCAGCCCACCTGTACATGTAACCCCACCCCGATCTCACTCAACGCCTCACTCCATCCCCATCCCCCACTCCACTTCTACTGGTTCCCTCTCCATCTTTTCCCACCACTATCGCTTCCACAATCACCATTCCACCCCACCACGAAGCTTGGGTGAAACTAAACAGACCCTCGGGTACCTCCATCCTTTTCTCACCGTCCTTACCCACCGGACCCCTCTCATCCTGTTTAATGTCCCCCACCTTCCTTCCCCCCTATGCCCAAGAGATCCGTATCGCAAACCTCGCCACAACACCACTAACTCTACTGCGAGGACTCATCATTGGTGACATGGAAGAAGCTGAACCATGCCAAACACCACCCCCTAACCACCCCACTTTCCCCGACCTACCATCACATCTATCCCCTTCCCAAACCAACAGCCTCCGACAACTACTCCTGGACTTTCAGGACCTTTTCTCCTCCGGCCCAACAGACCTTGGCCACACTACTTATCTCAGTCACGAGATACATATGACCGGACCTTCCATTCGCCAACCATCACGCCGGAAAATCCTAAACAACGGGCAGAAGAAGACCGGCAAGTCCAGGATATGCTTGATGCCAGTGTCATCTCCAGCTCCACTAGCCCGTGGTTCTCACATGTTGTACTCGTGCATAAAAAAGACGGAACCATGCACTTCTGCGTTGATTACCGCAGAGTGAATGACGTTACCATCAAAGACGCTACGCCCCTACCCAGGATCGACGACTTTCTTGACTCCCTGCACGGATCAACATGGTTCTCTACCCTAGACCTGCAATCAGGTTATTGGCAGGTCCCTGTCCACCCACACGACAAACACAAGACCGCCTTCTCAACATCAAACGGGAAGCATTACGAATTTAACGTCCTTGCCTTCGGACTCTGCAACGCCCCCTCCATATTTTCCCGCCTCATGGAATCTGTCCCGAGCGGTCTGACCTGGGAGACCTGCTTGGCCTACCTGGATGACGTCATCGTCTTCAGTCACACCTGGGCCGACCACCTCCACCACCTCAAACAGGTGTTCCAATGCATATGCCAGGCTGGGCTCAAACTCAAACCCACAAAGTGTGTCTTGGCCGAACGCTCAGTCTCCTTCCTTGGGCACGCGATCAATGCCGAGGGCATCTCCCCTGACCCCGACAAGCTACGTGCGATCGCCGACATCCCCCTACCTCGCAACGTACATGAAACCAGAGCCTTCCTAGGCCTAACCTCATATTACAGGCGTTTTGTAAAAGGATTTGCAGACATCGCCAAACCTCTCCACGACCTGACAAAACAGGGCGATCCATTCATATGGACAGAACCAAGAAAAAACGCATTCAACACCCTCAAGTCCAAGTTGACCTCTGCCCCCGTCGTTGCATTCCCAGATTACAACCTTCCCTTCCGTCTATATACCGATGTCTCACTCATCGCCATAGGGGCTGTCCCTGCCCAAGTGCAAGACGGTCGCGAGCATATAATCGCATGTGCCAACCGCACCCTAAATCCTGCTGAAAGAAATTACGCGGCCACCAAACACGAGTGCCTTGGAATCATCTGGTCCCTCAATTCCTTCTGCTCATATATCTCAGGCACCCACGTCATTGTCATTACTGACCACCAATCCCTACAGTGGTTACGCCAGTCCAACACCAACGCACAACTCATAGGATGGTGAGAAGCACTCGAAGAGTATGATTTTGAGATATCATACCGACCAGGCAAGCTCCATATGAACGCCGACGCCCTTTTCCATCTACCCATCAATGCCATTTCCACTGAACCAGACCTTATCCAAATGTGGCACAATAAGCAACGCCCTACCTGGATCCCGCCGAACACATTCGCCTAGCTCCACCTTCAAGGCAATCACCTGTTCATTCCCAATGGCCACATCATCCTAAGCCCTACCACCACCCATGACTCTATGCTGCACCTTCACGCCAACAATGGCATCCACCTGGGGACTAAGAAACTCTTACAAGTCTTCAGTGATATGTACTGGACACCTAACCCATCCACCATTGCCAAAAACATCATACAATCCTGCCGCGCCTGTGCTTTGGGGAAGGACATCACTTGCACACCCGGCCCTTCAGGAAAACTAACAGCACAGAAACCTTGGCAATTACTTTCCCTGGACGTCGTCGGCCCCCTCACACCCAAAACAGGGTACAAATACATTATCACGTTCGTGGATGTGTATTCAAAGTTCATCATCGCATGCCCCACCAAAGATCACAACACTGTATCTGTTGCCGACGCCCTAACTCGCCACGTCTTCCCGTATTTTGGCATTCCCCAAGCACTACACTCGGATAATGCCCCAGAATTCACTGGCAAAGTCTGGGAAGAACTGGAGAATATCTTCGGGTATCACATCTCCCACTCATCCCCCTACTGGCCCCAAGGTAACAGCATCTGCGAGAGGAGCCACCACTCCCTCATGAACCAGGTCCAGACACGCATCATGCAAACAGGGAACGATGATTGGCCTGCCCATGTCAAGATTGTTCAATGGGGCCTCAATACATGCCCACGAGAAGATGGTATAACCCCCCATGAGCGAGTTTTCGGGGAAACCCCGCTCCTCCTACCCCTCCGCCACCACCTCCACCCACCCACCCCGCCCTCCACTACTGACCCCCTCCACCACCTCAAACGCCGCCTCCACCACCTACAAACCCAACAGGACCTGATGCCCGACACCAACCACTCCAACCCATACAAACCTGGCCAGTTCGTTGTCGTGGCACACCTTCCCGACCCCACCAAGACCTCCCCCCGTTTCAATGGTCCCTTCAAAATAGTCCGAGTCCCTAACCCCTACCAAGTGATCATTGACCAACAAGGACAGCAACGCACGTACCAAAATTGCCACGTGTGACTCTTTCACCCATCCAACAATGACCACCCCCACACCCGCGCACCCCACACCTCCTCCCGCACACCTGTCCACACCGAGCCTTTCGAGAATTACCCCCCAGACTCCTACTCTTACTCCTTCTCACCCCCACCCTCCACCTCACCGACGACCACGCCACCTCCCAACACGCCCGATCCCGACACACCACCTCCACCGCCTACATCACCGCCACCGCCCAACGCCACCACCTCCTCACAGCCCACCACTCACCTCCCTACCACCTGTCCAACCACCACCTCCCACACCACACCACCTCCACCGCCTACATCACTGCCACCGCCCAACGCCACCACCTCCTCACAGCTCACCACTCACCTCCTTACCACCTGTCCACCCACCACCTCCCACACCACACCACACTCCAGCCCACCACGCACAAACACCACCCGCTCAACCTCATCCCACCTCCCCCATGACCATTCTCATTATACGCGCCACACTGCATCCCCACCCGCCTCCCCCCCCTAATGGCCGCACGCCCTCACCACCACCACGTGCACAACCACCCTCACCACCCACACCCACACTCACTACCACCACCACCAGGTCAGGACACCTTTCACGCCCACCCTCCAGATACACCCCAACACCACCTCCCATCGTACACACACCCCACCACCCAGCACCACAAACCACCCATACCCCAAACACCTCCCCCATAACCCTCCCTCTCCACCAAGCACGATGGAATCCTCCCAAATCCCAATTCCCCAAAGTACAATGCTCCTCCCACCGACCAATCCCCCATAAAAGCACCAATCTCCCGTCACTCTCCAGCATTCAGCTTCCATCTCCCCACCAGGCACCATTCCCCGAGATGAAGATCACCAGAGTGCACTGGCTACCCCACGACCGCCCACATGTCAGGATTCGGGAGACCCACCACCTTCTCCGCCTCCTACGCTGGACCGACCACCCATCCTTCCTCCGGCTCACTCTCAACCCTCATCGGGAGCCTAACCCCATCACCTACCACTGGACCAGCCTCCTACAACACCTCACCCTGGCCCACCAAACATCCACCACCACGACATACCACCTCCAGTCACAGGGTCGTGACTTCTCAACCACAGAGAGTGGTAAAATACCCGCCGCCGGACCACCCACCCCGCCACCCCCCACCCCACCACCGAGCCATTACCATACCACCACCCCAGGAGGACACAACGGTGGGGCTAGTGACCCAGGTCAATAGGGTCACTGGGACACTACTGTCCTGAGTCCTTTTTCCCTGCAACTACCCGAACACCAGGTGACCGGAAAAAGGCAATGACCTTGCAGGCGGGACAGCCGTCACCAGAATCGGGGTGGGACTGAACAAGATTCAGTCCCAGGTAACACCGTGTCGACGGCCATTGTTACCACCTCAAGGGCAGGAGGCCCAAGGCTATGGCCAGAAGTATACACCAGGGTAAGGGGACCCTCGGTTACGGCTTTAGTGTGCACCGGGGAGGGCGTTGCCTCTGTGCATCCCTCTCCTGCTGTTCTCTCCTACGGGAGCAACACCGCACCAACGGCCACTGTACGTAGCGGGGAAGGAGAGGCCACTGTACGCCCTTCGGTTGCTTCTCTAAGGGAAGATCAGCTCCCAGCTACGGCCAAAGTACCTACCAGGGTAGACAGGCCCTTGGCTACGGCCTCAGTACGTACCGGAGAGGGTGCGGCCTCTGTGCACCCCTCTCCTGCTTTTCCCTACTACAGGAGCAACACCGCGCCGACGGCCACTATACATGGCGGGGAAGGAGCGGCCACAGTACGCCCTTCAGTTGCTTCTCGTACGACGGGTAGGCTTACGGCTACGGCCGCAGTACGTACCAGGGTAAGGCGACCTGAGGCTACGGCTTCAGTACATACCGGAGAGGACATGGACTCCGTGTACCTTTCTCCTGCCTTTTACCCCTGTGGGAGCCCTTTGTCACCATCCGGGAGTGTTGCCCCGGAGGTGTCACCAGAGTGGTGGCAAGGTCCGATTCTGGCCCTACCTCCTACCCCTGGGAAATCTCTGTTCCTGTCGGACACCAGACGGAGATGGTGCCGCAGCCCAACCCTGTCGGCGCCTTTCCCTACAGGCAACCGCAGTCCCAGGACTCCCAGGCCCGACCAGCAGCCTCCAGACGAGGGCAACCCAGGCTCCCTCACCCCACGGAACCAGAGGCGACAGGCCCGCCTCCTCCAGCTGTTTGGCCCCAGTCCCGAGGGCCACCTCTCAGGTCGAGGCCCCCAGACCGGAGGGCCTCCCTGCACCCCACCAACGAGGCTCCAGTACAATGGCCTCCTAACAGGTCGAGGCCCCCAGACAGGAGGGCTTCCCTGCACCTCACCGACGACCAGTACCCGGGCAGTGACTCCCCTGCAGGCAGTGTATTGCCCCTTGCAGGCAGGCTCCCCCTAGGGCCTTCTCCTCACGCCCGTACTTCAGAGTGATCTCTACCCAGGATACACGGGTAAATAGTGACGCCCCTTGTACCGAGAACAAACCAGGGGATATAACCGCAAACAGTGACCGAGTGAAGTCCAGTGTAAAGCCAGTGACAGTTACTATTAGTGTATAGGAACCCGATACCCGGCAGAACAGAAAATAACTTAAACCCTAAATAATAGAACTTATAGTGATTGTGCGAGTCCCAAATGAAAGAACTTTCAGTAACTGTGAACGGAGACTAGGGTGCGCGGGCGAATCAAAAGTCTGTGTATAAGTGCCACCGCGACTAAGTGCCTACATTAAGTGTCGCGATCCCCATCCTGTCCCATTTATAGTAGCATTCCCCCCACGGACTCTTAATCTTGTTCATTCCTCTTGCGTCCAATTAAATATATATTCTGCCTAAAGATGAAATATGGGTATCGCTACATATAACTCATAACATAAGTGTACATGCATTATACTGTGTGTTAAGTGTAGATGTGCATTGTGGTGTCAAAGGCTAACTCTGTGTCCCTGTCTCCTGTATATCAAATATCACTCTGTGTTATATTGTAACGGTGTAGAATTAAGGCAATAAATGTGTTAAGGTATACTGCCTGGTTTTTTTATGTCCTGTTCTTTTGTGGGTGCTTTACTTCCGGTCCGGAAAGAGGACCCCGCTCAGTCGCTGGTCTTCTTAGGACGAGAAGTCGACCTAAAAACACTCAGCATAACAGTTACTATACTCAAGTCCTTATGTATATACGATCATGTAACATAGATGGTTTCCTGTGCTAGTTATATGCATCTACGTGACATGGACGATACCCTAGTTATCCTTATCCTACTTGCGTGTTAAAGAGGACGAGAGGATATAGCACTTAGGATCTATCCGTGTGTGAGGGGCTCAAGGGGGGGAGGGGGGGAGCGGTAATATTGGGTTTCCGATAGGGCAGGTGATTAGGGGTCTAGGACTTGGGGTTTGGGGCGGCGGGGCAGCACGGGGGGGGGGTCACTGGTGTGATCGGTCCATGTGTAGCACTGGAGGGGGAGTCACACTTGGGGCGAAGCCATGGCCTGGCACCATGCACTCCGCGCGTAAGGTTATGGACACAAGAGTTCACAATTGCACAAGGAGGGGAGGGGGGCAGCACTGGGGAAACACATGGGGGGAGTGCACTGAAGTGGAGAGGGAAAAAGGATTAGTCCACTGGGGTGGGGCTCACAAACACTGGGGGGGTGGGACACAACCTTAGAGTCTATTACTCATGGTACTGGCAGAGAGGAGGGCATGGGTCACAGGTGGCAGGAGGTCCTATGCCGGGAGCTTTATGTGGAGGCCGGGCGTCAGGGGTGGGCCGTCCGGAGTGTAATACAGAGGTAGGTCATCTGTGGGGTTGCCACGAGTCCTGGAGGAGTTGGTGGGTGCTGTGGTGGGAGGCTCCCTAGCTGTAGGCCCGGCAGGAGGCAGGGCTCCATGGACTAAGGCCGAAGAGGGCCAAGAGGCCACTTAGTGCTGGCCCTTGGTTGTCGTCAGGGTCCTGGGGGTGGACCTGGGGCAGTCAGGGCCTAAGGTCAGCTGCGGGGAAGGTGGCATCCTGGCTGAGCCACTGTTACGTCCAGCAGGGGCAGCTGTCAGGGAGGAACTGCGGCCATCTGTGCCAGGGGAGGTCCGGCAGCTGCAGCAGACATCGGGGGAGGCCCGCTGGCTCCTGGGGCTGTGGTCTCATCTGCAGGAGGAGGCCATCAGGACTGGACTACGACCTCTCACCCTGGCAGAGTCCAGCAACACCTGAGGAGGTCGGGGCTGTAGGGACAGGACACCTGGCCTCGGGGACGTCTCACCCGGTCTGGTCTCTGGTGGGGTACCTGCAGGGAAGCAGATCCCACCCTCTCGGAGAGAAAAGCGGGGAGAGGGGCGCCTCACTCTGCCACAGGAGAGGTCGGCAGAGCAAGAGGCACTACCCTCTGTAGGAGCTTGGGGACTCTTGGAGGGAGGGCGGCCAAGGGCCGGCCCTCCTACTTGGCGGGCTTGAGAGGCTCTGCCGGAGCTCTGGTCTGGGGTGTGCGTGGGACGTCTGGGGGATGCTCCCTTTGCCAGGCAGCTCCGTTGGTCACTGCCTGTGTTCCTACTGAGGACAGGGGTGGAAGAGGAGTCTGAGGGGACTCCTCCTGGCACCACAGACCCTGGCGGCTGAAAGAGGGCACCCGGCGGGCTCTCCCGGCAATAACCACAGCTCCAGCATAGACTGCGCTCCTGCCGCAGGGTCTGGGACTCCTGTCCCAGTGACATTGAGAGGAAGAGGCCTGGTGGGCTCTCTCGGCCTAAGCCACAGCTCCGGCGAAGTCTGTTCTCCTTCCGTTGGGGTTGGGGCAGCACTGGGGGACAACTGGCAGTCAGTCCTGAGTGGTACCTCCGGCAGAGTGTACCCCAGGGCCTGTCTCCCTCCTGGGGAGTACCAACGAAGGTCATCTGGTGAATGTGCCAACGTGCTAGCTCCCAAAGGTGGGTGGCAGAGAGTGGAGAACTGGCGGTCACTCCACCCACAGTATACCCAGAGGGTTCTACTGTGTTGCTGGTCACTTGGGGTATTACAAACCTCGAGGGTCCTCCTGAGCCCCCTGTTATATTGGAGGCCGATCCAGTGGACTCGGCAACCAAGGGTTTGTTTGGGATCTTGCCAGTGCAAGTCCTACCCCGATTCTGGTGGGTGTTCCCTCCGCTGAAGTGTAGGGTACTTTTCCTGTACACTGCCGGATGGTCTGGCTGGGGGGAAGAGGAGCGTCGGGTCATGGTAGAGATACATCGCTCTTGCCTGGACGGCATGTCAGGTAAAACAGCCTCCCTGTCATCTCCTCATGGGATGGGTGTCACCCCCTCGTACTCTCCTCCCATGGTGGTGGTGTTAGGTTCACCCTGTTGCGCAGGTATTTCACTTCTGTTTCACCATTCGCTACTGGGGTAACTACACCAGTGACAACAGGAGGATATGGTTCCAGGAGGCAGGTTCGGGGACAATAAGACAGAGGTTCCGGTGGGCCTGTTCAGGTGGAGCCAGGCATCATGCTGGGCAGGGATAGTAAGGGAGGAGGTGATGGTGCCAGGGAAAGAGGTGTGTAGAGGAGTGGGAAGCGTAGGGACAAGGGGGGGTAAGGTAGAAGACATAGTGGGGGGGGAGTGGGATGCGGGAGAAGGTGTGGGGGTGCCCGTGCAGTGTGGCTGGGAGGGGGGGGTGTCTGGAGACTTCTGGAAGTGGAGGTGTTGCTTGTGACAGTCAATGTTAGTGCGTCACTTCTGCAGGAGATCCAGCCCTAGGTAGCCATCGTAAGCACAGCAGATTGAGTAGATGATGAATTAATGCTGGGCTGATACTTTTCTGGTGCGTATTGGCATGCAGGGCCTGAGTTTCCTCACAGATAGGCAGGGGACCATCTCCCACATCTACAAGGTGAGCTGAAATAGGGAGAAGAGGGCCGAAAGCCGAGGCGTGGCGGGTGTAGAAATGGTGGTAGAGGCAGGATCTGGACGCTCCTGTGTCAACCAGTAGCCTCACTTCCACCCCATTCAGTCTCATCTTGTCGTAGACTGGGGGGTGATATTTTTGTGAGGTGGCCCCGGCCACTGTGGGGAGATGCAGGGACAGCCCTAAAAATCCAGCTGTTGTTGGGTGTCTTCTTTGTCCAGCTCTACTTCCCCAGGGTCGGAGTACTCGAGGGAGAGTGCATTGTCCTCGGCGCAATCGTCCTCTATGGAGGAGACCTTGTGGTGCACTTAGGTAGCTGGTCTGTGCCAGGCAGCTTTCAGCTGTTCTCGTATGTTGTGAATAAGGCACCGGTGACCACAGACTGAGAACTCTCACGGCTTTATTGAGATGAGGCTGGTATTCTCCTTAGGGGTGGGACGCCTCTTGGTGGGGAATGCCCTGGGCGTAGTGGGTGATGTTAGAGGAACTGTGTGGGTGGGGGGGTTTCCGTGGTTTTGGGTGTGGTGTCTTGTGTGTTGGGACTCTGTTTACTGCACCAACGTGTTATGGGGTGGTGCGAGCTGTGAGAAAATGTCTGATGAGGTGAATGTCCCTGTCAAGGTTTCCTGTTGGGTCATAGATTGTGAAGTGTTCTCTAATGGCGCTGGGGAGGATCCTCAACAGGGTGTCGAAAATGTGTTGTTCTTGGGTTGCTGCATTGGCCTCCAGGTAAGCAGCGGTGACTAGTCACCTGGCCTGGTTGAGTGTCATCCAGGTTGCCGTCATAGCTCAGAGTGTCGAGCTGGGATAAAGCTACAACTTTCTTCAGTGATGGTGTGACTGCTTGAGTAACGATTTGTGTGACCTGCACCCATGTCAGCTCAGGGATGATCTTCGAAGCGATGCGTGAGACTACTTTTCGCAGGTGGGGTAGAGTTACCACTATCTTTTCCTTTTTGTGCTCAAATCCGATGTCCAATAGTGGTTTAATTATACACATGTATTTGTCTATGTCGCACTGTTTGGGATCAAATTTGGTAATTGTACATGTGGTTTGGCTTCCATCTTGTCAGATTTTCCCTTTTCTTCCCAGTTGCTCTCTTCTGACCGGATCTAGAACCACCGCTGCCTCCAGTGTTGTGGTAAGTACTCACCTCCTTGCTCCCTCAGTAAGAGGGTCTGGTTTGGGTTCTTTCGAAGACCGGGTCTAGAGCATGCAACCAAAGGAAGAGGGTTAAAAAACACAGGCTAACCAATAATACAAATATATTACCATAAAAACATACAGTTGCTGGGCACAATACAGTGTGGTAGATTATACACACTATGGGAGATACAGGGATAAGAGTCGTGACTAATGATGACAGGGTAACTGCAGGTGTCACCCAGGTGTGGGAGGGGTTCCCTCAGGTGTGCTCTCTCTGAAGGGGTGCGGGACCACTGTCATATGCCGGGCTATCAGATGAGGGCTGGGGGGCAGCGTAAAGGGAGGCCTTTCCCTGGAGGGGCGTCTGGAGGAGTGTCGGCTGTCAGGACTGGGGCCAAACAGGGAGAGTAGGTGTGCTGCCTTGCGCCTATCCCTGGTGGAAGACAGCTCGCCAGCTGGTCTGGGGAGGTCTTGGCTGGGAGTCCTGGGGGTGTCCCTTGGTGACTGGGGGCTGCGGCCTCACCTTCGTCGAGAGGCCATCAGGGGTTGCCTGCGGCATATCCTACTCCAGGAGTCCGACAGCAACTGGTGACACTGGAGTGCTGGCTGTAGTGAGCGTACCCCTGGACTTACTATGGAGCTGTTCCAGACCATCTCTACCAGTGACTCCACTAAGGAGCTAGCTCCACCCCTTTAGGTGAGGGGAGAGCAGGAGGGGCATCCCACTCGGTCTCTGGAGGAGTGAGGTGAGCAAGGGGTGTTGCCCTCTGCGGGTGCAGCAGGGGTAGCAGATGAGGCAAGCACAGTGGGCGTTCCCTCCCCAGCAGGCACGGTGGGCACTGCTGCTGTTCCACTAGACCCTGGGACTGTAGGTGAGAGGAACACGGTGGGCGTTCTCTCCCCGGCAAACACAGTGGGGGTCACCACAGTCCTGCTTCCGGTAGGGGCTGCAAATGAAGGAAGCATGTTGGGCATTCCCTCCCCGACAGGCACAGTGGGTGCCGCCGCAGTTCTGCTTTGCACTGGGACTACAGGTGAGGGAAGCACGGTGGGCATTCACTCCCTGACGAGCACTGTGGGCGTTGTCACGGTCCTGCTTGGGACTGTAGGTGAAAGGAGCACGGTGGGTGTTATGCAGAGTGTTTTTAGTCCGACCTCTCGTCATAAAAACGCCCGTGACTGAGCGGGGTCCTCTTTCCGGACCGGAAGTAAAGCACCAACAGAGGAACAGGGCATAAAAACTCTGCAGTATACCTTAACACATCTATTATACTAGTTCAATACACCTTACAATATAAAAACAGAGAGACACTGGATATGGCATGGACAGGAAGACAGAGCCGGTTTGCTAACACAAAACGTACACAAATACACACAAGGATGTCAAGGGCAGAATTCATATATATATATAGATGTTGATAATTACTAGTATATGGCATCGGTTTTATAAGCAGTGTATAATTGTCATTTAGTGTTCTGGACCGGATGCATAATATATGGTTGGAACAAAGGTCAGGTTGGCTTATATTTCCATACACTTGTTATAGCGCGCGGCACAGCACCAGGCATTGTCACTTAGCTGCGGCGACACTGTTGTATTGATTTTCTCGTTCTTTTGCCACTATGAAGTTTCCCTACATCCAGTCACCTTACTATGCACGTTCACTGACCCTTGTTTTGCTGCCTTGGTGTTCATTTATATAGTGTGTTACTTTATATTATTTCCCTCACTGTTTCACTGTCACTTTTATCACTGTCTCTGGGGTTTACACTTATGCACGACGTACGAGATGCATTGAAGTTGCCACTAAGGCCCGGGTCCCTGGGCTAACAGAAGTGGCGCCCAGGTGTGGGAGGGGGCCCTACTGGGGAGCCCTCCTGCAGGAGGCAGTGGACCACCCGCAGGGGCGTCGTCGCCCGGGCCTGCTTCGACAGGGGGGTGCAGGGAGGCCCTTCCATCTGGGGGCCTCGACCTGATAGGTGGCCCTCATGTTGGGGCCTCGTTGGTGGGGTGCAGGGAGGCCCTCCTGTCTGGGGGCCTCGACCTGATAGGTGGCCCTCGGGGCTGGGGCCAAACCACTCTGGGAGCCGGGCCTGCTGCCTCTTACTCCTGGCGGAGGGCCATGGGGGAGTGGGGCCTGGACGGCCCTGCTCTGGGGCCTGGGGGTCCGGGTGCTGTGGTTGCCTGCAGAGTGGGGCACTGTCAGGAGTGAACTGCGGCACCTCTTCTGCAGGGTGTCCGTCAGGGGCTGGGGTCGTCCAGGGGTCAGCTGCAGGACTGGGACAGGACCACACCACCACTCTAGGAACAGCAGCACCTCCGGGGAACCACACCTGGAGGGAGAGAGAGAAGGGCGTCCCGCGCAGCCGAGAGGCAGTGGGCCGGCTGCCTAAGGGACCTTCCCCTCGGGGAGAACCCTAGGAACTACGGATGAAGGGCATACGATGGCCGCTCATTCCCTCACATGTACGATGGCCGTTGTGGCGGTTCCGCAGCTCCTAAGGGTAGCAGCTGAAGGGCGTACGGTGGCTGGTCCTTCCCCCACACATACGATGGCCGTTATGGCGGTGCTGCTCCTGAAGGAGGAAGAGGCAGATGAGGGGCGTACGATGGCTGCTCCCTCCCCAGTACGTACGATGGCCGTTACCACGGCTCTGCCTGCCCGACGGGAAGTAACTGAAGGGCATACGGTGGCCACTCCTTCCCCCACACATACGATGACCATTGTGGCGGTGTTACTCCCGTAGGAGGAGGAGAAAGTGGATGAGGGGCGTACGGTGGCCGCTCCCTCCCTGACACATACAATGGCTGTGTTCACGGTTCCGCTTCGCCTTCCTTTGCCTGTCAGTGTGCGCTCAATAGCTGCTGCACTGAGGCTGTCTCCAGTGGGTCTGTAACTGAAGGACGTACGATGGGAGCTCCTTCCCTCACACGTACGATGGTTGTTATGGCAGTGTTACAGGGGGAAACAACTGAGGGGCATACGATGGCCGCTCCCTCCCCGGTACGTACGATGGCCATATCCGCGGTGTTGTTTTGGACTGTTTCTGGAGCAGTCCCACCCTGAACCTGGTGAAGGCTGCTCCGCTCGCAGGGCCGTCTCTTCTTCCTGTGTGGTTGTTGTTGGGTCGGTTGCATGGAAGAGGGACTCAAGATAGGGGCGCCCTGGTGCCCTTCTCGCTCCGGGTCAGTCTTACCCTGCCCTGGCCTGCCGTGGTATCCTCCTGGGGTGGTGGTGGGGCTGGGAGTCAGCAGTGGGGTGGGGGGTGGCGGAGTGGGGGGTCCGGCGGCGGTGGAGGTGTGTATTTTAGTGGGCATCCTTTCCCCGACAAGCATGGTGGGCGTCATCACGGTCCTACCTGGGACTGTTGCTACACAAGTCCCCCCCCCCCGATCCTGGTAAGCACTGGTCCGGGTAGAGGGTAATGCCGCAGGAAGACATACCTCCCGTGGATTCCGTTGAGAGGAAGAGGGGCGCGTGGTGGTTCGGGACGTATGCCCGTTTTACTCGGGCGCTTGCCGCGCCTGGCGCGTCTCTCTGTCGTCTCCCCTTGGTACTTCAGATACGAAGGTTCATGACTGAACAAGAAGGCGCTACACTTATAAAGAGAAGAATGGGATTATGGACTGCACAACTCATCGAAGCCGATGGCACGACGTGGGATCGCACATTTCCGCCGAACGTAACAACAAAAATTATTTTTCCATGTCTTCAATTCCAAAATTAAGGGACTTTGCGTGTGTTTTAAGAATTATGAGATAGTTACTAAGTCTCACTGCAACACAATTCCCCCTCAAGTTAATACCATTACCATTTTGTTAATCATTCTCATCAGAGAAATTACCAATATGCCGGGAATCGAACCCGGGACTCTCAGGTGAGAGCAGGCAGCATACCACTAATTTCTCTGATGATTTTTCCTGTGTAAAAATACAGATTTTCTCTTCAATCATTCTCAGTTGAATATTAAATTTTTCATTTTCTGTAATATATATATTATTTTGTAAACAGGACTTCAAGTGTTTCTGATAAATGATTTCTACCTTGTAACACTACGCAAAGAAAAAGAAGACGCGTGGATGGTTCATTTCTTGGCTTTCCAACCGACCAACGGTTATTACCCTGGTCGTGTAGTGGCTCGCCTTGAGGTATCTGCCACGCCAAATAGAGCTTAATTAATTGTTATGGTAATATTTTGGGGTGTCGCACGTTTTCAGAGTATTGTTAGCATGGTTTTAATTGTCTGTTATATATGTGTCTAGTTGTCTCAGGAAAAGAAAAATGGGTGGAACTTCCAGTAGTAGTATCGTTTAACACCACACATTTCGGTAATGTTGGGTATGATACGTTAAAGTCCATTGTTAGCATGCATTTAATTGCGATGATGTATGCAATGGCTTATATCTGATGAAGGTATAAAAGATTTGCAAGTCCACCTGCGTATTTTGTAATAAAACCAAGTATTTTCTCATGGTTATGTATGTTTTATGCGGTTTTGATATATCTGCTACAAATAACCATTTTTGAGATATTCCCTCTCCCTATCCTTAGCGAAAATAGATTTGCAGGCAGTCGAGTTTAGAGTTGGGAGAAAATGGCAATTTCCATTTAAAATGAAGCCAAAAATCATTTGCGTGAAACCGCCTGGGATCTCCCTTGCTTATGATTGACGTTTGTATTTTTTCTCATTAAGTTTTTATCAGGATCTCAGAGTGATGGATTCAGAAAGTTGCAGAAGAGTGTAATTTTGGAGGTATCAAACACAGTATACAGCTTCGGAGTTTTCCTTGCAAACCCTGCCAGGTGGTGGCCAACCATGTTGACTTGCTTCAGTTCCTTGGTCAATCTGTAACTTTCATTCCTACTAACAACCTAAAATGACAACCTAACCTAAGTAACCAGTAGCTATGATTGGGGATGAATGGGTTTTGAGTTTTTTTTTTTTTTAATAGGCCTCTACAGGATGCTAGTGTCAGTGTCAGCAAACCTAACCTGGTGGTCTTAGTAATGCAAATGCTAGCTCTGTCGAATTTTAGTGTCAAAATGTACAGTTATGGTATGGAAGTTAATGTCACAAAATTTTTACCTTTTGTTAATGGGAGCTTTCATGCAGTTTATCCATTATTTGAATAAAAAAAATCATAGGAAAAATCTCGGCATCATTTTGGACATTAACCAGTCCAGCTCCTTTGTTATGGTTCCTGACCTTGCCCCGTGACAGCTTGTGTCAACCGAAGACACGTGAATTTCAAGCCATTTTAGACATTAACTTACCCAGACTTCATGTTATCTAGGACTGGCCAGTAAAACATCCCAGCAAAATACACAGGATTCACAAATGATCAGCGCAGCTCCTATTTCCTGTCTCCATTTCAGTACCCGATGTACCGTACATTTGTCATATTTGCTTTTGAAAACATTTACTGAAGTAGCACAACATTATCTGGTAATGACTGTAACTTGTTCTAATCATTTTTTATTCTATATGTATATATTTTTTTTATTTGACACCTACTTTTGAATAGTTGCTTAGAGTGACATAAGATTTGTGTTGCTACTGTAGTTTTATATATTTCATAAGTGTTTTCAAATCCTGTCATGATTTTAAATACTTCAATCATATCTCCTGTTTTTCTTCTAGTGTCAAGCTTGGGTAGATTTAACCAGTGGTGGGCAGCGCAAGCGAAGAAGGACCTTGCGCAAGTGCAATGCGCAATCCACAGTTCACTATCTTGCAAGCGCAAGTGTACAGTCTGACAAATATTTAGCTTGCGCAATGTCGCAGAGCGCAAGCGCAAACCATATGTATATATTTGTTGGAATCTGTAAAATATTGTGATATTCAAATAAAATAGCATACTTACTTTTATTTATTATTACTATTTTTTGTTATTTGTAATTTGCATAGTGCACAATCTAATACTTAGGTTGTGCAATGTCGCTGAGCGCTAGTGCAAACCATTTGCATATATTTGTGGGAATTACTGTGAAGTATTGAGATATTTAAACAAATTAGCATACTTACTTTTATTTATTATTACTCTATCTATCTATCTATCTATTGCCAGATGCCTAAATCATGTAAGCAATGGCCACTGGCCACAAACAAGCAACAAATCTCCTCCATGTTGCCCTGTCCCCCGCCATTTCACTGCCCTGCTCCCAGCTCACACCCCCTTCTCTCATATACTTCCCCACTCCATCCCTCCATCTCATCCTTGGCCTCCCCCTCCCTCTCCCTCTTTCCACCTCACTCACATACACTCCTTGTTAGTCTATCACTCTCCATCCTCTCCATATGATTCAGCCACCTCAGTGTGGTTCTCCTAACGCTTCCCATCACATCCATATCCACACCACAACGATCCTTCACTTCCTCATTTGTCAGTTTGTCTCTCCATGTAACTCCACATGCTCCTCTCAAATAACTCATTTATTTCCACAGCTCTCACTCTTGACTTCTGTCCCTCCAACATGATCAAATCTTCACTTCCACACATTAGTGTTGGTATCACAGTACTGTCATGAAGTAACTTTTTCACTCATGGAAGTTCAAACAGAGGAGTGGGCTACGGAACGGAGGGACAGGGAAACAAAGGCTGTGATGTTGCCAGTTTTACTTTTATCCGCATTTTCGCAAGACGTTTTATTTAATAATTTAATATACAATAGCACGTGTATTTCCTTACAAAAACTGTTCAAACATATTTAAATCAAATATCCACAGCATAATAAATTATTAGGCTGTGGATATTTGATTTAATATGTTTAAAGATTATTGTAAGGAACTGCATATGCTACTCTTAATAAATAATGTATGTTTAATTTATCATTATTTACTAATAATAATAATTTTAAAAATATTAAAATACATTATCTCTGTTGAAGCATTCTAACCCCTCAACCGCGGGGTTGTTTTTGCCTGACTTGCGTGTCTCGCGGGCATATTCACGCTCCGACAGACTCTCTGAAAATATTTTGCCAAAAATCAGTTATTAGTCCTAGAATATTAAAATTACATGTGTATGTGGCACATACCTTCAGCTTCCTCCTGGGATGTTTGTTGAGCCTTCGTCAAGTACCGTAGGACTTGTGGAGACCTCTGAAGTTGGGTAACGAAGACTCCACTTTACACTTCCTGACAACCCGTAATTTGATTACCACAGCCTGATATTATCACTAGAAACACTATTCTATGATTCTCAAATAGTTTGGAATCCATACTCCAAAAAAAAACAAAAAAACGCTGTGAAAGCAATGAAAATTACGAGCGCGTATGACTTACCCACTTGACATCGTACGCCGCTGGTGTTCTGTCATTTATTATTCATAAAAACACTCACAGTTTATATTTCTATTACTATATAACACATATATATCTATAGTCTTTATCCATAAGTTTCCTTCAGTAATAGTGGTTTATTGTCACTGTAGGCATTCAATTTCTCTTTCAGTAAAATATGTAGCATTCACTTTCTCGTCCTATATACTAGCGTTGAGAGTGAATCTGTCACTTTCATTTTCACTTTCATAACTCATAGTATTCATACATGCTAGAGTGAAACTTTCACTTTCATTACTCCTAGTATATATACTGTACTCGTATTCTTATATTACTACTCATTTACATTTCTATTTATTCTCTGTTATAATTACACTATTTACATTTCCATTTTATTTACACTGTGTTATGCAGTCACTTGCAGTAACTTATAAAACTATTTTCCACTGTTCACTTATATTTACATTCATTGGTTTCACTTGCTGTTTACACATTATTTACATTTCCACTTGCACTGTTTTACTCACCAGATAGATCATAGTCACTGTCTATCATTTTCATTGACAAATTAGCCAGTTCCCGTTCCACAGCAGTCACTTACCCCTTTACCTCTTTCCACTGGAGGTTTAGTAGGGGGTAGAGGTCACAGGGCCCTTTGCATGGGGCTAAAAAGCGACGGAATTGGGCAGGCGCGAATCCGACGTGCTTTCACCTTGAAAGACGACTGTAGTTTGAATACAGTGTGGTGGCCTGCCTAGGGGAAATGCAATGCTGCCAATGTCAGTGGGGTGAAAGCTGCTGATATATACGCTATGAAATGATCGGCAGGAAACCTAGACAATACATAATAAATTAGGTAGTTCCAGGTGAATGTAAATATCACTTAGGCTTCTCCCTTCCTTTCTTATATATATTTTTATTACGAGAATAGATTATATGGCATATTTAAAGGGGAAATAAACAATGAAAATTAGCGAACGTGTGCACATGAGGTGTTGTCAGGTGATAATTAGCCAAGTCCAGGTGTATGGCACTATCACTTACCTTATTTCTTTTTTGTATATATTATTTGGTATAAGAATAGGGCATAGGGCTTATTTCAATGGATGAAATCAGTGGAAAGTTCCAGGGAAGATTGACTTAGCGTAGCACGGCCGGGCAGGCGAGAGGAGAGGGTAATGGAGGGGAGTCAAGAACGGGGAGAAATGACTAAATTGTCAACAATGGATGGGAGTACAGATGAGACTAGTGTTGGACATTGGCAGTCTGATAGATGATACAAGCCACCACTTGAAAGCCCGGGCGAATTCAAAATAACACAGAATCACAAAAGTGACGCCCTGCGGTATGATCCCTTGCTCCCAAGCGTCACGAAAGTGACGTCCAACAGTTAAGGGGTTAAGAAATGCTACTACGCTCCGTGCCTCCCGCCTGCCCCCAGCAGAACCCTCACAACCTGCCCAAGCCTCCCCCATCCCTTGTCCAGACATATGGGAAAAAGACCACATGTCCCTTGGATTGTGCAGTTCGCAATCCATAGTACAGGTGCACAAGGCAGGTGCACAAGTCCAAATATTTTTGCACTTGCACCCCTACCTTTTCATGTGCGAAAGCGCAATACTGTATTGCACATGGTCTCGTGCAGTGCGCAAATGATATTCACCAGAGCGCAATGGTGCGCAATTGCGCTTTGTGCAAATGTTTGCGCACCTGCCCAGCACTGGATTTAACCTTAATCATTTTTTGTAGGCCAAATTACTTAGGCTTCAGAGCAGACTTGTTGCTTGTCATTGTGGTTTTCTTACTTTATCTGTGTTTCTCCTTATTTCAGGGACCATACCTTCACTGCAAACTCCAGTTGTGGGTGTACATTAGGGTTATATATATATATTTTTTTTTTCAAATTAAAGGTAGCCTGTATAAAAAATTGATGAACTTTTGTTTAAAAACAAATAAAAACAACCCTTATTCCTCTCAGTTTAAAAAAAAAAGGCCCCCCCCCAATCAAAAAATGGATTACCATATATTTAATATTACCACACACAAGTTTTATAACTTTCATAATCTTTATATAGATTTTTTATAACTACAGTATATAGACTTGCACAGAAGATTTTAGAACTGTTAAGCACTTTCTAGAACAGTTTGTAATGTTCTAGTATGGATTAACATTGTTTAGAACATTCTAGAATAATCTAATTATCTGTATTATAAAAGGGGACGCAGTTTTCCACGTCTAACAGTTAACTTCGCAGTTTGCAGGTGAACAGTCAGCAAAATAATTGCTTGGTGTGTTGCTGTTAAATATTATATATTTTTGTTATTCTGATAAGCATGATTGTTGAAAATAAGTACCAGGTAGCTAGTACTACTTAACCCGTTAACTGCTCTTATACAGCCTGGGCTGTTCCGAGTGTGACTGCTCAATACAACCCTGGCTGCGCAGGTGGATTTCGAATATAGTGCCATGGTGACCAAGGCCGACCCATGCAAGCATGTTTGAACCTTCAAAACCAAAAAAGAAAACGAAAACCATACATTCCAATAGGGAGTCAGACACTTCAGTGTTCATCCATGGCTTTACCAAGGTAAATATTTAGCTAATATTTCGTTGCTTTATACTTTGGCATGTGTTCTCTCAATTCCTAAGACAAAATTTGGCCTTTGGGAAATTTCATTTTTACCGCTATGTCTAGCACCACGGACACCTCCAAAAAACCACCATGCGCAGTTAACGGGTTAAAAATGAAAGAAGCGAAATAAAATTGGATGCATTGCATTTGGAAAATGGCAAGGCTGAAACTATTGCTGAAGGAATTGCAAAAGTTATTGATGAATACAACTTACCAACCAACCAACCAAATGCCAGACGCCATGTATCAGGCAATAAAAATGATCATTGCTGATACGACTAGTGTTAACACTGAGAAAAAAAGTGGAGTTGTTGTCAGAGTACAACAAATATTCTCGGATAAGAGTTTAAACAAACCACAATTCATCAGTTGTCAGCATCACATTCTGGACATGATTCTTCGTTTGGTGATGGACGAAGAACTTGGCGCTAACACCAATTCTCCAAACACTGAATATCCATTTGTGTCTCAACTAATAAAGAATTATGAAAAACTAAAATTGCAGTTTGTTAATGGAACCAAAAGAGATCCTCAATAAGTCAGGATGGAGAGATGACATGATGTTTTTGTACCGTTTAACATGAGTCTTTAGATTCTTTGAAGAAAAATTGCATTTTCCATTGATTTAGTTTACTTTCACAAAATTCCAAATATCAGTAATGCGAGGTGGAGTTCAAGAGCAATTCTCGCTATCCATGCATTCATTCTTATACCTACAAGAAGGAAGACTTTGGAGAAGATGTGCAGATTCATTTCATACGAATGGGCAGAGTATTGGTTTGCTAATCAGATGTACAATGAAAATGACTTCAGGAGCTTGTCAGAAATATTGAAACCTTACAAAAAACACTGAACTCATTGCAGAATCACTGGAAACAGGAGCCATCCTTACTCAAGATATCAAGAAGTAATCAGTGTGCAGAACGTGCAATCAAAATGATGCAGGAACTTTATGCTACCTGCAGAAACAAAGCCAAACTGCAACTTTGATTAATTCTAGCCAATAAACAGTGATTTCAAGTATTAATGCATTTGTATAAGCTTTTTTTTTTTTTTTTTTTTTTTTTTTTTATATATATATATATATGTACCATACACATGCAAAAATTGAATTTGATTTCGGGGTGACCTTTTTTCTTTAAACTGAGAGAAATAAGGGCTTTTTTCCTTGTTTTTAAGCAAAAATTCATCAACTTGAGGTACGGGAACATAAGGTTGTAAAAAAGTTATAACCCTACATAAGTCAGTCCAGGTCTTAAAAGTTCGTTTTAGTTATCCAAGAATGCTGTTTCCTTTTGACACAGTTTTTCAGTGTGGACCTCTAATTATAGGACATCACCAAACCTCTCCCAGATCCTTTTCTTCTGTGACCTGTTTCAAGACATGCCCTCCAGTATTGTAATTATATCTTTGGTTCTTCCAATATGCATGGTCTTACATTTTGACTCAGATTTTTAATATCCAAACATTTGACCAATTCAACTACACCATCCCGTAATGTCTGCTTCTCTGGCACAGTTTTTACAATGTTACATATTTTTGTGTTGTCAGATAAAATTTTGTTTGGAACTAAGGTTTTCTGGAAAGTCAGTTAAGTAAAAAATAGTAATGGTTCCAATACTGAACCCTGTGGGATTCCACTGGTTACTTTTGTTGGATATGACACTCACCATTTATTTGAACTCTTTATACTGTCTTAGTTGAGAACTCTTCAGTTCACTACAAGACATTTCCACCAATTCCTGCTTTCTGTAGCTTATACATTAGTCTTTTTTGAGGCAAAGTATCCAAAGGCTTTGCAAAATCAAAACAGAGAACATCAAAAGGCTTGTTTTCATTATGTATTTTTGCCCAGTCATTTTATGTTTCTGGCAGGATTGTTAAACATGATCTCCATCTCTAAAGCCAAGGCTTGGTGGATGAGTTTGGGAGAGTGTGTAAGAAACGGAATCTAAAGGTGAATGTAGGGAAGAGTAAAGTGATGGTCTTTGAGAGAGGTGAAGTCAGTGAAAGTACAGCGAGGTTGGATGGTGAGGAATTGGAAAATGTGAGTACGTTTAAGTACTTGGGTAGTGTGATGAGTAAGGATGGAGGTTTGGAGGGTGAAGTGCTTGAAAGGGTACAGCAGGGAAGAAAGGTTGCTGGTTCTTTGAAAGCAGTGATAAGAAACAGGGAAGTGAGCATGGAAGTGAAAAAGTTACTACATGACAGTATTGTGATACCAACTCTAACGTATGGAAGTGAAGCTTGGACGTTGTTGGAAGGACACAAGTCAAGAGTGAGAGCAGTGGAAATGAGTTATTTAAGAGGAGCCTGTGGAGTCACATGGAGAGACAGGCTGACGAATGAGAATATAAAGGAGCGTTGTGGTGTGGATGTGGATGTGATAGGAAGCGTTATGAGGAACACACTGAGGTGGTTTGGCCATGTGGAGAGGATGGAGGGTGAAAGACTGACGAAGAGAGTGTATGTGAGTGAGGTGGAGGGGGGAAGAGGGAGGGGGAGGCCGAGGATGAGATGGAGGGATGGGGTGGAGAGGTATATGAGAGAGGGGGGTGTGAGTTGGGAGCAGGGCAGTGAAATTGCAGGGGACAGGGCAACTTGGAGGCGATTTGTTTGTGGCCACCCCAAACGGGATTGAGGCGTCTGGCAATAGATAGATAGATAGATAGATATTATTTTTGTCTACATGAGCTATCACTTTGTTTCTGATAATTTCATGTACAGGTATACCCTGAGATACTGTACCCCTAGATGTGATACCAATACCCTGGCTCAGCAATGGGGGTAGAAATACCACCATACCGCGTCGAACGATGGCCAAACCCCAGTTTAACGATTTTTTTTTAATACTAATTTTGATGATATTTGAGACTTAAATTTTGTGTTTAGATGTATTTATAAACTGTTTCTAGACTTAGATACTGGTGTCAAACTCAATCTTCCCAAGGGCCACACTTCAGTTATGTTGATCGTCTGAGGGCCAAGTCTACCTAAACTATAATAATACGGCAAAGCTGCAGCCTATTCAAACGTTCAGAGAAGTTCGGTACGCCTTCGAACCTTTGCAGTGGCATAGGCTTCTGCTTCACATCGTGGATAATATTTAAATATAAGTTCCGTGACGTTTACCAATAAATTATTCAAATGGTATTTTTATCATTAAATATTTCCTAACAGTGTTGTAATATTTGCTCACTTGATCATATGACAACTTCTGTGGGATTTTCCATATGTTATTTCTCTTTCTTGAGTCATCGTGGGCCACTCTTTTCCTCGAGGACTACCAGTTTGACACCTCTGACTTAGATTAATGTGTTATAGTCATAGGTGGGGTGAACATTGTCATTTTGGGGTACAGTTTACTAAGTTTGATAATTCCCATCATATTTGATGATTTTCAGTTATTTTTGGGCTTAGGTGAGCTATAAACTGCTTTTAGGCATAATTCAGCTTGTTTTAAAGCAATTTGGGCCCTGCACAAAGACGGGGAGAGAGAGAGAGATTGTATTTTTGTCAACAGATGATGCCTTGGATGTTTATCTTCAAGTTTATAACAAAAACTTAAAAAAAAAAAAAAAAAAAAAAATCTCTTCAGTTTTTGTGCCTTACGGGGTGGGATTAAAAAAAAAAGAAGGTAATTGCGCAATCCACGTGTTAATATATTTATACAGTACTTTAAAGTTTATTTTCACTTTTTAAAATGGCTTCAGTTCATAGTATTTCCTCACTCTTCTTGGGACTCTCGTGCATGCATTTCTTGTAATCTTTCGGTCTAGTTTTGTCTTCTAGATAATGCTTCCAAGCAGAATGCATTTTCCTGACTGTTTGGCATGTTTCTCAAACCAGGGTTGTTTTTCTTCCTTTCTGTAGTCCTCATTATATCTGGGTACAAATTTATTTATTCAGATACACCTTGTTCCCGATTAGCGCACCTACAGTACCTGTATATGGTGGATGTGTGAGCGCACGCTATTTGATATCGCACTAATTGAAACACGTAACTTATGGTGAAAAATTCATTTGGTGGATGAGTGACTCCAACTTTAAGGGTTAAACTTTTAAACAGATAATTACCCTAATACTAAATACGTATGTAGTACTTACACACATGCACACGTGCACCCACACCTTCAATGAGCTGGTCTAAACCGGTTTGTTGCCCACCCCACTTATAAATAATACAAAGTAATACGCACCCAAATCGCACTAAAATCATACTTGAGTGGCTGAAAGTGTTATTTTCTATTATACTGTGAATTACTGTGATAAAATACAAGTGATTTAGTGATATTTTTGCTATAATCAAAGAAGTCATATGCTAAACGCATTAGCAAGCAAACATTTTTGCGGTTGCAAACTATGCATCTATGCTGTGAAATGACTCATGACATTATATCAATAAGTTTTATAAAAGTAAATGGTAATAAAAGTCATTCATGAAGTTTTATAATGATTTTCCTCTTATCGATACTGTTTCGCTAAAGTCTAGCAAAAACACTGTGGAATATCGTAATAAAACCATGTGAGACTGGCTAGAAGTGTTATTTTTTTCTATCTATCTATTGCCAGACGCCTCAATCCCTTTTGGGGTGGCCACAAACAAATCGCCTGCACGTCGCCCTGTCCCCTCCCATTTCACTGTCCTGCTCCCCCCCTCTCTCATATACCTCTCCACCCTATCCCTCCATCTCATCCATGGCCTCCCCCTCCCTCTTCCCCCCTCCACCTCACTCACATACACTCTCTTCGTCAGTCTTTCACCCTCCTTCCTCTCAACATGGCCAAACCACCTCAGTGTGTTCCTCATAATGCTTCTTATCACATCCACATCCACACCACAATGCTCCTTTATATCCTCATTCGTCAGCCTGTCTCTCCATGTGATTCCACAGGCTCCTCTTAAATAACTCATTTCCACTGCTCTCACTCTTGACTTGTGTCCTTCCAACAATGTCCAAGCTTCACTTCCATATGTTAGAGTTGGTATCACAATACTGTCATGTAGTAACTTTTTCACTTCCATGCTCACTTCCCTGTTTCTTATCACTGCTTTCAAGGAACCAGCAATCTTTCTTCCCTGCTGTACCCTTTCAAGCACCTCACCCTCCAAACCTCCATCCTTACTCATCACACTACCCAAGTACTTAAACGTACTCACATTTTCCATTTCCTCACCATCCAACCTTGCTGTACATTCACTGACTTCATGTCTCTCAAAGACCATCACTTTACTCTTCCCTACATTCACCTTTAGATTCCGTTTCTTACACACTCTCCCAAACTCATCCACCAAGCCTTGCAGCTCCCCTTCGTCTTCACTCAACAACAGAGTATCACCTGCAAACATCAGTACAGGGAGTTTCCAAACACTATCCTCTCTCACCAGGGCCACTCCAACATCCACTACCCTACCTTGTACCTCTTTTATTACCCCATCCATGTACAGATTGAACAACCATGGAGACATGACACATCCCTGTTTCAACCCAACCTTCAAAGAGAAAAATTCACTTAGTTCACCATCCACACGCACTGCAGCCTTAGCACCATCATACATACTCTTCACAGCATTCAACAACTTCCCATCTACTCCATATATTCTTAATACTTTCCACAATCCTTGTCTATCCACCCTGTCATATGCTTTCTCCAAATCCATGAAAGCCGCACACAACTTCTTTCCTTTCTTTAGAAACTTTTCCACTAAAGATCTAAGAATGAATATCTGATCTACACAACCTCTTCCCTTCCTAAAGCCTCCTTGTTCTTCTTCAACTAATTCCTCTGTTCTTTCTCTAACTCTGTCAATAAGTATCCTACCATACACTTTTCTTATTATACTAAGAAGACAAATGCCCCTATGATTACCACACACTCCTTTTTCCCCTTTTCCTTTGTACAAGGGAATAATTATACCTGACTTCCAATCCTCTGGGACTCTACCTTCCTCCCAGGCCAATCTACACATCTTCCACATCGATTCTACTACTATCTCTCCCCCAGGCTTCAGCATTTCACCACACACTCCATCAACTCCTGGGGCATTCCCCAATTTAACTTTCTTCATTGCTTCAACAACTTCTATCCTACTGATTTCTTCCTGTCTTCTCACCTCCCTCCTCCTCCCAGCCATTCCCCAGTCACTTATACTCGCATTACTTCCAGCCTGTATGTTCAACAATTCCTTAAAGTGTTCTCTCCATCTGCTCACTTTTTCTCCCTTCTCCACTAGTAATCTACCATTTTTATCTTTCACTCCCCTGCTAACCTCACTTCCACCCTGTCTTACTCTCTTCACCTCTTTCCAGAAAATTTTCTTACAGTCCCTCCACTTTACACTCAAATTCCTTCCAAATTCCTCATCCACTCTCTTCTTACTCTCTCTTACTAATCTTTTCACCTCTCTATTTCTTTCTACATATAACTCTCTCTTCCGCCTCTCAACTTCTTCCATGCCCCAATTTCTCATCCATTCATTGTATGCTTTCTTCTTTTGTGCTACACCCTGTCTCACCTCTTCAGTCCACCACGCTGTTCCTTGCACCCCCCTTCTCTTCCTCCCACACATCACATCACATGCTGCACATATTTCTTCAGTAAATATCCTGCACACACCTTCCACGTCCCCCATCTGCTTCAATTCATATTTGCCCAATCGTTCCTCCACTTCTCTCTTATACTCTGCCTTTTTCTCATCCTCTTGTAACCTTTCCACTCTCCTTGCAACTACTCCTTCCTCTTGTCTTTCCCTTCTTCTGTTTCTCCATCTTACTTGGATCCTAATTCTGGCCACCACCAAGTAGTGGTCAGAAAGTCCCACTCCCCCAACCTCCATAAGCTCTTGCATCCATTACACATCTTCGCATCCTTTCATCCACACACGCATAATCAATTATTGCCTTCCTTTCATTCAGTTCACCACCCACCCTTCTCATCACTCGCCATGTATAACTGTGGATCATTATATGCCTGAAGAGGATATTGGCTATCACCAACCCCCTCCCAGCACAAATGTCCACTAACACACTGCCATTCTCATCTATCTCAGCAGGCACACCCCACTCACCAACTATTCCATCCATCTTCACATTCCCTACTTTACCATTCATATCATCGATCAAAAACACTCTCTCATTCCTTCCAAACTTTTCCATGCACACTTCCACATTTGTTCAGAACTCTTCTCTCACTCTGTTTGTACGATCTTGCGTTTGCACATACACACACACAATCGCCCACATTTGTTTAAATTTATTATTATTGTTACTGTAGGTGGGGGCGACCATCATCCACTCACTTGATGTAGTGCTGCCTTCTTCTTCCTTAATCTTTATCATTCTTTTTCTGTGCCTGCCCTCCTTTCTTTCTATTTCTCCCATCTTTCCTGTCACTTCTTATTGCTTTTCTTTCCTTTATAGGTGGCTTTACATTGAGTGACAAGCCAAATGGTTTCGTGGAAGCCAAGATACCATTTACAACACTGGGTGGTAACTATATAACCAAACCATACGTGCTCCCCACTTTTCAGCAAGTGGGTTGATGGAGGGTTAGTGCCCCTTCCTGCAAAACAAATAACTCAAAGTCAGTGGCCACCCCTTACAGGATTATGGCATCTGGCAATAGATTGATAGATAAATAGCTTATTGTAATTATTGTAATGAGGTAACGTAGCAGTAACGCTAGTTTGTACGGAAAAAAAATCGTGGTTTGGTGGAAATTTCCACCTCTCTGGGGTCTTTCCGACATCAGACTATCAAAATACACCTTGTATTCTCTCAAATTGTTCTCTGGGCTTGGAATGCATATGGACATGCAGTTTGTTGCAAACGATAGTAGAAAGATTGAAGTTTGTCTGACATAAATACTAGCTCTTGAGAATAAGGATAAGTGGGATAAAACACGAGTTGAAAACACCATTTTTTTTCCTATTTCTTCTCGCTGAACTGCAGCCAAAGGGTTAAGGCATCTGCAGCTGCCAAAGATTTGGCTGATCTGCATTATGGAGAGCTCTCCTGGTGTCTCTGATATTGCTGGCATTAGTGTAACCTTCTCGTCTCACCTCCTGTAATGCATCCTTGGTAGATGCTGCAGTAATCACATCTTCTGTTGTGGTGGCTTCACCAGCATTGTTAATTTGCGACGTTGTGGATATTCCGAGACAACTCACACTATTTGGGAATCGCACAATTTGATCACACGCTAATTGGGACCTAGGTGTTTTTTCACCTTAGTCTGTTTATTGATCTCTTGTACATCATTTCTTTTCAACTGCTCTTCCCAGTTACTTTCTTTTAAGCTTTCTCTGAATTTTCCATAGTTTCCTCTGAAGAAATTACAGGAAATTGTATACTGTATTTTAAGTGTGAACATGCGGATGTGATTGGTACACGTATCATTCCAACTCACCATGATTTCCTCCTCCCACAGGGATTTAAACTACTTATGTACTATTTTCCTCTTGGATAGGATTAGATCAAGTGAGCTAGGTCTATAGTCTCCCCTAATAAGGGTTATGTCTTAACATGTTGAATCAGGAAACTGTCCCCCATTCTGTCAAGATATTTTTGTTCTGCAGAATTTCCATTGGGTGATGATGTTTGTGATGTTCAGTCAGTGTTCATCAGGTTAAAGTCACCAGTGATTAATAACACCATTTTATATTTTCCCAATTTTTTTTCAGTATTTGATAGAGTATATTATCATTTTCTTCCAGTGAGTTGCACTTATGGAAGACACATCCTGTAAGGATTTTCAGCCAGTTTCCTCCTATGACCCATTTGAACTGTTACTCTGAGAAGTTTCATGTAAGATCTTCCACTTTGTTGCAATTGAGGACATCCAAGGTTCCATGAACACATTAATGTTCCACCATGTATCACACCAGTATTGTCCTTTCTTTCCAGGTGGTAATTCTTAAACACTTCACTGCTAAGATCACAGTCTAAAGTATTCTGTGGTTGACACTAGCTCTCAGCTAAGAATATTAGTTTGGTATCACTTTGTTTAGTGAAAATCTAAATTCTTGACATTTGCGTCTTATTTTCTCACAGTTTGTTGAAATGCACTTAATATAAGAATTTCTCTCTAGCCAAATATATATACAGTATAAATTTTTTCTTTTAAGTATCTCTGTACAGACACTTCTGCAAGGACTTTTTACACCAACATAGATATTAGTATTACTGTCATATTTACTTACTTTCAGCCTTATCTGTATGCTATTTTTACTCTTAGTTCTTTTACTTCAGAAATTCCACTTTATATCTTCCTTATCATCTGGTAATTTTGTTTTATCCATTGTCCTCCTTTTTTTTTTTTTTTTTTTTTTTTTTTTTCCAATCACCCAGTCCTGACCCAGAGTCACTCTTCCACTTATATAATTCCAGACGAAGTTACTTGCTTTCCTCTCTTTGTCTTTTTGATAAGTCCGGTGTTAATATAGGAAGCTTTGTGTGGGTTAGTCTTTTGAGCATAAGGTCCTGAATTTTTTTGAGGTTATTGACAATTGACCTTAGCTTTTTTCATCCTCAATCTTTTGTGTTCAAGAGCCTTAGCTTGCTTGAGTTGGACTTTGAGCCTAGTCTAATTGCCTTTGAAACCTAAGCAGTTCCAGTTTTCATGGTATTTTGAACAATGTTTTGTACTGTTTGAGTATCATTTATATACTTTTCTGTCCCAAACAATTTTTGGTTCAGTTCTGGAAGATTGTGAAGAATAAGGTACTGTACTTTATTTTTTATTTTATTTATTTATTTTTTTAACCCGCCCCATCCCGACGTTTTTGGACCTTTTTTTTTTTTTTTGGCTCAAACATCCGCTTTTGGTGAGAAACATCGAAAATTCATAGAGAAATCGCTCACCTGAGGTTTATAATACCGGATTTAGGTGCGAGTACTTCCTTACCTGACTGGGTTTTCTAACAGGCTGGCACCAAAGAAAACGAGTTCTATGGGAGGGTAACTATTTTATCCACTCATAAACAGTATTTATTTATTTACTTGGTACGAATTTATATGTAGTACAAGAGTATATTGGTTTTCAAACAGTAATATAGGCATTATGAGCATTGTTTCACTCACTAACTCATCACCATTCATGCCTTTTTTTTTTCCCACATTACCTGATCATCATTTCTGACTGTTTCTTCCTCTAAACTTTGTCCTCCACATTGTCATCGATTGGGGAATCACTCTGGCCCTGAATGTCTTTATTGGCCAGGTCACTGGTAACAGGTGAATTGTTGAGACAATGGCGTGCAGGGGGGGGGGGAGAGGTTATGCGGTGTAAGGCATTGTTCCTGCTTGGCATCTTGTAGAGGAATACAGGAAGGTGTCCCGTGTATACGTGCCAAAAATCACTCGCGAAATCACTCGCGAAAATTGAAAATTGTGCAAATTAGGGACCTTTCAATGTTGCCACGTTAATTCACGTCACCGGGACGGCGCTGGTTAAGCTTCAGCAGCTTCTTCCATAACAGCTTTTGAGACCTCACTTCTCATCAACTCTGTCATTTTTTTTTGTAGTCTCACCTGTTCTTCCAAATCTGAGAGCTTTGTCTTGATAATTTTTTTCCTGTACAGTACTTTTGTCATTATCTTCATTACTGAATTCTTTTCTTCCATTTTTCTTTGTATCAGTGTTCTCAGTGTCCTTAGTAGTTTCATCAATCTCAGTCTTTCCTTTGGTCAGTACAACAGCCTTCACAAAGCCACATTGTATTTGAATTTTTATTATGGTATGTATCAGAAAAACACATAGGCATGATTAGGTTAATGTAAAATGGTGAAAAGGGCACCATAAGGAACAAACACATACCATTGAGAGACCTGAGATGGACTTGAGGTAATGGGGTTTTTAGGCTAGAGGGTGAAGAGCTAATGGTCTCCACCACCTGGGATTAATGAGTAGGGACTAGTCCTTTAATCCCTCTAAGCCATTAGAAACTGCAGACTCAGCAGAAACCAGATCAGGTGTGTGGTAACAAAGTGTTTTAGTCAGAAAATGCACAGTAATGGCAGGAGTGCAGATTTTCATCTAGCAGTGAAAATGAAAACTGCTATAACTATGTGCATGATAACCAAGGAATTACTGTACACACACACACACACACACACACACACACACGCTGAGTCAGCTGGGTTTGTTTAGACTACAGCAACACGGGGAAAGTGTACATACTCTGTAAGTACATACTCTGTTCATTTAGTATTACAAAATGGATACATACTTCAGTAAAACAAATTTGGAAAAGAAAAGGGATAAAAGTAAAAAGCAAAATGATGATTTCTACCAAGAACTGGTTGAAGTGGAGACTCACAATAGACTGGTTGAACATGTACACAAACTAGAAATGTCTTTCAAAAATGAAATTGATGAAATAAAGAAGCAAATGCACCTGCAAAAGGAAGAGATAGAAAAACTAGGAGGGGAGGCCAATAAGAAAGACACAACCATCAGTGAACTAACAGTGGAATTGAGTACGCTTAGGAAGAAAGTGAGTGAAATGGCAGGTACAGTAGTCAATCACGAGAGTGTTATGGAAGAGTTCAAAAATAACACAGAGACAATTAGGCAAGCAAGCAGTCTTATGGACCAGAGCAGTGATATTGAGGAGAAGATAACACAGGTGAATGAAGCTGTGCAAAGCTACAAAAATGATGTAGAAACCACATATGCTGAAATGGTAAAAGTAAAGAAAGACTTAGAAACAAGGGTGGAGGAAAAAAGCATTAAAAAGGAAGTGAAAAGAATAATCCAAAACAATCCAAAGTTAGTCAGAGATTCAGTAGAGATAAATAAATCAATAGTAATCACTGGTATAGAAGAGGAAGAAGTTAAAAACAAGATCACTAGAGACAAAAAGGAGATGGCAAATGTAATGAGCTTACTGAAAGAAGTATCAGAGGAAATCTGTAGTAAAGACATAGAGGAACCCTAAAGGTTCGGGAAATACGAGAAAAGCAAGACAAGACCTCTAAAGGTGACTTTCCAGAGTGTAAACACTGTGGAAGAGATACTAAAAATGCAAAGAATCTTATGGAAAAAGAGGAGTTCAAAAATGTATGGATAAAAAGATGCCTAACACAAGAGGAACTGGAATTACTGAAAGAGAAAAGGGAGGAAGCAAAAACAAAAAATGAGGGAAGATCAGAAGAGGAGAAGAAATTTTTTTACAAAGTAATAGGATTGCAGGTACGAAAGTGGTACACAAACAGGATGGAAGAAAAAGGAGGAAGGTAGTAGAACCATGTCATGACAAGTATATAAACAAGATGATAAAGTTGATGTACTCAAATGTGGATGGAATGGTATCTAAATTACTAGAGATGAATGATTATGTCAGAGAAAATGAACCACAAATAATATGCCTAACTGAGACAAAATTAACACCAAGGATATCCAATGACATACTAAACTTAGAGGAATGCAATATATGGAGAAGAGACAGAAATTTAAAAAAAGGAGGAGGAATTATAATATTAACTAAGAAAAATCTAAAAGTCAAGGAAATAAACCTAGATATACCATCACAAGTAGAACTGATTGCTGTAGAGATCGACACATCTGAAGGTAAAGTAATTGTAGCCAATTTGTACATGCCACCCAGATCAAACACATGGGAAAGAGACGAATATGAGGACCTGGCAGAGAGTACAATTCAGAGTATAAGATCATTGCTACATAAAATGGAAGAGAAATCGGAAAGAATTATTCTAACTGGGGCCTTCAGTACAAATATAAATTGGAATACTCTAGATATAAATAGCCAAGAAAGCTGTTGGGACCAAAAGCTCCTGGATCTCGTACAAGAGTTTTTCTTAACGCAACATGTGAGGGAAACCACCAGAAAAAGAGGACTTGATGTACCTTCAGTGCTAGATCTAATATTTACTAGGGAAGAAAATGACATTGACAGTTTAATATATCACCCTCCACTCGGCAAAAGCAATCATGCAGTACTAAATTATAACTTCAGGATAGCATATGACATAGTAAACAGCAATGACAGTTACAAAAAGAGCCTAAACTATAAAAAGGGAAATTATCAAGACCTAAAGAAGTCTTTCTTAGAAGTTGATTGCGAAAATGAGCTTAGAGGACAAGATTTAAATGCTGTATATAAAAAATTCTGTGAATTTTATGAAATAGGAGTCCAGAAGTACATCCCACAGCACAAAGAAGCAGATAAGAAAATACAGAAATGGTTCAATACAGAATGTAAAAAATCAAAAGAAAGAAGAGATTTGTTGTGGAATAGATACAGAAGACACAATAGTGAAAGGGCGTATAATAATTACAAACAGGCAAGAAACGACTATACAAGAATAAGGAGGAAAGCCCAAAAACAGTTTGAGGAGGATATAATAAATAAAAGTAGTGATCAACCAAAGCTGTTTTACAGCTATATCAGAGGCAAAACCAAAGTAAAAGATATAATACAATCCATTACGGACGAGGGAATCACTTATACACAAGAGAAAGATATTTGTGAAGCACTAAATAAGAATTTCCAATTAGTTTTTACAGAAGAAAAAAATTTTGAGAGGGACTATGTGGAACACGCATGTCCGCACATACTACCAGATATACAAATAGCAGGAAAAGTAATACAGGAGGAGTTAAGTAGATTAGACAGAGGAAAAGCAAGTGGTCCTGATGAAATTTCATGTTGGGTATTACGAGAATGTGCAAAGGAGTTAAGTAAACCATTATTTTTAATTTTCAAGAAATCCTTGAGTCAAGGGAAACTACCTGATATTTGGAAAAAAACAAATATAGTCCCCTTATTCAAGAAAGGAAACAGACAAAATCCTCTCAACTACCGACCAGTATCACTGACCAGTGTTGTAAGCAAGGTATTAGAAAAACTTATAAGAAAAGCTTGGGTAAATCATCTAGAAGCACACAGTATGATAACAGAAAGACAGTTTGGTTTCAGAAAAGGAAAATCATGTGTTACTAATCTGTTGAGCTACTATGACAGAGTAACAAACAGAGTAACAAACACAATACAGGAAAGGGAAGGATGGGTGGACAGTATCTATTTAGATTTCAAGAAAGCTTTTGACACAGTACCACACCATAGACTTTTATGGAAACTGTACCATCAAGGAGGAATTCGAGGCAAACTGTTTTGTTGGATGCAAGACTTTCTCATAAAAAGAGAAATGAGGACAGTACTAAGAGGAAACTACTCATCATGGAAAGAAGTGACTAGTGGAGTACCACAGGGTTCAGTGCTGGCACCAATCATGTTTTTAGTGTATATAAATGATATAAACAGTAACGCTGGAAATGAGAGCTATCTGAATATCTTTGTAGATGATGCAAAAATACAAAGGAGAATTACTAGCACAGACTCTTGTAGGGAGCTACAAGAAGAATTAAATAAACTTCATGAATGGAGTAGTACATGGCAAATGGAATTCAATGTGGACAAGTGTCATGTAATCAAGTTTGGTAAAAGTGGAAAAAGACCTGATTGGGATTATAAGTTAGGAAATAAAACCCTATACACATCAGAAAGAGAGAAAGACCTAGGTGTGATTATCAATAACAGACTATCTCCGGCTGACCACATCAGCGAGAAGGTACGGAACATGTATACACTGCTTGCAAATATGAGAATAGCATTCACATACATAAATGAAGACATGCTAAGAAGGATAATAACATCATTCATTAGACCAACCCTGGAATATGCATCAGTAGTCTGGAGTCCTCATCTCAAAAAGCATATAGACAAGATTGAAAAAGTTCAAAGGGCCGCCACAAGATGGATACCAAGCTTAAGGGACCTAAGCTACGAAGAAAGACTAAATAAACTGAATCTACCAACACTACAGGAGAGAAGGAAAAGAGGTGACATGATAATGCTATATAAGTGCATATCAGGAAAGGAGAAAATAGACACAAATGTTACTTAACATATGGAGAAGCATCAGCAAGAGGACACTGCAAAAAACTGCATGAGAGGAGAGGTGATAAAGACGTAAGGAAATTCAGTTTCCCAAACAGAGCAATTGATCAATGGAATGCACTACCAAATGAAATAGTGTGTGCCAAAACAATTCACAAATTTAAGGATATGTACGATAAATATGGTTTAAGACACGGGGCAGTATGAGCTTGACTCATTCCTGTAAAGATACAATTAGGTAAGAACAATTAGGTAAGGTAAGAACACACATACACACACACACACACACACACACACACACACACACACACACACACACACACACACACACACAGTGGGTCAAAGAAGAGACACAATTCTGAGGTGAGGATACACCAGCAAGATTAGATTTACTGCTAACCAAAGAACCTGACATAATTGAATCTTTGAAATATCTGTGTCCTATAGGAAAAAGTGATCATGTGGTCATTAAGTTCCAGATGATAATAGGGAATGTGGTGGAAAGAGACGGGCTTTATAGGCAGGGATGATACAACTTTGGGAAAACAAACTGTACAAGATTAAGGAAATTTTTCAAAAATGCAGATTGGAGAAAATTAAGAGAAACAAGAGAGATACAGAGGAAGTGCGATATCTTTCTAGACCTCTACAATTCAGGAGTGGAAAATTTTGTGCCAAGAGTAAGAGGGAAAGAAAACAAGAAAAAGGAATGGTTTAATCGAAGGTGTATGATAGCAAAAAAAAAAAGAGAGGGACACGGTTTGGAACAACTGGAGAAAGAGAGGTAATAACAGAACAAAGGAAGAATATAAGAGAACTAGAAATGAGTATACAAGAATACATAGAGAGGAAGAAAGGAACTTTGAAAAAGGTATAACAGACAAATGTAAGGATGAACCCAAACTGTTTTATAGATTTGTCAGTGGCAAACTGAAACAAAAGAAAGGAATCACCAAACCGAAAGTGGAAGGAGAGGTCCATAAAGATGCGGCAATGCAAGCAGAAATAATGAACAAATGTTTCCAATCAGTTTTCACAATGAAAAGGAGTTTGTGGATGGGGAGGGAGTGACTAGAAATGTAGTAATAAAAGATATAAAAGTGGAAGTACAGGAAGTGTATAAATTACTAGAAACTCAAGCTGTAAGGAATGCCCCAGGACCAGATGGAATCTCTAATTGGGTACTGAAGGAATGCAGAGAACAACTGGCGGATAATATTGTGTGTTAATTGTGTGTTATCTGGAAGAGGGGAAAATGCAAGAATGGAAGAGGGCAAATGTGGTACCAATTTATAAGGGAGGAAACAAGGGAGAACCGCTGAATTATAGACCAGTGTCCCTAACCAGCATGGTCACAAAATTGTGCAAGAGAATCCTGAAAGATAGATGGATAAAATATCTGGAAGAGATGAGTATTTTGGCTGAAAGTCACTTTGGATTCAGAAGTGGAAGGTCATGTGTTTCCAACTTGTTGAGCTTTTACTCAAGAGCGATTGATGTGCTGCAGGAGAGAAACGGTTGGGAGGATTGTGTGTACAGTATTTAGATTTGGAGAAGGCCTTTGACAAGGCACCCCATAAGAGACTAATGTGGAAACTAGAGCATACAGGAGGACTGAAGGGAACTTCCTGGAATGGATGAGAGACTTTTTGAGAGACAGACAAATGAGGACAGTAATAAAGGACAAGATGTCTGGATGGAGGGACATAACAAGTAGACTCCCACAGGGCTTGGTATTAGTGCCAGTAATGTTCCTGCTTTATGTAAATGATATGGTAGATGGGAGTGAACAGTTATGCTGATGATGCAAAGATCTTGAGGAAGGTAGAGGTTGAGGAGGACTGTAAAATGCTGCAGGAGGATCTGAATAGGATACATGATTGGAGCCGGATGTGGGAAATGAAAGTCAGCACAAAGAAATGTAAAATATTGGAAATAGGTTAAAGTACCAAGGGGCCATCTCTGAATTATTTGATGGGTAATGAACCTATCACAAAAGTGAGAGAAGAGAAAGATATGGGAGTGCTGGTCCAGGCTAGTTTGTCACCTGAAAAACATATTAACAAGACAGTCAGAGAGACGTATAAACTCTTGACTAATATAAGAGTAGCATTTCATTACATGGATGAGGAGATGATGAAGAAATTGATAGTGGCCATGATCCACCCCAGGTTAGAATATGCAGCAGTAGTGTGGTCCCCCTTACAAAAAGAAAGATGTAAGCAAGATTGAGAGAATACAATGAACATCAGCCAAGATGGTCCCCAGTCTGGCAGATCTTTCATACAGAGAGAGGCTGGAAAAGCTGGAATTGCCTTCCTTAGAAGAAGGAGAGAGAGGGGTGACATGAATGAAGTGTTCAGGACCATGATGGTAGTAGATAAAATTGACAGAGAAGATCTGTTTGTATGGGATAAGAGATCAACATGAGGACACGGAATAAAACTGTAGAAGCCAAGCTGCATGAAGGATATCAAGAAGTATAGTTTTCCTTATAGATGCATAGACCTGTGGAATAGCCTGGACAAAGAGATTTTCCAATCTAAAAACTAATGAGTTTAAAGCAAAATTTGACTTATTGAGAAACAGAGACAGGACCCCACGAGCGTAGCTCATTTCCTGTGTATCACAATTAGGTTAATACACACACACACACACACACACACACACACACACACAAAATGTATTTTGATTGATTTTGACCAAAATACATTCAGGAAAACATAAGATTCTTTAGATAGGATACGGAAGGGTAATACAGTATCTAATACTATCTATCTGTCTATTGCCAGACACCATAATCCCGTAAAGGGTGGCCATTTGACTTTGAGTTATTTGTTTTACGGGGAGGGGCACTAACCCTCCACCAACCCACTTGTTGACACGTAGGGAGCACGTATGGTTTGGTTATATGGTTACCACCCAGCGTTGTAAATGGTTTCTTGGCTTTCAGGAAATCATTTGGCTTGTCACTCAATGTAAAGCCACCTGTAAAGGAAAGAAACACAATAAGAAGTGACAGGAAAGATGGGAGAAATAGGAAGAGAGGAGGGCAGGCACAGAAAAAGAATGATAAAGGCTAAGGAAGAAGTAGGCAGCACTACATCAAGTGAGTGGATGATGGTGGCCACCACCTACCACAAAACAAATTAAAATAACCAGACCCAGGTTCAAATCCTGGCTGAGGCAGGGAACAGTTTAAGGATTTGGATTTCATAAAAATCAGACTTTACTGTTTTACCAGAAGACCCTCCAACATGTCGTAAAAATACCCCCACTAATACCAATACACCAGTCCTGTATGAAAACCCTAGCGTGTATTCTGTATGGACAGTGGGTTTTAGCGCTGACGTGTTGACATCCAGAGGTGTTTGGTATGTAGGAGGACTACTGGGCCTTGAGAGCAGGCTGTGAAGCCTATGCCCAGAGCTGGACATGTTAAAAAAAAAAAAAAAAAAGGAAAAAAAAAAGTACAAAGGAAGAATACACTGGGCACCAGAAATTTTGTGTTCGCTCACCATCCACTCACTCGATATAGTGCTGCTTTGGGTGTCTGCCCTTTCCTCTCTTCCCTCCTTCCTCTTCTGTCTTTCCTTCATTCTTTCCTCTTGCTTCTCCTTTTTCTTTCCTTCATTCTTTCCTCTTGCTTCTCCCTTTTCTTTCCTTCATTCTTTCCTCTTGCTTCTGCCCATGAGTGACTCTACACTCCTTCTTTTCTTTCTTTCCTTCACTCCTTCCTCTTTCTTCTGCCGGTGGGTGACTGTACACTGAGTGACAGGCCAAATGGTTTCCTGTACACCAGGAACCCATTTACTATGCTGGGTGGTAACCATATAACCATATTATGGCACCTGGTGGTTTAGTGGGTAATTAAGGCACGCCAATTGGATTGAGCCTGTGTAGGTTTATATCCAAGGGGTGATTGGGGTTTATTGCACACGTAATGCCACTCAGGGATGAGTGAAGGTGGTCACTCTCATCTTAAATGTCAGGATCAGCTTGCCTAGCCCCAGGCTCCTATGCTCCTCATGGGGCAACATAGGACTGGATGATGGATGGATGGATAAAAATAAAAAAAAATTCTGGATATAGTACAGTACCTCTGATTCACAAGACTCATCATAATACTGTAAGGTAATGTAAAGGACAAAAGCTAGGAGAGCTTCCTTAATGCAAAGTACCGTATGTGATATAAAGTAAGTTTCATCACAGCGTAATTCATTTAGGACACCCGAACCTTATGGAAATAAGGCTAAATCAGTTAATGCCAAGGTTAGGAGTGAACAGTGTTGCTTTCACATTAAGTTTGGTCATATTGCATTAGACTTGTTTTGCATATAAAATTGATGAGGTTTAATAATAGTCAGAATTAAAAAAAAAAAAAAAAAAAAAAAAAAAGCATACAATGAAAACCTTTGTTTGTTTGTTTTTCTAAAATTGCTTTAAAAATAGCACTTGATATTACTGTCAGATTATTTTTTCTCTAATTTTTAAAGCTGGCCGCTATTTGGTAATGTTATAATTGTTGGAGGAAAAGCTGTTCAGGTACTAAAATTGAATGCTCTTCTTTTTGCTGTGTCAGGTCTTTTTATTTATTATTTACAGTATTTATTTTTTTTGCTAAGGTTGGGGCTGAAGTCTTTTGCTAAGGCTGGGGCTGAAGGATACGATGGTAAGGACTAAAGTACTGTACAGTATGTAGTCATGAGTGTCATGGTTAGTCTGTGTTACCCATATATAGTCCAAGAATGTGCTTTATTGCTCACTGCCCTTATGTAGGGCAGTGAAGTAGCGATTAAAAAAACAATAAAGTAAGTAAAAACCCTCAAATCCAAAATGCTAGGGTCCCAAGGCTTTATGGAAAATGGATTGATTTGGAAAGTATAATTGTAATGATTATGGTACTATACTATTAGAAAATCATGTAAAAGATAGCCTTCAGCACCAGGAGGAGTAGCAGCAGTGTAGTATTGTAGTTGTCTTAGTAATGTATCATCTGTTGTTATAGTTGTCCCCAAAGAGACTTTTTCAAATGTGCATTGTTTGTGTGAGATCAGCACTCTCCAATGGCATGGAAAAATATTGTGAAAACTGGAGATTTTTGAAAATTGAATATTTGATTTAGTAGGTTGCACTGTACTGTAATGGATGTTTGCAAATGGAATACTGTACCTGAAAAGATTTGTTTCTGTGCCTGTGTCCATTCTAGACATAATTTAACTCATTGCCTACAGCCATGTCTTTATATATACTTGCTAAATGAGTTTGTAGCTGCCTTCTGTCACATGAGTCCTGGTAGTTTTCCCTTTATGGGACAATTCTCTGGTGCCAGCCGGGTGATCAAGGATGGGTCTTCGTGCTGTGTACTGATGTAGTGCATTAGCCCCGTTCATTCAGTTTCTAGCTGCCTTGTGATCTAGGGAGTCAAGGCACTTAACCAGCTATGGTCCATATAAGTAAGACTCTAAAGGGTGCTAAGTTGAGATTAGTGATCACTTATGGTACTGAGGGTGAACATCTGGACTTACCTGTCTGGAGTGAGTAGTCTAGCCCATGGCCCTTTGCACTCATGGTAGAAGAACACAGGATTGGCTGATCGATGGATATAGCTAGCGAGGCATAATTTAGTCCCCCTGTGGTGGGGGGGACACAATCTGGCCAAGTTGTGGTAGGAAGAATACTGCCACCGTATTCCACTCTCCACCATCAACATTCACCAGACTCAGACCTCCACCTAAAACTCTTGTATTCACCTCCCTTACAACACCATCCATGTAAATATTAAACAACCAAGGCGACATCACACATCCCTGTCGCAGCCCCACTCTCACAGGAAACCAGTCACTCACAGCACTTCCCACTCCTACACACGCTCTACTATTTACATAAAAACTTTTCACCCCTTTTAGTAACCTACCATCAAGTCCATACAATCTTAAAACAGTCCACAAAGCCTCCCTATCAATTCTATCATACGCTTTCTCTAAATCCATGAATGCCCAAAACACATCCTTGCCTTTCACTAAATACTTTTCACACACTTGTCTCACAGCAAACACCTGATCCACGCATCCCCTCCCTCTCCTAAAGCCACACTGCTCTTCACCAATCACTCCCTCTGTACCCTCTCTAACTCTCATAATTAACATTCTGCCATAAACCTTATATATATATCTATTGGCAGACGCCTCAATCCCGTTTGGGATGGCCATAAACAAATCGCCTCCACGTCGTCCTGTCCACCGCCATTTCACTGCCCTGCTCCCAACTCACACCCCCCTCTCTCATATACTTCTCCACCCCATCCCTCCATCTCATCCTCCGCATCCCCCTCCCTCTTCCCCTCTCCACCTCACTCACATACACTCTCTTCGTCAGTCTTTCACCCTCCATCCTCTCCACATGGCCAAACTACCTCAGTGTGTTCCTCATTACACTTCCTGTCACATCCACATCCACACCACAATGCTCCTTTATATCCTCATTTGTCAGCCTGTCTCTCCATGTAACTCCACAGGCTCCTCTTAAATAATTCATTTCCACTGCTCTCACTCTTGACTTGTGTCCTTCCAACAATGTCCAAGCTTCACTTTCATACGCTAGAGTTGGCATCACAATACTGTCATGTAGTAACTTTTTCACCTCCATGCTCACTTCCCTGTTTCTTATCACTGCTTTCAAAGAACCAGCAACCTTTCTTCCCTGCTGTACCCGTTCAAGCGCTTCACTCTCCAAACCTCCATCCTTACTCATCACGCTACCCAAGTACTTAAACGTACTCATTCATTCATTCATTGCCAGATGCCATGTATCCCAAACGGGGTGGCCAAGGGCTTAGAGTTAATTGTTTTTACAGGGAGGGGCACTAATCCTTCACCAACCCCACTTGACACGTAGGGATGCCAACAGCATCTGGTGTTCCCAGGCGGTCACCCATCCAAGCACTAACCAGACCCAACATTGCACATTTTCCAATTCCTCACCATCCAACCTCGCTGAACATCCACTGACTTCACCTCTCTCAAAGACCATCACTTTAGTCTTCCCTACATTCACCTTTAGATTCCGCTTCTTACACACTCTCCCAAACTCATCCACCAAGCCTTGCAGCTCCCCTTCGTCTTCAGTCAATAACAGAGTATGATCTGCAAACAACATTACAGGGAGTTTCCAAACACTATCCTCTCTCACAAGGGCTACTCCAACATCCACTACCCTACCTTGTACCTCTTTTACTACCCCATCCATGAACAGATTGAACAACCATGAAGACATGACACATCCCTGTTTCAACCCAACCTCCAAAGAGAAAAATTCACTTAGTTCACCGTCCACATGCACTGCAGCCTTAGCACCATGATACATACTCTTCACAGCATTCAACAACTTTCCATCTACTCCATATATTCTTAATACTTTCCACAATCCTTGTCTGTCCACCCTGTCATATGCTTTCTCCAAATCCATGAAAGCCGCATACAACTTCTTTCCCTCCTCTAGAAACTTTTCCACTATAGATCTAAGAATGAATATCTGATCTACACAACCTCTTCCCTTCCTAAAGCCTCTCGGTTCTTGTCCAACTAATTCCTCTGTTCTTTCTCTAACTCTGTCAATAAGTATCCTACCATACACTTTTCCTATTATACTTAGAAGACAAATGCCCCTATGATTACCCCACACTTCTTTTTCCCCCTTTCTTTTGTACAAAGAAACAATTATACCTGACTTCCAATCCTCCGGAACTCTACCTTCTTCCCAGGCCAATCTGCACATCTTCCACATCCACTCTACTACTATCTCTCCCCCATGCTTCAGCATTTCACCACACACTCCATCAATTCCTGGGACTTTCCCCAATTTAACTTTCTTCATTGCTTCAACAACTTCTATCCTACTGATTTCTTCCTGTCTTCTCACCTCCCTCCTTCTCCCAGCCGTTCCCCAGCCACTTATACTCGCATTACTTCCATCCTGTTTGTTCAACAATTCCTTAAAGTGTTCTTTCCATCTGCTCACTTTTTCTCCCATCTCCACTAGTAATCTACCATTTTTATCTTTCACTCCCCTGCTAACCTCACATCCACCCTGTCTTACTCTCTTCACCTCTTTCCAGAACATTTTCTTACAGTCCCTCCACTTTACACTCAAATTCCTTCCAAATTCCTCATCCACTGTCTTCTTACTCTCTCTTACTAATCTTTTGACCTCTCTCTTTCTTTCTACATATAACTCTCTCTTCCGCCTCTCAACTTCTTCCACGCCTCTATTTCTCATCCATTCATTGTATGCTTTCTTTTTTTGTGCCACAGCCTGTCATACTTCTTCAGTCCACCACGCTGTTCCTTGCACCCTCCTCCATCTTCTCTTCCTTCCACACACCACATCACGTGCTGCACATATTTCTTCAGTATATATCCTGCACACACCTTCCACGTCCCCCATCTGCTCCAATTCATATTTGCCCAATCGTTCCTCCACTTCTCTCTTATACTCTGCCTTTTTCTCATCCTCTTGTAACCATTCCACTCTCCTTGCAACTATTCCTTCCTCTCGTCTTTCCCTTCTTCTCTTTCTCCATCTTACTTGGATCCTAATTCTTGCCACCACCAAGTAGTGGTCAGAAAGTCCACTCCCCCAACCTCCATAAGCTCTTGCATCCATTACACATCTTCGCATCCTTTCATCCACACACACATAATCAATCATTGCCTTCCTTTCATTCAGTTCACCACCCACCCTACTCATCACTCGCCATGTATACCTGTGGATCATTTTATGCCTGAAGAGGGTATTGGCTGTCACCAACCCCCTTCCAGCACAAATGTCCACTAACGTACTGCCATTCTCATCTGTTTTAGCAGGCACACCCCACTCACCAACTATTCCATCCACCTTCACATTCCCTACTTTACCATTCATATCACCGAACAAAAACACTCTCTCATTCCTTCCAAACTTTTCCATGCACACTTCCACATTTGTCCAGAACTCTTCTCTCACTCTGCTAGCATGATCTTGCGTTTGCGCATACACACACACAATCGCCCACATTTGTATTCCAACTCTCAACTTTACCCACACAATCCTTGACCCAACTGATCCATACTGTCTTATGCTCTTCTTCCATCTTTTACTCACAACTATACATACTCCTTCCTTTGCCCTCTCATTCTCACCTACTCCTTCACATATACCCCATCCATACTCCCATTCTCTCACACTTTCTCCCCTCCAATTTGTTTCAGTCATTCCACATACATCCACTTTTGCACCCTCAAGCACCTGGACAATCTCTCTCTCTTTCACCTCATCATTCGCTCCTCTTACATTCCACGTAGCCATTACCAAGTCCTTTGTCCGGTCCTGGGTCGTCATCGTTTGGTCAGTCCTTGTCCAAGGCTTGTTGTTTGTTTTTTTAGTTAGTTGTTTTCCGGGGAGGGGCACTAACCCTCCGCCAACCCTTTTAGTCACCTTTTACGACTAGCAGGGATATATATATATATATATATATATATATATATATATATTTTGGTGAGATCCACAGAAAAGAAGAAAAAGTAATTCAGCTCGAAGACAGCAACCACCTATTTTACTACAGAGGAAGGGAAAATGAAAGAGTTAATAGAATTTCTAATTAACAGAAATCTTGCAGACAACATTGTTAAATTGAGCAGTGTATCTGACAGAGCAACATTTGTTGTCATGAGACTGTGCAAAAAATATACCCTGAAAGTAAAACAAATATATACACCAACTTCTCAAAGCCCAGATGAAGAAATAGAAACATTCTATGATGACGTCTCCCAGATTATGGAAGAAGAAAAGACAACATATACTATATTCATGGGAGACTTCAGTGCAAATGTTGGGAAGTCAAAAAATGGAGAAGCATGTATGGGAAAATTTTGAGTGGGAGAAAGGAATGAAAGAGGAGAAATATTAGTAAATTTTCCTGAAATGTTTAACATGAGAATAATGAACACATTCTTCCACAAAAGAACAGGGAGAAAATGGACCTGGAGAAGCCCAAATGGAGAAACAAAGAATGAAATCGACTTCATTATACAGTAGTAGATAAGAATAACACGAGCACAAATGTCAGTTATAAACAAAGTAAATATAGGTAGTGATAATAGAATGCTGGGTTGCACAGCCAGATTCAATTTCAGAGGTGAAAGAAAGAAGATGATTAAAGATAAAAAGATATGCCCAGTAATAGTAAATAAAAACAAAGCAGCCTTTCAGTTGGAAATAAGGAACAGATTTCAGGCTCTAAGTAATGCTTAATGACATTGATGAGCTGAATGACAGACTAACAAAAGTGCTAAGAGAATCAGCGGAGGTAGTAGGAGAACCTAATACAACCAGAGCCAAGAAATATTCAGAAAAGACACTTGAGCTTATGAAAAAACAAAAGGAAATGAAAGTAAAAACAAAGAAAGATGAAACAGAATGAGCAGAATTAAATAAGCTTATCAAGAATTGACAAAGAGAAGTAAAATGAAAGAGAAACATGGATCAGATCAAAGAAACCATCAAGAATGGAAAAAGTCTGAAACAGGTCCGAGTAAAATGGCACTAGGAAAGCAACAAATGAAATCCCTGAAAGAAAAAAACAGTGATATCATTAAATGCAGAGATAAGATGGTGAAGAGAGTTGAAGAATTTTACAAAGAACTGTATGCATCAAAGACAGTAGTACCAATAGCTAACTTTTCAGTTGACACAAGTGAAATACCTGAGGTAACACCAGACGAAGTAAATATTTGTCTTAAAAATATGAAATGAGGGAAGGCTCTGGGAGAAGATGGAATAGTAACAGATTTGCTGTTGGATGCCGGAGTAGAAGTACAAAATAGGCTTGCCCACTTACTTACCCACTGTATAAAACAAGAAAATTCCCAAAACATGATATAATGCAATAGTTATTTTACTGTACAAAAAAGGTGACTCAAAAGATCTTGGTAACTATCGACCCATTAGCTTATCATCAGTCATTTACAAACTCTTCACTAAAGTCCTTACAAACAGAATAACAACAATTTTGGAGGAAAACCAACCTCATGAACAGGCAGGATTCCAAAGCGGGTATTCGACTACTGATCATCTACACACAATGAATCAGCTAATTGAGAAAATTACAGAATATAATAAACCACTGTGCTTAGGTTTTGTTGATTATGAAAAGGCTTTTGATTCAGTGGAGCATATAGCAATTACAGTATAAATTCATTGCGAGAACAAGGAGTGAATGAGAACATTGTAAAACTTCTCGAAAACATATATAAAGAGGGAACTGCTACAGTTAAATTACATAAAGACACGGAAAAAATTAAGATTGAGAAGGGCATGCGTCAGGGAGATACAATTTCATAAAATTATTTACAGCTTGCCTAGAAAGTACTGTATTGTATTTTCAGAAAACTAGACTGGGAAAACAAAGGAGTGAACATAGATGGAGAAGAGCTAAACCATTTAAGATTTGCAGATGACATTGTCCTAATCTCAGAAACAGTGGAGACATTGCAAGAAATGTTAAATGACCTGAACAGGGAAAGTGAAAGTAGGACTGAACATGAGCCGGAGTAAAACTAATGTTTAATTCACCAACACCAGAGAGCGTTATCAGAATAAGCGATGAAATTCTTGAAGACATTGAGGAGTACAACTACTTGGGACAAATACTAAAATTAACAAAAGATCATGATAGCAAAATAAAAAGACGGATTACAATTGGATGGAAAGCTTTCGGTAAACATAAAGACATTATGAAAAGTAGCTTGCCAGTTGGTATGAAATTAAAAATATATAATGAATGTATAATTCCAGCTATGACATATGGTTGTGAGACCTGGAAACTGACAAAATCAATGGAAAATAAATTAATCTGTTCTCAGAGAGCAATGGAAAGGTCAATGTTGGGAATATCTTAAAGAGACAGGAAGAGATCAACTTGGGTGAGAGAGCAGACTAAAGTCAAAGATATTATAGAAGTTACAAAAGAACAGAAATGGAGGTGGGCAGGCCATATAGCAAGAATAAGGGATAACCGATGGAGCAAGAGGCTGACTGACTGGACACCAAGAGATTGTAAGCATAGCAGAAAAAGGCCAGACAGGAGATGGAGAGATGAGATAGAGAAATTTGCAGGGAAACGTGGTAAAGATCGGCTCAGTCAAGGAATTCGTGGAAAAGGTTGGGGGAGGCCTTTGTTCAGCAGTGGACTAGTTACGGCTGATGATGATGATGATAGAGTGATCTAGAAAAAAAAAATTTCCTCCAAATACTTCTCCACAAGGGTGTTTTCATTTCTTACAGTCTGTATAGCCTTTCTGCAAAATTTGGTGCAATTCCATGAAAAATTTGAGATTGCCCAACTTGGCACTGTTGCTACATTCAGCTATTTTGGTCCAGAAAACAGTGACTGATTTTCATAATGCATATAACATTTATTACAACATGCAAAACAAAATACATATCTAAATGTGACCATGAAGTTCTTTCATCAGCTGGGTTATTTTCCACCCATCAGTGTTTTCATGGAAGCTGTGGGCAACTGCTTTCGGTGGTTAGCCACGAGTTGCAGGAGATACTGTTTCTGGTCCTCATTTTGGGTCAAGGTGGCACTGTAACTCTCAACCAGAGCGATACCACACTCCGCAACGTCATTTACAACCTTCATCTATTGTGTACGTCTTTCAAGATTTCTGTAGTGAGCATTTCTGTGCAAGTCCTTTGGGTCCTTCTGAAGGAACTGATGTGTCTCTTCTTGCCCACCAACCTTCAAGGCATCAAAAAAGGTGAATGTCCTCTTTGTGACGTATGATACCAGGTCATGTTGGATTCCTGTAGCTTTTTTTTTTTTTTTTTTTTTTTATTCTTCTCGGACGTGCATCACTTTGGGGGCGCTGGAGGTTTGAACCATCCTTTTCTTAGTATCGCAATCAATCCCATCATCAGACATGGCTAACCCAATGAGGTGCTCTGACAGGTGGCACAGGTGTTGGCTTTGAGCTCTCATAGCCTGCTAATCAACTTCTTGTATGGGGTGATTGTCCAATAGGTTCAGCAAGTTGATGTCGTTGGCAGGAGCATGTGTACCCTTTGGTACTTCATGTCGGTACTTGATGTAAATCAAGCTGACAAACAGAGCCATGTGGGTTACTTTGCGTTCCTCACGTGGTGTTAGCTTGAACTGTTCCCGAAATGGGTATACTGCACTTTTAGCGAGTAAATGCCCTTCGCCATCTACTTGGCATGATGCATGGGCCCTGGAGCTGCATTCCTGCCTGAAACATTTGTTTGATCCAAGCTCCAATAGCATCTGATGATCTGAAAATGTTAATGGTGTGATCCTTTTGAAAATGTTTCGAGTGAGGAGCATCAGTTAGAGAATGAGTGCTACCAACAGGTTTATATTAATCTTCATCTTCCGAAAAGGATGATGAGAACTCAGCAGAAATTGTTGAGGTGTTTGTTCTTTCCAGATGGCACTGTTTCAATTGATATCTTGGTTCATTTTTTTGTGATATAAAGGAGCGTTGTGTTGTGGATGTGGATGTGATAGGAAGCGTTAGGAGGAATACACTGAGGTGGTTTGGCCATGTGGAGAGGATGGAGGGTGAAAGACTGACGAAGAGAGTGTATGTGAGTGAGGTGGAGGGGGGAAGAGGGAGGGGGAGGCCGAGGATGAGGTGGAGGAATGGGGTGGAAAGGTATATGAGAGAGAGAGGGGTGTGAGTTGGGAGCGTGGCAGTGACATGGCGGGGGACAGGGCAACGTGGAGGCGATTTGTTTGTGGCCACCCCGAACGGGATTGAGGCGTCTGGCAATAGATAGATAGATAGACTTTTCCTGGTCCTATGGTTCTTTAGTGCGAGGTAGTGATTGAAAAACTTAGAAAGTTTCTGGACACAAGCATCGATCCGCTGAATCGGGATTCGAGCCCGGTCCCAGATATCCATAACTGCCTGACAAGTCAAATTCAGACTCGGTATTGTTTGTGCTTGATCAGCATGGTGTGCTGCACTAGGAGTGCGTCCAACCATTTAGATAATCTGTCTTGGCAGGTTTCTAGTTGGCTTCGCTAAAAGCCACACACCAGGATTTGTTCTAGTTCCAGCCATATGACTTGAAAACAAGATACAAGTTTGAGTATTGCTTCCGATCGGAAATTACATCAGAGTCTGCAGAATCACAAAATACGGTCAAATTTAAGGTTTTTCTTTCTATCAGAAAACTGTTTTTCAGATGATCTTATTCATGATCGAGTCATTAAGATAAAAACACGAGAGACTGCAACATCACCTAGAATGCTCTACTGGGAAGTAAAATGCAAGTAACATGTATATGCAAGGCTCTGTTAGCTCATGATTATCATAATATGCATTTTTGGGTGAACGCTAAATAGTATTTAATCATGCTGAAATTTCACCCATAGTTTTGCCAGTCCATGTAAACAAAAAACATGCTTCTGGAGAATGTCCATGACCACTTTGATTTTTTGACCTAAGTTGGCCCACTCTAATATATATATATTCATTCATTCATTCATTGCCAGACGCCATGTATCCCAAACGGGGTGGCCAAGGGCTTAGAGTTAATTGTTTTACAGAGAGGGGCACTAATCCTCCACCAACCCCACTTGACACACACAGTTTATTTATATATATATATATATATATATATATATATATATATATATATATATACACACACAGTTTATATATATATACACACATATATATATATATATATATATATATATATATATATATATATATATATATATACTGTATATATATATATGTAGAGAGAGAGAGAGAGAGAGAGAGAGACTGTAGCACCAGTCGAACAGGGCAGTACTCCCGAGGTTGATGGCAAGCTGGTGATAGGGAGAGCTGGAGCTCCCGTTTCACCAGCCCTCAGGACTTGATCCTGACCATCTCCCTTTTCTGAACATTTTCAGTGCATTCATTTACACAGAGAGTAGGCCAGCATGCTCTCATAATACCTCTACCTTCAACTGTCTACACCACACTACATGCGCATAACATATCACACCTTCTATTCACATCTTTAGTAATGGCCGCTGCAATCTTACAATCAAATGAGGTGGTACCTCGGATTGCCACCACCGGCAGGGTAGGGCTGGAGGCACAGGGTCCTCCCGGTCGCCATCAAGCGACTGTGCCGGCAGCGACTGTTGCTATTTCTGGGAATGCTCATCGGCGAAGAGGTGACGGTGCGGCCTTATTCTTTACCAACATCCGCGGCCTTACCACAAATTTAAACTCAGTTCATTTTTTCCTTCAGTCCAAATCCCCTTTGGCCCTTTTCCTTACAGAACCACAAATCTCACCCTCTACCGATATATCTCCATTTTGTTTTCCCGGTTACCATCTCCTTACAAACTTTTGAAACAAGGGTGGCACCTGTTGTTATATCAAATCCCAATATGCAGTTGATACTATTTTAAACTTCACTTCATCCAGTTTTGATTACTCATTATATAAATTAAATTGCCAAAACATTATCAAATATATCTGTGTAGTTTATCGTTCCCCCAATGCTTCTTCGGAACCCAGTGTATTTGATTCCATATCCACTCAGTTGAGTAACCTTGACCTTGGCAATGAAATTACCATATTGGGTGATTTTAACATACACAATGTTGAATGGTTATTGCATTCTGCCCAGACTGACGACGCTGGTCTAGAATGCGAGCTGTTTGCGGAATCGTTTAATCTCACTCAGTTGGTAAAGCAACCAACCAGAATACCTGATAATCCTGACCATAATGCCCATCTCTTGGATTTATTCATGACAAATAATCCAGAGCAATACAGGATAGAGGTACTGTCACCACTTGGATCCTCTGACCACAATCTCATCAAAGCCTCATTAGTTAACCCTCCTACACCTCCCCATTCCGAACCTGTCAGGGTGACCCGATGGCACTTTGACAGGGCAGACTGGGATGGATTTAGAAATTATCTTGCTGATGTTCCATGGCAGTCTTTCTTCTCTAGTGATCCCAGTTCTACCCAGTCCCACATTTGCGACTTAATACTAGCTGGTATGGATTTATTCATACCAAGTCAACAATTCGCTAAAAGATCAAACTCTCCAAAATGGTTTGATGGCAATTGTGCCAGAGTAACAGTCCAAAAGTCATTAGCATATAACTCTTACTTAAAATCAAAAACATCTGAATCACTCTCCCAATTTAAAATTGCTAGAAATCATGCAAAAGCTGTATTAAATCTATCTAAATCAAACTTTCTTCAAAAGCAAGCATCAAAACTACTTAACAACCCTAATGACAATAGAATATTCTGGTCAACTCTTAATTCTTTCAATAATAACTTTAACAAGTCATCCTCCATTCCCCCACTAAAATCTTCAGATGGCAATATTACATATGACCCACGTGGGAAAGCAGATATCTTTGCTAGTACTTTTGCAAGAAACTCTACCATAGATGATACCAGCCAGAATGTCTCGGTACTGGAACTTGATTCTCCCGAAATTGCCCCACTTAAAATACAGACAAGATTCGTAAAATCCATCCTAGACAATTTACCTACCAACAAAGCTCCAGGCCCAGATGGAATTCCGCTAATTGTTTTGAAAAAGTGTTCCCCTGAACTTGCCTCTGTCCTAGCCAAATTATTCGGACTATGCATACGTACTTCTTTATTCCCAAATTCATGGAAAGAAGCCAATATCCACCCAGTTCCGAATAATGGAAGTTCGTCTGACCCCTCCAATTACAGACCAATAGCTGTCACATCTTCTCTTGGTAAGGTATTTGAAACTTTAATTAATAAGCATATTGTTAAACATCTTGAATCCAACAACTTAATTAGTGATAGACAATACGGTTTTCGCCACGAAAGATCCACCATTGACACTCAGTCTCTTAACTCATACCATCCATCAATCAATTGATCTTTTTGGAGAAATTCATGCAGTAGCTCTTGATATCTCTAAAGCTTTCGACAGAGTATGGCACCGTTCCCTGCTGTCCAAACTCCCTTGCTATGGACTAACGTCTTTTGTTCCTTTGATTTCTTCTTATCGTAGTGACAGGAAAATAAGAGTAAATGTAGATGATGTATATTCGAATTTCCACTCAGTTAACGCTGGCGTGCCGCAGGGATCAGTTCTGGCGCCAACCCTATTTCTGGTTCATATTAATGATCTCTTATCTGTCACTCACAATCCCATTCACTCATATGCAGATGACTCAACACTACATAGTTCATTCACACTCAGACATCCATTTACAAAGTCTAATATCTCTACCTTTCAACTCAGTACAGCCATCTCCATAAATCAAGATCTAGCTACAATCAGTGAATGGGGACAGAACAACCTTGTCTCTTTTAATGCTAGTAAAACTAAATATATACAGTTTACTAATAGACAGATATTGCCAGATTCGTACATTACCTTCAGTGCTACTAATATTCCCATCTCCAAAAGTATTGAAATTCTTGGTGTCTCACTTAACAGTGCCCTCAGCTGGACCTCTCATGTCAGATCACTTGCTAAAACCGCCTCAAAGAAACTTGGATTATTGTACAGAGTCCGTAACTTCTTCGCCGATGAGCAGTTAGCTATAATTTATAAGAGTCATGTGCGCTCTCAGCTTGAATATTGCTCACCCTTGTGGAATGGTTGTGGAGAGGTTGCATTAAGACAACTAGACAAAATTCAGAATAAAGCTGTTAGAATCATTAACAACCCTGCCATTACATATAAACTACCTCCCCTGCAAGTAAGAAGGAATGTTGCCTTCCTTGCATTATTTTACAGATATTTTTTTGGCAAATGCTCAGACGAAGTTTCGTCCATGGTGCCACCTCTCCATGCCTTCCCTCGTGCTACACAGGCATCTGGTAGCGCTCATGACTGGAATGTCACTCAACCATATTGCAGAACTTCTGCCTATCAGAATTCTTTCATTCCCCGAACAGCATCTCTCTGGAACTCGCTTCCCCAGAGTTGTTTTCCTCCAAATTTCAACCCACAACTGTTCAAGTCTGACTGTTACAGATATTTTATGAATAGAGGACACCAGTAATCTGGTGTATGGATTATTTTTTTTTTTTTCCCCATTTGCTTTTCCTTCCTCCGTTCTGTTATTTATATATATATATATATATATATATATATATTTATTGGTGGTAGGTGGGGGTGCTCACCATCCACTCACTCGATGTAGTGCTGCTCTCGGGTGTCTGCCCTTTCCTCTCTTCCATCTTTCTTTCCTTCCATCCTCTTCTGTCTTTCTTTCCTTCATTCTTTCCTTGTCCTTCTGCCTATGGGTGACTTTACATTCCCTTTTCTGTCTTTCTTTCCTTTTCCTTCTGCCTGTGGGTGACTCTACACTGAGTGACAAGCCAAATGGTTTCCTGTACACCAGGAAACCATTTACTACGCTGGGTGATAAGAATATAGCCAAATTTAGGCACCTGGTGGTTTAGTGGGTAACTATTGCGCTCCGGTCAGATTGAGCCGGTGAAGGTTTATATCCAAGGGGTGGTTGGGGTTGATTGCTCATGTAATGCCACTCAGGGATGAGTGAAGCTGCTCACTCTCATCTTAAATGTCGAGACCAACTACCTAGCCTCGGGCTCCTATGCTCCTCATGGGGCAATGTAGGATTGGATGATGGCTGAATATATATATATATATATATATATTATTAAATGTATTTTTAGTTTTTGTTTAGCTCATGATCTATACATGCATAGCTAACCTAAAGTTTCCGCATAAAACTAGTCCACTATGCGTAAACCTTGCTATGCTTAGCAGATATGTGTCTTTGTATGTTTGGTGTGCATTTTTATTGTTTTGTGATGTATGTGTGTTTTGTATGTTTGTGGTAGGTGGGGGCGCTCACTATCCTCTCACTCAATGTACAGTAGTGCTGCTGTCGGGTGTCTGCCCTTTCCTCTCCTCCATCCTTCCTTCCTTCCATCCTCTTCTGTCTTTCTTTTCTTCATTCTTTCCTTGTCCTTCTGCCTATGGGTGACTTTATACTCCCTCTTCTTTCTTTTCCTTCATTCTTTCCTCTTCCTTCTGCCTGTGGGTGACTCTGCACTGAGTGACAAGCCAAATGGTTTCCTGTACACAAGGAAACCATTTACTATGCTGGCTGGTAACCATATAACCAAATATTGGCACCTGGTGGTTTAGTGGGTAATTATGCACTCCAGTCGGATTGAGCCGGTGAAGGTTTATATCCAAGGGGTGGTTGGGGTTTATTGCTCATGTAATGCCACTCAGGGATGAGTGAGGCTGGTCACTCTCATCTTAAATATCAGGACCAACTGCCTAGGCCTGGGCTCCTACGCTCCTCATGGGGCAATATAGGATTGGATGATGGGTGGATGTTTTTACCCTGTTGTAGTATACAGTAATGCCTTGGTTATTGCACTTAATTGGTACTAAACATGGCATATAACAATGGAACTGCACAATAATGAATACACAGGAGGTGGTGAGGTGGGCAGTGAGAAAGTTTGGGATTGAGTAATGGCAGGTTAGAGTGGTTATGGCTATGTATGTGGTGAGAGTGAATGGAGATTTGAGTGATGAGTTCTTCATGAATGCTGGTGTGCTTCACGGGCCAATCCTGAGCTCCTTATTGTTTGTCATGGTGCTTGAAGCTTTCTCAGGTGACTGCAGAAATGGACTCCCATAGGAGATGTGTGCTGGTGACTTGATGTTGGTTGCAGAGAGTGAAAGGGAGGTGGAGGAGGGATTTAGGAAATGAAGAGAAGAATGGGGTACAAGGATTTGAGAGTAAATACAGTTACAAGAAAGTGATGATGGCTGGGGCTGGTGACTGTACTGTCAAAGCAGAGGATGTGCAAAATGATGCTGATTTCATGTGTGCGGTGTGTTGGGAGAGCATGTATAGATTGTCAGGCATGAGAGGATTGATTTTGTTGGAGAGTCTCTTCAGTGTGTGGACGGGTTTTTGTTATTTGGGGGATCCTATGTCCTGAAGGTGGAGTTGGAGCTAGCTCTGTGGTTAGGGTATGGAGTGGTTTGAAGAAGTTCAGGAAACTGTTGCATCTCTCAACATTGAGAGGAGTCTCCCTCCGAACATTGAGAGGTGTCTCCCTCCACGCTAAGGGATATTGTATGCGGCATGTGTTAGAGAGTGCAATGCTATATGGTAGTGGGACTTGGGCAGTAAAGGAAGAGGATATTCTGAGGTTCAGATACAGAAATGGTAATGATTAGATGAATGTTTAGTGCATCCTTGAATGTAAGTCTGGGGAGGGGGGGGCTAGAATTGTGACTGAAGAGTTAAGAGGAGGGATGGGACTGGAATGGATTGGTGTTGTGATATGGAGGGATAGATTGAGATGGTTTGGTCATGTTGAGAGGATGGAGGATGACAGTTGGTCGTGAAAGGTGAGACATATGAATGTTGGGGGTAGGGTTGCAAGAGGCAGACTGAATATGACCATGAATAAAGTCACAGAGTATGACCTCAGCAATAAGGGGTTGAATAGGGAGTCTACCAGAGATCGAGTAGTGTGAAGAGCCGCCATTAGGTGACCAAGGCCAACGAATGCGGAGCCTTTATATATGATATGAAGCAGAGCCTGTGCAGTTTATCATAATTGGTGCCAGGCACCCCATTCCAAGCCTGAATTTTCCCTTGTACAAAAATTTTGGCCCACTAATTACATACATAGCTGTTATGGTAAATGCCAGAAAGACACACAGGCATGTGTAGGTTATTTAAAAAAAAAAAATGATGAAATGGGCACAATAAGGAAGAAACATATGCCATAGGGAGATTTGAGATGGGCTTGAGGTAAGGTGTTCTGGAGCTTGGGAGTGGAGAGTTAGTGGTCTCCACCTGGGATCATAGGCAGGTCCCATTATGTGAGTGGGATATGTTAATTGGGAACTGCTCGTATAGCAGAAACTCGTATAATGGAGTGAAAAAGAAAAATTATCACAAAACTCGTATAAGAGTACATAACTTTATGGGAAAAATAGGGTTAACTGACCCTGCTTGCATAACTGCACATAGGTTTGAATTGACCATCTTTGTATCAACTATTTTTTGTATAGTGAATGCTCAATATAATGGGACCTGCATATAATTCCTCAAGTAGGGCTATATCTTTGATCCTCCAAACCATCAGAAACCACAAACATTGCATTATCACTGTTGGCAGAAACCCGCTCAGTCACGCAATGGGTGATTTTGAGCTGAAAATGCTATAACAGCAGGAGCACAGATATTCATCTCTCATTGATAAATAGTGCTATACCCAGGTGAACTGTAGCCAAGGGATCACTGTACAGGATTTGAGTAAATCTCATGTTGTCGTGTCTCCAGGTCTAATTTCATTCAGTCAGTTTTTTAACACATAGATGTTTGATCCACACAGTCAGGATCCATTCAGCCTCCTCATCTCATATCTTCACCTTCCTCTCATTCATACCCATCATCACATGCAACATAATACTCTTCGTAACAACCATCTCAGTCATTTCTCGGGTCCTTACTTTCTCAGCAGAATCCATGAATGTATCGTCCATTTCATATACAGTACTGTACACCCTCAAATATACAATCGCTAAGTGCAATTTACGATGAATGAGAGTTTAGGACCTTTTTCATCATACCATAGTCGTTTCGCTTATTCGATTGTTGTGATGTCCAGTTTCTCAATGTATGATCAGTTTTCAGAAATGCATCCCAGGCGCATAACAAGAGTGTACTTGTACTTACTCCAGCCAATAGTTCATTATTTCACTCATGTCCTCTTCCATGTTGACAGAGGTGTTAATGAACAATGCAGAGTTCTTAAGAACAGTCTTCTGAGAGTTACTGATTCAGTGTTGGATGGACAAGGGGCCCCCCCAAGACATTAAGTAACTTGGTACTTGGTGGTGGGATGAGGGTGTAGAAGCTGCAGTTAAGGAGAAAAGAATGCTTTTCCAGGAATGGAAAAGGGTTGGTAACAAAGAGGAATGCTTGGCTGCCAAATGTAGGACTAGAAAAGAGGTTTACATGGTAAAATCTGAGTCTCAGAGACTTACATAACCTAAATTGTGTGGAAAGGAAGAATATGATATTTAGAGTGGCAAATCAGAAGAGGGAAAACAGGGATATCATAGGTGAGCAATGTGTGAAGACTGATGAAGGAAAGATAGTGGTGAATAGTGGGGATATTAAAGACACCTGGAGAGAGCATTATAACCAGAGTTTGACTGGAACGAAGACTTTGGAGCCAGCAGATCCAGTGTTTGGCCCTTAGCCATTGATTGATGCTACTACTGAGAGCAGGGCAGTAGGCAGGATGCAGGTGGGGAAGGCAGCAGGTGTGTCTGGGTTGACTGCTGAAATGCTGAAGGCCTCAGTAGATGTATGAGTGGGGTTAGTTACTCATTTGATAAATTCGATTATATGTGAGTGTGTTGTCCCTGATGACTGGCTGAACAGTGTGACTGTAAATGTGTACAAGGGGAAGGGTGATGGCTTGGAAAGAGGAAATTATAGAGGCGTAAAATATTTGGACCAGATAATGATGGTAATGGAGAGAGTCCTAGAAGGTATGATTAGACAAAGCATGAATGTCGATGAGATGCAGTTTGGGTTTATGCTAGGCAGAGGGACCACTGATGCTATATTCATTGTTCGACAGCTTCAGGAAAAATATATAGGAATGGAAAGGGATCTGTACTTTTTTTTTGTCGACTTGGAAAAGGCTTTTGACAGTCCCTTCGGAGGTGGTGAAGTGGGCAATGAGAAAGCTTGGGATCGAGGAGTGGCTGGTTAGGGTGGTTGTGGCTATTTATGTAGGTGTTTGCACTTAGCTAACTGTGAATAGAAAATTGATGAGTTTTCTGTAAATGTTGTTGTGCATCAGGGGTCAGTCTTGAGCCCTTTGTTGTTTATCATGATACTTGAGGCCCTTTCAATTTACTTCAGAAATAGACTCCCATGGGAGATGTACTGTATGCCAATGATTTGGTGTTCATTGCAAAGAATGAAAGGAGGGCGGAGGAAGATTTCAGGAAGTGGAGAGATGCTATGGGACATGAGGGCTTGAGAGTAAATACAGATAAAACAAAGGTTATGGTATCTAGGGCTGGTGGCGGTACTGTCAAAGAAGAGAGTGGCCATGTGCGGTTTGCCACAAGGGCATGAGAAGCAATTCCATCTTCTGCAGTGTTTGTGATAAGTGGGTTCATAAGAGATGTAGTGGTATTAGAGGTAGACTGCAAGATAATGATGATTTCATGTGTGCAGTGTGTCGGGGAGAGCATGTGGAGATTGTCACACATGAAAGGATTAATCCTGCTGGTGAGTCCCTCGAGTGTGTGGTAGAGTTTTATTTGGGAGACATGTTAAGTGCTGGAAGTGAGGCTGGAGGTAGCTCTGTGGCTTGAGTGAGGAGTGGTTGCAAAAAGTTGAGGGAACTGTTGCCTCTCCTTACATTGAGAGAACTCTCCCTCCATGCTAAAGGATCTTTGTACAGTAAAAGTCCTATTATTCGGCATCTGATTGTTCGGTAGATCCGACATTTCGGCAATTTTGAGAAATAGTCCCATTTACGAAAATCATTGATTGTTCGGCATATGTCCGGAATCATCTCGGCAGTCTAGGAAGTGATATCTGTAGATTGTAGGCCTAATGTTTCATTACACTTCTGTATGTTCACTAATTTCTATATTTTTATTCAGATTCAGGTATAGTACTGTATTGATTACAATTTTGCACAGTATCATACACTACAGTAACCACCCCCACCAAATTAGCGAGGGTTACATTCCAAGCCCCCACGCTAATTCTTGAAATTCTTTCATTCTTGATGCCTTCATGAAAATGACTTACCGGTAATTGAGTAGCCCATGACACTGTAATGCATTACCCATAAATAAATGTTGCTTGTTAAATCAGTTCCCCCGTTGTTTTTAGCTGTACGGCTGTGACAGCTCTAGTATTTTTATTCCTCAGCATAATGGTGGGACTGTCCTGTTTAACTGAACCTGACCTAACCGAGTTTAACTGTATTTAACTAAACCTAACCTAACCTAAAGTCAGAAAAATACTTAAAAATAAACTGGAGGAATGTGAATTGCTAAGGTCTCTCTGATGAAAGTTAAACGTACATTTAGTTCTCATTCTTTTGTTTGTTTTTGTGCTTAACGTGAAAGAGAGAGCATTGATGCAAACAGTAATATATCCCATTAACCCCTTAATAACCTCCGACATTGAACAACCTTTTACAGTGCTGATGTCAGTGATGTTAAGTTAGTGTGAGCTATAAAGAAAACTGAACAATTATGAGGAGGGAACGAAGGTCACTGGTAAGTTTGCATGACTACGCTACGATTCCAAGCAGTTAGGCAGTCGGTTAATCTCAGATGTTTTCGCCCATTTGGTAAATACACCGTAACTTTATCAATCTTTCCGTGACTCATAGCGAATCATAGCATGGGTTTAGGAAGCTAAATAACACATTGCTAGGTGAGCCAGACGATTATCTTCCCATCTTTAAGAAAAATAAATTGATTTCAGAAGAATGGAAGAACTTTACGTACTCAGAGAGGGATTTAATTTCTTCCATTTTCTTATAAGATGTGAAGATAATCATCTGGTGCACCTAGAAATGTGTTATTTAGCTTCCTAAACCCATGCTATGATTCGCTATGATTGACTGGAGAATTAATAAAGTTACGGTGCATTTACCAAATGGGCGAAAACATCTGAGATTAACTGACCCCCTGACTGCTTGGAATCGTAGCTAGAGTCGTGTAATCATACCAGTGACCTTCGTTCCATTCCCATAATTGTTCACAGTTTTTCCATAGCTCACTAACTCGACATCGGTGCCGTAAAGGGTTGTTCAATGTCGGAGGTTATTAAGGGGTTATTAAGGGGTTACTGTTTCCATCAGTACTCTCCTTTCACATGTAAAAAAAAAAAAAAAAAAAAAAAAAAAAAAAGTGAGTGCTAAATGTAAGTTATAACTTTCATCAGAAAGACCTTACCAATTCAGATCCCTTTACTTTATTTTATGCAATTTTCCGACTATTTTATTTTGTTTGGAAAAAGTACTATATACAGTACTCACTCCAAACATATTTGTAATAATATAAGTAGTGATGAGTTCACCAATACAAGTGATGTACTGAGCTGGTAGGTAATATTCCGTATCATTTCGGCCATCCAGGAAGTGTTATCTGACTTGTAGGCCTACTGTGTCATTACACTTGTATATGTTCACTAATGGAATGTAAGGGGAGCAAATGATGAGGTGAAAGAGAGAGAGATTGTCCAGGTGCTTGAGGATGTGAAAGTGGATGTATGTGGAATAACTGAAACAAAATGGTGAGGAGAAAGTGTGAGAGAATGGGAGTATGGATGGGGTATATGTGCTGGAGTAGGTGAGAATGAGAGGGCAAAGGAAGGAGTATGTATAGTTGTGAGTAAAAGATGGAAGAGGAGCATAAGACAGTATGGATCAGTTGGGTCAAGGATTGTGTGGGTAAAGTTGAAAGTTGGAATACAAATGTGGTCGATTGCGTGTATGTATGCGCCAACGCAAGATCGTGCTAGAAGAGTGAGAGAAGAGTTCTGGACAAATGTAGAAGTGTGCATGGAAAAGTTTGGAAGGAATGAGAGAGTGTTTTTGATTGGTGATATGAATGGTAAAGTTGGGAATGTGAAGGTGGATGGAATAGTTGGTGAGTGGGGTGTGCCTGCTAAAACAGATGAGAATGGGAGTGCGTTAGTGGACATTTGTGCTGGGAGGGGGTTGGTGATAGCCAATACCCTCTTCAGGCATAAAATGATCCACAGGTATACATGGCGAGTGGTGAGAAGGGTGGGTGGTGAATTGAGTGAAAGGAAGGCAATGATTGATTATGTGTGTGTGGATGAAAGGATGCGAAGATGTATATTGGATGCAAGAGTTTATAGAGGTTGGGGGAGTGGACTTTCTGACCACTACTTGGTGGTGGCCAGAGTTAAAGTTCAAGTAAGATGGAGGAATAGTAGAAGGGAAAGACGAGAGGAAGGAGTAGTTGCAAGGAGAGTGGAAAGGTTACAAGAGGATGAGAAAAAGGCAGAGTATAAGAGAGAAGTGGAGGAACGATTGGGCAAATATGAGTTGGAGCAGATGGGGGACGTGGAAGGTGTGTGTAGAATATTTACAGAAGAAATATGTGCAGCATGTGATGTGGTGTGTGGAAGGAAGAGAAGACGGAGGGGGTGCAAGGAACAGCGTGGTGGACTGAAGAGGTGAAACGGGCTGTGGCACAAAAGAAGAAAGCATACAATGAATGGATGAGAAATAGGGGCGTGGAAGAAGTTGAGAGGCGGAAGAGAGAGTTATATGTAGAAAGAAAGAGGTGAAAAGATTAGTAAGAGAGAGTAAGAAGAGAGTGGATGAGGAATTTGGAAGGAATTTGAGTGTAAAGTGGAGGGACTGAAAGAAAATGTTCTGGAAAGAGGTGAAAAGAGTAAGACAGGGTGGAAGTGAAGTTAGCACGGGAGTGAAAGATAAAAATGGTAGATTACTAGTGGAGAAGGGAGAAAAAGTGAGCAGATGGAGAGAACACTTTAAGGAATTGTTGAACGTGGAGGATGGAAGTAATGCGAGTATTAGGGGCTGGGGAATGGCTGGAAGAAGGAGGGAGGTGAGAAGACAGGAAGAAATCAGTAGGATAGAAGTTGTGGAAGCAATGAAGAAAGTTAAATCAGGGAAAGCCCCAGGAATTGATGGAGTGTGTGGTGAAATGCTGAAGCATGGGGGAGAGATAGTAGTAGAATGGATGTGGAAGATGTGCAGATTGGCCTGGGAGGAAGGTAGAGTCCCGGAGGATTGGAAGTCAGGTATAATTATTCCCTTGTACAAAGGAAAAGGGGAAAAAGAAGTGTGTGGTAATCATAGGGGCATTTGTCTTCTTAGTATAATAGGAAAAGTGTATGGTAGGATACTTATTGACAGAGTTAGAGAAAGAACAGAGAAATTAGTTGGAGAAGAACAGGGAGGCTTTAGGAAGGGAAGAGGTTGTGTAGATCAGATATTCATTCTCAGATCTTTAGTGGAAAAGCTTCTAGAGAAGGGAAAGAAGTTGTATGCGGCATTCATGGATTTGGAGAAAGCATATGACAGGGTGGATAGACTAGGATTGTGGAAAGTGTTAAGAATATATGGAATAGATGGGAAGTTGTTGAATGCTGTGAAGAGTATGTACGATGGTGCGAAGGCTGCAGTGCGTGTGGATGGTGAACTAAGTGAATTTTTCTCTTTGAAAGTTGGGTTGAAACAGGGTTGTGTCATGTCTCCATGGTTGTTCAATCTGTACATGGATGGGGTAATAAAAGAGGTACAAGGTAGGGTAGTGGATGTTGGAGTGGCCCTGGTGAGAGAGGATAGTGTTTGGAAACTCCCTGTACTGTTGTTTGCAGATGATACCGTGTTGTTGAGTGAAGACGAAGGGGAGCTGCAAGGCTTGGTGGATGAGTTTGAGAGAGTGTGTAAGAAACGGAATCTAAAGGTGAATGTAGGGAAGAGTAAAGTGATGGTCTTTGAGAGAGGTGAAGTCAGTGAATGTACAGCGAGGTTGGATGGTGAGGAATTGGAAAATGTGAGTACGTTTAAGTACTTGGGTAGTGTGATGAGTAAGGATGGAGGTTTGGAGGGTGAAGTGCTTGAAAGGGTACAGCAGGGAAGAAAGGTTGCTGGTTCTTTGAAAGCAGTGATAAGAAACAGGGAAGTGAGCATGGAAGTGAAAAAGTTACTACATGACAGTATTGTGATACCAACTCTAACGTACGGAAGTGAAGCTTGGACATTGTTGGAAGGACACAAGTCAAGAGTGAGAGCCGTGGAAATGAGTTATTTAAGAGGAGCCTGTGGAGTCACATGGAGAGACAGGCTGACGAATGAGGATATAAAGGAGCCTTGTGGTGTTGATGTGGATGTGATAGGAAGCGTTATGAGGAACACACTGAGGTGGTTTGGCCATGTGGAGAGGATGGAGGGTCAAAGACTGACGAAGAGAGTGTATGTGAGTGAGGTGGAGGGGGAAAGAGGGAGGGGGAGGCCGAAGATGAGGTGGAGAGATGGGGTGGAGAGGTATATGAGAGAGGGGGTGTGAGTTGGGAGCAGGGGAGTGAAATGGCGGGGGACAGGGCGACTTGGAGGCGATTTGTTTGTGGCCTCCCCAAACGGGATTGAGGTGTCTGGCAATAGATATATATATATATATATATATATATATATATATATATATATATATATATATATATATATATATATATATATATATATATATATATATATATATACTGTATTTCAGATTCAGGTATAGTACTGTATTGATTGCAGTATTGTACAGTATACATTACTCTCTCCAAACACAGTTGTAATACCGTACCGTAGGTGGTGATGAGTGTTTACCAATATATTTAAGGTACTGAGTGGGTAGGTTTTTGATTATTCGGCAAATCTAATTTCTCGGCATCATCCTGGTCCCATAGATGCCGAATAATGGAACTTGTACTGTATGTGGCATGTGTTAAAAGTGTAATGTTGTATGGTAGTGAGACCTGGACAATACAGGAAGAGGATATTCGGAGACTCAAACATACAGAAATGACAGTGATTAGGTGGATGTGCAGTGTGTCCCTGAGTGTGAGGCCTGGGGGGGCTAGGTTTACAATGGAAGAGTTAAGAAGTAGGATGGGACTGGAGAGTATTGGTGGTGTGATGAGGATGGGTAGATTGAGGTGGTTTGGGCATGTGGAGAGGATGGGGGATGACAATTGGGTGCAGAAAGTGAGAAGTGTTAACATTAGGGGTAGGGTTGTGAAAGGTAGTCCGAAAAAGCCTTGGGATGAGGTCATTGAGCATGACCTCGGGGATGAGGGACTGAATAGAGAGGCTACAAGAGATTGAGCAGCATGGAGAGCTGCCATTAGGTGACCAGGGTCTACGCATGCAAGCATGTTGGAACCTGTAAAACAAAAATATATTTCTTCCCCATCTCGGCTGCATTATGTTGTCCCTTATTTTTATCTGGCCATTAACAAACTTGGCTATTGTATTTTTTTTTTTTTTTTTTTTTTAATCATCTCATGCCCATTTGTACCACAGTATATGGTGCTAACTCCATGCTGCTTATCTCTATCATATATTGTTCCATGCTGTTTCTTTCAATCTTCCAATATATGTTCCAGGCTGTTTCACTATATTCATATTTTGTGCCATGCTGTTTCGGTATCTTATATTATTCCATGCTGTTTCACACTATCTTCTTATATTGCTCCATGCTGCTTCACTCTTCATACTGTTCCCTGATGCTTCACTCTTCATGCTGTTCCCTGCTGCTTTACTCTTATCTTCTCCACATATTGTTCTATGCTGTTTCATGCTATCCTCTTATATTGTTCCATGCTGTTTCACTCAGGGTTGGCAAAAAAAAAAAAAAAGAATTGGAGAAGCCCAACCCACTTTTTTTTTTTTTTTTCCCCCACAAAAGAAAGAAACCAAGTTTGTTTGTTTTTCTTTTTTTAAGATGTACCATAAAACAAATAAAATAATAATGTTTATATCTAATTATGGACAACTCAATTTGATTATAATTTTACATAATGAGAATATTCCGAGATGATCACGTTTTGACTTGTTTATCTGTTACCCCAGGGCTGCCTGCTGCACTGTTAAACATGTTTCAACATGAGTTGACAGAGAGATCAGTGCACGCTACACAGTAGTACAAGAAGGACTGACTTCCTTTGCTGCTACAACACAGCAGTAGGAGAAGGACTCATTTCTTTTGCTGCTACAACTTTCTTTGGTAATTCTACACTTACATTTCCCTTTCTCCTTACAAGTGAAAAATCACTTCCATAAGTGAATGGACACATCATCTTAACAGTAATATTAGCCTGGGGGCAATAAATCTATCAAACATACCTATATTCATAAAGTATCAGTATTTATATTAAACTTTTTTTAGATGATTGATATTTGATTATAATATGAGACAACCTAACCTGGCATAGGCCTAATTTGGGTACTGATTATATAACAAATGTACCCTAATCCTTACCGGTACTAAGCAAAAACCATATCTGTCAAAAACAAACTTACTGGTAATCCTAAAAGGTTACAAAATTAGCTAATTAATTAAATATTTGGCAGTGCTTAATGATGTTTTTTTTACCAGTTAAACAGAATGCATTGAGTGTCTAATTTATCATTGATATTTTATTATTTTTCTGCTCATATGTACAAAATTTAGGCTCTGCTTTTACGTGTTATAAGTTTCTATGATATTGGCTCATATTACATTGAATTTATGTGATTAAATACATTATTTGAAAAAAAGAAAAGAAAGCAGTAAGGTGGGTAAAATAGCGTTTTTTTTTAAGTGGGTTTTATTGAAAAAACTCAGGTGGGCATAACTGGGTCACCCACTTTGGTGCCAACCCTGGTTTCATGCTGTTTTATAATGTTCCATGCTGTTTCACTATTTTCTCCATATATTGTTCCATGCTGTTTCACTATCTTCTCCATATATTGTACCATGCTGTTTCACACTTCATATATTGTTCCATGCTGTTTCACTCTATCTTCTCCATATATTGTACCATGCTGTTTCACACTTCATATATTGTTCCATGCTGTTTCACTCTGTCTTCTCCATACATTGTTCCATGCTGTTTTGCTCTGTCCTCTTCATGTATTATTCCATGCTGTTTCACTCTATCTTCTCCATATATTGTTCCATGCTGTTTCACTGTCTTTCCATATATTGTTCCATGCTTTTTCACTATCTTCTCCATATATTGTACCATGCTGTTTCACACTTCATATATTGTTCCATGCTGTTTCACTCTATCTTGTGTTGTTCCATGAAGTTTCGGTGTTTCTTCTTCATATAGTGTTCCATGCTTTATTCACTTCCTCGAGTGCTCTGCTACATGGGTTATTACACTATTGTTTCTTCTTTTCCATCCTTGCAGCATGTTTTGGGATATGTCTACTGATACCTTATTATTTTCAACAAGATATCATAGGTTGCATGGATATTCTGTTGTCATTTCCATTCTGTTCCAATTCTAGTAATGCAAAATCTACTCCTCACATCTCCATCTCATTTTGATCAGTTGGTTTCTCTTTCACCGGGGGCAGTATATTTGTTTCACTTTAAATTTGCCTCAATTTTTGTCCTTTTGTAGCATGTTTCACATATCTGAGCAACATGAAAAAGACAGTGCTGTGGCTCAGTGTCATTCCCATAGCACTTCTTAACTGACAACATATTCTAACCTTATTGCTGACTTAGCTCGTATTTCTTATTCTGGTAAACATCAAACTTTCTTGTTTTTAATGCATTCAAAACTCAGTTCTTACATCTATCAACCAAACAAAATTTTTCACAGGAGTACCCTCAAATTTTTCACAATATCCAGCTCAATCTCTCATCATATTGAAACATACTCGGGGTTTCATTCTCTCGGGATTTATCCCTCAGACTCCCGCATAATTTTACATGATGTCAGTATTCCCATATCCACTACAATTGTTATCCTAGGTGTCACACCAGACACCAACCTAAGCTGGACAGCTTATGTTGAATCCTTTGCTAAAAATGCTTCTAAAAAATTGGGACTTTTGTATAGAGTTCGGGAATTCTTCACCGACAAGCGGTTGGCCACAATATACAAAAGTCATGTGCATTCTCAAATCGAATACTGTTCGGCACTGTGGAGTGGATGTGGAGCGGTTGCATTGAGGCAGTTGGATAAAATTCAAAATAAAGCCATTAGCTTAATCAATAATCCTGCCATTACACTGGACCCTCTTCCATTATCAGCACGTAGAGATGTTGCATCTTTAGCATTATTTTAACAATATTTTTACCGTAAGTGCTCTGACGAATTTGCTTCAGTTGTGCCTCCCCTTCGCATTTTCTCCCAAAATATTCGGGCAGCTGGGAGCGCCCATGAACTCACACTCTCTTCCCCACAGTGTAGAACCTTTGCTTATTAAAATTCATTTATCTACAGAACTACTATGTGGAATTCACTTCCTGGGAGTTGCATCTCACAAGCATTTAATCCACGTTTATTTAAATCCAGTAGTTATAAATATTTTATGAATGGAGGATGCCTTTAGGCAGATGGACTTTTTTTTTTATTTTTTTTTTTATTCCCTTTGTTTTTCCTTCCTCCATTCATTACCTCTTAAAAAAAAAAAAAAATGTAAAATCTGTTTCCAAGAGACTGGGTGTGCTAATCCTACTCCGTATCTTTTTTTACCCCTGCACAGTTGTTGACTTTATACACAGGTGTTATTTGCCCCAGTGTAGAATAAAACTCCAACATGTGGGGAGGCTCCCCACACACAGCTCTTCTCAATAGGACAGAGTCAAAGGCATTTTGTCTCACTAACTTTCTTCCTCTCACTGGCTCCCTTCAACCTTGTCTTTTCACCACACTGTTGCATCTTTATATCTTTTCTGTCACTACTTTAATGGTCACCGCTCTTTTGAACTGTCTGCTTGAATCCCTCCACCACTGTGGCAGGCACGTAGCACCTGTCTAGCAAGAAACTCTCATTCCTTTTCTGTCCAACTCTCTAATGCAAGAGTTAACCACTACTCCCAGCCCTTCATGTATGCAACAGGTCAACTCTGGAACTGTCTCCCTCTGTCTGTTTTTCCTGCTGCCTATGATCTCCAGTCTTTCAAATGCAGTGTGTCCAAGCATCTCAAAATGAGTGGATCTTGAATTTGGCTCTCTGTTATCTTGTTTTTGTTTTTGTTCTTGGAGGGGGCAGTTTCCAGGCCCCTGGCCTTTGGCTCCATCATTGCATTAAAAAAAAAAAAAGTGGAGAGAGCACTATTTTAGGCCAGCTTAGAGTAAAAACATAGTTTTCTGTAATGTTTTAGGTGTACCAAGGTTGGCACTGATTAAATCAAATTAATTTAATCTATCTATCTATTGCCAGATGCCTTAATCCCTTATACGGGGTGGCCACAAACAAATCGCCTCCATGTCACCCTGTCCCCCGCCATTTCACTGTCCTGCTCCCAATTCACACACCCCCTCTCTCATATGCCTCTCCACTCCATCCCTCCATCTCATCCTTGGCCTTCCCCTCTCTCTCTCCCCCTCCAGCTCGCTCACATACACTCTCCTCTTGTCTCTCGCTCTCCAATCTCTCCACATGGCCAAACCACCTCAGTGTGTTTCTCCTAATGCTTCCTATCACATCCACATCCATACCACAATGCTCCTTCACATCCTCATTTGTCAGTCTGTCTCTCCATGTGACTCCACAGGCTCCTTTCAAATAACTCATTTCCATTGCTCTCACTCTTGGCTTGTGTCCCTTCAACAAGGTCAAGCTTCACTTCCATACGTTAGAGTTGGTATCACAATACTCTCATGTAATGTCTTTTTCACTTCCATGCTCACTTCCCTGTTTCTTATCACTGCTTTCAAGGAACCAGCAACCTTTCTTCCTTGTTGTACGCTTTCAAGCACTTCACCCTCCAAACTTCCATCCTGACTCATCACAAACCCAAGTACTTAAACGTACAGTACTCACATTTTCTATTTCCTCGTCATCCAACTTCAGTGTACCTTCACTGACTTCACCTCTCTCGAAGACTAGAACATTAATTTAATCATGTGATTGAATCATTTTTTTTTTTTTTTTAACAAAAAAAAAAAAACATGATTTATTTTATTTTGATTTTTTTTTTCCAAAAGTTAACAAAAATAAATCCTGAAGGTTTATAAAAGTTGTGTGTAACTTTTTGTTGGCATTCATTTATTCAGATGCTTAAGCATTAAGTTAACAGATTTTGGAGAATGATGCCATTAGAAACTGCTTCATAGTATTACAAAAAATATTATTACATTTGTATAACCAATTATTGAAATTATTTGTACATCTGAAATAATGAGCCATGAATAAAAAACTAAAGCTATAAGACTAGGTAGGCTATGCTTGGTCACTTAAGGCCATGTCATAATAATAGCTTAAGATTTTTCTGTGTGGTAATATAATTAATTTTGGAATATGCTGTCTTGATTACCACTGGCAACTCAGCCTTAACCAGTAGTGTACAGACAGGACTTGAACAGGCATATACAGTATCTGGAGTCTGGGTAGTGGCTTTCAGCCTGAACCATCAGTGGCTAGACAGGACATGAAGTTAACAGTATTCAGTATACTGCTTTTGAAATATTAGCTATATAATAAACAGAAAAATGAAAAAAAAAAAAATCATTGAATAAATAAAAAAAAATTTGATTTTATATTTATTTATTTTTTTTTAAATCAAAATCACCAAGCCTTATGTGTTAGTTGTACATTGTCTAATACCAGTTCCATTAATCTGTTTCCTAGGATTCCTTTTAATCCCTGTATTTATTTGTTCTCATTCAAGCCCTACACAGTCAGAATTGAATCAGCAGTTAGTGCCAGCGTACCCAGTCCCCTGAACAACTTTGGTAATTCAAATGGGAACACTGTCATTACTTGCTCGTATTCCTTGCTCTTCCATGCCTCAATTAGTGGAGGCATTTACAACACAGCTAAATCTAAAGTTCCACTTTTATGTTTGTGTTTGTGCATATGTATGTACATAACCTCAATCGCCCAGACTTGGATTATTCAGCACCCTCTTCTCCCATATTGGCTGGATAATTCATGGGATTACAATATAAAACATGTCATTGATAGGAATTTGTTAATGGCAAAAGACAAGCATCCAATGGTAACTTGGTGTAACTTCTCTGTTACAGGCATGAACAGTGAGTGTGAAGGCTGAGCGAGCTGCTGTGATGGAGTGCACAGATAAACATGGTGGTGGTGCTGACACAGGAAAGGCTGAGCGAGCTGCTGTGATGGAGTGCACAGATAAACATGGTGGTGGTGCTGACACATTAAAGGATGTTCATGAAATAGAAAATAATGGACAATTGCCTTCAGTTGCCCCATGTGGAATTGCCTTGCTGCAGGGAGAAGAAATTTATATTGCCAACCAAATTAAAGACCTGGGCGATTCTGCCAATGCTTTTGGTGTGGTGGAACTACAGTTGTTTGTGAAATCTCTTCTAGATAAAGCAGGCAGAAATGTTGACCAATTTAAAAACAATATGCCAGATGTTGAGTGGATGTTTTCTTTTATCACAAGACATGAAAATTTGTTACCATCGCAGATGTATCAAAATATCTTGACAAACAAAGCGGCTTTAAGTGTAGGAACTGAAGGAGCAGTACCTATTAGTACAAACGTGGAGGTGGATGGCTATGGAAAACAAAAGGCAGCAAGACACGCTGAAACAACAGGTGTAGTAAAGTTGGAGGAGGAAGAGGAGAGTAAAGCTGGAGAACAAATGAACACAAAAAACTGTGAAACTAGAAGTGTATTAAAGCTGGAGGAGAGGGTTAATCTGAGAAACACTGAAACAAATGTACCATTTGTGAAGTTGGAGGAGGAGGATGTGACTGACTGTGTACTTGTTGAGACAGGTTTGATTAAACTGGAGGAACAGGATGGTGATGATAACATAGTTAATGATACAGAACATATTGTGGTTCCTGCTCCCAAGGATGTAAGCATTACCCAGTTAGGTGATGCTACAGGTAGTGTAAGTGTCTGTGGTGAAGAACGTGACCCTTTAGAAAATGTATCATGTGATACTATGGAGTTTAAATGTGAGGATGAGTTTATGCAAGCCGAACAATTGGTTGATGTTAATTTGCGAGTTAAGTCTGAGTGGAGCTCAGACTCAAATGAAGAAACCTATAGAAACCTTGGTAAACAAGGGTTGAAGCGCAAGCGTGGCCGCCCCAGAAAAGAACCACGTAAGCTCAAACATCTCCCACAAAACCCAGATGCACAGAAACGCAAGCCTGGTCGCCCTCGGAAAATTCACCGGAAGCAAGATGCATCTCCGGTGCAGTCAGTGGGCAAGAAGACCAATTCAAGGAAGTCAACGCAGCCAAGCAAGAAGTTAGGTAAGGATTTTTTTTTTTTCTGTATCCTAGCTACTATATTAGAACTTCAAATGTTTTATCTTTGATGTCTTTTACCCTGTGTTTGTAGATGTCTTTTACCCTGTGTTTGTAGGATTGTTGCTGGGATTTTTTTTTTTTTTTTTTTGATAGTGTTGAAAAATAAAACATCGCTGTGCTCATACTAGCAAACCAGCAATGCCCATTTTCACAGGAGGGTATATTATACCTCCTCTGCACCACCCTCCCTGTTCATTCCTCTCCACCTACCCCACCCATTGTGATACCTACCCTGTCTCACCATCCCTCCCTTTCCATCTTCACCCTTCCCACTCTTTTCTGCCACCCCTGCTCCATCATCACTTCCTGTCCACCTCCACCCTCCCACCCTTTATATACTTCATCTACCCCACTGTCCTTGCCTGTCCCCTTCCACTCACCCCACACTGTGATGTGAGTAACATAACAGTGCCTGCCTCTGTGTTATCAGCCGATCTATACTGCCCATATTCACAGTATATATACAGTCATGCCATTATGCAATGGGGGTTACATCAAGTGAAAACCAGTCGCATAGGGATTTATCATTTAGAGAGGTCAATATAAAAGGTTCAGTGGGGAAAGGGAGGGGTCTATGACCACAGAGTCTAAAACCAAAAAAAAAAAAAAAAAAAAATCTCTGCCACGTACCTGAAGTATGTCCTAGGCCAGGCCGAGTCATTACCAAGGGTCCCCCAGAGGCTGGGGGACAGCTGGAGGGCTTAGATGATCACTCCAGGTTCTTAGGAGGTGAAGAGAGATGGGGAGAGTGAATCAGTGAGGCCAAGGGAGATCGTAGTGATGAGGGCAAGGGAGAGCATGGCACTGTGGCAGCAGGGCAGAGTGGTGGCTGGACAGAGTACAGGTGTGCCAGGTAGCGATGTGAAAGACATGACGGGGGCAGGTGATGCAAGATGTTGCATTTGCATACTAGTTGTTGATGGCTGTGACTCTTCATTGGTCCTGTTGGCAAGGGAGAAGAAATTAGTGGCAGTGGTCTGCCATGTTCCCTTCTCTGTAGTTATCAGAAGCTCCATGTATGGCCTCAGGTGTTGTTCAATGCCATCCATCACTGTGTCACACCTTGCTGGAGTTGAGTCCCTGTCCTGGATATGTGAAATTGTCTTGTCCACCAATGCAAGGAACTCCTTCAAGGTCTTGATGTTGAAAATATGTGGGCTCGTCTGCACCACCATCCCTGCCACCATCCTGTGCCTCTTCCACCCATTCCCTTAGTTCATTAAGTTCCTATGTAGAGTTGCTCAGTATGGCCGTCCAAGACCTCTTGCACATCTTCGTTGACCTCTTCAAATCCCTACTTGTGTGAGAGGTTGAGGATATCACGATGGATGTTCTCCACCACTGGGAACCCCATTAAGGAGTGCACACATTCTGGCCATACTTCGTGCCAGACAGTGTTCATTGTGTTTAAGTGCACTTCCTTCCACTCTGTTGTGATGTTGGTGACATGCTTGATATTATAATTCTTCTGTTACTGCCACACTGCATCACTCACCCCAGCAACATTTGACATCACCCTTTGCCCCATAGTGTGGCAGAAGTAGCAGGCATTGAATGTGACGATGATGCCCTGATCCAATGGCTGGAGCAACAATGTTGTGTTGAGGGGCAGGTAGACCACTTTGTTAAACACCCAGTCCTCATTGCTGTCAGGGTGGCTCGGGGCATTACCAACCAGCAGGAGAAAATGGCTGCCAAGATTGCTGTGGCTGGCATAGCCACACAGGTGGGGGAACAGGTATTTTGCCATGTAAGAGCAGCAGAGTGCAGAGTTCAGCCATGCTTTGGAGTTTCTCATCTAAATAACCCCAAGGTTCTCCTTCATGTACCCTCCCAGTGCTCAGGGGTCTCCCAGTGATACATGAAGAACAGTTTGAGCTTCAGGATTTCCATCAAGGAGGAGAGCAAGGCAGTCCTTGCCTGCCTTAATCCCTGGCACATGCAATTGTTCCTTGCTTATTTACTATGGGTCACAAAAGTATCGGTGCACAATATGATTGAAACATTTGGGACCACAGAACAAAGGTCTTTGAAATATTAGTGTCCAACCCACCACATGTTGGTAGCCCTGATGTCAGGAGGTGTCATGTATTGCCAACAAGAACTATCCTCTTGCAAATATATGGCAAATTGTTGTATTTATAAAAACTCACATTGTTCATACCCAGTGAGACATTGGTAATGTTCGAAGTTTTTGGTAGGCATCAGACCCCCTGTGCACTGATACTTTTGTGACCCATAGTACATCTTTTGGGTGATACATTTCCAAATCAGGCCCATTTCTTTGAAACTGGCAATCTGTTTTGGAGAGTATCCCCTTCCTCTATGAGTCTTCAGCTTCGCAGGGAAGGCCTCAGCTGCCACATGGTCAGCGTTAGGAGCATCTTCATGCTTGGTCACATGTCTAAAGCCAGCATGAGCCTGAAACTGCTCAAACCAACCCATGCTGGCCTTGAAATCCTCCTTGGCCTCCATGTCTTGCTAATCCCTTTGATCCTTGCTTAGTTCGGGAGACTTAGTGCAAATAAAATTTTGGCAAAGGGGCAGCTTTGCATGATTCACTTCATTAACCCACAGAGATAGAAGACACTCCATCTCCTCCATCGTAGCCTCTTTTGTTCTGTTAAGTCATTTAGCAATCAGGGTAGGCATGTTCTGTGACGCTGCTACTACAGCATCTAATTTCCTTATTATCATCGAAACTTTAGACAGGGGCAGCTTTAGGGCCTTGGTAATCTTGTTCATTCCCTGACCCTCCTTATGACACAACAGTGTATAATTTCACATTAACCCCTACACCGCGGGCATGTTTACCGATGTTTTGCGTGTGCCGCGGGGTTATTCGGGCTCCGACAGACTCTCAAAAAATATTTGCCAAAAATCAGTTATTAGTCCTAGAATATTAAAATTATATATGCTTATGGCACATACCTTCAGCTTTCTCCTGGAATGTTTGTTGAGCCTTCGTCAGTTACCGTAGGACTTGTGGAGACCTCTGAAGTTGGGTAACGAAGTCTCCACTTTACAGTTCCCGACAACCCGTAATATGATTACCACAGCCAGATATAAACACTATAAATACTACTCTATGATTTTCAAGTAGTTTGGGATCCATACTCCAAAAAAAAACCCACTGTGAAAGCAATGAAAATTATGAGCGCGTCTGACCGCCGCACTTCTGCTAGTTCGCTCTTGGTACTCTGTCATTTATTATTCATAAAACCCCTCACACTTTATATTTCTATAACTACATAACACTTATATATATCTACAGTCTTTATCCATAAGTTTCCTTCAGTAGTATTAGTTTATTGCCACTGTAGGGATTCAATTTCTTTCAGTAAAATACGTAGCATTCACTTTCTCGTCCTGTATACTGGCATTGAGAGTGAATGTCACTTTCATCTTCACTCTCATAACTCATAGTATTCAGACATGCTATAGTGAAACTTTCACTTTCATTACTCCTAGGGTATATACTCGTATTCTTATAATACTACTCATTTACATTTCTATTTACGTTCTCTATTTTATTTACGTTATTTACATTTCTATTTTATTTACACTGTGTTATGCACTGTCACTTGAAGTAACTTATAAAACTATTTTCCATTGTTCACGTATATTTACATTCATTACTTTCACTTGCTGTTTACACATTATTTACACATTATTTACAATTCCACTTGCACTGTTTTACTCAATAGAAAGATCGTAGTCACTCTTTTATCAATTGTCAGCCCTTTACCTCTTTCCACACGAGGTTTAGTAGGGGGTAAAGGTCACAGGGTCCTTGCATGGGGGTGAAAAAAGGCCCTGAAGTCAGCAAGAGGATGAGCCGTACCTCCTCTTCGGAATCTGAGAGAGAACTGCTAGGAGGGCCGGCCCGGGTTGAGAGGCCTACTTGAGGGTTATTCAGCACTACCAATGTAGCTCTTGAAACAGCTAAGTGTAGCACTGATATGATTGGCAGGAAATCTAGACAATACATTATAAATTTGGTAGTTCCAGGTGATTGTAAATATCACTTAGGCTTCTCCCTTCCCTCCTTACATGTATATTTATTACGAAAATAGATTAGAGGCCTACTTAGGAGATATATAATCAGAGCTACCAATGTTAAATCTTGAAACAGCTTTGTGTAGCACTGATATGATTGGCAGGAAATCTAGACAATACATTATAAATTAGGTAGTTCCAGGTGAATGTAAATATCACTTAGGCTTCTCCCTTCCCTCCTTACATGTATATTTATTACGAAAATAGATTATACGGCATATTTCAAGGGGAAAAAAACAGCGAAAATTAGCGAACGAGTGCACGTGAGGTGTTGTCAGGTGATAATTAGCCAATTCCAGGTGTATGGCACTCTCACTTACCTTATTTCTTTCTTGTATATATTATTTGGTATAAGAATACGACATAGGGCTTATTTCAATGGATGAAATCAGTGAAAAATTCCAGGGAAGATTTACTTAGCGTAGCATGGCCGGGCAGGTGAGAGGATAGGGTAATGGAGGGGGGGTAGGGAGGGGAGTCAAGAACGGGGAGAAATGGCTAAATTGTCAACAATGGATGGGAGTACAGATGAGATTAGGAGTGATGACTAGTGTTGGACATCGGCAGTACTGATAGATGATACAAGCCCCCACTTGGAAGCCCGGGTGAATTCAAAATAACACAGAATCACAAAAGCGACGCCCCGCGGTATGATCCCTTGTTCCCAAGCGTCACGAAAGTGACGCCCCGCGGTTAAGGGGTTAAGGGAAAGGCTATGCCTTGGCCTTTTAGCCTTGCCCTCTGGATCATCAATAGCACCACACTTTCCACTGGGCAGTAGCTCTAGACATGATTTTAAAGTTACAAGTTTCAGCTGTTTCACAGACAAAAAGTTCTCTCGACATACTATCTTATGCAGCACTATTTGTTGTGTATTTGCATTATTATTTGACAAGAGCAATGGTTTTTTAATGGTCATACACAAGCAAGAAGGTTAGGTAACTTGGAGAATGCAAGGGATATGATCACAGGCACGGGACTTATGAGTGAGTGGGCGAGTGAAATGGGGTCTTCTAAGGGATCGCGAGGAGGAGGCCAAGTTGGAGGCCTGAGATGGGAATTTTGCGATGTAAACAGTGAGTGGTCATCTTAGATCAAACGTCTGACTGTTGGCTTGCATGTATTACCATGTCCACACAAGATTCTCTGAGGTGGCCACCACAAATATTCATCCATCCATCCATCATCCAGACCTATGTTGCCCCACGAGGAACGTAGGAGCCCAGGGCAAGGCAAGTTGGTCCTGACATTTAAGATGAGTGACCAGCCTCACTCATCTGAGTGGCATTACGTGAGCAGTAAACACCAACCATCCCTTGGATATAAACCTACACAGGTTCAGTCTGATTGGAGCACCTCAGTTACCCACTAAACCACCAGGCGCCATAATTTGGTTACCACTCAGCATAGTAAATGGTTTCCTGGTGTACAGGAAACCATTTGGCTTGTCACTCAGTGTAGAGTCACCCATAGGCCAAAGGAAATGGAAAGACTAAAGGGAAGAAAGACAGAAGAGGGAGTGTAAAATTACTCATTGACAGAATGGAAGAGGAAAGAAAAAAAGCAAGGTAAGGAAGGAAGAGAATATCATTCAGGTGAATTGGCAATTATTTCGCTGGGTCCTCTTGCTCGCCATCAGGCGACTGTGCCAACAGTGACTGTTGCAATTTCCAGTCATACTCATCACTGGGGAAATGCAGGTGTGGCCTTATTCTTCTCCAGTATCCGTGGTCTCAGCACCAGTCTAAATTCAGTTCATTTTTTCCTACAGTCCATATCCCCTCTGGCCCAATTCCTCACAGAACCACAAATCTCTCCCTCTACTGAAACATCCTCATTTTGTTTTCCTGGTTACCACATCCCCACAACCTTCTGTAAGGAGGGCAGCACCTGTTGTTATAACAAATTTGAATATGCAGTTGACACTTGTCTTAAACTTTAACTAATTTTGATTACTTAGTGTATAAACTAAATTATCTAATATTACCACATATATTTGTGTAGCCATCACTCCCCATTGCTTCTTCAGAACCCAGTGTATTTGACTCCATATCCTCACAGTTGAGTAATCTTAACCTTGCCCTTAGCACTGAAATTACCATTTTGGGTGATTCTAACGTGCATAATGTTGAATTGTTATTGCATTCTGCCAGGACTGACAGTGCTGGTCTAGAGTGCGAGCTGTTTGCAGAATTGTTTAATCTCACGCATTTGGTAAAGCAACCAACCTGAATACCAGATAATCCAGACCATAATTCCCATCTCTTGGGTCTTTTCCAGACAAATAATCCAGATCAATACAGGATAGAAGTACTGTCACCAATTGGATCCTCTGACCACAATCTCATCAGAGCCTCACTAGTTAGCCTCCCAGAACCTCCCCATTCTGAACCTGCCAGGGTGACCTGATGGCACTTGGATAGGGCAAACTGGGATGGATTTAGAAATTATCTTGCTGACATTCCATGGCAGTCTTTCTTTTATGATGTCAGTTCTACCCAGTCCCACATTAATGACTTAGTACTAGCTGGTATGGATTTATTCATACCATGTCAACAGTTCACAAAAAGATTGAACTCTCCAAAATGGTTTGCTAGCAACTGTGCCAGAGCAACAGCCCAAAAGTCATTAGCATTTAACTCTTACTTAAAATCAAAAACATCTGAATCACTCTCTCAGTTTAAAATTGCTAGAAGCCATGCAAAAGCTGTAATAAATCTCACTAAATCAAAGTTTCTTCAAAATCAAGTGTCAGTGCTACTTAACAACCCTAATGACAATAGAATATTCTTGTCAGCTCTCAGTTCTTTCAATGATAACTTTGACAAGTCATCATCCATTCCTCCACTAAAATCTTCGAATGGCAACATTACAAATGACCCGCATGGGAAAGCAAATATCATTGCCATCACATTTGCCAGAAATTTACCATAGGGGAAGTCAACCAGAACATCCCATTACTAGAACTTGACTCTCATGAAATTATTCCACTTAAAATACTGACAAGATACGTAAAATCCATTCTAGACAATTTACCAACCAACAAAGCTCTAGGCCCAGATGGAATTCCTCCAATAATTTTGAAAAAGTGTTTCCCAGAACTTGCCTCTGTTTTAGCTAAATTATTCAGACTAAGCATACGTACTTCTTCATTCCCTAATTCATGGAAAGAAGCCAATATCCGTCCAGTTCCAAAAAAATGAAGTTCCTCTGACCCCTCTGATTACAGACCAGTAGCTGTCACATCTTCTCTTGGTAAAGTATTTGAAATTTTAATTAATTAGCACGTAGTTAAACATCTTGAATCCAACAGCTTATTTAGTGATAGATAATATGGTTTTCGCCACGAAAGATCCACCATTGACATACTCAATCTCCTAACTCATACCATCCATCAGTCAATCGACCTACATGGAGAAACTCATGCAGTAGTCCTTGATATTTCTAAAGCATTCGATAGAGTATGGCACTGTTTCCTGCTGTCTGAACTCCCTTGCTATGGATTAACATCTTTTGTTCCTCTGCTTTCCTCGTATCTCAGCGACAGAAAAATAAAGAGTAAAGAGTAGAGTGGGAGTTGTTGTATGCTGATGATTTGGTGTTGATTGCAGAGAATGAAAGGGAGGCAGAGGAAAGGTTTAGGAAGTAGAGAGATGGTATGGGGCAAAAGGGTTTAAGAGTAAATGCAGATAAAACAAAAGTGATGATATCTAGGGTTGGTGGCGGTACTGTCAAAGACGAGGGAGAGTGGCCATGTGCAGTTTGCCACAGGGGCGTGGGAAGTAATTCCATCTTGTGCGGTGTGTGTGATAAATGGGTGCATAAGAGATGTAGTGGTATCAGAGGTAGACTGTGAGATAATGCTGATTTTATGTGTACGGCGTGTCGGGGTGAGCAGGTGGAGATCGTCAGACGTGAAAGGATTGAACTTGCTGGTGAATCTCTTGAGTGTGTGGAAGAGTTTTGTTATTTGGGAGACATGTTGTGTGCTGGAGGTGGGGCTGGAGCTAGCTCTGTGGCTAGGTTGAGAAGTGGTTGGAAGAAGTTCGGGGAGCTCTTGCCTCTCCTGACATTGAGAGGGCTCTCCCTACGTGCTAAGGGGTCTTTGTATGCAGCATGTGTTAGGAGTGTAATGCTGTATGGCAGTGAGACCTGGGCAGTGAAGGAGGAAGACATTTGCCGGCTCAGACGTACAGAAATGACAATGATTAGGTGGATGTGCAGTGCGTCCCTGCGTCCAAGGCCTGGAGGGGCTGGGTTTACAATGGAAGAGTTGAGAGGTAGGATGGGACTGGAGTGTATTGGTGTTGTGATGAGGAGAGGTAGATTGAGGTGGTTTGGACATGTGGAGAGGATGGGGGATGATAATTGGGTGAGGAAGGTGAGAAGTGTTAATATTGGGGGTGGGGTTATGAGGGGTAGACTGAGAAAGACATGGGACGAGGTCATTAAGTGTGACCTTAGGGTTAAGGGACTGAACAGGGAGGCTGCGATGGATCGTGCAGCGTGGAGAGCCGCCATTAGGTGACCAAGGCCGACACATGCAAGCATGTTGGAGCCTTTAAAAACGAAACGAAACGATGTATATTCCAATTTCCGCTCGATTAACGCTGGTGTGCCACAGGGATCGGTTCTGTCTCCAACCATGTTTCTGGCTCATATTAATGATCCCTTATCTGTCACTCACAATCCCATCCATTCATATGCAAATTACTCAACACTTTAAACTTCATTCACACTCAAACATCCATTTACAAAGTCTAATATCTCAAACTCTCAACTCAGTACAGCCATCTTCATAAATCAAGACTTACCTACGATCAGTGAATGGGGGCAAAACAACCTTGTCTCATTTAATGCTAGTAAAACCAAATACATACAATTTTCTAATGGACAGATATTGCCACATTCGTATATTACCTTCAGTGCTGCCAATATTCCCATCTCCAAAAGAATTGAAATTCTCAGTTTCTTACTTAACAGTGCCCTCAGCTGGACCTCTCATGTTAGATCACTTGCTAAAACCACCTGAAAGAAACTTGGATTGTTGTACAGAGTCTGTAACTTCTTCACTGACAAGCAGTTTGCTATAATTTATATGAGTCATATGCGCTCTCAACTTGAATATTGCTCACCTTTATGAAATGGATGTGGAGAGGTTGCATTAAAACAACTAGACAAAATTCAGAACAAAGCTGTTGGAATTATTAATCCATCCATCCATCCATCAATCATTCAGTCCTACTTCGCCCCATGAGGAGCGTAGGAGTCTGGAGTTAGGCCAGATGGTCCTGACATTTAAGATGAGAGTGACCAGCCTAACGCATCCTTGAGTGGCATCACATGAGCAGTGAACCCCAACCACCCCTTGGATATAAACTTTCACCGGCTCAATCCGATTGGAGCGCCTTAATTACCCACTAAACCACCCTGCTATTATAAATAAACTACCTCCCATACAAGTAAGAAGGAATGTCGACTCCCATGCATTATTTTACAGATACTGTTATGGCAAATATTCAGACGAAGTTGCGTCCTTGGTGCCACCTCTCCATGCTTTTCCTCGTGCTACACGGGCATCTGGTAGTGCTCATGACCGGAATGTCACTCAGCTATATTGCAAAATGTCTGCCTATCAGGATTCTTTTATTCCCCGAACCACATCTCTCTGGAACTTGCTTCCCCAGAGTTGTTTCCCTCCAAAACTTCAACCTACAGCTGTTCAAGTCCAACTGTTACAGATATTTTATGAATGGGAGGACACCACTAATCTGGTGTACTTTTTTTTTTTTTTTCTCCTGTTATTTAAAAAAAAAAATCATTGATCCCAAAATGGGTATGACATTTAAAGTTCATCATTATAGTAATTTGTCACATGGCGAACAATTGTATGATGAGGGTTAATTGCTGGTGTGTAGCTGTTTTTCCCCCATCATGCACCACCACCTACAGTCATATCCCACCCAATCCTGGAAGATTAGCATTGACATGTTGTACCCATTGCACTGATTGGCCTGATTTCACATACATTTCCTCCACATGCAAAATTTGAAATGTTATGATGGACCTGGATGGATCTTAACCCCTGTCCAGCAGGTAATGTGTGTACATGGCACAATCGGGCTGCTGTGGGGCCACCAGGTAGCGACTAAACACCCAAATGTCTTCCTGCCACCATTTGAACCGGATGCCATTTCATCTCACCACCAGAGGGTAGGGAGGGAGTCCCTGTATACCACACAGGTGAGAGTCAGTCTTGCCTTTGCCAGGTGTACTATGCTTTCTTCAGGTTCCTCTTGGCCTGATTCCGTCCGTGCTGCCTGTAGCCAATTGTATCATCCACCCCTGCCAAGGTTCTTTCCAAGGATATTAGAAAAGGGCTCTGTGATAGTGCCATAAGGCATGCCTTGGATGCAACAGTGTCTAGTTTATCTAGTAGTGGAGTAAGTTATCACGTTGAGAGCAAAGCCATAGTTGGCCGTGCAGGCAGACACAAAACATGTCCTGCTCTCATGCCCTCCTGCGGCAAAAATTAGTTCTCCTCCTCACATCATTACTCATCAACACAATGACCTATAGACCTGGGGATAATTTCATTCACAAGAGGAAGAGCTAGTGAGTAAAATGATTGTCAGTTCATTTCCCTAGGTGCTATAGTTTCCGAGATTTTAAGATTTGAAGACAAATCTCGGACAGCATATGTAGACATCCTACTTTTAGGGTTAGAACAATATGTGGTGAGATTAAGCAATATCTGGCTCAGAAACAGGAAGCAAAATCAGTGGTACTATGCATATTTTGGTGGTAATGTGTATCATCCAGATTAAACATGGGACCCAGTGGGCACGGGCAGATCCCGCAAAATACACCAACCAATTACAAAGCGTTGCGGGAGCAGCCCACCCGATGCACCAAGCCAACCATTGCTTTTTAATTCTCTCCAATGGACCCTGTATAGTGAGGACCTATCCGTGCTCTCTTGTTTGCTCGTAATCCTACCTGTGTATGATTATTGTATATATTGGTTCCTCATTTATCCAGAGGCTTAGTATCCGGACGTTTTCATTATCTGGATGCTGAGCCTTGGCTCTATTAAACCATTTTCCAAATTTTCTTGCCATTGTCTGGACGTAAAAGTCCCCGAGAACTTTGGTCGGCTAGCCGGCATGTTCAGACATTCGGTATCGTGGCCGCTGGGCTCGAGCTGTGAGGCGGAAGTAGTCTGCAACCCACAACCAGAGCTGAAATGTCTGTCCGCCCCTGTACTGAATGGTCAAAGTCGCGCTCATTCTGTGGTCCCCTACGAACCTCCAGCACCCGAGCAATACGATTGTAACTCACAAGCAGTGTCAAAAGTCTGTGCGCATTCCCCACCAAATGTCTAATATCGCGCTGCCTTGGGGGCTAAGTCTTTCTCAACCGCCACCTCCATTGAACACAGACCACAAGCCACGAGTACATGTTCAGCGACAGCGGTCATCCACCTCTTTACCGAAGGTCGAAAGTCCTCCGGTCATGATGAGTTGTGTTTCTGCATGGCCACACAGCATCTAACAGACCGCAAGCCATGAGTAAATGTACAGCAAAAGCGTTCGTCCACTTGTTGACAGAAGGGGATGAGTTTTTTTTTTTTTTTTTTTTTTTTTTTTTTTTTTACTACTATTGATCGTATCGAAATTCCGCGAAGTGCACGAGAAAGCTCATCAAATTCTGCATCTAGACATATGCTTAACTCTTGGAAGGTGTTGGCAGAATTTTGAACTAGGATGGTGGGAAGTTGTGTGAAGGTAAGTTTTACTCCTGAACACTTTAATATTGCTGCATTTCTGTACTTTTGCTTATAATTTTATGTGTTTTTATTAACTTATCTTATGGTATAAACACCAGCGAAGATGATGGTATACAATTTATACCAATATAACCAATATACGGTGGCATATATGGCCGTGGAATTTATTTTGAGCCCCGGGAGCAATCACTTGTCACAGACAACAGATTTTCAAACCATCTTCAGTTTTCTTGTGTATTTTTGTTGTTTATGCATTGTTCTCATGATGTTTAGCATTAATATGGGTAATCCTATGTGTGTTTTGATATCTAAAGATGGCAGGTTGACCTAATAACAGTGCCAAAATTTGGAGGGGGTACTGTACATACTCTCATGTACACAGTAGGTCGGGTGTTTTTTTGGTTTTCATTTTTTTTTTTTTCATGCTTTTCTTGGTGTTTTACATTACTTTGGATATTCCTATGTGTGTTTTTGATGTCTAAATATGGTAGATTGACCTGAAAACAGTGCCAAAATTAGGAGGGGTACGGTACATACAGTAGTGTACTGTATAGGTCAGGTGTTTTTTGGTTTTCATTTTTTTTTTTTTTTTTTTTTTTTTTTTTTTTTTTTCATGGTTTTCTTAGTGTTGAAAATTATTTTGGATAATCCTGTGTATGTTTTGATGTCAGAATATGGCAAAATGACTGGAAAACACTGCCAAAATAAGGAGGGGTACCGTACTTACAGTTGTGTTTAGGTAGGGTGTTTTTTGGTTTTCAGTGGTTTTTCTGCATTTTTTTTTTTGGGGGGGGCCATAACTTTGGATATTCCTGTGTGTTTTTTGATGTGTAAATATCTCTGAATGACTGGAAAACACTGCCAAGTTAATTATGGGTACTGGACAAATATTGTAAGTTAGGTATAGGTTGGAGGTAGGTATAGGTAGGGTATGGGTGTGGTAGGGGAATAGTGTTCATTATCCGGATGTTGCCACTTCCTAGACGTGCCTTTGGCTCTGTTATGTCCGGATAAATGAGGGATTACTGTATATTGTCTTTTATGTGTATGATTAAACAGTACAGTGATAGCCCGATTATCAGGGCTGTATGGTGTGATGGGGTGCCCGAATAGTCCGAAATCACAATTAATCCGGTGAAAAGAAAACACAAGTATTGTTAGACAGATTTATTAACCCAGCAATGGCTGTGGGTTCAGAAATTTGTGTGCTCATGACCAGCCTTGGGACCATTTTTTTCACACAGTAGTTCTAAAATCAATTTCTTTTCTTACAAGTGAGAAAAGAATCATCAGGCACACTGGCAATATGATTTTTAGGATCCTAAACCCATCCTGTGATTTGCTATGATGTACGGAAGAATTAATGAAATTTGGTGCATATGCCATATGTGCAAAAACATCTAAGACGAATTGACCACCTGATTGCTTGTGATGGTAGCAGAGGGTCGTGTAAATGTACAGGTATACCTTGGTATACAAAGGCCCTAGATGTGATACCCCGGCTTAATGATGGGGGTTGAAATACCACCATACCCCACCTAACGATGGCCAAACCTCGGTTTAATGATGGGTTTTTATTTTTTAAAACTGATTTTGATGATATTTTAGACTAAAATTGTGTGTTTAGGTTGATTTATAAACTGTTTTTAGACTGTATTAAAGTGTTTTAACCATAGGTGGGATGAACATTGTCATTTTGGGGTACACTTTACTAAGTTTGATTTTTTCTGTCTATTTATCTATCTGTCTATCTATCTTGCCAGATGCCTTAATCCCTTATACGGGGTGGCCACAAACAAGTCGCCTCCATGTCACCTTGTCCCCCGCCATTTCCCTACCGTGCTCCCAATTCATACCCCCCTCACTCACATACCTCTCCACTTCCAGTGGTGGGCAGTGCAAATGAAGAAGGACCTTGCACAAGCGCAAAGCGCAATCCACAGTTTACTACCTTGCGCAAGCGCAAATGCGCAGTCTGACAAATATTTAGCTTGTACAATGTTGCAAAGCGCAAGCGCAAACCATTTGCATATATTTTTGGGAATATACTGAAAAATATTGAGATATTTAAATAAAACAGCATACCTACTTATTTACTTTTATTTATTATTTTTCTTTCTATTATTCGTAATTTGCGCATGTGCGCAATCTAATATTTAGCTTGTGCAATGTTGTAAAGTGCTAGTGCAAATCATTTGCATATATTTGTGGGAATTACTGTAAAATATATATTGGTACAGTTAAATAAATTACTAAATTAGCAACCTGCCCACCACCCGCTGTGACTGAGGTACAGTAGGTCATTGTCCGGGAAAAACAGCCTATATTTACCAAGGCATTGGCAAAGATCACGTGATTACACTATCATCAACTCTCTCTCTCTCTCTCTCTCTCTCTCTCTCCGTCACAGGAGGGAGGGAATGGAGAATAAGAGAGAGAGGAGGGAAGGAATGGAGAATAAGAGAGAGAAGAGGGACGAAGTTTATGCCTTATCTCCTCACTCAAACCGACGCTCCTTTGCCATTCCTGTATTTATTCTCTCTCTCTCTCTCTCTCTCTCTCTCTCTCTCTCTCAGAATAATGCTCTTTATCTCTCTCTCTTGTCTTGTCAAGACAATTTTTTAATAATTCAGTATAGATATACAGTAGCATATGTAATTCATTACAAAAAATAAAAAAATCATGAAAACAGAGTATTTAAATCAATGGTTTTTGTAAGGATTTGCATATGCTAATCTTAATAAATAATGTATACTTATTATTATTTACAGATAATAATAATTTAAAAATATTAAAAATACATTATCTCTGTTGAAACATATTAAGAAATGCTACTACCCCCTTCCCTCCCGCCTCCCCCCACCAACCCATCCTTACGACCCGCCCCAGTCTCCCCCATCTCTTGTCCAGCCATGCAGAAAGCTCCTAAGACCATGTGTCCCTTTTAAGACTGCGTGTCCCTTGGATTGCGCAGTGCGCAATCCACAGGGCAGGGGCGCAAGGCAGATGCGCAAGCGCAAATTTAGTTGTGCAAGCGCAACTAAGTTTGTGCTTGCGCACATGAAAAGGCAGGTGTGCAAGCTCAAAATTGCACATGGTCTCGTGCGGTGCGCAATGCACAAACGATATCACCGGAGCACAAGGGTGCGCAATTGCACTTTGCGCAAGTGTTTGCGCACCTGCCCAGCACTGTCCACTTCATCCCTCCATCTCATCCTTGGCCTTCCCCTCCCTCTCTTCCCCTCCATCTCAATCACATACACTCTCTTTGTCAGTCTCTCACTCTTCATACTCTCCACATGGCGAAACCACCTCAGTGTGTTTCTCCTAACGATTCCTATCACATCCACACCACAATGCTCCTTAACATCCTCATTTGTCAGGGTGTCTCTCCATGTGCCTCCACAGGATCCTCTCAAATAAGTCATTTCCACTACTCTCACTCTTGACTTGTGTCCCTCCAACAACGTCCAAGCTTCACTTCCGTATGTTATGGTTGGTATCACAATACTGTCATGTAATAACTTTTTCACTTCCATGCTCACTTCCCTGTTTCTTATCACTGCCTTCAAGGAACCAGCAACCTTTCTTCCATGTTGTACTATTTCAAGCACTTCACCCTCCAAACTTCCATCCTAACTCATCACATTACCCAAGTACTTAAACGTACTCACATTTTCCATTCCTCATCATTCAACCTCACTGTACATTCACTGACCTCACCTCTCTCGAAGACTATAACTTTACTCTTCCTTACATTCACCTTTAGATTCCACTTCTTACACACTCTCCCAGACTCATCCACCAAGCCTTGCAGCTCCCTTTCGTCTTCACTTAACAACACGGTATCATGTGCAAACAACAGTGCAGGGATTTTCCAAACACTGCCCTCTCTCATTAGGGCCACTGAAACATCCGCTGCCCTACCTTGTTTATAACGCCATCCATATACAGACTGAACAACCATGGAGACATGACAACCTTCAAATAGAAAAATGCACTCAGTTCACTATACACATGCACTGCAGCCTTAGCACCCTCATACATTTTCTTCACAGCATTCAACAACTTCCCATCTACTCCATATATTCTTAATACTTTCCACAATCCTTGTCTATCCACCCTGTCATATGCTTTCTCCAAATCCATGAAGGCTGCACACAACTTCTTTCCTTTTTATAGAAATTTTTCCACTAAAGATCTAAGAATGAATATCTGATCTACACAACCTCTTCCCTTCGTAAAGCCTCCCTATTCTTCTCCAACCAATTCCTTTGTTATTTCCCTAACTCTGTCAACAAGTATCCTACCGCATACTTTTCCATTTACACTAAGAAGACAAATGCCCCTATGATTACCACACACTTCTTTTTCCCCTTTCCCTTTGTAAAAGGGAATAATTATACCCGACTTCCAACCCTCCAGAACTCTACCTTCCTCCCAGGCCAATCGGCACATCTTCCACATCCATTCTGTTACTATCTCTCCTCCATGCTTCAGCATTTCTCCACACACTCCATCAGTTCTTGGGCCATTCCCCATTTTGACTTTCTTCATTGCTTCCACAACTTCCATCCTACTGATTTCTTCCCGTCTTCTCACCTTCCTCCTTCTCCCAGCCACATATACTCGCATTACTTTCATTCTCTATGTTCAACAATTCATTAAAGTGTTCTCTCCATCTGCTCATTTTTTCTCCCTTCTCCACTAGTAATCTACCATTTTTATCTCTCACCCTCCCTACTAACTTCATTGCTACCCTGTCTGACTCTTTACCTCTTTCCAGAACATTTTTTACATTCCCTTCACTTGACTCTCAAATTCCTTCCAAATTCCTCATCCACTTTCTTCTTACTCTCTCTTACTAATCTTTTCACCTCTCTCTTCCATTCTACATATAACTGTTTCTTCTGTCTCTCAACTTCTTCCACACCTCTATTTCTCATCCATTCAGTATATGCTTTTTTCTTTTGTCCCACAACCTGTCTCACCTCTTCATTCCACCATGCTGTTCCCAGCACCCCCTTTCATCTTCTCTTCACCCCACACACCACCTCATATGCTGCACAGATTTCTTCTGTGAATGTATTGCACACACCTTCCACGTCCCCCATCTGCTCCAATTCATATTTACCCAATTGTTCCTCCACTTCTCTCTTAGATTATGCCTTTTTCTCATCCTCTTGTAGCTTTTCCACTCTCCTTGCACATACTCCTTCCTCCCATCTTTCCCTTCTTCTATTTCTCCATTTTACTTGGACCTTGATTCTGATCACCACCAAGTGGTGGTCAGAAAGTCGACTTCCCCAGCCTTTGTATGCTTTTGCATCCATTACACATCTTTGCAACCTTTCATCCACACACACACACATAATCAGTCATTGCCTTCCTTTCATTCAGTTTACCATCCACCCTCCTCATCACATGCCATGTATACCTGTGGATCATTTTGTGCCTGAAGAGGGTATTGGCTATCACCAACCCCCTCCTGGCACATATGTCCACTAAAGCACTGCCATTCTCATCTATCTCAGCAGGCACACCCCACTCACCAACTACTCCATCCACCTTCACAGTCCCTACTTTACCATTCATATCACCAATCAAAAACACTCTCTCATTCCTTTCAAACTTTTACATGCACACTTCCACATTTATCCAAAGCTCTTCTCTCACTCTGCTTGCACGATCTTGTGTTGGCACATACACGCACACAATCGCCCACATTTGTAGTCCAACTTTCAGTCTTACCCACACAGTCCTTGAGCCAACTGATCCATACTCTCTCATGTTCTCCTTCCATCTGTTACTCACAACAATACACACACTTTCTTTTGCCCTTTCATTCTCACCTACTTCTGCACATATACCCCATCCATACTTCCATTCCCTCACACTCTCACCTCTCCATTTAGTTTCAGTTAATCCACATTCATCCAATTTCGCACCCTCAGGCACCTGGACAATCTCTCTCTTTCATCTCATCATTTGCACCTCTTACATTCCACGTCGCCATCCGTATCATGTCCGTTTTTCGGTCCTTAGTCGTCGTCTTTTGGTCAGTCCTGGTCTGAGGCTTCTTGTTCTTATTTTTAGTTAGTTGTTTTCCGGGGAGGGGCACTAACCCTCCGCTAACCCAATTGCTGTTACGTAGGAAACACGTGTCGGTTGGTTATAAGGTTACGACCCAGCGTTGTAAATGATTTCATGATTTACAGGAAATCATTTGGCTTGCCACTCAATGTAGAGCCACCCTAAAAACAGGGTACCATTACACAAAGTGGTTGATGATTTTTTTTTTTTTTTTTTTTTTTTTTTTTTTTTTTTTTTAAGTGGGTTATTTACAGGTGTTAGGCTTAGGTTAGCTTCTTTTACAGCTGTTAGGCCATTTAGTTTGGCTTTAAACTTGTTTTTGGACTTATTTGGGCGGGTTTAGGACATGGTTGGGGGAAACCCGTCTCAAAAATGCATCCCTATACTTTACATGTCAAATCTACCCTGAGATACAGTACGATACCCTGCCGAACGATGGGCTTTTACTTAACCAGTTGTGTCGTTAAACCGGGGTACGCCTATTCTAGTGCCTTTCGTTTCCTTCCCATTATTGTTCTTAGTTTTTTATAGCTCTCACTAACTCGATGTCACTGTCACTGGTATGGTAAAGAGTTATTCAGCGTGGGGGGGCTATTAAGGGGTTAAGGAACATGATATTAACAGGGGGGAAAATTTTTCAGCAAGTAAAGGTAATTTCCCACTTGTTGCCAGAAAAATATGAAAAAAAAGTTGGAGGAATTAAATTATTAAGGTCTTTCTGTTGCTTTAAGTTATGCATACATTTAGTGCTCATTCTTTTGTATATTTTTGTGTATATGTGTGAAAGAGAGATTGTTGATACAAGCAGAATGGAGAATGAAAGACTGACTAAGAGGGTGTATGCGGGTGAGGTGGAGGGAGGGAGAGGGAGGGGTAGACCGAGGATGAGGTGGAGGGATGGAGTTGAGAGGTATATGAGGGAGGGGAGGGTGACTTGGGGGGAGGGTAGTCATATGGTAGGTGACAGAGCGACTTGGAGGCGTTTTGTCTGCGGCCACCCTTTGCGGGATTAGGGCGTCGGGCTATAGATAGAGAGATAGATAGATAGTAATGTATTCCATTAACCCCTGACTAACCCTCCGGCATTGAACAACTCTTTACCTTACTGGTGTCAGTGACATCGAGTAAGTGCAAGCTATAAAAAAACTGCAAACAATTATGGAAGGGGAACAAAGGTCACTGGTATGTTTACATGACCCAATGCTACCATCCCAAGTAGTCAGGCAGTCACTTTATCTCGGATGTTTTCACACACGTGACACATACGCCATAATTTCATTAATTCTTCCGCGAATCATAGCAAATCACAGGATGGGTTGAGGAAACAAAAAAACACATTGCCAGATGCATCATATGATTCTCTTCACATCTGTAAGAAAAAGAAATTGATTTTAGAACTTTGAAAAAAAAGGTCCCAAAGCTAGCTAGGGGAACACGCAAATTTCTGGCCTCACGGCCACTGAGGGGTTAAGCCGTACCTACGACTGTTTGTTTCTGGTGCAATGGAAGAAGCTTACTCAACCTACTCAAAGGTGGATTTTGTTTCCCAATTTCCCGGCTGTAGGTTAGGTTAGGTTATGGTAGGTTAAATTATTAGGTACTGTGCAGTTAAGCTAGGTCAGGTTTGATTTAGTTAAACACTAAGGACAGTCCTTTCCGCAGTGAAAGAGCTAAAACAACGGGAAAACATTTAACATGAAACATTTATTTACCACCCCAGAAATAATCAGAAAACTATAAGACTATCTGGAAGGAGATCTGATTTGGTAAGGTGCTTCTACTGATTAAAGTAAAGCATATGTTTTGGGAATGTGCACACAAGAGCATCTGTCTGGTGGTGGCTTCCCTTCCTTATCAATTGTCTCATCAAACTCCACCCGACCACCTTCATGAGCGGGTCGTGAGTGGGTGGCGTGAGTGAGTGGTAGACTGACTCCTGCTTACCCATGGCTTGCTTGCAGTTTAAATGAGAGCTACCATAGAGATAATTTTATGTTTTACTCTACCACTGTATCATTTGGTCACGGCCCGTACATTCTGAAATCCAGATATTCCAATCTGATAATCGAGCTTTCACTGTATTATGTACTGTATTACTGTGCTATATGTACTGTATCAATACTGTATTGTATTTGATGATTGGTTGTAATCTTTTACTCAGGGGTAATATTGTAGGAGAGTTTTTGGAAGAGAAGGTTGAGACGGATAGATTAGGGCGGTGACAGTATCTGGCTTAATGCTGAATGGATAGCTGATTGGAGGTACGAACGCAGTATGTGGCATTTTGCAGTATTCGGCGGGGGATTTGGCTAAATTTCACTGGATATTTGAGTGACTTACTGTATCAGTACAAATAGGTCAAATAATTTTTGTCAAATGCCTTTATAAGTAAATATGACTTAAATTGATGATATGACCTGAAAGTACTTTAACTACAGAACTACTGTTAAACATCATCAGATGCAAAGTGGGCACCTATAAATTACATCACTTAACCCCCCCCCCCATCCCGACATTTTCTGGGCAGTGGTACGCCCCAGTCCTGACATTTTTAGACTTTTTTTTTTTTTTGGCTCAAACATCCGCTTTTGGTGAGAAACATCGAAAATTCATAGAGAAATCGCTCACCTGAGGTTTAAAATACTCGATCAAGGTAGGAATACCTCCTTACCTTACAGGGTTTTCTAACAGGCTGGCTGCAAAGAAAACGACTTCTATGGGAGGATAACTATTCCACATCACTCATAAACGGTATGTATTTATTTATTTGGTACGAATTTATATGTAGTACAAGAGTATATTGGTTTTCAAACGGTAATATAGGCATTATAAGCATTGTTTCACTCACTAACTCATCACCATTCCTGACCTTTTTTTGGCACATTACCTGATCATCTTTTCTGACTGTTTCTTCCTCTAATGTTTGTCCTCCACATTGTCATCGATTGGGGAATCACTCTGGCCCTGAATTTCGTACCGTGGCATGACATGGCTTTACTGGCCAGGTCACTGATAACAGGTGAATTGCTGAGAAAAGGGCATGCAGGGGGGGGAGGAGGTCATGCTGGGTAAGGCATTGTCCCTGCCTGGCATCTTGTAGAGGAAGTTGTCCTGTGTATACGTGCCAAAAATCACTCGCGAAAATTGAAAATTGTGCAAATTAAATTGAAAATTGTGCAAATTAGGGACCTTGCAATGTTGCCGCATTAATTTATGTCTCCAGGACATGAGTGCACATCATGTGAGGACGTTAATTCACGTCTCCGGGACGGGGTGGGTTAAAAAAAAAAAAAAAAAGCATTGGTATGAACAAGTGATTTAGGACTTGAAGTAGATCATGTGATGGTGATGTCTGGAGCTCATTTCACCCACTTTCCCTGTCTTCTAATGTTGTAATTTCATTTATACAGCCTTGAAACACTCCAACTGATTATACTGTGATAGGTATTGAAGTAAGGATGGAGGTTTGGAGGGTGAAGTGCTTGAAAGGGTACAGCAGGGAAGAAAGGTTGCTGGTTCCTTGAAAGCAGTGATAAGAAACAGGGAAGTGAGCATGGAAGTGAAAAAGTTACTACATGACAGTATTGTGATACCAACTCTAACGTACGGAAGTGAAGCTTGGACGTTGTTGGAAGGACACAAGTCAAGAGTGAGAGCAGTGGAAATGAGTTATTTAAGAGGAGCCTGTGGAGTCACATGGAGAGACAGGCTGACGAATGAGGATATAAAGGAGCGTTGTGGTGTTGATGTGGATGTGATAGGAAGCGTTATGAGGAACACACTGAGGTGGTTTGGCCATGTGGAGAGGATGGAGGGTGAAAGACTGACGAAGAGAGTGTATGTGAGTGAGGTGGAGGGGGAAAGAGGGAGGGGGAGGCCGAGGATGAGATGGAGGGATGGGGTGGAGAGGTATATGAGAGAGGGAGGTGTGAGCTGGGAGCAGGGGAGTGAAATGGCGGGGGACAGGGCGACTTGGAGGCAATTTGTTTGTGGCCACCCCAAACGGGATTGAGGCGTCTGGCAATAGATAGATAGATAGATAGGTATTGATGTATAAATTGGCATACCCATATTTTAAAATATGGTTCTGTATTTCATATCATTATGTAACATCATCATCATCATCATCATCATCATCATCCGGACCTCCTTTCCCACTCAAGGGCAGGGTGAGGAATAGCAATGTCCAGACAGCCCAAATTTGCCCAGTCCAATGGGCCATGCTTCCATTTGCTCATCATTCAAGCCCCCAGAATCCTGTCTGTATCGGATATGCCAAGAACATTCACCACGTTCTGTAGCTTTACATAAATGTATCCGATTGAGTCAGTCGGATACGTCATTATGTAACACTGCTGAAAATATTTTTCTGATCATCAGACGAATACTGTACCCTGGAACATACCTGCATTATGGCTAAACTATGAGAAATAGTCTGTTAACTTTACAGTGAAATTTCAAATTTCGACATTTTAGAATTCGATGATTTGAATTTTGATGCGTTTTGGAGTGGTTCACCTACCTCACTTTTTGATGCAAAATCGCATTTTTCGATGCTCTCAGGGCCAGATTCCAACCAAAACAAGCGAAGATAATATTTTTGATGCGAACCAAAATGCTAGAAGTGAGGGAAAATTATAAGAAAAAGTATGAGCCTAACCTAATGTGACATGTGTCAATAAGAGAATGAAAATCAACATCATTTATTCATATGTGAAGCATACAAAGATATGGTTCTGAGACAATTCACCGTCAAGTCAATTCGCCGTCAGATAATTCCCCGTCAAAACATGGACGCAGCCAAAGGAGAAATGGCAGTACAGGAAAGGGCAGAAATACGCCAAGTATACCCTTGCTGACAGGGGTGATATACACTTGCTTACAGTATGGCAATACAATGCAGAACTACAGTTACTTAACCACAATTATAGTTCATAAAGTTTACAGGGGGCGTGGGCAAAAAATCATGATTTTACGTAGTTAGGTTTGGAGGGCCTGGACCCAAACTAATTTTTCCCATAAGAAGTTTAGTTTAAATTTCAGTTATTTGAATTTTACTGTGATTTTCAGGCACCTTTGCCCGTCGATATTCGAAATTCCACTGTATATTAGACGTGCTATAAGTTTAACATGTTCTTCATATAAAAGAAGTAAACTGGTTTATAATGGAAGCTTTTTGTTTGGGGTGGACGGGAGGGAGGGAGGAAGGAGACAGGACGCCAGAGGACAGTTAAGAAATCCTGATGCCACAGCTAGAGCCACTGCAGGCATGTTGCCTTTCAGATTTGTGATGTGTACCTAGTTGCTGTTTTGAAATGTTCTGCAATATGTTTTTGATAAATTTAGTAAGATTAAGACTGTCTGTGGTTCCTGTTGTGGATTATAATAAAACCATAGGCAGAAGGAAGAAAATAATGCACAGTGCTGTATACCATACTACAGTACTGGAGAGTACCCATGCCTTTGTGTACAAAACCCTTCTCCTTCAGTCACCTGCTGGTGTGTGTTTTCTTTCCTGTGGAGTTTGGTTTATCAAGGAAATTAGATAATACTGACTGACTTTGCTGTCAGGTACTCTGGATTAAGTGGGTGTTATTGCAGTATGGAATGCCTTAAGTCCTCTACCCAGGAGCAATGCTTTAGCCCTTATCGACAGAAAATAACATGGTGTTAAAAAAAAAAAGAGTGAGAGAGAGAGAGAGAGAGAGCATTTGGGGAGCTATATGACACACAAGATATTTGTTGGTAGCATTCAGGGATGGATGTCAGAGTTATCAATGTTCAGAAAATACTAGTGAAATTATGTTTAAGTGGCTTTAAGTAATTTAAAACATTTGCTGAATTGATGTAAATACAATATAACATTTGTGATTCTGATGAAGATTCTTCAGTAATGATTAAATAAGTAATGTATAAATGTTATTAACAAAAGCATTGAGAAGTGTTAAAAGACACACAGAGAACCGTAAGTTACTGAGTGGTAGTGTTGACAAGACAACAAGACACACAGAGAACCATACGTTATTGAGTGCTTGTGTCAACATGGCAACAAGACACACACAGAACCATAAATTATTCAGTGGTAGTGTTAACCATAAATTATTCAGTGATGGTGTTGACATGGTTATTACTGCAAAGGTGTCATCCATAATGTTGCCACATTGAAGTTTGTGCTGTTGCCATCTAGCAAATCTCAATCACAACAACCAACTGCATCCGTAGGACTGCACTTACTCTTCAGTATACAGTCTGTCCTCGCCTAATGCGGCTTGCTGTAACCCGATATTGCTCTAACGTTCACGATTTTACGGAAGGAAATAAATATTCTAATGTGGACACTGTTAGCGTAATGCGGTAATTTGAATCCTGAATTGAGCTGAGTCTCTCAAGGAGTTCATCTTTGACAGCGACCCTTCCCTTGCAAGAGGTTACGATGAGATTAAGCAGATTGTTCATACAGTCAGCGTCTACAGTCATGTGCACACCGACCAAGTAAGCTGCCGTAAACAGTCACTGATCACTCATTATATTGCCAGACAAGCTGCTGCTGGTCTGCAGCAAGAGGATATCCAGCAACAGCAGGATGAAGCTACGGAGGACCTAGATAGTGATGTTTGGAGTGTTGCTTGTGGAATAGACTTTGATGGATTTTAGTGTGTGTTCTCCCCCTCTGCCTCATCTCCAGTGACGTGTGTCTGCTCTTCTCCTCACATAAGGTACAGTACAATAAATAAAAAAGTCCAAATGTATTTTTTATAACCATATTAATGCTTTTAGTAAGTTTAAATTGGGGGGTAAAAAAAATTTTTGCACCACAAGAGGGGGGGGAATGGACTTTGGGCAGGGGTGAGGAAGGAAATAGGGGTTTTCAAGAGTCCCTGTAATGCAATATTTGCCTAACGCGAGGTCAGTGCAGAAGCTGATACCCGTGTTAGGTGAGAACAGACTATACTTTATTAATGTCTTTATGCAGCTGTTGCAGTATCATCTTTGGGAATGAAAATTCTTTCTCACAGTACTGGTAATATCTCATATTTGTACATTTTGACTGGATGAGCAGATGCATAATATATGTGTGCACTTGCTCCTAATTTTTTCATTATTGTCTTTTATAGTAGCCACTGTGGAAGTTTGCAGGGCCAACAACTTTTGCTGTATCACACAGTTTTCCACCATTGTCAGAATGTAACAGATCAGGTTTCATGTCCAAAGTGATGGCATACTTAAAACTGTTTGGCATTTCCAGTGCTGTAAACACATGATGGTCATTTCCCAGGCATAGTGACCTTGGATGAAGCACATACTATACAGCTCAGCTATCTGTCTATCTATCTATTGCCAGATGCCTTAATCCCTTGAGGGGTGTCCACAAACAGAGTGCCTCCATATCGCCCTGTCCCCCGCCATTTCACTGACCTCTCAGCCCACACACCCCTCTCTCATATACCTCTCCACTCCATCCCTCCATCTCATTCACGACCTACCCCTCCCTCTCTCCCCCTCCACTTCACTCACATACACTCTCCTTGTTAGTCTCTCGCTGTCCATCCTCTCCACGTGGCCAAACCACCTCAGTGTGGTTTCAATATAAGAATGGAGCAAAGGGAGATTACCACAAGTCACTGGGCCATTAGTGATATAAGCAGTGGTTTGAGGAACAGTTACTTCCAGACATCCCTAAAAGATCACTTTTAATAATGGATAATGCTTCCTGTCACTCAAAGACCATCAATAAAATGCCAACAACCAGCAGTAAGAAAGGCTATATTTGGCTGTCATCTGCCAATATCATATTTGATCCATCTTAAACAAAGAAGGAACTGTATTTTGTTTGAAAACAACATAAAGGCAAACAGGAATATGAGATAAACTAATTGGCCATGGAAGAGGGACATATGATACTCAGACTGCCTCCTTACCACTGTATGTTCAGTCCTGTTGAATTAATATGGGCACAGCTGAAGAGCGAAGTAAAGAAAAGAAATGGAGATTAATCCCTGGAGAGAGTTGAGGAAATTACTTACGGGGCTGTGAACAAGATAACATCTGAAACTTGGCATAGTTGCATCAGCCACACGAAGAAAATCGAAGAAGAATACTGTGCCAAAAACAGCACAAGACCATTTGTTTGAGGAATGTTATTAACATAATTTCTGATGATAGTGACAAGAATAAAAGTGAAGATGACACACATGGAGAAAGAGCTTAATACAGAGCACCAGTAAGTAGCCTACACATTCTCTCAGAACACCCAATAAAAACACGCTACCTTTTTTTTTTTTTTTTTTTTTTTTTTTTTTGATAACCTATTATGGCTGTAGCATTGTATTTCTGTGTGTGTGTGTGTGTGTGTGTGTGTGTGTGTGTGTGTGTTTTTACCTATTTGTTTTACCTATTTCAAGTATACAGGAATTGAGCTAAGCTCGTGTTGTCCTATCTCCATATCTACATTTATCTAGTCTAGTTTTAAACACATAAATTTTCTTTGCCTGCACCACCTCTTGGTCTAAGTCATTCCAAATACAGTACAATCCCTGCTATCTGGTATCCAGACAAATGGAATACTCAGAAAAACGGGAAAATTCAAGGGCTGGTAAAAATGTCAGTAAGTTATAACTGTGCGCCATTTTGAATGGACCGCCAAACCGCCATTTTATCGTGTCACGCAAGGCTGGGTGAAGTCAGACTAAGCGAGGTGAAGGCATTTCTGGCTAATGTAAATCCCTAGTAAATCCTCTTAACCGGCCCTCCTCTTCCCTCTTTCCCCTACTTAAATTCAGTCATCCTCCACAATTTCCACAAATCACCAGTATGCTTTTTACCACCAGACAGTAAACAATCTCTCTTGCTGTTTTGTTGCTCTGATGGATGGTAATTTCAACACTTCAAAATGCCTAAAGAGCAAACTAAACGTAAGCGTGTTGTGCTTACCTTGAAACAGAAGCTGGACATATGGAATAGACTTGAAAAAGGCAAACATTATAAAACACTGATGACCGAATATAATGTAGAAAATCCAATGATTTATGATATCAAGGCCCAAGCATGCAAGCTCAATGAATTTTTCATGAAAAGTGAGACAAGTAAGTCCATTGAAAAAAGGCATACTCTTCATCGTTCGAATGGTTTTGCCTAGAGAGATCTAGGGGAGCACCTATTTCTGGTCCTCTTATACAAGAAAAAGCAAGAGAGTTTCACAGTAAAATGAATACAGAAGTCGAATGTGATTTCAGTATTGGATGGTTATATCGTTTCAAAGACAGGCATGGAATTTGTAAACCAGACATCTCGGGAGAGAGCAAATCAGCAAACGCCGGTGTTTTTCTTCCTAACGGACCGACTCTAACTTGCACCACATAAATTCATCCTAGAACGCAAGTGTGCTGGCAGAGATGAAAAAAAAAAAAAATGTTAATAGGAATGAAGGTTTACTTTGTTGGAAGAAAAAAAAAAAATGCTTGCACTTCATAGGTACATCATGTATTTTATTTTGTGCAAAACAGCTGATTGGCAGGTGAAGGGTGGAATGGTGGAGGTCAGTCGGGGCTGGGACCGTAAACAAAGCTTGTGTGGGGGCACAGGTGTGATAATTCTACAGTGCAGTCTTAACATCAGTTCACCTATAAATGCTCAAGATTTTATTTCTTTATTTTTCCACTTTTATGAGTACAGTACATACAACGAATACTTCAGTAGTTAACAGAATGGTGCAAAACAGATAGTGGCAGAATGGTGGCTTTCAGTCGGGGCCAGGACCGTAAACAAAGCTGATGTGGGGGCACAGGTGTCATGATAATTTACCAATAAATATTCAGGATTTTATTTCTTTAGTTTTCCACATTTATGAGTACAGTACATACAAGAAATTATTCGGGAGTTAACAGAATGCACTTGTGCATTTTGCAGTACTGCAAGGCATTGCATGCACAGGCATTATGACCATGGTGTGTGTTTACGAGGCAATATTTCAGATGGAATCTCTTTGTGTGGCCCCTGATGTGAGTGCTGAGTACCTGAATTGTATTTACTGCTGTGATAATTATCGCCTTTGTATAGATTTGAATATCAGAACTACGGGAAAAATCTGTAACCGGGAAGGTAAATTCCCCAAGCCGCCAAGTTAACTGGGATTGTACTGTACTTATGCTTGTATTCGGGAAACTGAACCTTTTAAGATCATGAAGACATCAACATTTCCTCAACTTGAAGTCATAACCTCTTGTTCTTCATCATCCAACACAAAAAGATCCTTTCTATCCACCCTTTCCAATTTTTTCTATCTATCTATCAATTGCCAGACGCCTCAATCCCGTTCGGGGTGGCCACAAACAAATCGCCTCCACGTCGCTCTGTCCCCAGCCTTTTCACTGCCCCGCTCCCAACTCACACACCCCTCTCTCATATACCTCTCCATCCCATCCCTCCATCTCATCCTCAGCCTCCCCCTCCCTCTTCCACCCTCCACCTCACTCACATACACTCTCTTCGTCAGTCTTTCACCCTCCATCCTCTCCACGTGGCCAAACCACCTCAGTGTATTCCTCCTAACGCTTCCTATCACATCGACATCCACACCACAACGCTCCTTTATATCCTCATTTGTCAGCCTGTCTCTCCATGTGACTCCACAGGCTCCTCTTAAATCACTCATTTCCACTGCTCTCACTCTTGACTTGTGTCCTTCCAGCAACGTCCAAGCTTCACTTCCATACGTTAGAGTTGGTATCACAATACTGTCATGTAGTAACTTTTTCACTTCCATGCTCTCTTCCCTGCTTCTTATCACTGCTTTCAAGGAACCAGCAACCTTTCTTCCCTGCTGTACCCTTTCAAGCACTTCACTCTCCGAACCTCCATCCTTACTCATCACACTACCCAAGTACTTAAACGTACTCACATTTTCCAATTCCTCACCATCCAGTCTCGCTGTACATTCACTGACTTCACCTCTCTCAAAGACCGTCACTTTACTCTTCCCTACATTCACCTTTATATTCTGTTTCTTACACACTCTCCCAAACTCATCTACCAAGCCTTGCAGCTCTTCGTCTTCACTCAACAACACAGTATCATCTGCAAACAACAGTACAGGGAGTTTCCAAATGCTACCCTCTCTCACCAGGGCCACTCGAACATCCACTACCCTACCTTGCACCTCTTTTATTACCCCATCCATGTACAGATTGAACAACCATGGAGACAACACATCCCTGTTTCAACCCAACCTTCAAAGAGAAAAATTCACTCAGTTCACCATCCACACGCACTGCAGCCTTAGCACCATCATTCATACTCTTCACAGCATTCAACAACTTCCCATCTACTCCATATATTCTTAACACTTTCCACAATCCTTGTCTATCCACCCTGTCATATGCTTTCTCCAAATCCATGAAAGCCGCATACAACTTCTTTCCCTTCTCTAGAAACTTTTCCACTAAAGATCTAAGAATGAATATCTGATCTACACAACCTCTTCCCTTCCTAAAGCCTCCCTGTTCTTCTCCAACTAATTCCTCTGTTCTTTCTCTAACTCTGTCAATAAGTATCCTACCATGCACTTTTCCTAATATACTAAGAAGACAGATGCCCCTATGATTACCACACACTTCTTTTTCCCCTTTTCCTTTGTACAAGGAAATAATTATACCTGACTTCCAATCCTCCGGGACTCTACCTTCCTCCCAGGCCAATCTGCACATTTTCCACATCCATTCTACTACTATCTCTCCCCCATACTTCAGCATTTCACCACACACTCCATCAATTCCTGGGGCTTTCCCCAATTTAACTTTCTTCATTGCTTCCACAACTTCTGTCCTACTGATTTCTTCCTGTCTTCTCACCTCCCTCCTTCTCCCAGCCATTCCCCAGCCACTTATACTCGCATTACTTCCATCCTCTATGTTCAACAATTCCTTAAAATGTTCTCTCCATCTGCTCACTTTTTCTCCCTTCTCCACTAGTAATCTACCATTTTTATCTTTCACTCCCCTGCTGACTTCACTTCCACCCTGTCTTACTCTTTTCACCTCTTTCCAGAACATTTTCTTACAGTCCCTCCACTTTACACTCAAGTTCCTTCCAAATTCCTCATCCGCTTTCTCCGTACTCTGTCTTACTAATCTTTTCACCTCTTTCTTTCTACATATAACTCTCTCTTCCCCCTCTCAACTTCTTCCACGCCCCTATTTCTCATCCATTCATTGTATGCTTTCTTCTTTTATGCCACAGCCTGTCTCACCTCTTCATTCCACCACGCTGTTCTTTGCACACCCCTCCGTCTTCTCTTCATCCCACACACCACATCACATGCTGCACATATTTCTTCTGTAAATTTCCTTCACACACCTTCCACGTCCCCCATCTGCTCCAGTTCATATTTGCCCAATCGTTCCTCCACTTCTCTCTTATACCCTGCCTTTTCCTCATCCTCTTGTAACCTTTCCACTCTCCTTAGAAATACTCCTTCTTCACGTCCTTCCCTTCTTCTATTTCTCCATTCTAATTGGACCTTGATTCTGGCCACCACCAAGTAGTGGTCAGAAAGTCCACTCCCCCAACCTCTATGAGCCCCTGCATCCATTACACATTTTCGCATCCTTTCATCCACACACACATAATCAATCATTGCCTTCCTTTCATTCAGTTCACCACCCACCCTTCTCATCACTCGCCATGTATACCTGAGGATCATTTTGTGCCTGAAGAGGGTATTGGCTATCACCAACCCCCTCCCAGCACAAATGTCCACTAACGCACTGCCATTCTCATCTGTCTTAGCAGGCACGCCCCACTCACCAACTGTTCCATCCACCTTCACATTCCCTACTTTACCATTCATATCACTGATGAAAAACACTCTCTCATTCTTTCCAAACTTTTCCATGCACACTTCCACATTTGTCCAGAACTCTTCTCTCACTCTGCTTGCACGATCCTGCATTGGCGCATACACACACACAATCGCCCACATTTGTATTCCAACTTTCAATCTTACCCACACAATCCTTGACCCAACTGATCCATACTCTCTTATGCTCTTCTTCCATATTTTACTCACAACTATACATACTCCTTCTTTTGCCCTCTCATTCTCACCTACTCCTGCACATATACCTCATGCATACTCCCATTCTCTCACACTCTCACATCTCCATTTCGTTTCAGTTATTCCGCATACATCAACTTTCGCACCCTGAAGCACCTGGACAATCTCTTTCTCTTTCACCTCATCATTCGCTCCCCTTACATTCCAAGTTCCGATTACCATGTCCTTTGTCCGATCCTTGGTCGTCACCTTTTGGTCAGTCCTTGTCCGAGGCTTATTGTTTATCTTTTTAGTTAGTTGTTTTCCGGGGAGGGGCACTAACCCTCCGCCAACCCTTTTAGTCGCCCTTTACGACAAGCAGGGATATTGGGGGAGTATTCTTGAAAAAAAAACCCTACCCCCAGGGGGTAGTGTTGGTAACTTCAGTTTTTCCAATCTTTCCTCGCAGGTGAGTTCTCTTAAGCATGATATCATCCTTGTTGCCACCTGTTGAACCCTCACTAGTTTATCAATATGCTTCTTCAAATGAGGTGACAATACCACAGCCGCATATTCTGGTCTTGGTCTCATCATGGTCGCTATCAACTCCCTCAGCATTTCCTTGTCCATATAGTTAAAAGATACGCTCATATTGCTCAGTAATCCATAAGTTCCTCCAGTAATTTTGTTTATATGCTTTTCTGGCGACAAGTCCTCCTGAATTGTCACTCCCAAATCTTTCTCGTCTTTTCTTTTACAAATTATCTCATTGCCCATTTTATATGTCCAGTGCGGTCTTCTTTCACTCATTCCCATTTCTGATACAAGACACTTCTTGGCATTAAAATCATTTTCCAAGTCTGACTTCATCTGTGGAGTCTGTCCAAGTCCTCTTGCAGTTTTTCACAACTATCAGTACCTTTAATATGTTTCATGATTAGCATCATCTGTGAACATACTCATGTAACTATTTAAACCCTCTGGTAAATCATTTACATATATCAAAAACATTATTGGGGCTAAAACAGAGCCCTGGGATACTTCACTAATCATGTTTCTCCACTGTGAAACCATGTCTTTTATAACTTCTCATCTGCCTTCCTCTCAAATAATCTCCCATCCACTTCAATAGTTTCCCGTGCACCCCTCCAAAGGTCTTCAATTTCCACGGCAGTCACCTATAGGGCACCCTGTTAAATGGTTTTTTGAGATAAGATAGACACAATCTGCCCATCCCTCTCTCTCTTGTATGACATCTATTACCCTACTGTTGAAGCTTAATAGGTTAGTAACACATGATCTTCCTTCCCTAAAACCAAATTGTCTTGGTGTTTTCACTTCATATTCTTCCAAATACTTTATCCATCTTTTTCTAATAATTTTCTTGCAGATTTTACAAACAATACTAGTAAGTGATACAGGTCTGTAATTGAGTGGATCTTCCCTATCTCCCTTGAAGATTAGCGCAATACTTGCTCTTTTCCGGTCTTTAGGTAACTGTCCATTTTCCAGCAAAGTCTTGACGATGACATAAACAGGCCGCACTAACTGGTCAGCACATTCCTTCAGGATCCATCCAGCCACACCATCTGGTCCCATTGCTTTCCTCTCATCCAAATCCCTCATCAGCTGCAACACCTCATTCACGTCAACTGTAATTTCTGCCAATCCTGTCATCCCAGGTTCTATTTCAGGTTCCCTAAATTCCTCTTCCAACACATTGACTGACTGCAGCATATTGTTCATTATTTCACACAATTCCTCTTCTCTTTCATAAGTTTCATCTCCATCCCTCAATCGTATTATACTGCTCTTAACTTTCGTGTCAACAAATGGGTTGGTGGAGGGTTAGTGCCCCTTCCCGTAAAACAGGTAACTCAAAGTCAAGTGGCCACCCCTTACGGGATTGTGGCGTCTGGCAATAGGTAGATAGATAGATAGAACTTTCATTTTGCCATTTACAAACTTACAAAATAATTTCAGCTCCTTTTTACATTTAGTTACAATATCTTTTTCATATTTCCTTTCATCTTCTCTGTGCACCCTTACATATTCATTTCTTACCTGCTTGTACTCCTCCCAAGCCCCTTCACTATAGTGTACCTTATTCTCACTTTATTCCATGCTCTTTTTCTTGCCTCATGTGCTATTCTGCATCTGTTGTTAAGCCATTCTTTCTTCCTTTCCATAACTGCGCAAAATTTTGGGACATATTTACTAACTCATTGTATTCATTTTATTCCAGTCTGCATTTTGGAAAAAGTTCGTCAGGGATGCAAAGTCTGCCTTCCCATAATTGTATCTATTTTCTCTCTGTTTTTTTTATCTCTTTCTCCTTCGCTTACTCCCGCCACTTCCATGTCAGTAACCAGGTGATCACTTTTACCAAAGGGGCATTGGTAGGTTATGTTCCTCACATCATTTGGGTCCTTTGTGAATACTAAGTCGAGCCTTGATGGTTCATCGTCACCCCTAATTCTTGTATTTTATTTAATTACTTGGGGTTAACATGTTTTCCATCACCAATTCTATCTATCTATTTATTGCCAGACGCCATAATCCTATACGGGGTGGCCATTTGACTTTGAGTTATTTGTTTTACAGGGAGGGGCACTAACCCTCCACCAACCCACTTGTTGACACGTAGGGAGCACATATAGTTTGGTTATATGGTTGCCACCCAGCGTTGTAAATGGTTTCCTGGCTTACAGGAAACCATTTGGCTTGTCACTCAATGTAAAGCCACCTGTTAAGGAAGGAAAAACAATAAGAAGTGACAGGAAAGATGGGAGAAAGAGGAAGACAGGCACAGAAAAAGAATAATAAAGGCTAAGGAAGAAGTAGACAGCACTACATCAAGTGAGTGGATAATGGTCACCACCACCTACCACCTCATCACCAATTCCATTAATTATTTCCCCATGATTCCTCATTGTTCCCAGCATCCATACTTTCCCAGTCAAGTTCTCTACAATTAAAATCTCCCATTATTAATATTCTGTTTCTTCGCTTAGTTATCATCTTTAGTTTAATAGTGGATTCTCTTATTAACTGTTCGTAATTTTCTTTTGTCCATGCCCTAGTTTTGGGAGGCATATAAAATACTATTACATCTATTTTTTCTCCATAACTGCCCTCTATTTCAACTCCCAAAAGTTCAGCCATGGTATTTTCAATTTCTATATATTTTGCTCCTAGGTCATTGTGGGTTAAAATCATTTTACCTCCCCCAAACTTGCTTTCTCTACTCTTCCTCCAGATATTATAACTGTTCCATCCAAATAATTTTGTATTAACATCTCGGGGGCAATTTAGTCTTCACCAAACAAACAATTTCAGGTTTCTTTTCATTTATATAGTCTCCAGTTTCCCCTTTCTTAGATATTAACCCATCCACATTACTATACATGATACTTAGATTTACTGCACTGGTTTTATCCTTACTCATTCCTCTCTTTTGTATTCATATACATCCCCCTTGTTTCCTTCACTTCTAGTTCCTCACATACCACTTCCTTACTTTCATATCCAGCACTCTCCAAAAAAAAAGTTTACATTCTTCTTCTGTCCTCATGTCATTTTTTTCCTTTACTTGTTCCCTCAAAGATTTTCTTCTTCATTCATATTTTCCATCCCTGCCTCTTTCTTTAAGTATATCATTTACTACACTTTCTGATGACAACTTAACTCTCATTGGTCTTGCTTCCCCTTTCTTATATGGCCCTATCGTCCTCACTTCCTCAGTTTCTTTTTCCAACTTGTTGCCTTCGGGATCAATCTTGCCCTATATTTTTCTCACTTGATTTGTGTCTCTCTCAAGTGTCACAGATCTGACCTTTTCTTCCCCCTCTCTATTTCCAAATATTACCACACATCTCTTCTTTTCTACAGTTTCTTTCACAATTTTCTTTTTTCTTCAATATTTTCACTACATTTTCTTCAATTTGTTTCTTGTTCTGTTTCCCTTTCTTCCTGAATGATTTCCCATAAGCTAACCACTTCTATCTGTTCTTCTTCCACATATGCCCACTTTGCCTTTTGCTCTTCTAACACACTACTCACTTTCATTGTTTTATTACTACCCTCTTGTAGTTTTCTCCTTAATTCGATATTTTTTCGTTTCAAATTTTTGATCTCCTGGTTCGCCGTCTCATTGGCCTGTATCAGACTCTGTATAGTGTTTTCCATATTTGCAGGCATATTACTTGATACTAGATCCTCCACTTTCTTTTCTAATTCACTAATCCTCATAATCAATGTTTTAACCAAATCCATCACATTTGTTTCACTGTCAAAACCTGGAAATTCTTGTCCGTTGATGTTTACATTGTCGGCCATGTTCAAGGTTGGTTACAGCACTAAACAGCTGTTACCGAAATTCCTATAAGCATTCTTTTATATTAACTTACAATACTTTAAACTTTAGACAAGACTAAAGGAGACAGGACAAACATAATTCCTGAAAACTACTTAAGGCTTGCAGCATTGGTTGACAGGTGGTCGAGACACGTCCGATTGCTCTGGCTGATCCTGTGTGTGTGTGTGTGTGTGTGTGTGTGTGTGTGTATTTACCTAATTGTGATATATAGGAAATGAGCTACGCTCGTGGGGTCCCGTCTCTGTTTCTCAATAAGTGAAATTTAGCTTTAACCCGCCCCGTCCCAGAGACGTGAATTCATGTCCTCACATGATGTGCACTCATATCCCGGAGACGTAAATTAACGCGGCAACATTGCAAGGTCCCTAATTTGCACAATTTTCAATTTTTGCGAGTGATTTCGCGAGTGATTTTTGGCACGTATACATGGGACACCTTCCTCTGTTCCTCTACAAGATGCCAAGCAGGGACAATGCCTTACACCGCATAACCTCTCCCCCCCCCCCTTGCACGCCATTGTCTCGGCAATTCACCTGTTACCAGTGACCTGGCCAATAAAGACATTCAGGGCCAGAGTGATTCCCCAATTGATGACAATGTGGAGGACAAAGTTTACATAGCATTAGAGGAAGAAACAGTCAGAAATGATGATCAGGTAATGTGGGAAAAAAAGGTCATGAATGGTGATGAGTTAGTGAGTGAAACAATGCTTATAATGCCTATATTACCATTTGAAAACCAATATACTCTTGTACTACATATAAATTCGTACCAAGTAAATAAATAAATACTGTTTATGAGTGGATAAAATAGTTACCCTCCCATAGAACTCGTTTTCTTTGGTGCCAGCCTGTTAGAAAACCCAGTCAGGTAAGGAGGTACTCGTACCTGGATTGAGTATTTTAAACCTCAGGTGAGCTATTTCTCTAAGAATTTTCGATGTTTCTCACCAAAAGCGAATGTTTGAGCCTAAAAAAAAAAGGTCCAAAAATGTCGGGACTGGGGCGTACCACTGCCCAGAAAACGTCGGGATGGGGCGGGTTAAACTCGTTCAAGTTTTTAGACTGGACGATCTCTTTGTCCAGGTTATTCCACAGGTCTATACATCTATAAGGAAAACTATATTTCTTGGTATCCTTCAAGCAGCTTGGTTTCTTCAGTTTCAATCGGTGTCCTGTTGTTACTCTCTTATCCCATAAAAGCAGATCTTCTTTCTTCAATTTTATTTACTCCCACCATGGTCCTGAACACAGCAATCATGTCTCCTCTCTTTCTCCTTTCTTCTAAGGAAGGCAAATCCATCTTTTCCAGCCTCTTTCTGTACAACAGATCTGCCAGACTGGGGACCATTTTGGTAGCTGTTCTTTGTATTCTCTCAATCTTGTTTATATCTTTCTTTTTGTGTTGGGACCACACTACTGCTGCATATTCTGACCTGGAGCGAATCATGGCCCCTATCAATTTTCATCATCTCCTCATCCATATAATGAAAAGCTACTCTTATATTAGTCAGGAGTTTATATGGCTCTCTAACTGCCTTGTTAATGTGTTTTTCAGGTGACAAACTGTCCTGGAGCAGCACTCCCAAATCTTTCTCTTCTCCTGCTTTTGTGATTGGTTTATTACCCATCAAATAATTCAATGATGGCCTCTTGGTACTTTTACCCATTTCCAATATTTTACATTTCTTTGCATTAAATTTCATTTCCCACATCTGGCTCCAGTCATGTATCCTATCCAGATCCTCCTGCAGCATTTTACAATCCTCCTCAACCTCTACCTTCCTCATGATCTTTGCATCATCAGCAAACAGACATGCATAACTGTTCACTCCATCTTCCATATCATTTACACAAATCAGGACTGGCGCCAACACCGAGCCCTGTAGGACTCCACTTGTTACTTTCCGCCATCCAGACATCCTATCCTTTATTACTGTCCTCATTTGTCTGTCTCTCAAAATGTCTCTCATCCATTCCAGGGGGTTCCCCTTCAGTCCTCCTATATGCTCTAGTTTCCACATTAGTCTCTTATAAGGTACCTTGTTGAAGGCCCTCTCCAAATCTAAATGCACACAATCCACCCAACCATCTCTCTCCTGTAGCACGTCAATCGCTCTTGAGTAAAAACTCAACAAGTTGGAAACACATGACCTTCCACTTCTAAATCTAAACTGACTATCAGCCAAAATATTAATATCTTCCAGATATTTTATCCATCTATCTTTCAGAATTCTTTCGCACAATTTTGCGACCATGCTGGTTAGGGACACTGGTCTATAATTCAGGGGTTCTTCCCTGTTTCCTCCCTTATAAATTGGTACCACATTTGCCGTCTTCCATTCTTGAGGCACTTTCCCCTCTTCCAGAGAACACACAATTAAACTGTGAATCTTATCCGCCAGTTGTTTTCTGCATTCCTTCAGTACCCAATTAGAGATTCCATCTGGTCCTGGGGCATTCCTTACATCATGAGTTTCCAGTAATTTATACACTTCCTGTACCTCCACTTTTATATCTTTTATCACTACATTTCTAGTCACTCCCTCCCCTTCCACAAACTCCTTTTCATTGTGAAAACTGATTGGAAACATTTGTTCATTATTTCTACTTACATTGCTGCATCTTTATAGACCTCCCCTTCTGCTTTCAGTTTGGTGATTCCTTCCTTTTGTTTCAGTTTGCCATTGACAAATCTATAAACAGTTTGGGTTCATCCTTACATTTGTCTATTATATCTTTTTCAAAATTCCTTTCTTCCTCTCTACATATTTTTGTGTAATCATTTCTAGTTCTTTTATATTCTTCCTTTGGTCTGTTGTTACCTCTCTTTCTCCAATTGTTCCATGCCATGTCTCTCTCTTTTTTTTTTTGCTATCATACACCTTCTATTAAACCACTCCTTTTTCCTGTTTTCTTTCCCCCTTACTCTTGGCACAGATTTTTCCACTCCCTAATTATAGAAGCCCAGGAAAATATCCCACTTCCTCTGTATCTCTCGTTTCTCTTAATTTTCTCCAATCTGCATTTTTGAAAAATTTTCTCAATCCTGTAAAGTTTGCTTTCCCAAAGTTGTATCTTCCCTGCCTATAAAGCTCTTGTCTTGGCTCCACGTTCCCTGTTATCGTGTGGAACTCAATGACCACATGATCACTTTTTCCAATAGGACACTGATATTCCAAGGATTTTACTACATCGGGTTCTTTGGTAAACAGTAAGTCTAGTCTTGCTGGTGTGTCCTCACCTCGGAACCGTGTCTCTTCTTTGACCCATTGCGTCATCACAGTGTTCATTCTTATATTTAATTATGTAGTGCCCCAAGAATCTTCACTGGCTCCTGAGTCCCATTCCTCCCAGTTCACCTCTTTACAATTGAAGTCACCCATTAAAATTATATTGTTGCTTTTCTCAATCATTTTCTGTAAATACCTAGCCATGTCTGACAACATTTCCTGCTATTCATCATCACTCAGTGCTCTTGTCTTGGGGGAACATACATTACTGTCATATCTCTCTTGCTATTCTCTCCAGTTTCTAATTTCATATTTATCACTTCGGCCCTGCCTTCTCCCATTTCCATAGTATCTACATATATGTTGTTCTTCACTGCTATCATCACACCTCCTCCCATTTTTTTCTTTTCTCTCTCTTTTCCACAGTTTGTATTTACCATCTCCCATATGAACATCAATATCTTCTCTTAATTTGGTCTCTACAAAGCACAAAACATCAGGTCCATGTTCCCTCAAAAAATCTTTGATTTCTAGCCTTGCCGATATTAAACCATCAACATTAGTACGCCACCTTCCAGTTATTTTTTATGTTTTTTATACCCTCTTTTCTCCTTCTCTTTGCCGGTACCATTTCCTTAATTTCTAATCCATGACTTTCCAATAAAACACTGTTTTCTCTTCCTCCGTTCTCTGTTCATTTTTTACCTTTGCTTCCTTTACTAACTCTTTTATTTTAACTCTTTCATCCTCATTTGCATCTCTCCTTATCCAAACATTTTTGAACCCTTCCTTGTCTGATAATTTCCATGTTCTACTGATAATTTTGTTTACTGTTGCCTGAGACTTAAACTTTACTCTAAATGGCCTCGCCCCTCCTTCCTCATACTTTCCTAACCTAAACACCTCTTCAATCTCTTTTTGAGCTTCGTTGTTTTCCTCCATGACTACTGATATTATTTCTTTAACCTTACTCAGTTCTTCTCTTTCTGATCTTATTGTTGTATGTTTTTTCTTTAACTCCTGAAATTATTACACATTTTTTCTTATCTGCTTCATCCCTAACTAAAGATTGTCTACTTCTCAGCACCCTAACCACTTCCCTCTCCACCTTTTCCTTGCTTTGTTGTTCTATAATCTCTTTCAAATTTACATGTCCCCTTTCCTGAATTTTCATCCACCCCTTATGTTGCTCCTTGATTTCTTTAATGTGCTCGTCCTGTATTCTTGATTTGGTTTCATACTCATCTAGTTTCCTTTTCATCCTGTCTCTTTCTTCTTCCAACCTCCTATTCTCCCTCTTGAGCTGTTTTATTTCATTTGATGCTGATTCGTTACTCATTTTCATTTCTGTGACTTCTCTTTCTTGCTTTACACTGCGTGTGCAAACTTTCGTTTCGTTTTTCGTTTCATTTTTAAAGGCTCCAACATGCTTGCATGTGTCGGCCTTGGTCACCTAATGGCGGTTCTCCACGCTGCACGATCCATTGCAGCCTCCCTGTTCAGTCCCCTAACCCTAAGGTCACACATAATGACCTCGTCCCATGTCTTTCTCGGTCTACCCCTCATAACCCCACCCCCAATATTAACACTTCTCACCTTCCTCACCCAATTATCATCCCCCATCCTCTCCACATGTCCAAACCACCTCAGTCTACCTCTCCTCATCACAACACCAATACACTCCAGTCCCATCCTACCTCTCAACTCTTCCATCGTAAACCCAGCCCCTCCAGGCCTTGGACGCAGGAACGCACTGCACATCCACCTAATCATTGTCATTTCTGTACGTCTGAGCTGACGAATATCTTCCTCCTTCACTGCCCAGGTCTCACTACCATACAGCATTACACTCCTAACACATGCTGCATACAAAACCCCTTAGCACGTAGGGAGAGCCCTCTCAGTGTCAGGAGAGGCAAGAGCTCCCTGAACTTCTTCCAACCACTTATCACCCTAGCCACAGAGCTAGCTCCAGCCCCACCTCCAGCACACATGTCTCCCAAATAACAAAACTCTTTCACACACTCAAGAGATTCACCAGCAAGTTCAATCCTTTCACGTCTGACAATCTCCACCTGCTCACCCCGGCACGCCGTTCACATAAAATCAGCATTATCTCGCAGTCTACCTCTGATACCACTACATCTCTTATGCACCTATTTATCACAGACACTGCACAAGATGGAATTACTTCCCACGCCCTTGTGGCAAACTGCACATGGCCACTCTCCCTCGTCTTTGACAGTACCGCCACCAACCCTAGATATCATCACATTTGTTTTATCTGCATTTACCCTTAAACCCTATTGCCCCATACCATCTCTCCACTTCCTAAACCTTTCCTCCACCTCCCTTTCGTTCTCTACAATCAACACCAAACCATCAGCATACAACAACTCCCATGGGAGTCCGTTTCTAAAGTCACGTGAAAGGGCTTCAAGTACGATGATAAACAACATGGGACTCAAGACTGACCCCTGATGCACACCAACATTCACGGAAAACCCATCATTCAAATCTCCATTCACTCTCACCTGGGTGTGAGCACCCACATACATGGCCATAACCACCCTAACCAGCCACTCCTCCAACCCAAGCTTTCTCATTGCCCACTTCACTACCTCTCTAGGGACTCTGTCAAAGGCCTTTTCCAAATCAACAAAAACAAAATAAAGATCCCTTCTCCTACCAATATATTTTTCCTGAAGCTGTCGAACAATGAATATGGCATCAGTGGTCCCCCTACCTGGCATAAACCCAAACTGCGTCTCATCAATATTCACTCTTTCTTTAATCATACGCTCTAAAACTCTCTCCATTACCTTCATTATCTGATCTAAAAGCTTTATACCTCTATAAGTACTTCATTCCAGGGCATCACCCTTCCCTTTATACACATTTACAATTACACTCTTCAGCCAATCATCTGGGACAACACACTCATAAATAATCCTATTTATCAGGTTAGTGACTAAACTCACCCCTATATCGCCTGAGGCCTTCAACATTTCGGCAGTCAACCCAGACACACCTGCTGCGTTCCCCTCCCTCATCCTGCCTATTGCCTCACTCACAGCAGCAGTATCAATCAAAGGGCAAGGGTCAGACACTGGATCTGCTGGCTCCAAACCTTCCGTGTCCCAGTCAAACTCCTCATTCAACAACCGGGTATAATGCTGTCTCCATGCATCTTTAATATCCTCACTGTTCACCACTACCCTTCCTTCATCATTCTTCACACACTGCTCACGTATAATATCCCGATTATCACTCTTCACCTGACCTGCCACCCTAAATATATTTTTCCTTTCCCCATGATTTAGGTTATCAAGTAATTGTCTCTGTGACTCAGACTTTGCCCTGTAAACCTCTCTTCTAGCCCTACGCTTGGCAGCCAAATATTCCTCTTTGCTACCACCCTTCTTCCATTCCCGGAAAAGCCTTCTTTTCTCCTTAACTGCAGCTTCTACACCCTCTTCCCACCACCAAGTTACTTTATGTCTTGGTGGTCCTCATGTCCAACCGCATGTTACATCAGTAACTCTCAAGAAATTGTTCTTGAGGGCTCTGTACTGTTCATTAACGCCTGTGTCTACAGCTCCCTGTTCAGCCACCACTCTCCTCAACTCGCTATAGAAGGCATCCCTTACTACTTGGTTTTTCAACTTCCTTATTTTCCTCCTAGGTACATAAGTCCTCTTTTTCATCACTTGTTCTTTAAGCACCATATCACAAATCAATAGTTTGTGCTGCTGCACACACTCCTTACTTGCTATAACTTTAACATCCCTCACTAACCTCCTATCGGCCCTCCTAACCAGAAAATAATCTATCTGACTGCTATTTCCCCCAGACTCATACGTAATTAACCTACTGTCTCTTTTCCTAAAATATGTGTTGCACACAATCATGTCCATTGCCTCCCCAAACTCGAGTATCCTTTCCCCTTCTGCATTCCTTAGACCATACGCACATCCCCCATGCACTCCTTCATAACCTTGTGCTGCTTCACCTACATGACCATTTAAGTCCCCTCCCAAAATCACTATCTCATCATCCCGCATACCACCCACTACACGTATTAAATCATCCCAAAATCTATCTTTCTCTGCTTCATGCACTCCTGCCTGTGGAGTATATGCCGATATAATCGCAGCTATCTTTCTTCTCAACAGAATTTTCACTACCAATATCTTATCGCTTACTCTGAAAACATTCATAACATATTCCACCCATTTCTCCGCAACCGTCACACCAACACCTCCATATCCGTCTGTCCCCACCCTGCCAAAACAACTTATAGCAACAGTCCTTCCCAACAATCTTTCTAGCTGATCCACCCCTGTACCGGACTTCCTGCAAACACGCCACATCCACCCACCTCCTACTGAATGCCTCAACGACTTCCCCCGCTCTTCCCCTCAAACTTCCCACATTCCATGAACCAACTCTCATCCCCATGGGTGATTTACTGTCCTCAGGCTTGCTTTGAAACTTATTTTGCTTTGTCATCTTCAGTATTATTAAAGGGGAACAGACACAGCACAGGTCCCACTCACTGCACAGTCCCAGGTCCAGACAATGGATCTGGGACCCCTAGCCCACCAGCTTACCAGTGGCTGTGGTAGTGGCCTCGGGGCACCCTGCCAGGACAGCTGCAGGGACACCCTCCAAGCGCGCCTTGGCACTGCAACTATCTCGCCATTATACACCCACTGATAGGGCAACCTCCTGGGGCGCTACTCCCAGGTTCGGGCCCCCTCTCTATTGGGCGGAAGCGGCAGCCTGGGAACCGCAATGCCCTCTACCCTCTAGCACAGGCCCGAGTCCCATCTCGCCCTGGACCCACGATCTATGCCGGCAGAACCCCCGCCACGCCTCCCCCCAGAAGTCCGCCACTAGGTAGCGGGGGCAAAATTTTCTGGCCGCATGCCCTTGCTGGCGCCAACCCCTGTAACGTAGTGGGATACGTTGTGTGAAATGTAAAGTGCATGTGGTGTAGTTCATAGATAGTTAGAGGAAATGTTTGGGTGAGTATCCTGGTCTACTCTTCATGTTACTGTCACACTGAAAAGGTCAGCAAAGGGAGATGGTTAGATAGCTAGTGAAACAGGAGCTCCAGCTCTCCCTATCACCAGCATTCCCATTCCTCTTGGGAGTACTACCCTGTTCGGCCCGTGCTACGGCCCGTTCTACTTCGTAGAAGTATGAGCTCTCTCTCCTGCTCTTGGGTTTATTCCTGTAACTCTCTAATTACTACCCATACCTTTTTTTATTTCCTGGACATTCCTCTCTGCTGTTTTCTCTACACCAACTACTCTTGTTTGGCTCAACATAGTACTTCCATTTCCCACGTCGTCTTTGGAGAAGCCCTCGAATTCCTTTTCATCATATGTAAAGAAAGCTCCGTCGCCCTCTGCTATTGTGCAACAATATGGAATCTTTCAATTTCCACTATATCTTATACTCTTTGACCGAGACCTGCGTTTTTTTTTTTTTTTTTTTACTATTGACCGATGGGACCACTACTCACGCACTCATTTACATAATCACAATAGGCTGGTCTCCTTGTTCGCCGCTGATTTAGCAGTTATATCTGCACGATCCAGGAAGAGCTCCGTCTCTGTCGGCGACCTGTGTGTGTTCTTACCTAATTGTATCTTTACAGGAATGAGTCAAGCTCGTACTGTCCCGTGTCTTAAACCATATTTATCGTACATATCCTTAAATTTGTGAATTGTTTTGGCACACACTATTTCATTCGGTAGTGCATTCCATTGATCAATTGCTCTGTTTGGAAAACTGAATTTCCTTATGTCTTTATCACCTCTCTTCTTATGCAGTTTTTTGCAGTGTCCTCTTGCTGATGCTTCTCCATATGTTAAGTAATCATTTATGTCTATTTTCTCCTTCCCTGATATGCATTTATATAGCATTATCATGTCGCCTCTTTTCCTTCTCTCCTGTAGTGTTGGTAGATTCAGTTTATTTAGTCTTTCTTCGTAGCTTAGGTCCCTTAAGCTTGGTATCCATCTTGTAGCGGCCCTTTGAACTTTTTCAATCTTGTCTATGTGTTTTTTGAGATGAGGACTCCAGACTACTGATGCATATTCCAGGGTTGGTCTAATGAATGATGTTATTATCCTTCTCAGCATGTCTTCATTTATGTATGTGAATGCTATTCTCATATTTGCAAGCAGTGTATACATGTTCCGTGCCTTCTCGCTGATGTGGTCAGCCGGAGATAGTCTGTTATTGATAATCACACCTAGGTCTTTCTCTCTTTCTGATGTGTATAGGGTTTTATTTCCTAACTTAAAATCCCAATCAGGTCTTTTTCCACTTTTACCAAACCTGATTACATGACACTTGTCCACATTGAATTCCATTTGCCATGTACTACTCCATTCATGAAGTTTATTTAATTCTTCTTGTAGCTCTTTACAAGAGTCTGTGTTAGTAATTCTCCTTTGTATTTTTGCATCATCTGCAAACATATTCAGATAGCTCTCATTTCCAGTGTTACTGTTTATATCATTTATGTACACTAGAAACATGATTGGTGCCAGCACTGAACCCTGTGGTACTCCACTAGTCACTTCTTTCCATGATGAGTAGTTTCCTCTTAGTACTGTTCTCATTTCTCTTTTTATGAGAAAGTCTTGCATCCAACAAAAGAGTTTGCCTCGAATTCCTCCTTGATGGTACAGTTTCCATAAAAGTCTTTGGTGTGGTACTGTGTCAAAAGCTTTCTTGAAATCTAAATAGATACTGTCCACCCATCCTTCTCTTTCCTGTATTGTGTTTGTTACTCTGTCATAGTAGCTCAGCAGATTAGTAACACATGATTTTCCTTTTCTGAAACGAAACTGTCTTTCTGTTATCATACTGTGTTCTTCTAGATGATTTACCCAAGCTTTTCTTATAAGCTTTTCTAATACCTTGCTTACAACACTGGTCAGTGATACTCCATGTATTGTATTCCTCTAAGTTTAGTATGTCATTGGATATCCTTGGTGTTAATTTTGTTTCAGTTAGGCATGTTATTTGTGGTTCATTTTCTCTGACATAATCATTCATCTCTAGTAATTTAGATACCATTCCATCCACATTTGAGTACATCAACTTTATCATCTTGTGTATATACTTGTCATGACATGGTTTTACTACCTTCGTCCTTTTTATTCCATCCTGTTTGTGTACCACTTTCGTACCTGCAATCCTATTACTTTGTAAAAAAAATGTCTTCTTCTCTTCTGATCTTCCCTCATTTTTTGTTTTTGCTTTCTCCCTTTTCTCTTTCAGTAATTCCAGTTCCTCTTGTGTTAGGCATCTTTTTATCCATACATTTTTGAACTCCTTTTTTTCCATAAGATTCTTTGCATTTTTTAGTATCTCTTCCACAGTGTTTACACTCTGGAAAGTCACCTTTAGAGGTCTTGTCCTGCTTTTCTCGTATTTCCCAAACCTTTTGTTCCTCTATGTCTTTACTACAGATTTCCTCTGATACTTCTTTCAGTAAGCTCATTACATTTGCCTTCTTTTTGTCTCTTGTGATCTTGTTTTTTACTTCTTCCTCTTCTATACCAGTGATTACTATAGATTTATTTATATCTACTTAATCTCTGACTAACTTTGGATTGTTTTGGATTATTCTTTTCACTTCCTGTTTAATGCTTTTTTTCTCCACCATTGTTTCTAAGTCTTTCTTTACTTTCACCATTTCAGCATACATGGTTTCCACATCATTTTTGTAGCTTTGCACAGCTTCATTCACCTGTGTTATCTTTTCCTCAATATCACTGCTCTGGTCTATAAGACTGCTTACTTGCCTAATTGTCTCTGTGTCATTTTTGAACTCTTCCATAACACTCTCGTGATTGACTACTGTACTTGCCATTTCACTCATTTTCTTCCTAAGTGTACTCAATTCCACTGTTAGTTCACTGATGGTTGTGTCTTTCTTGTTGGCCTCCCTTCCTAGTTTTTCTATTTCTTCCTTTTGCAAGTGCATCTGCTTCTTTATTTCATCAATTTCAATTTTGAAAGCCATTTCTAGTTTGTGTACACGTTCAACCAGTCTATTTTGAGTCTCCACTTCAACCAGTTCTTGGTAGAAATCATCATTTTGCTTTCTACCTTTATCCCTTTTCTTTTCCAAATTTGCTTTACTAAAGTATGTATCCATTTTTCAATACTAAAAGTATAGAGTATGTACTTACATTCCCCGTGCTGCTGTAGTCTAAACAAACGTCAGATGACTGAGCGCATTCTTTCGTCTTGGTTCTCTTTTCTTTTTGAACAAGTCTTGTTTAAACTTTTTTTTTTTTTTCTTTTAATAATGAAAAATCATTTAGTCCAACCTGGTACAGAGCTTGACTCATACAAAGATACTAATTTAGGTAATGCCACTGGCCGTGTTGGTTCGGTATGGAGCTCCGATGTCGCACGTCTGCCTCGATTGACTCCCTCTGTTTGTGTGTGTGTGTGTGTGTGTGTGTGTGTGTGTGTGTGTGTCCTTTGGGAGAGAGAGAGAGAATCAAAAAAGAAGAGGAAGTTGAGCATGATTATTGTCCTGTACATAGGCTTGCACATAACCTGGATAGTGAAATACTATATATGTTATTAAATTCATGAGTAGTAATAAGTGAAAATACCCTGTAAACTGTTAACAAAAATATATTTTACATTTTAAATATGGAAACAGGACTTACATTGAAAATGTATGTAAAAATGAAAGGAATGGTATAGCCTGTCACTTCATAAAGAAGTTCAGGGGGGACAAATTTTTCTGCATCTTTTGCATCCTCATACTTTCAAAATTAATCAAGCAGTCAAATATTTATAAAGTAAACAAATAGGACACTTAATATATTTTGTACATGTGACAGTACATTACTTATTATATTCCGATAACTGGTCAAATTAAGGTCTCTTTGAAGTTTAAATAGCCCGCCTTCACTCAGCTGTCGCTCAGTGGCCATTCAATTGAGCTGCCTCCCTCCCCACAGAACTCGTCCTTTCATTAGAGTTTTTAGTTATTCAGAGTTGTAGCACGATTTTAGGGTGTGGACTGATCTTATAATTTCAATATATGTTATACCAATGCTTAGATTAAGCAGGTTTCCTTAGTTTTCTGTTATATTATGGAGTGCCATAGACTTAAAGGAGTAGTTCGAATGCTGACCTTGGCTTGGACTGTATTATAACACTTTGTCGATTTATATCTCTATCTTCTTAAGAAAATTTCATTATTGTTGAGTAAATAACGGATTTCATATTGGTTTTGATTGTTGTATTGTCAAAAATCAGTACCACATCTGATACTAGAGTGTTGGTTTAACCTGTGGACTGCGCAATTACCTTTTTTTATCCCACCCCATGGTGTGCAAAAAACGAAGGAAATTTTTTTTTTTTTTTAGTTTTCCCTTATCATCTGGTGAAAAGAAAAAAAAATCTCTTTCTCCCCATCTTCCGTCTTTGCGTAGGGCCATGCGTAAGTTTACATACGGGAGTGGTGAAAAATAAAGAAAAAAAATTTATTTTGTTTTTTTATAAACTTGAAGATAAACATCCAGGGTGTCATCTGGTGAAAAGAAAAAAATTTATTTCTCTCAGTCTCTGCGTAGCACCATACAGTACGTAAGTTTGTGTAGGGATCGAGTTGTTTACGGTGATGCGCGGCCAGCACAGCCTGAGCTGTGGCTCGCAATGCAATGCTACCCAGCCTGAGCTGTGGCTCACAGTCCTCGGGTTAAGCAACAAGAAATCGAACAAACACCTCCAGCCAATCAGAATCTCGGCGGGAACCGTGTTGCCATACATGCCTGGCCAGAGTAATTGGTATGAGGTATAGATAAACTAGGCACTGCTGCATCCAAGGCATGCCCGAATGCACTACCGCTGAGCCCTTTTCTAATATCCCTGGAAAGAGGCTTGGCAGGGGTGGATGATGCAATTGGCTGCAGGTGGCACAGACAGAATCAGACAAATAGGAACCCGAAGACATCTTTATACACCTGGCAGAAGCACGGGATAGACTGGTTCTTGCCTGTGTGGCATAGAGGGATCCCTTCCTACCCTTTGGTGCAGAGATGAAATGGCATCCAGCTCAAATGGTGTCAGGAAGACACTTGCATGTATAGCCACTTCCCAGCAGTCACATAGTACCCCAATTATGACGTGTATAGATGTTACCGGGCAGATAGGGGTTAATTTGTAACAAGTTCAATCCCACCTCCTCATACTGTTTATGTCCAGCCGTCCAATTTTGTTCATATGCAGTGGACAAGGAAATTACAGCAATGCATACCAACAGCAGAGTGCAGTTAACATATTTCAGTGGAGAAGGATAAATAAGGTTCACCATTTCTGCTAAAGTGAAATTAAATTATACATCTGAACCCAGTAAGATTTGTTCTGTCATTCATTTAAGAAATAAAATTATAGGCTAATAAGAGTAGCAGTGAATTTTATTTTTCCTCAGATGAAATTTTTGCTCATGAGGAAAACAAATGAAGTTAAGACCCATAAAAAAAAAAATCATGTACCGTGAGTATCTAAAGAATTTATTTCCTCTGAAAGCACCGTGCTTATGTGTTCTTACAGTACAGCGAGTCTTCAATATACGAAAGGGATAGGGACCAAAAAAATCTTTCATAATCAGGAATTTCGTATATCGGAACGATTTTCCCCATTGAAATATACATAGAAATGGGGCGATGCATCCCAGGACCCCCTCAGATTCTCCACCTAAACTTTACCCCTCCTATTTTGAAGTAACCAATACACTCAAACCTCGATTTAAGGGACCTCCATTTAAGGGATTTTGGATTTAAGGGACTCCATGTTCTGCTTGGCAAACAGACAGGACCATTCAAAAAGTCAGCTGCTTGAAACATTGATATGTTTCCTTATATAATACCTGTAAAATAATATTCATAATCATTCATTCATTCATTCATTCATTGCCAGACGCCATGTATCCCAAACGGGGTGGCCAAGGGCTTAGAGTTAATTGTTTTACAGGGAGGGGCACTAATCCTCCACCAACCCCACTTGACACGTAGGGATGCCAACAGCATCTGGTGTTCCCAGGCGGTCACCCATCCAAGTACTAACCAGACCCAACGTTGCTTAACTTCGCTGATCGGATGGGAAGCGGTGTACTCAACGTGGTATGGCCGTTCACACTGTATAAATAAGACAAGTAAAACAATCATTGCATTTCATAATAAGATTGTCTTTATTTGTGGTAAAACAATGGACATTTTCAAGTAAGGGACAAGTTGATTCCCCATTTAATCCCTTAAATCTAGGTTTGAGAGTACCTGTTCTACAGCTGCGGGTCCTCGTGGCCTAGGAGGCAGATGAAGATGTAGAGAAGGAGGTGGCCATTTTCTTGTACGGGACATCTCCTTTTTCTTCATCACAGTCCCAACAGTGGAAGCTGCAAGGCCTAAAGCATGCGCAATCTCCGAGACTCCCTGCCCCTCCTCGTGGCGTCTTGTAATTTCCAATTTCCTTTCCAGAGTTAGAGTATGGTGCTGCTGCTTCTTTGCAGTGGGCTCCCCCAATGCTGGAGATGATGCAGGGAGCTTTTTCTCTCCGCATGCGAGCATGGCGCTGTGCACGGTGCCCATTTTGAATTTTTCGTATTTCCTTTCGTATCGCTTTTTGTATCATCGACATATTTTCGTATTGTGGAATTTGTCCTATATTCATTGCTTTTGTACCATTGAAAATTCGTACTTCGGGTTTTCGTATTTCGAAGACTGTAAAATATGCAGTTGTTTGTATGCTGGGATGTGTTTCTCCATATAAAAGCTCACATTGACAGACCATGACATTATCCATATCTCTTCTCACTCCCCTTTCAATTTTTTCCCAATTTTCCTCTTCCCATTTTCTCCTTTCCTCTTTCTCTTCGCCTTCCTGGTACTTCAGTCCTTCCCTTTTATTCAAGTCACATCTGAAGATTGTAAAAGAATGTACACTAATAGAAAGAAAATTTAATAAAATAGTTAAATAATAGTCAGCATCCCCCTACTATTATCATTGGCAATGTTTACATAAGCCCACACAGGCATAATTCAGCCTCTCTCTCTCTCTCTCTCTCTCTCTCTCCTGTGACAGAAACATTTGACTATTTTACTGGAGACTCGCCAATACTATACCCAGAACATGATGTAAATGAAAATACAGTATGTGCTGTGACTACACTCAAGTTCTTCCTCCATCTATCTTTAGCAGTCTTCATAATGGTGGCTTGAGGAAGGGAATGTGGAGTGGGGAATTTTTTTTTTTTACAAGACTATAAACCAATTCTTCACTCACAGCACATGAACTTTGATCCACCTGCCTGTTTTGACCCTTCCTGTGTTGTCTCGACATCTTCCTTTTCCACATAGTGCTTCTAGCAGGCCAGGAACAAGAGACAGAGGAAGATTATACTCTATCCTTTTTATGGCTTTCCAGCTTAACAAAATGAGAGAAGATAATGTGTCTCATGACGAAGATCTCTCTTACAAAATGGAGACATAAGAAGGAAGATGGTACATGATCTTTTTCCTTCCTGTGAAAACAGTGTTATTAATGATCTTAAATGTTTTTATAAATCCATGCCTTGCACACATAAAACAATGGTGATGGCCATTGGAGTCAAAAGCACACAAGAAAAACTTTATAAAAAGAACATACAGTCATGACTCGTTTTACGATGGGGTTATGTCAGGTCATACCTTATCACATACTGATTTTATCGTAAATCGGTAGATTGAAACCCATTATAAAATGAGGGTTACGTCAACTCAACTTCCCAAAGTCACCTAACCAAGACTGAACCATAAATGACAACCCGCCTTCATTCCTTCCTGTGTTGGTCCAAGTCATCTCCAAGTCGTCCCCCCCGAGGCTGGGGGACAGCCTGTGCTTACAGGCACTAGTGGTCAGCTTCTGAGTCATACAGGAACAGGTTAGGGGGAGGGGAATCTGGACCATACCTGCACCAACCTTAGCACTGGGACCCATACCTACACCAACCATAGCACTGGGGCCTACACTGGCACTGACCTTACCACTGGGCACACAAATCCACAGTAATCCCTTAATTCACGCGAACATTTTTCACGCGATTTCGGTTATCCACGAATTTTTCATACAATAATTAAAACATAAAATTATAGTATTCAAATAAATAATTTCAATATATGAGAAAAATAAATACTGTTAAATATAAAAATGCCTACCCGCTGCCAGTGCGCATACATGTGTGTGTGTGTGTGTGTGTGTGTGTGTGTGTGTGTTTGAGTGGGTGGGAGGTTGGTCCACCTTGCACCACGCAGTCAGTTTGAATCCAACGGTCGAACCATGCATGACTGGCGAATCGTTATTTGTGGCTTATTTTTCTTCCTTCCAATGATTGCCTGCCTTGTTTGTCAGCATGGGGCCTAAGCATGGTACTCTAGTGATGCGTGTGGTAACACACCAAAGCGGGCTTGTAAAATGATGTCGCTGACAGAGAAAGTTAAAGTGTTGGACAAACTTAGGGAAGGAATGTCAGCGACAATTCGCCGTCAGGACGATTCCTCATCATATATTTACATACCAATTTATTTAGCAAGTACAGTACACTAGTTTTTTACTTATATGAGGTACAAAATCCCCCTGAAAATTAGTTATTAAAGTATTAATTAATCAATAATAAGTATATTTATAGAATGACGGGGAATTGTCCAGGGTGCGAATTGTCCTGACGGGGAATCGTCCATGTTTTGACGGTGAATTGACTTTTCGGGGAATTGTCTCGGAACTGTATGTTTGGGGTGAATGAGTCAACTGTTTGTACAATAAAGAAGGCAGAACGTAGCATACCGGAGGCAGTGATGGCTAGTGCACCAGACTGTACTAAAATGTCTCCACCTACATCTGTGCTTGTCAGTTTTCAGTAAGTGTTAGGGATTACTGTACTGTAGTATGATGTTTGGCTGAGAGGTGACGATAACAGGGGGGCACACATGAACAAGTTGAAAAGACAGGGCTTTGAAGGGGACCTGAACCATAAGAATGCACTGCACGCCGGGGCCACCATCTTGCCTGAAACAAGCGACGGTCACCTTGTATGTGCCTGGCACTTCCCAATGGTAAAATCGTTATAGCAGGAAATTTATCGTAAATCGGATTTTGGGGTGGAACTTTTCTATTAATGTTGTAGCGAAATATTGTAAACCGAAACATCGTAAAACGAGTACTGTATTTCGCAGCATGTAAGACGCACTTTTTTGTCTCAAAGTTACCTTAAAATATCCCCATGCGTCCTGCACGCTAGACTAAGGCAGGTTAGTTTGGCTCCATTGAGAAGAAACTCTTATAAAGATGATCATCTCACTGCTTAGCAACCACAGGTGTTTTCTACAGTATGCAGACTTGATTTTATTTTAAAAAATAATATACACTAGTATAGTGTGTATATGTAGCTGATTTAAGAAACACGCGAGATCAGAAACACACAAAACTTTCGCGGGTTTGTTTACAGCTCAACTGGCTAACATCGTGAAGATATTTAGCGGTTTAGCAACTTAACAGTTTAGCATCCGCACTATTCCAGCAAGCTAACGTACATGATCACTGGTGAACTGTTTGCTAACCTTCTGAAAGGCAATCATGACCACTTTGCTTGCCATCCATTCACTAACTAGCAAAGCAATCATACTGGAGAGATGCTGGCTAGTGAAACTGCCAAGTCATCAAAACAGACTTTCGTCACGTATGGAAATTCAGTAACCCTAATTAGGTCAGTTACTTTTGTGACATTTTGTGAGTGTATATATGCAGCAGATATTAAAACACGCAAGTTCAAGAACACAAAGCATTCACGGTTTGTTTTCAGCTCAACTGGCCAATACTGTCAAGGGGTTTAGCAGTTTAGCAACTTAGCAGTTCAGTGTCTAGCGTACACCCTACTCTAGCAAGCTAACGTGCTCACTGGTGAACTGTCTGCTAACCTTCTGAAAGGCAATCATGACCACTTTGCCTGCCATCCATTCACTAACTAGCAAAGCAATCATACTCGAGAGATGCTGGCTAGTGAAACTGCCAAGTCATCAAAACAGACTTTCATCACGTATGGAAATTCAGTAACCCTAATTAGGTCAGTTACTTTTGTGACATTTTGTGAGTGTATATATGCAGCAGATATTAAAACATGCAAGTTCAAGAACACAAAGCATTCACGGGATTGTTTTCAGCTCATCTGGCCAATACCGTCAAGGGGTTTAGCGGTTTAGCAACTTAGCAGTTAGTGTCTAGCGTACACCCTACTCTAGCAAGCTAACGTGCTCACTGGTGAACTGTCTGCAAACCTTCTGAAAGGCAATCATAACCACTTTGCATGCCATCCACTTACTAACTAGCAAAGCAGTCATACTGGAGAGATGCTGGCAAGCGAACCTGACAAGTCATCAGAATTGATTTTTGTTGTATATGGAAATTCAATCACCCTCATATGGTTGGCTTCTCTTAGTGACATTTTGTTTCATGCCTGACAAGAGTATCATAGAAGTGAACAGTCTTATTATACCAATAGCGAAAAACAGGAAAAACAGTTGTAACGTTATACAGTACTGCCTGAAGTTACAGCTTCACTTTTTCAGCCAAGTGAAGTACTTTAGCAATGTCTATGGAACTCAGGGCACACCCAATTACAGTATTTTGTTATGAAAATAGGATAAAATTCACTGAGTAGCATAACTGATGCAATATCTGAAATAGCAGTGCCTGACGGGCATTCATATCAGCGTCCGCCATTTCTGCTGTATTCTTACCAGACGAAGCGATCAGAATGATTGACAACGTTCACTCTCTGCATCTCTGCTGCCTAAGCAAAGCTCTCATGATCGGCAATGGGGATCATTTAGGCCGTAACGTCCAAATTTGTTAGGTTAGGTTAGGTTGTAAAATCATTTGCCATTTTGGACGTTACGGTCGAAACGACCAGAATCCTAAGGTGTAGGTGAGAGTTTGGTGTGGGTGTAGTTAGGGAAGTAGAAGTGGGAAGAGTCAGGCTAGGGAACTGATAATCTGCTTATTATAATCCCTTCAGCCCAGCAATGTATTTTATAGGGTAGTTTATTCATGCTCGCCATATGATTTTATTAAGTTCAGGAAACATGTACTGAGGAGGTTAATGTGGGCTGTATCAAATGCCCCAAGTCTGAATATCGCCTGTGCTCAGTTAAAACGATTGCCAAGTTAAAGTCATATGAAGTGTGGTATAAGCAATTCAGTGGATGGTACTGAGGACCATTTACTGTATGAAAGTGACAGTGAAACAGTGATGATGACCGTGGTGATGACTTCCAGTGATGCTTCAGGACTTGGGGGAAGTAGTGATGAATTCTCAGGATTTGAAGATGAGTGAAATTTTCATCATGTCAGTAATATGAAGTGAATATAGGTTTTAGGTGATCATGACAGATGCAACCATGGAAAGTTTAGGATCAATGGTGCTGTACACCTTTAGTCTTGCACTGACGATGTTTGGATGAATAAATTGTTTGAGATGTTTCATGTCCTTAAGTGATGATATTTATATTGAACTACGAAATACATTTTGATGTTTTGGGCATATAATAAAGCCACTGGGTACTCCAAAACGGACTGATGTAAATGTGTCAGAGGCGAGCGAATGTTGCATGTGGCGTGTACGTGTGTGTGTATGTGTGTGTGTGTGTGTACCATAGCGACTAGAAGGCAGCAGTGTTAAGACCAAAAATGGATGTTTTCACAGTACTGGAATGTTTTGAGATGGATGTCTGTTTTTAGCAAATTCTGGTAAGAGAAATATGCATTTTTAATTGTTGATGCTGGAAGGAAAACAGCTGACAGTAAGGGAGTGATACTGGGAGAAGAGGGTAGAGACAGTTGTCTAGCACTTGGGATGCAGCAGTGTTGCTAAGAGATAGTTTCACCATTCTCGACATGATTTGGGATGAATGTCTGTTTTTAGTAAATTGTGATCAGTGAAGAACGTATTTTTAACTGTTGATGCTGCAAGGGAAACATCGCTGACAGTGAGGAAGTGATACTGAGAGGAAGGGGTAGAGACTGCTGTCTAGCGACTGGGAGGCAGCAGTGTTACTAAGGTGTAACAATGGATGTTTTCACCATAGTCAGTATGTTTTGAAATGAATGTTTATAGTAAATTATGATCAGTGAAGCATGCATTTTTAATTGTTGATGCTGCAAGGCATACATAGCTGACAGTGAAGGAGTGATACTGAGAGAAGAGAGTAAAAACAGCTGTCTATCCCGTTCCCAAGCAGCCTTGCTATATTGAACTTTGGTTGTAAAACATTGTAAGTTGTGTATTTACAAGTGCTACCTTTTTATATTATTTGTGAAGGTAATTACAGGTTAGTTAGAGTGCATGATTAATGATGGTAGTAGTCTGATATTGTGCTTGAGTCAAGGCAATGTGAGGAAATTCCGTAACAGGTGTGGAATATGACGGGGTTCTTTTAGGATAAATGAACTGATGTGAACATTCATTGTATTTTATGTTTTCGTCAGTGAATGAAAGAATAGAGTTTATTGACTTCATTTGTGGTTTTAAATTCGTAAAATATTAAAAACAGTGTTTATATCAGTTTACTGATACATATTTATCGACAAAGTTGAGATGGCCTCATGGTTTGAAGTCACGTTTTGTTAAGACGGGGTTTTGTTTTCTCTTTTCCTGTATCATTCTTTGTACATAAAAGAAGAAACTAAAGGATGATGAGCAGTACTGAATAGATTCTGAAAGGTGAGTGTGTATCTAAGTGATAGTGGCTCATATCAGTCACGTTTTATCAAGAAGGGGCATTGTTTTCTTTTCCTGTACCATTCTTTGTATATAAAAAAAAGAAACCAAAGGCTGATGATCAGTAATGAATAGATTCTGAAAGGTGAGTGTGTATCTGTGTGGTAATGGCTCTTATCAAGAAACCTTACTGCAGTCTTGGTTGGGGCAAACTTTTTTTTCCACAGAACTGCCCTGCCAGAATTAGGGTGCGTCTTTCACAATGCTGCGTCTTACATGCCGCGAAATACGGTAATGACTGTACAGTAAAATGTCACTACAACAGACTTCAATAGACTGGAATTCACTTTAATTGGAGACGAGGAGCGGACCGGACTAATTCTTATAGCAAAACCACCTGAGTGCCTGGGATGGTAGCGTAGGGTCGTGTAAACATACCAGTGACCTTCGTTCCCTTCCCATAATTGTTCACAGTTTTTTATAGCTCGCACCAGCTCGACGTCACTGACACTGGTACTGTAAAGGGTTGTTCAACATCTGGGGTTATTAAGAGGTTAATGGAATACATTATTGTATGCATCAATATTCTCTCCCTCACATATACAGTAATCCCTCCTATATCCGACATAATAGAGCCATAGGCAGGTCCGGATAGTGGTCCTGTCTGGATATTGGGACCCAGCTTATGGACTTGTACTTATGGACCCTAACTCAGAGAAACACCCATACAACTCCCTCTGGACTTGCATAGCACCTATTTAAGACCCAAATCACACCAATAAGGCACATAAAAGACTGAAATAAATGCAAATGAAGCATAAAATGAGGTTTTTGAGGCAGGTTCATACAATATTCAACATTCTGGGTTCTTACAAGTCCCTGGCTCCTTGACTGGTACTTATGGACCCTAACCTAGCCTAACTCAGAAAAACACCTTCCTACTGCACATGCATAGCTCCTAACACCCTATTCACACCAGTAAAGGACATTAAAGAGTGAAATGAGGTGTTTGAGGTAAGTATAGTATGGAAAAGTACAGTATGAAACATTCTGCCTACTTACAGCAAGTCTATGGCCATCTCGATGAATAACCGCCTCCTCTCGGACTCTTACAGTAAGAAGGATTTCCTGAAGCACTTGCAGTACACTGTTCATGAAGTCTTGCACTGAACTTAGTCAATCGCACTCAGAAATCCATTCTCTTCACAGTTCGCACTCTTGTCTAACTTATGCTCCATTGTAACTTACTAAGTGTTGCACTCTGCACTTTAACTTTTCCCACTTTTCTAACCATTTTCTAAAGCTAAAACAAACAAGTCTATTTACGTTAAAATTAGTTCAAAAATTGTCTTCTCACTCACAACTGTAAATCCTTAACACAACACACTGTTTTTTTCACTGCACAACACTGTAAATTCCCGTGTGGTCTAGTGGAGAAGTTCTTGCTGTTTAATCACTGTCAGAGTCCAAGAGTATCACTGGCAGGTGACCTAGGAGTGCGTCGCTGGGTTGTGGTGATGGCGTACCCACTGCAGACGACACTGAAGATAGACGCAAACTCACGTCGAGCGGTGACTCCACTGTGGCTGATGGGCTGGGCTGTGGCTCGGAGCATGAGGGCCTGTCTTGGGGAGGCAACGGAGTGGAGCCAGGGCTGGGCACAGCGGGGGTCACGGGCCTGAAAAAACTGTCAATCATTGATTGACGCAAGCAACGACGATTCTGATGATTGATGATGCGCTGCCTGAAAGCACGCACTTCCTCCACAAGTCCCAAGGGCCCCATCTCCCTGTCGCAGTCCGGGTGTTCCAGGTAGTCGAGAACGAACTCTAGGTGTTCCCGGAGTGCGCTCAGCTTGGGGATGGCTGGAGTAGTGTCATGCTGAGAGGAGTCCGCATCATCGTCGCCGTCCTCGTCGGAATCTTCAAGCTGGGTACTGACACCTGCAACTGAAGATGCCATCTTGATATCAGACAATGTCTGATACCCAGGATCGCCCTCGTCGTCATCCAACCACTTACGCACATCGTCCACATCAACATCGTCGCCATGCGTACGTAGACGTGCATGGAAGTCATCCACGTCAAAACCTAGGAAATCGTACTCCACATCCATTCCGAGAAGCAGACGAGACCAACCATTTTCTAGAGTCTTGACAGGGACTTCCTTCCATGCACTGGCCCAGTTGTAGATTGCAGACCTGATGTTGTAGTGGCGAAGGTTTTCCAAAGTCTGCTGGCCTCGCGTGTCCTGTCCCTCCCTGCGCTCGTCCTCGTCCTCGAGAACAACCATCACTTCGTCCAGGAACTTCCTTTGGTATAGGCGCTTTGTTGCCACGATCACTCTTTGGTCCATTGGTTGGATGAGAGCAGTCGTATTAGGTGGCAGAAACATGCACCTAATCCGGCCATTCTCAGCCACCAAGTCCTCGTCGCACGGGTGAGCAGGTGCACTGTCGAGGAGAAGGAGGGCCTTTACCTGGTCACCCGGGATTCCCAGTGTCTTCGTCTGGTAATGTATGACCTCCTTGACAAAGTGGCGGTGGAACCAGTCTTTGAAGATCTGGGCTGTAAACCATGCCTTCAAAGAATGGTACCAGACGACAGGAAGGACATCTATCACCCCACAAAGACACCGAGGCTGCTTTGTACGGTCAACAATAACGGGTTTAAGCCGGTGCATGCCGTTAGCATTGGCACAACACAAAGAAGATATCCATTGCTTGGAGAGCTTGCGGCCAGGTACACGCTTCTCCGTCTCCTCGGCTAGAGTGTTCGTTGGCAAAGAGCGATAGAATAAACCAGTTTCGTCAGCATTGTAGACTTGACCGAGAGTGAGGCCCTCCCTGTCGATCAAGCCTTTCACCTTGTGCCGAAACTCGTCAACTCCATCCTCGTTAGTGTCCAAAGCTTCGCCATGAGCTTTACGGTTGGTAAGGCCATGCCGTAACTTGAACCCGAAGAGCCAACCCTCGGATGCCTTGAAGTCTAGGACGTCGTGAAGCCTGGTGAACTTCTCAGCAGCAGCCTTCAGCTCCGTACCACGTACCATCACACCAGCAGCACGTTGCTGTCGATACCAAATCAACGTGGAGCGGTCGACTTCAGCAAACTTGGGAGTAAACATCACCTTCCTCTCCACGTTGCGTTTGCTTCTTGATGAGAAGTCAGCTGTGTACTGCATGAGTTTGTCTTGGGATCTCTTGATATTGAACAAAGTAGACCGGGCCAGGTTGAACTCGCGGAGGATGCAGGAAGAAGACCACCCTGCATCTACTTTCTCCAACATCTCCTGTTTCTTCTCCAGAGTCAACACCACTCTCTTCCTCTTCTCAGGCGGCGGGGCCATCATCACACACACAAAGGAGAGGCACGAGAGCAGCAGGAGTGCCTGCAGCAGGTAAGGCACCACCACAAAAGGGAGCACATGGGCAGCCATGACGACGAGCATGCACTCGCGACAAGAGACAGGCAGAAAGTGGGGAGGATGCAGCGGCGCTCTGTTGGACGTCGGAGGAATGACACACCACAACAAAGCTGTCCCGCGCTGCACGCGGCAAGTTCAAATTACGGGCGGGAAAAATTCTCTTTTTTTTTTCGAATTTTTTGCGGTTTTCAGACCATTTTGGGAATATTGGATCCCGGGACGATATTGTCCGGTTAGTGGGGATGTTCGGATATTGGGCGTTCGGATATTAGGGGGATTACTAGACAAAAACGAACAAAAGTTTGAGCGCCAAATGTACATTTAACTTTCAGCAGAAAGACCTTGCCAATTCAATTAATATTCATCCCCTTTATTTTCAATATTTTTCCGATTATTGCGATTATATCGGCATATGCTCCACAGGCAGGATTGCATGAAGCAGAGAAAGTTAGATTTTGGGATGATTTAATACATGTAGTGGGTGGTATGCGGGATGATGTGATAGTGATTTTGGGAGGGGACTTTAATGGTCATGTAGGTGAAGCAGCACAAGGTTATGAAGGAGTGCATGGGGGATGTGCGTATGGTCTAAGGAATGCAGAAGGGGAAAGGATACTCGAGTTTGGGGAGGCAACGGACATGATTGTGTGCAACACATATTTTAGGAAAAGAGACAGCAGGTTAATTACGTATGAGTCTGGGGGAAATAGCAGTCAGATAGATTATTTTCTGGTTAGAAGGGTCGATAGGAGGTTAGTGAGGGATGTTAAAGTTATAGGAAGTGAGGAGTGTGTGCAGCAGCACAAACTATTGATTTGTGATATGGTGCTTAATGAACAAGTGATGAAAAAGAGAACTTATGTACCTAGGAGGAAAATATGGAAGCTGAAAAACCAAGTAGTAAGGGATGCCTTCTATAGCGAGTTGAGGAGAGTGGTGGCTGAACAGGGAGCTGTAGACACAGGCGTTAATGAACAGTACAGAGCCCTGAAGAACAATTTCTTGAGAGTTACTGATGTAACATGTGGTTGGACAAGAGGACCACCAAGACATAAAGTAACTTGGTGGTGGGATGAGGGTGTAGAAGCTGCAGTTAAGGAGAAAAGAAGGCTTTGCCGGGAATGGAAGAAGGGTGGTAGCAAAGAGGAATATTTGGCTGCCAAGCGTAGGGCTAGAAGATAGGTATACAGGGCAAAGTCTGAGTCACAGAGACTATTACTTGATAACCTAAATCATGGGGAAAGGAAAAATATGATATTTAGGGTGGCAGGTCAAGTGAAGAGGGATAATTGGGATATTATAGGTGAGCAGTGTGTGAAGAATGATGAAGGAAGGGTAGTGGTGAACAGTGAGGATATTAAAGATGCATGGAGAGAGCATTATAACCGGTTATTGAATGAGGAGTTTGACTGGGACACAAAAGGTTTGGAACCAGCAAATCCAGTGTCTGGCCCTTGGCCTTTGATTGATACTGCTACTGTGAGTGAGGCAATAGGCAGGATGAGGGTGGGGAAGGCAGCAGGTGTGTCTGGGTTGACTGCTGAAATGTTGAAGGCCTCAGGTGATATAGGGGTGAGTTTAGTCACTGACCTGATAAATAGGATTATTTATGAGTTTTTTGTCCCAGATGATTGTCTGAAGAGTGTAATTGTAAATGTGTATAAAGAGAAGGGTGATGCCCAGGAAAGAGGAAATTATAGAGGTATAAAGCTTTTAGATCAGATAATGAAGGTAATGGAGAGAGTTTTAGAAGGTATGAGCTGTTTGCTGATGATACAGTATTGTTGAGTGAAGATGAATGGGAGTTGCAAGGTTTGGTGAATGAATTTGGGACAGTGTGTAGGAGGAGGAAGCTGAAAGTTAATGTAAACAAAAGTAAAGTTATGGTGTTTGAGAGGAATGAAGTCACAGAGTGTGCAGTGAGGTTGGATGGTGAGGATATGGAGAATGTGAGTGCATTCAAGTACTTGGGTAGTGTGATGAGTAAGGATGGAACTTTGGGGGATGAAGTACGTGAAAGGGTACAGCAGGGAAGGAAGGTTGTTGGCACACTGAAAGCAGTGATGAGAAATAGGGAGGTGAGTATGGAAGTTAAGAAGTCACTGCATGATGGTATTGTGATCCCTACCCTGACGTATGGAAGCGAGGCGTGGACCTTGCAAGAGGGGAACAAGTCAAGAGTGAGAGCAGTGGAAATGAGTTACTTGAGAGGAGCATGTGGAGTGACATGGAGGGACAGGTTGACGAATGAAGAAGTGAAGGAACGTTGTGGGGTAGATGTGGATGTGGTTGAAAAGATTAGGAGAAATACACTGAGGTGGTTTGGACATGTGGAGAGGATGGAGAATGAAAGACTGACTAAGAGGGTGTATGTAGGTGAGGTGGAGGGAGGGAGAGGGAGGGGTAGACCGAGGATGAGGTGGAGGGATGGAGTTGAGAGGTATTTGAGGGAGGGGGGGGTGAGTTGGGGGGAGGGGAGTCAAATGGTGGGTGACAGAGTGACTTGGAGGCGTTTTGTCTGCGGCCACCCTTTGCGGGATTAGGGCGTCGGGCTATAGATAGATAGATAGATGATTAGAGAAAGAGTGAATATTGATGAGATGCAATTTGGGATTATGCCAGGTAAGGGGACCACTGATGATATATTCATTGTTCGACAGCTTCAGGAAAAATATATTGGTAAGAGAAGGGATCTTTATTTTGCTTTTGTTGATATGGAAAAGGCGACAGAGTCCCTAGAGAGGTGGTGAAGTGGGCAATGAGAAATCTTGGGTTGGAGGAGTGGCTGGTTAGGGTGGTTATGGCTGTGTATGAGGGTGCTCACACCCAGATAAGAGTGAATGGAGATTTGAGTGATGAGTTTTCCGTGAATGTTGGTGTGCATCAGGGGTCAGTCTTGAGTCCCATGTTGTTTATCATGGTACTTGAAGCCCTCTCACATGACTTTAGAAACAGACTCCCGTGGGAGTTGTTGTATGCTGATGATTTGGTGTTGATTTCAGAGAATGAAAGGGAGGCAGAGGAAAGGTTTGGGAAGTGGAGAGATGGTATGGGGCACAAGGGTTTAAGGGTAAATGCAGATAAAACAAAAGTGATGATAACTAGGGTTGGTGGCGGTACTGTCAAAGACGAGGGAGAGTGGCCATGTGCAGTTTGCCACAAGGGCGTGGGAAGTAATTCCATCTTGTGCGGTGTGTGTGATAAATGGGTGCATAAGAGATGTAGTGGTATCAGAGGTAGACTGCGAGATAATGCTGATTTTATGTGTACGGCGTGTCGGGGTGAGCAGGTGGAGATTGTCAGACGTGAAAGGATTGAACTTGCTGGTGAATCTCTTGAGTGTGTGGAAGAGTTTTGTTATTGTGCTGGAGGTGGGGCTGGAGCTAGCTGTGTGGCCAGGGTGAGAAGTGGGAAGAAGTTCAGGGAGCTCTTGCCTCTCATGACATTGAGAGGACTCTCCCTACGTGCTAAGGGGTCTTTGTATGTAGCATGTGTTAGAAGTGTAATGCTGTATGGTAGTGAGACCTGGGCAGTGAAGGAGGAAGATAGTCGCCGGCTCAGACGTACAGAAACGACAATGATTAGGTGGATGTGCAGTGCGTCCCTGCGTCCAAGGCCTGGAGGGGCTGGGTTTATGATGGAAGAGTTGAGAGGTAGGATGGGACTTGAGTGTATTGGTGTTGTGATGAGGAGGGGTAGATTGAGATGGTTTGGACATGTGGAGAGGATGGGGGATGATAATTGAGTGAGGAAGGTGAGAAGTGTTAATATTGGGGGTGGGGTTATGAGGGGTAGACCGAGAAAGACATGGGATGAGGTCATTAAGTGTGACCTCAGGGTTAAGGGACTGAACAGGGAGGCTGCAATGGATCGTGCAGCATGGAGAGCCGCCATTAGGTGACCAAGGCCGACACATGCAAGCATGTTGGAGCCTTTAAAAACGAAAACGAAAGAACTCTCTAATTAGTAAAGTTTTTAATTATGAATTTGGAAAGTATGGGGTTGTGTTGTATTTGAAAAGTGTTTAAAATTAAGTTGTAACAATAAAGTAGTGTATTCTCAAAATGTAAAAAAATTAGAAAAGTGGTCTACATTAATATTAACCCGCCGTGTGCCGGCAGACTTTGGACCCTCATGGAGCCGTGGTGCCAGCCAATTTTCAACTTTTTTTTTTTTTCCCTAGATAGGTTAGAAATGATGAGAAAACATGGAGAACAACCATAAAGTACTCACAGAAGCCATTTACAGTGTAGGTCAATTTTTAGGTCAATTCCCCTTGAGCAGACGGCTGAAAACTTCGGAGTAATGCCCATAGACTTCACCGCCCACCGCCGCCACAGAGCAAGAGGAGGCTGAAGCCGTGCAATTTCTTCATTGGTAACTGCTATTAGAGCCAAGGACACTCTTGCTGGGTATATAGATGATACAGGAAGTGTCCCCAAGCATAGTTATGTATGTTGGCGCATTATGACAAGCGAGTGAGTGAGTTGGATTGCTCATATAATGAGTGTAATGAATGTTATTCTACGTTTCTGAGGTAGAAAGTCTGTGCCCACATGCATTATACTGTACATTATATTTGTTTTCCACATAACTTAAAATTCTTTTCATAGGCTACGCACTCTTGGTGTTTTTTCTCTCACACTCAACGCACTGCTGTTCTCTTTTCTCGCACAGCAAGATTTTCGCGCAATATCCTTTCATTTAGTATATTTTCTCGCACACACACACACACGCATGCATACTAACTTATTTTATTTTACTTACTATTATAATACTAACACTATAGTCGCGGCACACAACTCTGAGGTTGTCATTATTGTACTTGTTTTTTTTATGCTAGGAAGAAGGAACCAAAGGCCATGAGCCCACAAAACTGTTCCTTCCAAGAGAATGACAAAAAACAAGAGAGAGACAAATTCAAGATCCGATCATTTCGAGATGCCTGGACACACTGTGTTTGAAAGACTGGAGATCATAGCTAGCAGGAAATACAGACAGAGGGAGACAGTTCCAGAGCTGACCTGTTGCATAAATGAAGGACTGGGAGTGACGGTTAACTCTTGCATTAGAGTGTTGGACAGAAAAGGGATGAGAGTTTGCTGCTAAACGGGTGCTATGCACCCGTCGTAGAGATGGAGGGATGCAAGCAGACAGTTCAGAGGAGCAGTGACCATTGAAGTAGCGATAGAAAAGAGATAAAGATGCAACAGTGCAGTGACGAGACATAGGTTGAAGGGAGCCAGTAAGAGGAGGAGAGTTTATGAGACGAAAAGCCTTTGACTCCACCCTACTGAGAAGAGCTGTATGTGGGGAGCCTCCCCACACGTGAGAGTTGTACTCTACACAGGGGCGGATAAAACCCGTGTATAAAGTCAACAACTGTGTAGGGGTAAAGAAGGAATGGAGTCGGCTTAGCACACGTAATCTCTTGGAAGAAGATTTTACAAGAGATGCAATATGATCTTTCCAAGACAAGTCCCGAGTGAATGAAACCCCAAGCATATTCAAGGGTGATGCAGGATTAAGCTGAATATTATTAAACATTAAAGGGTATAATATGGTGTGAAATCGGATGCAGTTTTGAATGATAGGTTGCCAGGGCACGATAATAAAAACCTCAGAATCCTGCCTCGTGACTATAGTTTCTTATCATATTACACTTACTTATAAGATAATTATCATTACATATTACAGTTACAGGATATACATTTCACTTGCATCTTTTTTTTCCACTCTTCATATGTTCAGTTAGTAGTGGAAGAGGGTGTGATATTCCTCAAAGCAGGGAGTGATACATAAACCCACGTCATACTCAGCGCACTGGTAGCATGAGTCAGAAGGTGGCTGGTCTTTAGGCCATATACTTAGTCTTTCTTGGCGATGCTGTTTCATCATCACTGCTTGTTTCCACGTCTGGTTGAACGTAATCTTTATCAGCCACATCGTTGTCTATTGGTGAATCACTTTCACCATCATGAGGGACAAACAAAAGGGCATCAGTCTCAGGCTGGGAAAGACCATGGTGTGACATGATGTTCACACAAGCAGTGACAAAGTAGGACTGAGGAGCGGGCCTCCCACGCTTCACGGGAGTGGCCTGGGTGACTCAGTGTGGGTTTAGATGCAGGAAGGGTGTGTGCGTGTCCATGCCAGTCATCTCCCACCAAATTTGAAAATTCTTGTGTTGACACCTCTTGCGATTAAAGACTGTACAGGTATGGCTTTGGCATTGTCTGCAGAAGTAGGCACCGCTGTACCTGTACGGCTCCAGCACTTGGCGGGATAATATTGATATAAATTCAAGACAAAAAGCATTAATCACACGGCACTCAAGGTACAAGCTATACCTCCAGTTCCCATCCATGATTCAGCTCCTGCCAGTGAAGACAGTCAGGAGGATGATTCACTGTTCCTTGATGATGACCCTTAAGATAATGGGTAATGATTCTGAAGGATTTGCTCACCAGGTGCTGAATGATGATAAACACTCGGCAAGTCGGGGGAAGAGTCAGGTGAGCTAAGCGAGTCGGAATGGTTACGTAAGAAAATAATTTGTTTTTATTGCATATGAGTTTTACTGTGTCCAAGTCTTGCTTAAATTTCACTGTGTTATACAATGAATTATGCATAATGAGAAAGTCTGTGGAAACCAGAGTCAAAGAGAATGTTCTGAGATGGTATGGTCATGTGGAGAGAATGGATGACAGTAGACTTGTGAAAAAGGTATATCTGAGCGAATTGGAAGGAGGGAGGAGGTGAGATACGCCAAGGAGAAGGTGGAGCAATATGGTGGATGAGTGTGTAAGGAAGAGAGGTATGGAAGTCGGTGAGGCAAGGGGACTGACAAGAGATTGAGCTGGCTGGATGAGTGTTGTGAGAAGTGCATGATCAAGGATTTGGCACCCCTTTTTAATGTGACACTGTTAAGATTGACTCTATTGGATACGTTTATATGAAGCTACAGAATGTGGTGAATGTTTTTGACATATCAGATAGAGCCAGGATCCTGGGGCTTGAATGATGAGTGAATAGAAGCGTGGATTGGGCAGACTTGGGCTGTCTGGACGTTCCAATTCTACACCTTGCCCATGGGTGGAAAAGGAGGCCCAGATGATGATGCAATTAATTATTTATAGTGGCATTTGAGAATTGTGGTAGGTGGTGGTGACCATCATCCTCTCACTTGATGTAGTGCTGCCTACTCCTTCCTTAGCCTTTATCATTCTTTTTCTGTGCCTGCCCTCCTCTCTTCCTATTTCTCCCATCTTTCCTGTCACTTCTTATTGCTTTTCTTTCATTTACAGGTGGCTTTACATCGAGTGACAAGCCTAATGGTTTCCTGTAAGCCAAGAAACCATTTACAACGCTGGGTGGTAACCATATAACCAAACCATACGTACTCCCTACGTGTCAGCAAGTGGGTTGGTGGAGGGTTAGTGCCCCTCCCCATAAAACAACTAACTTAAAGTCAAATGGCCACCTCTTACAAGATTATGGCATCTGGCAGTAGGTAGGTACTGTAGGTAGCTAGGCATTTGAGAAACGATAAGAGGCAAATGGGATATTGCCACGAGTTAGTAGGAACTGGTGGAGTGAAGCAGGATGATGGCCATGATGCTTTTCATGTATGAAAATATCATCTTGTGTGTGTTACATACCATATGGCCTTTCTCAAGTCTAAAACTTGCTAAAATTATACGAGTTGTGCAGCAGACTACTTATACTATTATATGAGAGAATAATTTGGATTTAGAGGTAAATGTGAGTGGATACTGCCGTGAGTCAGAAGGAATACGGCTATTTGCAAGTACAGGTAACTCGCACGGAACACGTGGGTTTCGTTCCTACCGTGCCGTGTTAGGTGCGAAATCACGTATATTTAAACTACTCCGTATTTTGCTCCCTAGACCCCCCAAATGTGTTGTTTTGCTGTTATCTGTCACTGGTAATCACTAGAAAGCACTTTAAGTGTTTAGAAGGTTTATTTAATGTTATAACTCACAAATACAGTACTCCACAGCGAAACTTCAACACACAAATACTGCACGTAAACACAAGGAAACATTCCGACGCCGATGATAGGTAATCATATAAATCAGGTTAACTGGTACCAGTGCTTTAACTTACAAGTACATACCAGAACAGTACATTTTTAACTTAGAAATGTAGTATTGTGATATCGAATGATTTCAGTACATAATCTGTTAGGAATGGCTGGAAAAAAAAAAAAATGTTATGAATACATTTTCACCTTTTTGATATACGTTTATGGTAGTTTCGAGTTATTTTTTACGTTATCGTTGTGCCCATGCTTGGAAAAGGGAGCGAAAGAGTTGAATTTTCAGTCCTAAATGAGAAAACTGTACGTCCTCCAAGGCTAGACTCTGCCACGGGAGAGTAAAGTGGAGGGTCAGTCCGATTAGCAATGATGAAGTTGTGTCACAACTTCCAGCTCCCACACCACGAGAATGGGTAAAAATAGAATCGTAATGCAGTTTCAGAACTAACATTAAGTCTAATTATTACGAATACAGATACAAAGCAGAAATAAATACGTTTACAGACGGGGAAAACGTACTTCTTCCGTCATAACATGTTCATCTTTCTCTATCATTTTACGTTCATCTTTATCATTTTACTTTATTTTTGCAACATATATTGCTATCTCGTAAACAGGGTGGTTGTTTGTGTTTTGCAAGGGAGGAAAAACATTGTATTTTCTGTCTGGGTCGAGATAATGGGTGTAACTATGTGTGGTTAGGCATGGCCACGAGCAAGAAAATCGTACATCCACTCATCACGATAGCAGATGGTGAACTGACTGATGATACATGAGAGGGTGAAGTCAAGGTCAGTCTCATGTCCCAGATTTTCGTTCACTTCCCGAAAGTTTTCACAGTTTTCTACACGTTGCATTGCATCAAATGATCCAAACCTTTACAGCAAACCTGAGCAAATAGGTAAAGATACCAAGACAAAAATGTATTTTTTTCTTATTATAAGTCTTTAACGAACAAACAAAAAAGGCAATATTCCGATGCCGATCATGGGTAATCACATAAATCAGGTTAACTGGTTTCAAGGCTTTATTTAATGCTTTAATTGCTTATAAGTACATACCAGAACAGTAAATATTTAACTTACAAATACAGTACTGTAGAAAAGCAGTACAGTAAGAGTTTAACGAACAAACAAAAAAAGGCAATATTCCGACGCCGATCATGGGTAATCATATAATTCGGGTTAACTGGTTACAAGGCTTTATTTAATTATTTAACTTTACTTAAGTGCTTACAAGAACAGTACATACGAGAACAGTAAATATTTAACTTACAAATACTGTACAGTACTGTGGAAAAAACGAACAAATAAAAAAGGCAATATTCTGACGCCTATCAGGTAAACTGGTTATAAGACTTTATTTCTTGCTTTAACGTTATTTAATAGTATTTTAAGTTGCACATAAACTTACCAGAACAGTACAGTACTGTAAATATTTAACTTATAAATACTGTGCTACTGTACTCGGGAATGTCTTACTGAATAATTTCCCGCCTAGATCGTCACGTAATCAAAACAAACCACACGCTGTGGTGACGTTCGAGGATTTGATCTTTCAAAGGCCTCTCCTGCGTTAATTTGTAGTTTTCATAAGGGTTCTTTAATCTTACGTTGTCTTATATGTATCCCAGCCCTTACCGTGTATAATTGCGAGCGCGTTCCGTGAGATCGTGTTCCGTGCGAGTTACCTGTACACAAAAATCGTGAGTTTGGCAGAAATCGAATTTGGCATGGTATGGCCCAAATAAAGTAAACGCTAAACTTGGGTACCCACTGTATATGTATTATACCATTTGATTATTGTAGTGAATGTATAATTCAGTACAGTACTGCAATGGTAGTGAAAACAGTTGCTGACGCTACAGTGAAAACCAGTTGGTGCAATCCGGACTAATATAAGATGTAGTGCGAAAAGTCAGGGTTGGCAGGGGGAAGTCCAGATATCTCTTTTTTCGGAATGGCTTGGGCCCCAATTAGTCCATTGTAGTGAGGTTTTACTGTACTTGAAATGAGACAGTTATACACTAGTGAAATGAGAGTCTTAGTGCTAATGTATGGCAAGTGGCATATGTTACAAGAATATGGTTAACAAAATGTACACATTCAATTTCAGGAATGAAATGGAATAACAAAATTTAAGCTGTGAATTTTTTATTGTTACCGCAGTCACAGTAAGTTTATAATCATTATTGTCGATGGCTGCTGGAATTTTAGAGCAAGCCTTATGTTATGTTTCAGAAGTTCTGTATGTGAAATAAATTGCTTCATATTCATGAAAATTTGTTTGCATCATTATAGTGTAGCTTGCGGTTAATGGGAATTATATACGATCCCTTTAGTCAGAGAGTTGTCTTGTAAGCTGAATGGTGCTGCTGGCAGTAGCTGGAATGAAATACAAACATTGTCTTCATATTGAAGGGGTTAATGACAGTCTGACTGCAGTTAATGTAAACTGTGTTCATATTAAGATTATTGCATGCAAAATAATGGTAAGGTCCAATGTATAAAATAAGCATTAAGGAAGAAGTGCCTCGAATCTTCCTCTGCCATCTAGAATACGGCCCATAGCGCTCCTCAATGACCCCCAGATGTCTACCACAGGTTCATCAGCACCGGAGGAAGCTACCAATTGGCGGAAGAAGAGACGCCGCATCCTCACCATAAGGGACAAGATCAAGTTGTTGCGGAAAGTTGATCACGGTGCTTCTATCAAAGAGGTAGCCAGACTGTATAATGTTTCAGTCTCAACTGTTTATGTCTTAAAGGCACGGAAGTCTAGGCTACTTAACTTTTATGCCCAGTCTAAGAATCGAAAACGTATGTATGTAACAAATGTTCACCCACCAAAGAAGGTTCAGTCAGTGAGTCTTGATGAAGCCTTAATGAAATGGTTCAGGATGAAGCACAGAGAGCGAGTGTGCATTACAGACCCAATGTTGATAGAACAAGCTAAGTTGTTTCATGAAAAACTTGGTGTTAAGGGTAAATGTGATTATACCAATCGATGGCTGCACAGATTTAAAGTGAGGCATGGAATTGACTTTCATACTGTGAGTGGAGAGGGGCATCTCACAGATGTGGAGGCAGCCAATAAATTCGTGTGCGAGTTTGGGAAATATATAATCAAGGAAAAACTGTCACCTGAACAGATATACAATGCAGGAGAAACCACTTTGTTCTGGAAGTGCATGCCAAGAAGTTTCTTATGTACAGAGGATAAGGAAAACCCAATTGAAAATAAAGATAGGGTAATGGTTTTAGGTTGCTCTAATGCAGCAGCAACACACAGATGCACTCCCCTTGTTGTTGGTGAAAATTTCCTTCCTCAGCCATTTTATGAAATGACCAAGTTACCTGTTCATTACAGGACTAACAAAAATAGTTGTGTAACAAAGAAAATAACTCTGGAATGGTTTAAGCATCACTTTGTTCCAGAGGCACGCACACACTGTACATCCATTGGGTTGGACAGGCACTGCAAAATTATTTTAATACTGGATAGTTGCTCTGCCCACCCAAGTGCTGATCTGTTGGTGAAAGATAATGTATATGCAACTTTCCTTCCTTCTACCTGTAACTCACTAATAATACCACAAAACCAAGGTATTTTGACATCCTTAAAGTGCCATTATCGAAACAAATTTCTCAGGAAGCTCCTCATTGATGTAGACAAGGGTAAGAGCCTTGAGGAGGCCCAGAAGAATTTCAGCATGAGGAATGTTGTGTATGCCATAAAAAATGCTTGGTTAGATGTGCCTCAGTCCATTCTGAAGACTGCCTGGTATAAACTGTGGCCATCCCTGGTGTTTGAGGATGATGACTCCGACCTTGACTTTACTGGATTTAAGCCTGACCATAAACAGGATTTAATCAGTGGCTTGTTGGATTATGCTAAGGAGATGCAACATACCAGTGCAAAAGATGTTATTAACAAACTGAAGGAAAGTGAACTGAAAGAGTGGATGAATGTAGATGAGGGTGTTCTGTTACATCACAAGAACACTGACTTAATGGAATGTGCTAAGGAGATGCAGCTACCTAGTGCAAAGGTGGTGATCAACAAAATGAAGGAGAGTGAACTTAGAGAGTGGATGGTGAAAGGTGAGGATGTTCCAGTTGTTCATCACACTAATAATGAAATACATATAATAAAGTCAAGTAAACAGCCAAAGAAAGAAGATAATGATGAAGAGAAGAGGAAGAACAATATGGCAAAGAAAAAAGTACCAGTTGACAAGATGATATACCACACAAGAAAATTACTGGAGGGAATGAAACAGAGGACTCTTTTCACAGACGGTGAAATTAAATTCATAGATTCTCTGCAGTCCAAGCTGAGCCAGCTGAGAAGTAGTTGTAGTTCTGGAGCAAGGGAACAGAAAATGAAGAGGAAGAAGCGAGAGGCATATATAAGGGGTTGTGCAACATAAGGTGCTCTCATGGCAAATCATAAAATGCCACAAAATGGATTCAGAGTTCAGCAATATTCTTCCAACCTTAACTTTTTCAATTTCATGGTTAAACTGTTCATTTTTTTTTTTCTAGGAAAGAGTTTTGAGTTTAGATTGTGATTCTTATAATATTTTGGCCATATCTATGAAATTAATTTTCTATCTATCTATTGCCAGACGCCTCAATCCCGTTTGGGGTGGCCACAAACAAATCGCCTCCAAGTCACCCTGTCCCCCGCCATTTCACTGCCCTGCTCCCAACTCACACCCCCCTCTCTCATATACCTCTCCACCCCATCCCTCCATCTCATCCTCGGCCTCCCCCTCCCTCCTTCCCCCTCCACCCCACTCACATACACTCTCTTTGTCAGTCTTTCACCCTCCATCCTCTCCACTTGGCCAAACCACCTCAGTGTGTTCCTCATAACACTTCCTATCACATCCACATCCACACCACAACGCTCCTTTATATCCTCATTCGTCAGCCTGTCTCTCCATGTGACTCCACAGGCTCCTCTTAAATAACTCATTTCCACTGCTCTCACTCTTGACTTGTGTCCTTCCAACAACGTCCAAGCTTCACTTCCGTACGTTAGAGTTGGTATCACAATACTGTCATGTAGTAACTTTTTCACTTCCATGCTCACTTCCCTGTTTCTTATCACTGCTTTCAAAGAACCAGCAACCTTTCTTCCCTGCTGTACCCTTTCAAGCACTTCACCCTCCAAACCTCCATCCTTACTCATCACACTACCCAAGTACTTATACGTACTCACATTTTCCAATTCCTCACCATCCAACCTCGCTGTACATTTACTGACTTCACCTCTCTCAAAGACCATCACTTTACTCTTCCCTACATTCACCTTTAGATTCCGTTTCTTACACACTCTCCCAAACTCATCCACCAAGCCTTGCAGCTCCCCTTCGTCTTCACTCAACAACACAGTATCATCTGCAGACAACAGTACAGGGAGTTTCCAAACACTATCCTCTCTCACCAGGGCCACTCCAACATCCACTGCCCTACCTTTGTACCTCTTTTATTACCCCATCCATGTACAGATTGAACAACCATGGAGACATGACACATCCCTGTTTCAACCCAACTTTCAAAGAGAAAAATTCACTTAGTTCACCCTCTACACGCACTGCAGCCTTCGCACCATCGTACATACTCTTCACAGCATTCAACAACTTCCCATCTACTCCATATATTCTTAACACTTTCCACAGTCCTTGTCTATCCACCCTGTCATATGCTTCCTCCAAATCCATGAAAGCCGCATACAACTTCTTTCCCTTCTCTAGAAACTTTTCCACTAAAGATCTAAGAATGAATATCTGATCTACACAACCTCTTCCCTTCCTAAAGCCTCCCTGTTCTCCTCCAACTAATTTCTCTGTTCTTTCTCTAACTCTGTCAATAAGTATCCTACCATACACTTTTCCTATTATACTAAGAAGACAAATGCCCCTATGATTACCACACACTTCTTTTTCCCCCTTTTCCTTTGTACAAGGGAATAATTATTCCTGACTTCCAATCCTCCGGGACTCTACCTTCCTCCCTGGCCGATCTGCACATCTTCCACATCCATTCTACTACTATCTCTCCCCCATGCTTCAGCATTTCACCACACACTCCATCAATTCCTGGGGCTTCCCCCAATTTAACTTTCTTCATTGCTTCCACAACTTCTATCCTACTGATTTCTTCCTGTCTTCTCACCTCCCTCCTTCTCCCAGCCATTCCCCAGCCACTTATACTCACATTACTTCCATCCTCTATGTTCAACAATTCCTTAAAGTGTTCTCTCCATCTGCTCACTTTTTCTCCCTTCTCCACTTGTAATCTACCATTTTTATCTTTCACTCCTCTGCTAACTTCGCTTCCACCCTGTCTTACTCTTTTCACCTCTTTCCAGAACATTTTCTTACAGTCCCTCCACTTTACACTCAAATTCCTTCCAAATTCCTCATCCACTCTCTTCTTACTCTCTCTTACTAATCTTTTCACCTCTCTCTTTCTTTCTGCATATAACTCTCTCTTCCGCCTCTCAACTTCTTCCACGCCCCTATTTCTCATCCATTCATTGTATGCTTTCTTCTTTTGTGCCACAGCCTGTCTCACCTCTTCAGTCCACCACGCTGTTCCTTGCACCCCCCTCCGTCTTCTCTTCCTTCCACACACCACATCACATGCTGCACATATTTCTTCTGTAAATATCCTACACACACCTTCCACGTCTCCCATCTGCTCCAATTCATATTTGCCCAATTGTTCCTCCACTTCTCTCTTATACTCTGCCTTTTTCTCATCCTCTTGTAACCTTTCCACTCTCCTTGCAACTACTCCTTCCTCTCGTCTTTCCCTTCTTCTATTCCTCCATCTTACTTGAATTCTAATTCTGGCCACCACCACATAGTGGTCAGAAAGTCCACTCCCCCAACCTCTAGAAGCTCTTGCATCCATTACACATCTTCACATCCTTTCATCCACACACACATAATCAATCATTGCCTTCCTGTCATTATTAATTTTAATAATATATATTTTTTTATTTTGCTGAACTTTCAACCCATTTTCTGGCAAAACTTGATTGCTAAAGCAAAAAACAACATTGATTGGAATGAAAATAAGTACCATTAAACAATATGAATGTGCTGTGGCTCCCCCAAAAAGGTCGTTTACCATTATTGCTATAAAATGACTTCACAACAAAACCACTGTTTTCACTAATTCCTGAGCACCCAGGAACACTTTCATCACTATCACCAGCACGACGGGACATTGTTACCCCAGTAATCACACACAAAACTCTATAAAAGTTGAAAAAGATGGCTTTAAAACAGCAAGAATTCTTTTTTACGTGCTACAAACAGAGCACAAAGGTAGGGACCGACAAATGGCACAGCAAAAACTCCCACCAAACACATCGCCATGTACGGCCAGCCAATCAGTAAGCGAGGCTCATGGCCTGGCTACATTCTCATTGCCCACAACCAACATGCGTACACATCCAAGATGCGCTTCTCCACTGCTGGGTGAATGGCTAGTAGCTAGCACAAGGATGATGTACTGTGCTTTTTCTTTTTAAGGACTTTCAAGCATACTTCTAGTGGCGGAAGGTGTTCTTATCCATGACCACATGATAGAGTATGGGTGAAAATAGTGTTATCCAACAAAAATGCATTTTCCGGCCAGTTGTCTGTTCTTCCATCGTGTGGCCTCTCAAATAAACTAGTGACGTAAAGAGAATTGAGAGTGAGGAGACAGGGTGTGTTTGGAAGGCAGTAAACAGTAACTGTCAGTCTCACAATACTCAGTATGTGGTTTAAGCATGGCTGCTATAGTCCACACATTTAATGGTAGATGACAAGCTTACTTCTTTTTGGTGGCATTACATTATATCAAAAAGTCTCCAGTCACCTCTTGGGGCTTAACTCTATGGAAGCCTGTCTGTCCTTTGGCTTCTCTAAGCACTAAGCCACCAGGCAGCTGTTTAGTAAATGGAGGAACATGATGATGCTGGTCTGTAATGCGTCAACTGGTGTTGGTTCACTTAAGGCTGGGTTAGATGCGATTCATGCTATTTTGAGAAGCTACCAGAGAATTGGTTCTCAAACAAGGGAACCTAATTCCCTCTAGCACCTGTTTTAAAACTACAGTGGGTTGAGTGAGTGTTAACTGCTGAACATTGCCAGTGACTCACCACGCATATCATGTGGTTGCTGGATGCAGTGAGAAAATTGATTCATTTGCATTGTGGAGTATGGCAACTCATTTCCAGCATAACCGATGCTGAGGAGTTGGTGCCACTGGAATGTGAGTTGGAGCCTGATGCTGTATGCTACACACATGGGCCTGATAAGAATTGATTCTGGAATTGTAATTATTGTAATCAGCATAGATTGTGGCTCTGCTGTCAAGGAGAGATGTTAATAATAGCTGAGAAGTATTCAGTACTGTTTATATTTTATTTATTGAACTTTTTTTCTTTAAATGGATGAAAACTAAATTTATTTCCAAAATATATTATTCTTAAAAAGTATGGTAACTCCTTACTCTTAAATTACTGAATAAACAACATTCATTTGTTTCTTGTGTTCTCAGTTTGTTACAGTAAATTACACATAAACCAATGCTATCAAGGAGTGGGTTCACCGAGTTGTTCTACCCCTATGACTGTATGTTTACTGTGGAAAATTGATTGCAGTGATTCCACTGGCACTGACAATTGGAACTGTTGTTTCTGAGTTTGTTGGTTCTTGTCTGGCCCTAGCACTAAGTGTGTTATTGAGGCTAGCACAAGATGATTTTGTTCAGTTGGGAGAAAATGTAGCAATGTAATCTATCTGTTTGTTGCCAAATGCCTTAAGTCTGTAAGGGGTGGCCACATACAAACTGTTTTCATGTTCCTCTGCCCTCTGCCATTTGGCTGCCCTGCCTCCAAGTCATACTCCTCTCCCTCAGATATCTCTCCACTCATACCTTCCATTGGATTGTAGTAGTCAGTCTTTAAAACTACTTCCAGTAACTGTATTGTCACAATTGATACACATAGGAATTAACTGGGTGGCCCATATATTATGCTCCTCTTCCACCCTGCCAGGTGATATCTTGTGTGTTGTGGGAACAGCTTACTTACTGTTTACAGTCCATGTACTTAGGCAAACCTCAAACAGTTGTATTTACCTCAGAGATACCCAGCTCACCTAAATGAAAACTCCTTTATTCTTGTGACTCATTTTTTGTCTTATTCTGGCTGTCTCTAGAAAAGTATATTCAGCTTTGGGGAGAGTTTTTGAATTGCAAGAATTACATAATAGTCTTCATTTACCCCTGTACTACGACAGGTCTCACAAAAGCTAATTGTAATTGTTTGGAGGAACCAAGAATAAATAATAAAATATTTAAGGATTGAAGGGGTTAAGAAAGTGAAGTTACATGGTGAGACACACATACCGTACAAATCAGGAAGTGAAGACGCATTGTGGGATTGATGTGGATATGATTGAAACTGTTAAGAAAAATACTCTTGAGATGGTTTGGACATGTGGAGAGGATGGAGAATGAGAGAATGACTAGAAGAGTGTGTGTGAGTGAGTGAGGTGGAGTAAGGGAGAATGGGGAGATCAGGGATGAGATGGAGTGATGGATTGTAAAGATAATGAGAGACAGTTGTGAGTTGTTGAGAGGGCAGCCAAATGGCAGAGGACAAGGTGATGTGGAGGCATTTTGTATGTGGCCAACCCTTATAGCATTAAGGCATCTGTCAGGAGATAGAAAGAAGAAAGAGGAGAAAATGAGAAGGAAAAGAAGTGTTGATAAAAGCAGTGATCACTACAGGTTCTGTATCCCCTTCAGCAGACAAAGTCACAAGCCGGTCATGTCAGTCACCCACCACTGTCTTCCCCGTCACTCTCACTCTTAGTCTGTCGTGCTTGTTTCTTCCGTGACCTAATAGGATATGCAGTGGCCTTGGCTTTGTGTGCTGAGGGATTCTGATAACTGCTTATGTATGTACAGTACAGTTGATTCCATACCTCTGTGTACAAGCTAACATTTCAGATAATAAATTTTCAGTAATAGTATCTTTAAGAGTACAAACTATCAATTAAGCCAGGGGATATCTTATGTATATATTGAAACTAATGCCAGACAGTTTTATTTTGCATAGGTAAGACATCCCTGGTTTGAAGGTTTATGTACAGTCTTATCATTCAACCTAAGGACATCATCTTATTTGAGATTCAGCTCCAAGTCCAACCATAATCTGATCAAAGTTTTCATGTCTATTATGTAGGCGGTAAGGTATGCATATATACAGTATAGTTATATATATATATATATATATATATATATATATATATATATACTGTATATACCTAACCTCCTGTGTAATAGATATGAAAGCTTGGTTGGGGTTTATTGCTCATAGAATGCCACTCAGGGATGAGTGAGGCTGGTCACTCTCATCTTAAATGTCAGGACCAACTTGCCTAGCCCCAGGCTCCTATGCTCCTCTTGGGGCAACATAGGATTGGACGATGGATATATATATATATATATATATATATATATAATATCTATCTATAGCCCGACACCCTAATCCCGCAAAGGGTGGCCGCAGACAAAACACCTCCAAGTCGCTCTGTCACCCACCATTTGACTACCCTCCCCCAACTCACCCCCTCCTCCATCATATACCTCTCAACTCCATCCCTCCACCTCATCCTCGGTCTACCCCTCTCTCTCCCTCCCTCCACCTCACCTACATACACCCTCTTAGTCAGTCTTTCATTCTCCATCCTCTCCACATGTCCGAACCACCTCGGTGTATTTCTCCTAATCTTCTCAACCACATCCACATCCACCCCACAATGTTCCTTCACTTCTTCATTCATCAATCTGTCCCTCCATGTCACTCCACATGCTCCTCTCAAGTAACTCATTTCCACTGCTCTCACTCTTGACTTGTTCCCCTCTTGCAGGGTCCACGCCTCACTTCCATACGTCAGGGTAGGGATCACAATACAGTAATCACTCTAATATCCGGACGCCCAATAACCGAACATCCGCACTACCCGGACATAATCGTCCTGGGATCCAACATTCCCAAAATGGTCCGAAAACCCAAAAAAATAAAAAAATAAAACAATTTTTTCCCTTCCGTAATTTGAACTTACCGCGCGCGCCGCGGTAGAGCATTGTTTTGGCGCGTCATTCCTCCGACGTCCAATAGAGCGCCCCTGCATCCTCCCCACTTTCCGCCTGTCTCTCGCCGCGAGTGCATGCTCGTCGTAATGGCTGCCCACGTGATCGCTTTTGTGGTGGTGCCCTACCTGCTGCAGGGCCTCCTGCTGCTCTCGGGCCTCCTCTTAGCGTGTGTGATGATGGCCCCGCCACCTGAGAAAAGGAAGAGAGTGGTGTTGACTCTGGAGAAAAAGAGGGAGACATTGGAGAAAGTAGATGCGGGGTGGTCTTCCGCATTCTCTGCAAGTTTAACCTGGCCCAGTCTACTTTGTTCGATATCAAGAGGTCCCGAGACAAACTCATGCAGTACACGGCTGACTTCTCGTCGAGAAGCAAACGTAACGTGGAAAGGAAGGTTATGTTTACCCCCAACTTTGCAGAAATCAACCGATTCACGTTGATTTGGTATCGACAACAACGTGCTGCTGGTGTGATGGTACGTGGAACAGAGCTGAAGGCTGCTGCTGAGAAGTTCGCCAGGCTTCACGACGCCCTAGACTTCAAGGCATCCGAGGGTTGGCTCTTCGCATTCAAGTTGCGGCATGCCCTTACCAACCGTAAAGCACATGGCGAAGCATTGGACGCTAACGAGGATGGAGTTGACGAGTTTCGGCACAAGGTGAAGAGCTTGATCGACAGGGAGGGCCTAACTCTTGGTCAAGTCTACAATGCTGACGAAACTGGCCTATTCTATCGCTCGCTGCCAACGAACACTCTAGCCAAGGAGACGGAGAAGCCTGTACCTGCCCACAAGCTTTCCAAGGAACGGATATCTGCTTTGTGTTGTGCCAGTGCTAACGGCATGCACCGGCTTAAGCCCGTTGTTGTTGGCCGCGCAAAGCAGCCTCGGTGCCTTCGTGGGGTGATGGATGTCCTTCCTGTCGTCTGGTACCATTCTTTGAAGGCATGGTTCACAGCTGTGATCTTCAAAGACTGGTTTCACCGTCACTTTGTCAAGGAGGTCATTCATTACCAGCCGAAGACACTGGGAATCCCGCGTGACCAGGTAAAGACCCTCCTTCTACTTGACAATGCACCTGCCCACCCTTGCGACAAGGACTTGGTTGCTGAAAATGGCCGTATTTGGTGCATGTTTCTGCCACCTAATACGACTGCTCTCATCCACCAATGGACCAAGGAGTGATCGTGGCAACAAAGCGCCTATACCGTCGGAAGTTCCTGAACGAGGTGATAGTTGTTCTCAAGGACAAGGACGAGCGCAGGGAGGGACGGGACACATGAGGCAAGCGGACTTTGGAAAACCTTCACCACTACAACATCAAGTCTGTGCTGTACAACTGGACTAGTGCATGGAAGGAAGTCCCTGTGAAGACTCTGGAAAATGGTTGGTCTTGTCTGCTTCTCGGAACGGATGTGGAGTACGATTTTCTAGGCTTTGACGTGGATGACTTCCATGCACGGCTACGTACGCATGGCGACGATGTAGATGTGGACGATGTTCGTGAGTGGTTGGATGATGACGAGGGCGATCCTGGGTATCAGACGTTGTCTGATATCGAGATCGCGTCTTCGGTTGCAGGTGTCAGTACTGAACTTGAAGATTCCGACGCTGAAGGCGACGATGATGCGGACTCCTCTCAGCAGGACACTACTCCAGCCATCCCCAAGCTGAGCGCACTCCGGGAACATCTAGAGTTCGTCCTAGACTACCTGGAACACCCGGACTGCGACAGGGAGATGGGGCCCTTTGGACTCGTGGAGGAGGTGCGTGCTTTCAGGCAGCGCATCATCAATCGTCAGAATCGTCGGTCATTGCGTCAATCAACCATTGACAGTTTTTTCAGGCCCGTGACCCCCACTGTGCCCAGCCCTGGCTCCACTCCGTTGCCTCCCCAAGACAGGCCCTCATGCTCCAAGCCACAGCCCAGCACATCAGCCACGATGGAGTCACCGCTCGACATGAGTTTGCGGCTGTCTTCAGAGTCCTCTGCAGTGGGTACGCCATCACCACAACCCAGCGATGCACCCCTAGGTCACCTGCCAGTGATACTCTCGGACTCTGACAGTGAATAAACAGCAAGAACTTCTCCACTAGACCACACGGGAATTTTGAGTGTTGTGCAGTGAAAAAAACAGTGTGTTGTGTTAAGGATTTAAAGTTGTGAGAGAAAAGACTCTATAGAAAAAAAATTTAACGTAAATAGACTTGTTTGTTTTGGCTTTGGAAAATTATAAGAATGGGAAAAGTTAAAGTGCAACGCTTAGTAAGTTACAATGGAGCATTATTTAGACAAAAGTGCACACTGTGAAAAGAACGGACTTCTGTGTGTTATTGACTAAGTTCAGTGCAAGACTTCATGAACAGTGTACTGCAAGTGCTTCAGGAAATCATTCTTACTGTCAGAGTCCGAGAGGAGACGGTTATTCATCGAGGTGGCCAGGGACTTGCTGTAAGTAGCCAGAATGTTTCATACTGTACTTTTTTCCATACTATACTTACCTCATTTCACTCTTTAATGTCCTTTATTGGTGTGAATAGGGTGTTAGTAGGTATGCATGTGCAGTAGGAATGTGTTTTTCTGAGTTAGGCTAGGTTAGGGTCTGTAAGTACCAGAATGTTTATTAATGTATGAACATACTGTACTTCTAAACCCTCATTTTATGTTTCTTTTGCATTTATTTCGGTCATTTATGTGCCTTATTGGTGTGATTTGGGTCTTAAATAGGTGCTATGCATGTCCAGAGGGAGTTGTATAGGTGTTTCTTTGAGTTAGGGTCCATAAGTACAAGTCCATAAGCTGGGGCCCAATATCCGGACAAAACTAATAACCGGACCTACCTGTGGCTCTATTACGTCGGATATTGGAGTGATTACTGTACTGTCATGCAGTGACTTCTTAACTTCCATACTTACCTCCCTATTCCTCATCACTGCTTTCAGTGACCCAACAACCTTCCTTCCCTGCTGTACCCTTTTATGCGCTTTATCCCCCATTTATATATACATATATATATATATATATATATATATATATATATATATTATAGCTGAATTATCATTCTGAAATTATGCATGTACAGTTGGTAGCACAGGCCAAGAAGACTAAATTTGAGCCAAATTGAGCTATTTAGTTCAAGTAAGTTGAACAATATAAAACTTGTTAAAATTTGTACATTAGGATTGAAGTTATAGGTTATAATGACGAAGATTATTTGAGTTTAGCCTGCTTAAGCAAATTCAAGCAATGTTAAACATACAGTATTCACACTGATATAAGACTAAGCTGACTCGAACTTACCCTTTTTAAGCCTTTACTACCCAGTTCAAGCAAAATTGGACATTTTAATTGATAAATTGTGACTGGAATAAAACTTCTAGACCAAGTAATGAATAAAATAGTTAAATTACAGCACACTTTCATTTTATGATGGGGATATGTTTTAAAGATAGTCCATCACATAATGCTTTATTGTATATTGAGTCAACGTTGGGTCTGGTTAGTACTTGGATGGGTGACTGCCTGGGAACACCAGATGCTGTTGGCATCCCTACGTGTCAAGTGGGGTTGGTGGAGGATTAGTGCCCCTCCCTGTAAAAACAATTAACTCTAAGCCGTTGGCCACCCCGTTTGGGATACATGGCGTCTGGCAATGAATGAATGAATGAGTCACCTAAAACATGGGTTCAATGGGGATACGTTTTCAGGAAAGATTTTTGGGTCTAAAACAAGTTTTAAACTGGTAGTTATTTACTTCATTGCATTTCACTTGCTACTTACCAGTCTAAAACAGGTTTTAACTGGTAGTTATTTACTTCATTGCATTTCATTTGCTACTTACCAGTCTAAAACAGGTTTTAAACTGGTAGTTATTTACTTCACTGCATTTCACTTGCTACTTACCAGTCTAAAACAAGTTTTAAACTGGTAGTTATTTACTTCACTACACTTCACTTGCTACTTACCACCAAAAATATGTCTAAAATTATTTTACAACTCAAAGCATGTACAGTTTTTTTTTTTTTTTTTCATCCACTTTATTGCACTTAAGTTGGTGCCTGAATTCCAACACCCTGTTGTTCCATCACTTGACATTAACACACCCAGTAATGACTGAGTTCTGAGGCCATTGTGGAACAAACAAATAACTAAGCTTATGTGTCAGTGAGCAATTGTATATCATTCAGTGAGGCTTCATGTGGAAATATAATGATCATATAAGTGAAAATGCAATCATGTATCAAAAACAGGTCCAGACTTTCTGGTTATCATATGCAGGAAATGATTCATTGCATACTGATTCATTGTATAACAAGGGTCTGCAGTGATCTTATTTAACCCCTAACCACTGGGTGTTGGTCAGAACTGTCAAAAAATCAGTGGTGTGGTGGTGCCGGGTGTCAGTGGGGATTGCACTTGTTTTCCTGGCACAGTTTGAAGAGGCTGCCACTTTATCTTGTCACCAAAAGCTCAGGGGAGACTCCCATCAGCCTACCCAACCATACTTCAGTTGCCTCTGTGACTTTGCCAGGTGTAGGACGATCTTTCTTTAACCTTTCTTGTCTGATTTCATTCCCGCCTCGCGTGGACTTTCGCCTCATCCACCCTGCCAAGCCTCTTGCCAAGGATGCTAGGAAAAGACTCAGTGATAATGCCACAGGGCATGCCTTATACACCACTGTGTCTAGTTTATCAAGTAATGGAGAAGTTATCTTGTTGACAGCAAAGTCATAGTCAGGGCCGCGGGCAGATGCACGAATACATCCTGTTTTTGCGGCAAAAATTAGCCCTCTTCCTCATGTCATTACTCATCAACGCAACGACTTAATGACCTGGGGATACGCCTCTCCCCCACAATTTGACAGGGATCCATTTCATGAAAAGTGGTTGAATAACAAGTTGGTTGAATAATGAACTGATTTTTCCCATAAGATTGTTAAGAAATAGGGGGGGTTAGATTCCTGACCACCTGACCACCTTCATCATTAAAAAAATATTCAGGTAAGAGGGAAAAAATACCGGTAAATATGAACAAAAGTGACACAGAGATATTAGCTGTTTACTTATAGACCAACATTCTCAAGGAAAATTATTTTAGTACTACAGACATCTCAGATGATTGACATTTGATTTTTAATTAAAAAAAACATTGGAGAACAAACACAATGTACCTACTTAGCAGTACTAAAGAAAGCTGCCTGGACACCTTCGATAGTGTGTTTATTGCTGATCCTGCCGACTGGACATGACGTCACCACACGAAACAAACTCAAATGTATTCAATTTAAAAACTTAAATAGCTGTGGAAGCCTAACTGGAAGCGCTGAAACCTAACTGAGGGGCTTCACCCCCAGGACCCCCTAGTGATTATAGCCTACCTAACCTAGTGCAAAATAAGATGTGCATTCTGTAAAACTGGTGCCTAAACAGTATTGTGTGTTAAGAGTGTTTGTTAATCATTGGTGCAGTCATCACCAGGGTTGCCATTTGGTATTTTTCATTACCAAATGTGGGCCAGTTTGGTAATGAAAAAATTTGTTTGATAATAAATCAGCACGATTCATTACCAAACGGATTTTTTACATGTGTGAAGGTACAGCTCGATCTCCTGAATGTTGTGAGAAGAAGTGCATGATCAGGGATTTTGACACCCCTTTTTAACACGGCAGCGTCTCGACTGACTCTATCAGATACGATTACATGAAGCTACAGAACGTGGTTAATGTTTTTTGGCGTATCTGATACAGCCAAGATTCCGGGGGCTTGAATAATGAGTGAATGGAAGCGTGGCCCATTGGATTGGGCAAATGTGGGCTGTCTGGACATTGCAACTCCTCACCCTGCCCTAGGGTGGGAAAGGAGGTCCAGGTGATGATGATGATGAAGATGCAGAGGATGGAGACAGTGGATTGTCTGCTCTCTTTGATTAACTTACTAACCTACATAGTGGAAAAATAATCAACATGCTGCTAACTATAAGGAGAATGATTATTTCCATTTGCATATACAGTATAATTAGTGAAGGATAAATGCTTCCTTTAAGAATTTGGTAATGAAAAGTTAAATTTGGTAATGAAAATTGAGGGATTATGGCATCTGACAATAGATAGATAGAAAATTGAAGATTTTGGTAATGTGGCCGAGTTCAGATCTGGCAGCCTTGATTGTCATCTGACCATGTGATGATGAAACACTCACACAGGTTGGTGAGCACATGACTGCACTTGACAGGGGTAATTGTAGGGGTCTTGGGTGGAGCCATGGTGTTGCTGTAGTGTTCCACAAGACCAAAATGAAATGCAGATGGATGAAGAGGCAACCAATCAGCAGGGGAGAGCACAGGCCACTGAGGCAGCTCAGCTGGTCTGTCTAGGGACACAAGATTTGAATTGTCAGAATGGCAAGTATAACCATGTCGAACAGCAAAAGAGGGTATAGATTTATAGATATCGAAACAATGAATTGTCGAATAACGATTGGTCGAAAAATAAGGGCTTGGTATACTTTCATTCACAAGAAGAGTTGGTGAGTACCAGTAATATGGTCTTTAATTCATTTCCCTAACTGCTATAGTTTCTGAGATATTAATGTTAGAATTTTTTTTTTTTTTTTTTTTTATACTGAGGTGAGGCGCGAGCAGATTTTAGCCTGGCGTCTGTGGGTTAAAGGAATGTATTGCTTCACATTCAGTACTTTTGATTTATCCAGTAATTGGTTGACTTAAAACAGTTGCATGCTGTCAGGTAGCACTTTAGAATGTGGACACTGTTTCTTTTGTTTACTGGATGTCACTGAAGTGAACTCATGCTTGATTTTCGTATAATTGAAAATTAAATATTTTTAGTGATTTTGCTTGCTGAAAGCATAAAAGAATTAACTCAGAGGTAAGATTTCATATTGACATGTTCCCCCCCAAAGTTTGCCTCATTAAAGTGAACCAGTTGTATCAGATGGAAGAAGTGCCAAACTGATACCATGTAAAACATTAAAAAAGGAGAACAGGGCTTTATGTTGTGTTAGTAATATTTTTGGATAAAGACCAATCACTTATCTGTTTTCAGGGAAATGGGAGGTAGGAATCTTTTGGTTTATACCAGAAGTTTTTGAAAAGTATTTCTAAATACAGTATATTGCTCGAGTTTCTCAAATGCAAATTTATTAGAGTAGGATTTTTCTGAACCTGGAATGTTAGACTAATGTCTCACAAAATTTAATTTACAGGAGTCATGTGCACTTTCAGCTTGACTATTGCTAACCCTTGTGGAATGTGTGTGGAGAGGTTGCACTAAAACAATTAGACAAAATTCAGAACAAAGCTGTTGGAATTATTAATAACCCTGCTACTATAACTAAACTACCTCCCCTACAAGTAAGTAGGAATGTTGCCTCCCTTGCATTATTTTACAGATACTTTTATGACAAATGCTCGGACAAAGTTGGGTCCATTGTGCCACCTCTCCATGCCTTCCCTTATGCTACACGGGCATCTGGTAAAGATCATTACTGGAATGTCACACAGCCATATTGCAAAACATCTGACTGTCAGAATTCTTTTATTCCCCGAACTGCATATCTCTGGATTTTGTTTCCCTGTGTTGTTGAGTGAAGACCAAGGGGAGCTGTAAGGCTTGGTGGATGAGTTTGGGAGAGTGTGTAAGAAATGGAATCTAAAGGTGAATGTAGGGAAGAGTAAAGTGATGGTCTTTGAGAGAGGTGAAGTCAATGAATGTACAGCAAGGTTGGATGGTGAGGAATTGGAAAATGTGTGTATGTTTAAGTACTTGGGTAGTGTGATGAGTAAGGATGGAAGTTTGGAGGGTGAAGTGCTTGAAATGGTACAGCAGGGAAGAAAGGTTGCTGGTTCCTTGAAAGCAGTGATAAGAAACAAGGAAGTGAGCATGGAAGGGAAAAAGTTACTACATGACAGTATTGTGATACCAACTCTAACATATGGAAGTGAAGCATGGACATTGTTGGAAGGACACAAGTCAAGAGTGAGAGCAGTGGAAATTAGTCATTTAAGAGGAGCCTGTAGAGTCACATGGAGAGATAGGCTGACAAATGAGGATATAAAGGAGCTTTGTGGTGTGGATGTGGATGTGATAGGAAGCATTAGGAGGAATACACTGAGGTGGTTTGGCCATGTGGAGAGGATGGATGGTGAAAGACTGACAAAGAGAGTGTATGTGAGTGAGGTGGAGGGGGGGAGAGGGAGGGGGAGGCCGAGGATGAGATGGAGGGATGGGGTGGAGAGGTATATGAGAGAGGGGGGTGTGAGTTGGGAGTAGGGTAGTGAAATGGTGGTGGACAGAGTGACGTGGAGGCGATTTGTTTGTGGCCACCCCAAACGGGATTGAGGCGTCTGGCAATAGATAGATAGATAGAGTTGTTTCCTCCCAAACTTCAACCTACAGCTGTTCAAGTCCAACTGTTACAGATATTTTATGAATGGAAGATGCCAGTAATCTGGTGTATGGATTTTTCTTAAATTTGTTTTTCCTTCCTCTTCTGTAATGATAAAAAAAAAAAAAAAAAAAAAAAGTAATATTTGGCTACTGTTTCACAAAATCAAAACATTAGACTGGGCTTCCCATGATTTCAAATAGTAGGCCAGTATTTCTCAGAATAAATAAATAAATAAATAACTAAATAAATTAAAGGAACCTTTTATTCATGCAGTTCTCAGATTTGGAATAATGGGCTAATGTTTCTCAGTATCAGTAACATATACACAGTACTTTTTCTGAGGGTAAGAAAAAGTAAAAAGGCTAGTAGAATAGTGTTTCTTAGAAGCTTTTTATATTGTAACAAGAGATTTTATTGAATTGGATAATAGTCAGTTTTAACCTAAGCCAAGGACAGTAGCCAGAAAGTATTAAAACACCTGTATCTTTTTCTTCGTTGAATGGCACACTGAATTGATCTATTTCAGTGATATTTTACTTTTCAGATAGCTATGTGAGTAATGACACAGCTACAGGCAATGGTTCTAAGAATAAGCCAAAATGCGTAGGAAATTCTTTCGACCTCCCCCTCCAAAAGTGAAGAGCTACTAGCAGAGTGTCTAACTGTGATGGCCAAATGGGGTTTTGGACTAACTCCTAATGAGATTTCTGACTATGTTAAAGAATATGTTGCAGAGAAAAAGAAAGAAGACTCCAAAATTGGTGATTCACATCAGAAAATACTGCAGATTTAAAGATAACAGACCTGGTGAGGATTGGGTGTATTATTTTTTGCAGAGATACGGCCTCTGTAAAAATGGCATCTACCCTAGAAAAAACAAGAAAGAGTGCAGCCAGTTGACCCTAAATTAATCTACGAGTACTACAGTCTTCTCGACAGTGAATATAAGAGACTAGGAATTTCAGACAGACCCGAGTGTGTTTGGAATGCAAATGAAACAAGTTGCTTCACAGATGCATCCCAGACAAGAGTAGTTTCACCAAAGGGACAAAGAATGTCTAGGGCAACAGCCACATCAGGAAGAGAATGCATCACAGTGATGGCTGCTGTTTCAGCAGCAACAGAAGTTATTCCTCCACTGGTGATTTTTAAGGGGAAAAACTCAGTCAAATTGGGTTTCAAAAAATGTCGATCCAAACAAAATGTATGCTGTATCAGAGAACGGGTGGATGACCTCTGAAGTTATGCATGACTGGTTGAAGAAATTTATTGTCCTGGTGCCACAGAGACCCCTCCTTTTAATATATTATGGACATGCCACTCACCTCACGCCACCAGTCTTAAACCTGGCCCGCAGTGAGAAAATATAACTCTGCTTAAGCTGCCCCCACACACCCCTTGACATAGCATGCTTCCAGCCTTTAAAGGTCAAGTGGGATGCAGCAGTCCACAAATACAGTAAATCCTCTATAATTTGGATTAATTGGGGGGAACCCTATGTTGAATTATCCAAAAATCCGAATTATTGGACTGATGCTTGCCCCTATCCCCAAATCACACCCACGCTCACTAAAACTTGTTTTTTTTTCACGAAAACATTGCACAGTACAGTATACTGTATTATTACTTTATGCGCAAAGCGTGCACAATACAATAAATATAATAGTGTCAAACCTTGAGAATGAAGTCTTGCAACACAGTAGTAGAGTACAGTACACTTAACTGTACGGAAGGTACTGTAGAGTTCTAAAAAAATACATTTATTACTACACTTATCACTACAAAAACTGTTCACATCCACTTATCACTGGAACCCTTTTCAGACTTGGTCTCAATTCGAATTTCTATCCGAATTAAAATTATTTGTCTGGTGGTAAAAAAAGATCCAAAGAAATCGTTTTCTGAATTATTTGGGTTCAAATTAGAGAGGGTTTACTGTACCACAGAGTAAATCAGGCAAGGCATAACACAGAACGTGTCTTTGTAGAACTCCTTTCCGGAATCTGGAAGGAAGTCTTCACTGCCCTAAACATTGCCGCAGGATTTCGAAAGACCGGTATCCCATTAAACCCCTCTAAATATGATAAATCAGAATTCAATCCCACGCTCCTGAAGTTATTTGAGACAACTGCATATACAAGGATGCCAGTACCAGAATCATAAAAAAAAAAGCCACCCCCTAACAAGAACATGCCACCATCACTTCAGTCTCCCATGCTTGCAACAGCATCAGCATCCATGGCAACTCCAACACCTGGTCCTACAATCCTGTCAACATCCATAGCAACTCCTACACCTGGTCTTGCAATGCTGTCAACATCCACAGCAACTCCTACACCTGGTCCTGCAATCCCGTCAATACCAAAAGCACCCAAGCCAAACCTACCTCAAACTAATGAGTCAGATTTTGAAGACATCCTTGCTGCTGCAGTTAGGAGGCCTCCGCTAAGATCCACTGCGGCTGCTTCTGGGAAGAAGGTTCCAAGGAGAATAATTCCAGTAGCAAGGGTTATAACAAGCGATGAATTTATAGAGGAAATGGAAAAGAGAGAAAAAGAAATGTCGAAAAAAGAATCAGATGATAGGTCAGGGAAAGAAAAGGGTGATTGAAGAAGTTGAGAACGAAAATGTAGAGAAAGAAGGACTAACACCCATAACATCCTACAATGAGAGGGAAGAGGAGCCAGGCAGAGAGATCAGAGGTAGAAGAGGAGAAACAGGAAGCAGAAAAGCGAATAGGAAAATCTATCTATCTATCTGTCTATAGCCCGACGCCCTAATCCCGCAAAGGGTGGCCGCAGCCAAAACGCCTCCAAGTCGCTCTGTCACCCACCATTTGACTACCCTCCCCCCAACTCACCCTCCCCTCCCTCATATACCTCTCAACTCCATCCCTCCACCTCATCCTCTACCTCTCCCTCTCCCTCCCTCCACCTCACCTACATACACCCTCTTAGTCAGCCTTTCATTCTCCATTCTCTTCCCATGTCCAAACCACCTCAGTGTATTTCTCCTAATCTTCTCAACCACATCCATATCCACCCCACAGCGTTCCTTCACTTCTTCATTCGTCAACCTGTCCCTCCACGTCACTCCACATGCTCCTTTCAAGTAACTCATTTCCACTGCTCTCACTCTCGACTTGTTCCCCTCTTGCAAGATCCATGCCTCGCTTCCATACGTCAGGGTAGGGATCACAATACTATCATGCAGTGACTTCTTAACTTCCATACTCACCTCCCTATTTCTCATCACTGCTTTCAGTGTACCAACAACCTTCCTTCCCTGCTGTACTCTTTCACGCACTTCATCCCCCAAAATTCCATCCTTACTCATCACACTACCCAAGTACTTGAATGCACTCACATTCTCCATATCCTCACCATCCAACCTCACTGCACACTCTGTGACTTCATTCCTCTCAAACACCATAACTTTACTTTTGTTTACATTAACTTTCAGATTCCTCCTCCTACACACTGTCCCAAATTCATTCACCAAACCTTGTAACTCCCATTCATCTTCACCGAACAGTACTGTATCATCAGCAAACAACAACAACGGAATCTTCCATATCTCACCCTCATTCATTAGAGCCACCCCCACATCCACTGCCCAACCCTGCATCTCCTTTACAACCCCATCCATGTATATATTAAACAGCCATGGAGACATCACACAACCTTGTTTCAGTCCCATATTGAGATCAAAGAACTCACTCAGCTCACCATCCACTCGCACCGTAGCCTTAGTTCCCTCGTACATACTCTTACACTCAACAATTTCCCCTCCACTCCATATATTCTTAAAGCCTTCCACATACCTTGCCTATCTATTCTGTCATAAGCTTTCTCCAAGTCCATGAAGGCAGCATACACTTTCCTTCCCTTCTATGGATACTTCTCCACTAAACATCTTAGAACAAATATCTGATCTACACACCCTTTTCCCCTCCTAAATCCCCCTTGTTCTTCTCCAACTAGCTCCTCTGTCATATGCCTAACACTATCAATGAGTATTCTACCATATATTTTACCAGTCACACTAAGAAGGCAAATACTCCTATGGTTACCACATACTTCTCTCTCCCCTTTTCCTTTGTATAAAGGAACAATTATACCTGATTTCCAGTCCTCTGGAACCCTTCCCTCTTCCCAAGCCAATCTACACAACTTCCATATCCACTCCACAACAATCTCACCCCCATACCTAAGCATTTCACCACACACTCCATCAATTCCTGGGGCCTTTCCCAACTTAATCTTCCTCATCGCTTCCAGTACTTCCGCCTTACTGATCTCTTCTTCCCTCCTCTCATCTCTTCTTCCCCCATCCATTCCCCAACCACTTATACTCGCACTGCTGTCACTCTCTACATTCAACAAATCCTCAAAGTGCTCCTTCCATCTCCTCAATTTCTCTCTCTTGTCCACCAGCAATCTCTTATTCCTATCTTTCACTCCCCTACTATTTCTCCTTTCACACTGCCTTACTTTCTTTACCTCCTTCCAAAACAATTTCTTACTCTCCCTCCATTTCACACTCAGATTCCTCCCAAACTCTTCATCCACTTTCTTCTTACTCTCCTTCACCAGTTTCTTAACCTCCCTTCTCCTGCTTACATATACCTCTCTCTTCTCTCTCTCATCTTCTCCCCTACCTCTACTCGCTAACCATTCACTATATGCCTTCTTCTTTTGTTCCACAGCTCATTTCACCTCATCATTCCACCATGCTGTCCCTTGCACACCCTTGCATCTCCTCCTCACTCCACAAACCGCCTCACACGCTGTGCCTATCTCTTCCGTGAATATCTTACATACGTTTTCCACCCCCTCCATCTGCTGTAGCTCATACCTTCCCTATCTTTCTTCCACTATGCTCTTATACTCTGCCATTTTCTCACTCTCTTGCAATTTCTCCACTCTTCTCACAGGAGCTGCTTCCTCCTGTCTTCCCCTTCGTCTCCTCAACCACTTTCTCTGCAGCTCTACCTTGGCCATCACTAAGTGATGGTCTGAGACTCCATTCCCCCACCCTCTCCACACTCTTGCATCCAACACTTGTCTTCTCATTCGCTCATCCACACACACGTAGTCTATCATTGCCTTTCGTTCAACAAGTTCACCATCCATCCTCCTCATTACTCTCCATGTATACCGGTGGATCATCTTATGACGAAAGTAAGTGTTGGCTATTGCCAACCCCTTACAAGCACAGATGTCCACCAAAGCACTTCCATTCCCATCTACGTCACATTACTGTGAATAAATACTGTGCAGTGCACTTTAACAAAAAGTATTATGTTGTAAGGGTGACATATAAACAGTGATGACGTAACCCTGAAGTTCTCGTATAATAAGCCAAATACCAGTTATTTTGACTAGCCCCTAAGGGATGACATCTCCTCTGTCCCCTGAAAATTTATTTTTCATGATCTCTTGAACGTAAGTGGCACAGTACCTTTCATTTTTCCGGTTACAGAGCTTAAAAATGCATACACGAGCTTCAAGTGCTACATAGCTAAATCAGCATAGGTAGGTACCTAGCTAAATAAACCAATTAGCTGGCTTTTTTTTTTTTTTCTTTTTCTATGGTCAGTGGAGTTTTATCTTTTTGCTTGTTGGAAAAGCTTAGCAGTTTTTTTTTAAAGGAATTAGTGTGATTTTCAACGTGAACAAAAACCCATTTTGTCATGAATTTAAACATTATTTCATTCAGGCTAACAACAGAAGATTTTATTTGAGCTAAACCCCCATTTTTATTTTTTTTTCCAGCTAAGGGAGCACCCTAGGACTCAGTAGGTTAAATGAGCTAAGAAATATAACCAAGGAAAATAATTATCTAGCTACTAAAAGTAAAAATATGTTTTTTTCTTGTGGCCCATAATCACCCCTTAGTATTGGCCATATCACCCCATTCTTGTTGCACAATGTGATCCTTCTGCCTGTGGGTGGCTCTACACTAAGTGACAAGCCAAATGGTTTCCTGTACACCATATAACCAGATTAAAAAGGCACTCCAATCAGATTGAGCCTGTGTAGGTTTGTATCTAAGGGGGTGGTTGGGGATTACTGCTAACATAATGCCACTCAGGGATGAGTGAGGCTGGTCACTTTCATCTTAAATGTCAGGACCAACTTGCCTAACCCCAGGCTTCTCTACTCCTCATGGGGCAATATAGGATTGGATAATGGATGGATAGATCCACATTTCTGGGTATGTAACTATATAAATTGCATAGGAGAATAATTGAAATTACATTGTCATACAGGTAGTGATCCACATATCTATCTATATATTGCCAGATGCCTCAATCCCGTTTGGGGTGGCCACAAACAAATCGCCTCCACGTCGCCCTGTCCCCCGCCATTTCACTGCCCTGCTCCAAACTCACACCCCCATCTCTCATATACCTCTCCATCCCATCCCTCCATCTCATCCTCGGCCTCCCCCTCCCTCTTCCCCCCTCCACCTCACTCACATACACTCTCTTCGTCAGTCTCACCATCCATCCTCTCCACATGGCCAAACCACCTCAGTGTGTTCCTCATAACTCTTCCTATCACATCCACATCCACATCACAACGCTCCTTTATCTCCTCATTCGTCAGCCTGTCTCTCCATGTGACTCCATAGGCTCTTCTTAAATAACTCATTTCCACTGCTTTCACTCTTGACTTGTGTCCTTCCAACAACATCCAAGCTTCACTTCCATATGTTAGAGTTGGTATCATAATACTGTCATGTAGTAACTTTTTCACTTCCATGCTCACTTCCCTGTTTCTTATCACTCCTTTCAAGGAGCCAGCAACCTTTCTTGCCTGCTGTACCCTTTCAAGCACTTCACCCTCCAAACCTCCATCCTTACTCATCACACTACCCAAGTACTTAAACGTACTCACATTTTCCAATTCCTCACCATCCAACCTCGCTGTACATTCACTGACTTCACCTCTCTTAAAGACCATCACTTTACTCTTCCCTACCTTCACCTTTAGATTCCGTTTCTTACGCACTCTCCCAAACTCATCCACCAAGCCTTGGAGCTCCCCTTCGTCTTCACTCAACAACACAGTATCATCTGCAAACAACAGTACAGGGAGTTTCCAAACACTACCCTCTCTCACCAGGGCCACTCCAACATCCACTACCCTACCTTGTACCTCTTTTATTAGCCTATCCATATACAGATTGAACAACCATGGAGACATGACACATCCCTGTTTCAACCCAACCTTCAAAGAGAAAAATTCACTTAGTTCACCATCCACACGCACTGCAGCCTTAGCACCATCATACATACTCTTCACAGCATTCAACAACTTCCCATATACTCCATATATTCTTAATACTTTCCACAATCCTTGTCTATCCACCCTGTCATATGCTTTCTCCAAATCCATGAAAGCCACATACAACTTCTTTCCCTTCTCTATAAACTTTTCCACTAAAGATCTAAGAATGAATATCTGATCTACACAACCTCTTCCCTTCCTAAAGCCTCTCTGTTCTTCTCCAGCTAATTCCTCTTTTCTTTCTCTATGTCAATAAGTATCCTACCCTACACTTTTCCTATTATACTAAGAAGACAAATGCCCCTATGATTACCACACGCTTCTTTTTCCCCTTTTCCTTTGTACAAGGTAATAATTATACCTGACTTCCAATCCTCCGGGACTCTACCTTCCTCCCAGGCCAATTTGCACATCTTGCACATCCATTCTACTACTATCTCTCCCCCATGCTTCAGCATTTCACCACACACTCCATCAATTCCCACCGTCACTAACTCAAGAGTTGCCATTGATTGCCAGCTAGTTCAATATGGAAGTCGGGCTACTCATGCAGAGACCACAGAAATCGCATATCTTTAAAAATCTTTCCCGTGATAGTTACTGATATACCGTACATAAGTTCTTCATGATATTATTCTTTAGTAGTTATACTAATTTCCCAGATATGCTTTAATACGGTAAATGCAGGAAAACATTACTGTAGCCGCCGTGAAAGCACACCGGGTGTGACAGCATTCACCACATATTTACAAGTCTCAAGGTGCACAGTTTGCTTGAAACCCATATAATTTAGCTTTCTGAAAGAGCAATGCTTCATCTCCAAAATGCTGAAGAATATCTACAAAATTTTTCACATGAAATTGTACAGTGTTTGAAGCCGAAATCGTGCAGAGACGAGACCGCCGGCTGAAATCCGACGATGCTGAGGGCTCGAAAATACCATACAAAAACTCAAACCAACACACCAGTGGTGTACCCTGAACAGGGTATTCCGCTAGACTTCAGGAAATACTTCAGTCTAGGCACAGTCTATTTTTCTCTGCAACGGTTTTCCACGATCTTTGTACAGTAGGTCCAGCGGGGCAGTAGACACACGTGAGTTTGTTATTGTTTATAATCCTAACGTACGATCTTCAGCCATGTCGTGCTAATATTTCTTAAAGAAGAATCGTTACATGTTTCTCATAACACTGTTTATTTTGTTTTGATTGACACATACATGAAATGGATGTAAAATAAAGCTTATCGATATTTAAGGAGAGAAAGAATAATAACCGTCCCCAAACCGAGATGGTAGACTCAGCCCACCATTTCTTTATTTTCCTTGACTCTAATACAGCCTCTCTTCCTTGGAGCAGTGACTAAAATAATGTTATAATTTCTTCCTTCCTTTTAGTGACACAGAGGGTACATAAAATGAGCGGAGTTTAGTAGACCGACTTTGATGTCGAAAATTAAATAATCTGGTGAAGAGTGGCAGTTTTTCCTTGGTTAGTGACATCGGGAATTCCTGGGGCCTTCCCCAGTTTAACTTTCTTCATTACTTCCACAACTTCTATCCTACTGATTTCTTCCTGTCTTCTCACCTCCCTCCTTCTCCCAGCCATTCCCCAGCCACTTATATTCGCATTACTTCCAGCCTGTATGTTCAACAATTCCTTAAAGTGTTCTTTCCATCTGCTCACTTTTTCACCCTTCTCCACTAGTAATCTACCATTTTTATCTTTCACTCCCCTGCTAACCTCACGTCCACCCTATCTTACTCTCTTCACCTCTTTCCAGAACATTTTCTAACAGTCCCTCCACTTTTCACTCAAATTCCTTCCAAATTTCTCATCCACTCTCTTCTTACTCTCTCTTACTAATCCACTTATGGTTCTATTAAAATTTGGGCCTTGTAGTTCAATAAATATGGAAACTAAAAACTTGTCAAAACCCAGTCCAAATCACCCCTGTTGACGCTGTCTGTTGAAACCTCACCTCAGTCTAGAGTGGATATAAAAAAAATATATGCAGAATGATTTGAAAAAAATTAAGGAGAAACAAAAATTAAACTGAACTGAAGTTTAACGCCAGAAAGGCTACCAGAAGCGAGGTTAATCACTTGAGTGTGGTACTAAGGCAGAGCATCCCATCAGAAAGCTTGTTAGCTAGCTGTCCCTTGATGGGCTCAGGTTTTTATCCAAATTATGGTGTATGGTTGTAGACAGATTAACCCCTTAAACGCGGCCGTGTACGCCCGATCCCCCCCGTGTGGCGGGGTTGTAGCAGGGTCTGAGTACCTGTGGGAAAATATTTGCCAAAAATCAGAGATTAACCCTAGAACATTAAAAATTTTATGGCATATAATACTTACATTCAGCTTTCTCCTGAGACAGATGTTGAGCCTTCGTGGACTACCAAAGGACTTGTGAAGACTTGCAAAGTTGGGTAACAAAGTCTTCACTTTCACACCTCCAGAAACCCGGTTTTCTTTCTACCACAGCCTCAATCTGTCACAGTACACTTTATACAACAACGTACAGGTAGTTTGGAATCCGTATTTGTACAATAAGCACTGAAAATAAGGCTATAATGAACGGAGCGTACGGCCGACATGCAGCGCGGGGGCGATCTTCCCGTCACTGAACACACATTTCCCTTTTCACAGCTAAAAACACGTATACTACATTATTTTCCTTCATAGTACTTCGCAAAGGCTCGCTTGGCACTATTACGGCCCTAAAAATCACTGTCACTGCTAGTATTGTGAAGCGGGAATGAGGAAGACCACTGCGGCGCGAGTTTATTCAGCCTTACGGCAGGCACTTTATTCTCGCTCCTGTCGGTCACTTGCACTTCATTTCTATCGCTCACTTTCACTCTAGCTGTCAGCTTTTTGCCTTATTCATCAGTGTCACTGTCATTTGTTATAAAAATAATATTTTCTACACAACAAACTGTCACTGTCAGAACATAGAATAGAAACATATGCTTTCAACTTCTTACACTGGAGTGACTGTCACTCTGAATACTTATATTATTACTATGTACAATTATTTACACAAAAAAACACTGTCACTGTCAGTGCTTTTACAACTGCATACACTAATTTACACTCATCAGACTGTCACTGTCAGTACGTAAAAGAAAACTAAACACTAGTATCACTGTCACTCTCATTATTAATTTCAAGATTCTTACCCTTATTTTCAATATCTAGTCAGGCTGTGGTAGTCAAAGAAACACGGGTAAGCACAGAGGGGAATTTTGCACTCTTTGCACTGCAAGGAGGTGCGCCTAAATGTTCTGTCCTGCCTGGTAGTGTGGCTGCACACATGACACCTCCTGAGTGCTTTTCCCTTCTTGGCAGTGGCAGGCAGTGGCTCCAGGCGGTGTCGCTGAAGGTAGTCCTGACACTGTAGGCGGTCTGGAGGTGTGTGTGGGTGGCGCCTGGGACCTGATGGCAGTACCTGCCCAAAACGCTGAAGCAGCTGGTACACACAAGTCTTTGAAAAACGCCGGAGAGAGTAGTTTGCTGGCTTCCTGTTCTTGATCTTATACAGGATGAAGGCGTTCGGCATGCACATATCAAGCAAGTGCAAGAACACCTTCCTGTACCAGCGACGGTTCCTCCTCAGGCAGTCTATCTCTCCGATCATCATGTCAGACTTGTCCACCAGCCGCATATTGACGTTGTAGTCAATCACAGCATCAGGCTTCATCACAGGCTCGCCAGTCCTTCTGTCGACCTTCCCTGTGGCTTGCATTTCCCCCTTGTGAACTGTGGTGAGCACATTGACGATTCTCTTATCGTGCCACCTGATCGCCAGCACCTTGTCAGTTTTCTTCAGGTGCACGTCTCCCCGCTTTGATCTTTCAGCCTTGGGGAAGGCAGGGTAGTGTGCCCTATTGCTACGGACAGTGCCACATGATCCAACGCCGTGTTCAGAAAGGTACTTGGCGAGTTTGGGAGCTGTATAATAATTGTCCATATACAGGACATGATTTCCGCCAAAGTACTTTTCCAAAAGCACTTTCACCACAGAACCAGAGAATCCAAGGGGATCAGTCTTGTCCAAGTCCACATTGCTGGCGGTGTAGATAACGAAGTCTAAGATGAACCCCGTCTTGCAGTCGCACAGCACAAAAAACTTTATTCCAAGGCGGCGGCATTTGCTAGGAATATACTGCACGAACCGAAGATGGCCCCAGAACAAAACCAAGGACTCGTCAATCACAACTTTCTTGAAGGGGCGAAGGAACGTCGTAAACTTATCCTTGATCAGGTTCAGGATTCCCCTCACTTTCCATAGTGGGTCAGTTTGGGAAGGCTCATCGTTGTTCGCAAAGTGAAGGTAAGTCATGAGTTGCCTGAAACGATTGCGACTCATGTATTTATTGAAGATGGGTGTGGGGCAAAGATCGTCAGCACTCCAGTATTCCTCGAGCTTGTGCTTCCAATTGTGGGGCATCAAAAGCATCAAGCCGATAAATACAAACAGTTCCCTGATCATTACAGGAACCCATGCTGCCATCCGCGACGTGGATGGCGTTGCAGCTTCACCTTCACCTTCACGAACTGCAACAGATTGCCCTTCGTACCTGTTCGTCTCGGTACAAATCTGCTCCATTACTTCATTATCCAGGAAGGCCAACAGGTAGTCCAAACATTCACCATCCTCTGGGACAGGGAAGTCAGCCTGTATTCCACACCCACTGGCATCAAAGGGCAGATCTTCCGACACAAAATCTGAGCCCTCAGACCACACGAAGGCATCCAGAGTGCCCTGCCTAGGCTGGGAGGTGGTGGGGGTGGCGGGGGGTGAGGCAGGCTGTGTGGCAGTGGGTGAGGCAGTGCGTGAGGCAGGCCGTGTGGCAGAGGCTGTGCTAGGTCGTGTCGGTGTAGTGGTGGTGGTGGTGGGGAGATAAGCCGAAGGTTCAAGGTCACTCGCAGTGGCCTGACTGGTGAGTTGCCTAGTGCGAGTAACCTTAGCAAGTCTTACACTAGGAGACAATGTTCTACTCCTACTAGCACGGACACTGGGCCTACGGAAACCTCTACGTAAACTAGACTGCCTACTTCCCTTCCAAGGTGGTGAAGGCGACTCCGAAGACTCCGGAGAAAGTGCAGCTGAAGATGACGACGAGAGAATGGGGCTGAGAGTGCGTGGCGGGATGGCGGCGGTGTGACGTGGTGTAGGGGACAATGGCCGGTCTGAGAAAGACAATGGCTGTGAAGCTGGGTCACCACTTCGTCTCCTCTTGGCCCCCTTTCCATACACTAGGCCCCTTTTCACTGGAGCCTTGCCTGTTGAGGTGCTGGGCACAGGAATAGTCACTTCTGGCACCTCAGACGCAGCACTCAATAGTGTGTCTGACTCTGCCAGGCTAGATAAAACACCGACGTCACTTCCATAATCCATGGACGCTTTCAATAACTCACTTGCTATAGCCGAGTCACTAAGTCCCTTAGCAGTTCCTTGTAAGGGTTTGTACAGGGTGGAGGTCACAAAACCCTTTTTCGGAGGGCTGGAAGGCACAGACTCAGAAGAGCTTGAGTTTGACATGGTGTCACCTTGAAAGATTCTGGTGGACTGACGCTAAACAGGGGCAAACCGCGGGAAAAAATGCTAGTGTGACAACTGGGGAAACAAGCGTTTCCAATTAGCATAAAGTGCTTGCGAGAGGAAGGCGCAGATTGACACGTATGAGCCGTCCGCGTGCTGCCATATCGCACGACGAGGGAGGGCCGGGCAGCGGTGCGTGGGTGGGTAAAAAAAATGATACTTGGCAACAACCGAGGTCAGTAGTACAAAGGTCAAGTGTGCTAAACGTAGCTAAAGGGTGGCGGTACTGATAGACAATACCAGCTGGAGCCTGCTTGCCCACGGTTATTCAAAATTTACTAGAATCACAAACGCGACGATCCGCCGTTATGTCCTTTTGGCCGAGCGTCACAAACGAGACGATCCGCGTTTAAGGGGTTAAGAGATAGACTCTTAGGCATTAAAAGAAAAGGGGGGGGGGAGAGAGAAACTCAAATAATTAATATTTTGCTTCCATAACTGAGCATCCACTGACTGATTTGCTGGGGAAAAAAAAAAAATGAAAGTGTTAAGGTTTTATATAAGACAGTTACTGGAATTTAAGGGAGGGAAAAGCTTGAATCCATCATGCTTTAATCTGGTTCTTCAAGCAACGTACTTTGTGAATCTCATGTTCTGGCCTTCAGGGCAGATGACTTTCCCTCATATTAATTTAACTTAGCTGATGCAGTAGATTGTCAGATATCCAGCTTTTAAAATCTGGAATTGTCAAGAATCTGATTGATTTAAGAGTGGAATCTTTGCTCTGTTTTCCAATGTAAACTATGATACAGTTTTCGACGGAACTTATTAACAGCTGATATATCCCAGCGGCAAGTTAGTAGTCGTCTAGGTTACGTGGAACTGTGTCATTGTTTACCAGCCCATGCTTGGCTTTAGATGCTGCTCAGACTTTCATTTTATTAGTAATTATCTACCACTGCAGTAGTCTCCATTAAAAGTTGTGAAAAAAAAAAAATCAACATCTAGTGATGCTACGAAAGTACAGTACAGCATATTACAGTACTTTACCAGTTTTCAAGAGTCAAAATCATATAAGCATCAGACTGAGATGTTTCTGTGTGCAAAATGTGTATGAAAATAGCATTAGCAGTTTTGTGCTGGTGGTGACAGACTGCATTTTTTAATATTGTATGTGCATGCTTTAAGTTTTCAAAATACAGTACATCAGTTTAGTTTAGAGGAAATGCATTAAGGAAGCTGCATACCAAAATTTTCATATTTTCAATCCAGGCATCACAAATGAGTGAAAAATGCTAATGTATTCCTCAACATCTGCCACATTTTCTGTAAAAGTTGTGCAGCCCTAAGTCAGTTCTCTCTTTAAAAAAAAAAAAAAAAAAAAAAAAAAATCTGTAGTCAGTTTTCAATGCCCTTGTTTGAAAAATTTCAGTTTTCTCTAGGAATCTTACTGTGAGTAGTGTATATATATATATATATATATTATATATACAGTAGGTTCGCACAGTGCGCGTCATTGCAGTGCGTGATTCGAATTGTGCGCAAGTGACCAAAAATCATAATCAAAAACCCTTCAATGCGCGAGTTTACCGCACAGAATGCAAGGCAGAGGCAAGGAGTGGCTCAAAAATGCCATTTTCTACTAGTGCACAACCACTCCTCACACAGCGGGTCACGATTCGTCATGTTGATGCACAGAAATTCCCGGGCATTTTACTGTGCAGCTTGGGGTACAAGGGAGCGGGCGCGCCATAACAGTCCTGGCTCGTGCACGGTGCGGATCTGGTCTCTACAGCTAACCTGTCGTGTACAACGTGTGGTGTTTTTTGTGCTGCTCCATCCTTGCCTGTACTTCGCCGCACCATGGCTCCAACCCCAAGAATTAAGAAACTTCTGACGCACGCCACCAGGTTAAAGATCATTAAGATGAAGGAGGAGGGTCAAGGAAACACTGCCATCGGGAGAACCCTGGGACTGGCTGAATCTACAGTGAGAACTGTGTGGAAGAACCGTGAAGCCATAAAGGCTGTAGTGAAGACGTACGGTGCCTCTGACCTAGATGGCCGTTCGCGGGTGGGAAATCGTGCTATGATACTAATGGAGCGCTATCTTGCCACCTTCATAATGAGGAAAGAAAAGGAAGGTGTTCCACTGAATGGAAGATTTATTCGGAACCAAGCCCAGCTCTTTTACAAGGCAGCATCTCGCAGGTTAACACGCCCCATCCCGACCACTTTTCCACCACTGACTCCCCCCAATCCCGACCATTTTTGAAAAAAAGCTTTTTTATTGGCTCAAACCTCCGTTTGTGGTGAGAAACATCGAAAAATCATAGAGAAATTGCTCACCTGAGGTTTAAAATACTCGATACAGGTAGTAGTACCTCCTCACCTTACTGTGTTTTCTATCAGGCTGGCTCCAAAGAAAACGAGCTCTATGGGAGTGTAACCATTCCACACCACTCATAAGCGGTATTTATTTATTTGGTACAAATTTATAATTATGTAGTATGAGAGAATATTGGTTTTCACATAGTAATATAGGCATTATAAGCACTGTTTCACTCATGAAACACATCAACATACCTGACCTTTTTTGGCGACATTACCTGATCATCATTTCTGACTGTTTCTTCCTCTAATACTACGTAAAGTTTGTCCTCCACATTCCCATCGATTGGGGAATCACTCTGGCCCTGAATTTCGTACCATGGCATGACATGGCTTTACTGGCCAGGTCACTGGTAACAGGTGAATTGCTGAGACAATGGCATGCAGGGGGGGGGGAGGTCATGCTGGGTAAGGCATTGTCCCTGCCTGGCATCTTGTAGAGGAAGGTGTCCCGTGTATACATACCAAAAATCACTCGCAAAAATTGAAAATTGTGCAAATTAGGGACCTTGCAATTGATTCGCGTTTATGAATGTCAGCGGGATTGGCAGTGACAAAACATGTGGACGTTAATTCATGTCGACAGGACGCCACGGGTTAAAAGTGGAAAAACCATTCAGGGCATCGGTTGGATGGCTGGACCGTTTTCTCAAGCGCAAGGAACTCCGATACGTGAAAGTGTCTGGTGAACGTGCCTCTGCCAATGAGCTGGCCGCGAGAGACCATCCTGCGATATTTCGAGCGATTATTGAAGAGTGACAGTACACCAAGGACCAGATCTACAACATCGATGAAACGTCGTTATATTACAAGGTCATGCCCAAATCAAATTACATTGCTAAAAGACAGAAACAAGCCCCTGGTCGCAAGCTCCAGAAGTGTAAGATGACAGTAATGTTCACTGTAAACCTGTCTGGGAGCCACAAGATGAGGCCAGTTGTTGTACACACAGCTTCACACCCAAGGTGCTACAAAAACCTCACGAACATGGATGCAAGTGGCGTGTATTGGTACAAGTCCGCAAATGGTTGGATGACCGGGAACATTATGGCAGACTGGTTAATGAGACGGTGTGTCCCTGATGCCAGGGCCAAGTGTTAGGAACTGGGCATTCCATTTAAGATGCTCCTTATGCTTGATAACGCACCAAGTCACCCTCCATACCTTGAAGATCTTCATAAGGATTGTCGTGTTGTGTTTCTGCCGCCCCGCACGATGTCACTAATGCAGCCACTGGATCAAGAACTAATCGCCACTGTGAAGCATTTCTACCATAAGCAAGTGTACGACTACCTACGCAGGAAGACCGACACACAAGAGGAGCTTCATGCCCTACAAGAAGATCACGACGAAGACCTTGATGAGGCATCTGCTCCCGTTCCATCTCCACCAGCACCTGTATCCCGACCTGCTGCAGATGCCATGACTGCTGAGGCATTTTGGCGTAATATTACGGTGAAGGATGCAGTTGAATTTCTCCTACAAGCCTGGCACCAGATTACACCTGCAACAGTGAACCATGCGTGGCAAATGCTCGTGCCTCACTTATGCATCACCCAGGAGACGGCCATTCAACCACTGGCGGAGGCTGAGGCAGCAACATTGACAGCAGCACAAGCTGTACCAGGTTTCGAGGACGTTACATTGGCGGACATACATGAAGTGCACACTGCTACTGAGGAACAGCCTCCCGAGGAAGTGTTGCAACGGATAGACGAGGCTGACGCAGAGACCGACGCCAGACAGAGTCAAGTTGAGCAGCCTAAACGGAGGAACTTCTGGTTGGTATCGACAAACTCTTCCATTTCTACACAGACAGGCACAGGGAAGAAATAAACAGAAGACAGACGCTCATAACAAGCTACACACAGCTGGCTCAAGTTGGTGAAATTGCGGAACCAGCGACATCGTCTGCTCCTGTTCCTGTTGAGGATGAAGAGGATGCAATGTCAGAAGTGTCAGCATTGGACTTTGAAGGGTTTATGGCCAAAGTGAGTGACTTTGATCCTCCTGGGAAAGGTGATCAAGAAGAGTCTGTGGAAGGAATTGTTGGTGCGGTAGGAAGTGCGGCGCTGTAAGTGTTGCTGTGCCTCGGAACCCTTGTTATTTAAGGTTATCAGGTCTGTTGTCTACTGTTGTTAAGGTGACTACCCATATTTTTGTTATTGTTGCTGTAGCTTTAGTACAGTGTCTGAAACATATGACCTTTATTATGTCTCTAAGGGCCAAAAAATGTCCAGGTATGAGGGGGTACCGCCCATATGTAAGTATTCCCATAAGATTATGTATTCCTAGTACGCGAATTCCCAGTGCGTGAGGTCGTGGACTGCCCAATCTCTCGCGCACTGTGTAAGCCTACTGCATATATATATATATATATATATATATATATATGTATGTATACATACAGTCGGACCTTCAATTATGCGCAAATATGGTCGACAATGCGCACTGCATTTTTGAAAATATGCATAATTCAAATACTACAAACATTGCAATAAATAGAATATGGTCGACATCTCCTCTGTCGACACATTTTCACTGTGTTTTACTCATCTTTTTATACACACATACACATTTTACAGACTTGTATAGTAGTATATTTGTTACAAGAAGTTAACCATAGTAAATAAGAAAAAAAAAGTCAGATGTTGCATTCGTGCATATTTGTTACAAAAAGTTAACAATAGTAATTAAGAAAAAATAGAAACAAGTCAGATGTTGCATTTGTGTTACAAAAAGTTAACCAAAGTAAATAAGAAAAAAAAAAAAAGTCAAATGTTGCATTCGTGGGCTGGCGGGGCTGGGATGGTGCTACTGGGGCCGTGGGGCTTTGATCATCGTCACTATCGCTGTCGTGTCTGTCCACAGAAACCCCTTCACATCCTTGATGGGCAGCTACTTCACTCATAAATCCATAGAAATCCAGTTCAGAGACGTTATCATCAGATCGTCAGGGTTGGCAGGGCCCGCAGGGACACTTGCGGTTGGTAGCGGTTTGGGTTGCAGAAATGTTGTTATTAGTTGCTGTATCCTCTTGTTTACTTCTTCTTGGTACAAATCTGCATAATAACAAATGAGTTTGTCAAAGCCCTGACATATCTCTTCCGTTTGAAACTGGTCAGGATCGTTGCTGCTTATACACTCAGTCCTTGAGTAACACATGGTTGAGTAACAAGTTTTTGTTCTAACGCGGTCAGCATAATGAGACAAGTCATGTCAACACGCGGAAAAGCTCGGGCTTACGTGGGAAGTCAGCTGGCCTGATGACTAAATTTGAAAGTCACGCGCGTTGATGTCACCCTCTGAACTCTGGGTGCCTTTCCTGGGCGCATAGTTCCATTCTGTATGGGTATTTATCTCAATACCACACCCAGCCACCTCAGCCAAGCAGCCATAGTGGGATAGGTTAGGTGTTATTGTGAAAATTTTGCCTGGGAAACACACTGAACATTGTAATGCTGAGTAGAATTTGGCTCGACCTCTCGTTCCAAATCAACTCAACACTGAGCGGGGTCCTCTTTCGAGACCGGAGCTAGTGCAATGAAGAGAGGCAGGACATAAAAACTTTCGGCAACACCATACACGTATATTATTTCAGTTAGACACAAGACATTTCAGTAGACATTACATCACAATATAGAGCAATACAAAACCTTATTTAAAATATTGTGTATCTCGCAGGATACTAGCTTCTTAGATATTAATGACAATACAACAAATCTTAGTACAGTAAATACCCGTGCGCGCGGAGCGCGGGAGGGGAGAGAGGGGGGGGGTTTGTGATTTACCAGGAAGGGGGGGGCGGTAGGGAGACACGGAGAGTGACTTAGAACGGCGAGGGAGAAGTTATGGTAATACTTAATGAGGCCCGATATTAACAAGGGAGTTTAGGTGTTTTCTATTGGCAAGAATTCTTTGATAATTAACTCTGGTTCTTATTTGGACTTCAAGAGCGTGGGTGACGAGTGGGGAGGGTTTTCAGGGATAGCGTGCAGAACAAGGGAGTACAGTTATCACTCGCGGTCCTCGTAGTTTGGCAACACTAGATTTCCGTCAGCACAACTTATATACTACACATCTCCCTGGTAGGTTATGTAGGCTCGCACTTCCCAACGTGTAACAAAGTCGGAACCCTCGTAAATTCTATTCCACTGTATTACTCAGAGTTTAACCAATAGCACTCTAATGATGTATTATCCTTTCCTTGGGCTCTAGAGAGAAGTCCTTAGTAAACTCGGGATGATACTCGCACGTATCTTCACTTGGGGTCTCTACCCCTATTCTCGCCCGTTAATGTAGCATTATGTCCTGGGTTACCCCAATGGAAATTTACATGAAATCACTGCACTAGTCTTATTCTAAGAAAAAAGGAGTCACACTTAACCTACTTCACAATTGCGGATCCTCGTATCTCTGGTAGAGAGAAACACAGTTACCTCGGCGATGATCCGGTCGGCTGAGGGTGTCGCCAGGGTAGGGCGAGCCGGGAGGGCACGGGGCGACTCACGAGGGCGTCCTCTCACGTCCGGGGGCTTCCGGACTGGGGCCGAAGAGGGCTAGGAACCTCTGGGTCAGGTCCCGGCGTCGCGGGGGCGTGGTGAGGTCTCGCCCGGGTGTCCTGGGGTGGGCCGGAAGAGGCGACGGACTGCGGTCTCCTATGGGCAGGGGCGCCGGCAGGGAAGGACTGCGGCAGCGGCTGTCACGGGGGCCCGACAGGTGGGTCTTCTCAAGAGCCTCGCGCAGGGAACAGAGGCCGGGGAAGACAGGGAGGTCTTTCCTCCTCACTATACCCTGGGAGCGACCATCGATCGTCTCCACCGGGGTGCTGAGGGAGCGACCGTTGATCGTCTCTACCTTAGCTTGCAGGGAGCGACCACTGATCGTCTCTACCTGATTTTGTTGTGAGCGACCATAGATCGTCTCTGTCTTTTTTATAGGGGAGCGACCATTGATCGTCTCTACCCGTGTGCTGAGGGAGCGACCGCTGATCGTCTCTACCTTAGCTGTCAGGGAGCGACCGTTGATCATCTCTACCTGATTTTGTTGTGAGCAACCATAGATCGTCTCTGTCTTTTCTTTATGGGAGCGACCATTGATCGTCTCTACCAGTGTGCTGAGGGAGCGACCGCCGATCGTCTCTACCTTAGCTTTCAGGGAGCGACCACTGATCGTCTCTACCTGATTTTGTTGTGAGCGACCATAGATCGTCTCTGTCTTTTCTTTATGGGAGCGACCATTGATCGTCTCTACCTTGTTGTGGGGGGAGCGACCGCCGATCGTCTCTACCTTACCACTGTTAGAGCGACCATAGATCGTCTCTACCTTAGGGGTGCTGTCTGGAGTACAGTTTCTGACTCCACCCCTAGCTAACTCGGTGATTCCGCCACGCGAAGGTAGTGTCTTTTTCCTACGGTGGCAGCGGCGCGGTGGTTGCGTTTCACAAGGGCGCACGGCCCGGGCTGACGTATGCCGCTGTTGCCCGGAGTGGTGGTGGCTGGCGGCGGCTACCCCGGGGAGTCCGAGTGGGGGGAGTCCGAGTGGGGGTGTCGGCATTTCTGAGGGCAGACTCCACTGCTCCTGGTCCGCCTTGATGTCGGGGAGACTGCGGTATTCTCCGGAATATTCCGGAGAATCGATGCGGTCAAACCCACTCATTTCACCACCGTGTTCTTGAAAAAAGTCACGTCCCTGTGGCTGGAGGTGGAACGCTAGAGTGTTGGAGGTGGTGGAGATGGGCTGGAGGTGGCGGAGTGTGTGCTGCCAGGCGGTAGTATAATAATCCTCCTCTTGTGTTTGGTCATAGGTGAGGAAAAGGGCGGAGGGGGTGGTGGTGTGCTTGAGGATACTTAACAGGTGGTGGGGTCCGCGAAGCCGGCGGTTCCTGGCAAAGGAAGGGGCCCATACAGCTCGCTTAATCTTCATGTTGTTTGGTGTGGTTGTCGGCGTGGTTGGAGGTGGAATGCCGGACAGAGTGGGCGAAGGCCGGGTTTTGTGTGGTAGTAATGCGGCGTTAAGTCTCTGGGGAGTACAGATAGGAGGGATTTGGGCCCGATGTAGCTGGACAGTGTGTGTGTATCGGGTGGGTGGGCATAAGAGTCGGCCGGAGGGGGTGGTGGTGGTGGTTCTGAGGGTGGGTGTGGGTGGGGAAGCAGGCGTGCGGGGTGGGCGGGGTCGGTTAGCGCGGGCCGTCGCGCGCGTTGGGGACGCGGAAGAAGGTGAGAGCGTCGGAGTGGGCGTGCATGGGTGTGGAGGGGAGAGGGCGGTGGTAGTGGGTTGTCCTGCGGGGGTGGCGGGGTGGGCGGGGCATGTGGGCTTGGGTGGAAAGGGTGAGGCGGCGGAGGGAAGGGGTGAGGGTGAGCGAGGCGTGGCGGGTGAGATGTCAGGTGTGGTGCAGGGGGTGGTGGAGGTGGTGGAGGCTGAGGTGGTAGGGGAGGTGGAGGGGGATGACGAGGAGGAACCATCGCACTCGTATGTGGAAGTGACAGGCGGTGCGGGAGCAGGGGGGGGTTGGGGTTGTGAGGTCGGTAGTGGTGGTGAGGTGATGGCGGTGGGTGGCGCGGGGTGGGAGGTGGAAGGCAGTAGACTGGGGAAGGTGGTTTTAGGAAGTAGGTTAGGGGAAGATGTGGAGAGGGTCCTAGAAGGCCTGTGAAGAGGGAGGCCGGTTTTGTGTTGCGGGAGTATAGTGGTGTGTGGGGTGGGAAGGTTAGAACTAGGGGCAGGAATAGGGGAAGGTAGAACAGAAGAGATAGTGAGAGGGGGGGGAAAAGGAAAGATAACGTTCTCCCCTGTCGTAGACTGGGGGAGAGGTGAGGTGGCCCCCGCCATTACGGTGGGATGCGGGGGCAGGGGGGCGCTTTTTGTTTTTCCCTTTTTGTTTTTTCTTCCCCTGGGGTTTAGGGGAATTTGCGTAAGGTGGGGAGGTTTGTAAGCGCCCTCGTGTCATTTGGCTGCACTGGGCAGCTTCTAGCTGCTCACGGATGTCGTGGATCGGACATCTGTGGTAGCACGGAGAAAATTCCCACGGGTTGATGGTGATGAGGTCAACGGGGAATCGATTTATTTCGCCGATGCGTTGAGGGGTGGCATGGACGGCCAAAAGGCGCCTCATTAAACTGATATCTTTATCCATGTCTCCTGTTGGATCATGGATAGTGAAGTGTTGTCTTACAACACTTGGGAGTACTCTGAGCAGAGTATTAAATGTGTGTTGATCCCGGGTTTCTTCATCTGCCTCCGGGTAGGTAGCAGTAACCAGGCGTCTTGCCTGTAACAGGGTATTATCTAAATCCCCGTCATAAGTAAAGCTATCCAATTTGGATAGAGCCACCACTTTCCCTAATGATGGGGTGATGGCTTGGACTGCGAACTTGGTAAAGTTCTGCCAGGTGAGTTCTGGGACAATTTTTGGCGCAATGTTAGCTGCGGCTTTACCCAGTAGTGGAAGTGTGACTGCAATTTTTTGTTGGTCATTATCGAAGCCAATATCCAATAAGGGTTTAACTATTGCAAGATATGTATGTATGTCATACTGGTCAGGGTCAAACTTGGATAACTGGACGTGCGGTTTAGTTGCCATTTTTCCAAATATTTCCTATTTACCTCTCTTCTACGCTCGGATCTAGAACCACCGCTGGCCACCAGTGTAATGCTGAGTAGAATTTGGCTCGACCTCTCGTTCCAAATCAACTCAACACTGAGCGGGGTCCTCTTTCGAGACCGGAGCTAGTGCAATGAAGAGAGGCAGGACATAAAAACTTTCAGCAACACCATACACGTATATTATTTCAGTTAGACACAAGACATTTCAGTAGACATTACATCACAATATAGAGCAATACAAAACCTTATTTAAAATATTGTGTATCTCGCAGGATACTAGCTTCTTAGATATTAATGACAATACAACAAATCTTAGTACAGTAAATACCCGTGCGCACGGAGCGCAGGAGGGGAGAGAGGGGGGGGGGTTTGTGATTTACCAGGAAGGGGGGGGCGGTAGGGAGACACGGAGAGTGACTTAGAACGGCGAGGGAGAAGTTATGGTAATACTTAATGAGGCCCGATATTAACAAGGGAGTTTAGGTGTTTTCTATTGGCAAGAATTCTTTGATAATTAACTCTGGTTCTTATTTGGACTTCAAGAGCATGGGTGACGAGTGGGGAGGGTTTTCAGGGATAGCGTGCAGAACAAGGGAGTACAGTTATCACTCGCGGTCCTCGTAGTTTGGCAACACTAGATTTCCGTCAGCACAACATATATACTACACATCTCCCTGGTAGGTTATGTAGGCTCGCACTTCCCAACGCGTAACAAAGTCGGAACCCTCATAAATTCTATTCCACTGTATTACTCAGAGTTTAACCAATAGCACTCTAATGATGTATTATCCTTTCCTTGGGCTCTAGAGAGAAGTCCTTAGTAAACTCGGGATGATACTCGCACGTATCTTCACTTGGGGTCTCTACCCCTATTCTCGCCCGTTAATGTAGCATTATGTCCTGGGTTACCCCAATGGAAATTTACATGAAATCACTGCACTAGTCTTATTCTAAGAAAAAAGGAGTCACACTTAACCTACTTCACAATTGCGGATCCTCGTATCTCTGGTAGAGAGAAACACAGTTACCTCGGCGATGATCCGGTCGGCTGAGGGTGTCGCCAGGGTAGGGCGAGCCGGGAGGGCACGGGGCGACTCACGAGGGCGTCCTCTCACGTCTGGGGGCTTCCGGACTGGGGCCGAAGAGGGCTAGGAACCTCTGGGTCAGGTCCCGGTGTCGCGGGGGCGTGGTGAGGTCTCGCCCGGGTGTCCTGGGGTGGGCCGGAAGAGGCGACGGACTGCGGTCTCCTATGGGCAGGGGCGCCGGCAGGGAAGGACTGCGGCAGCGGCTGTCACGGGGGCCCGACAGGTGGGTCTTCTCAAGAGCCTCGCGCAGGGAACAGAGGCCGGGGAAGACAGGGAGGTCTTTCCTCCTCACTATACCCTGGGAGCGACCATCGATCGTCTCCACCGGGGTGCTGAGGGAGCGACCGTTGATCGTCTCTACCTTAGCTTGCAGGGAGCGACCACTGATCGTCTCTACCTGATTTTGTTGTGAGCGACCATAGATCGTCTCTGTCTTTTTTATAGGGGAGCGACCATTGATCGTCTCTACCCGTGTGCTGAGGGAGCGACCGCTGATCGTCTCTACCTTAGCTTTCAGGGAGCGACCACTGATCGTCTCTACCTGATTTTGTTGTGAGCGACCATAGATCGTCTCTGTCTTTTCTTTATGGGAGCGACCATTGATCGTCTCTACCAGTGTGCTGAGGGAGCGACCGCCGATCGTCTCTACCTTAGCTTTCAGGGAGCGACCACTGATCGTCTCTACCTGATTTTGTTGTGAGCGACCATAGATCGTCTCTGTCTTTTCTTTATGGGAGCGACCATTGATCGTCTCTACCTTGTTGTGGGGGGAGCGACCGCCGATCGTCTCTACCTTACCACTGTTAGAGCGACCATAGATCGTCTCTACCTTAGGGGTGCTGTCTGGAGTACAGTTTCTGACTCCACCCCTAGCTAACTCGGTGATTCCGCCACGCGAAGGTAGTGTCTTTTTCCTACGGTGGCGGCGGCGCGGTGGTTGCGTTTCACAAGGGCGCACGGCCCGGGCTGACGTATGCCGCTGTTGCCCGGAGTGGTGGTGGCTGGCGGCGGCTACCCCGGGGAGTCCGAGTGGGGGGAGTCCGAGTGGGGGTGTCGGCATTTCTGAGGGCAGACTCCACTGCTCCTGGTCCGCCTTGATGTCGGGGAGACTGCGGTATTCTCCGGAATATTCCGGAGAATCGATGCGGTCAAACCCACGCATTTCAAACATATTTTTGAGAAAAACCTATGGTTAGTTTTTAAACGACTGGATGAGCATCATTCCTGGCAGAGGGTTCCCGGTGGTGAGAAGAATACGCATACAGAATTGAAATATGCTTCCTGGGCACACTCAAGGCCAAATGGTTAGACGAGATTTATGGGTTTCGCAATTTCAGGGTACGAATGGAACAAAAATTTATGCTAATCAGGAAAAAAAAAAAAAAAAAAGTCCATGCATTCTCATAAGTTAGGGTCCAGTTCCACATTCTTCGTTCGATTTCATGCTTCCCAACACATTTCGGACCAACTGGGCATATGGTTATCAGCCTTCTCTCATGCCTCACCTAGTTCTTCCACCCATAATGGGTTTTGCAGTTTTAAGGGATGCAGTGGAACGAAAATGTTTGCTAATTAGACGAAAAGCTACTATTTTATCCATGTGTTCCTGTAAGTTAGTGTTCAGTTCCACATTCTTCATTCGATTTAGTGCTTCCCAACACATTTCCAACTAACTGAGCCCCTTCTCGCACCTCTACCCCACACTCATAATGGGTTTCGCAGTTTTAGGGGACGAAATGGAACAAAAATGGTTCTGAATTAGAAAAAAAAAGAAAACTTTCATCCATGTGTTCTCGTAAGTTAGTGTTCAGTTCCACATTTTTCATTCGAATTCGTGCTTCCCAACACGTTTCGGACCGACTGAGCATGCGGCTATAAAGTCCTTTCTCGTGTCTCACTGACTTAGAGTCATATGGGTTTCGCAGTTATGGCCACAGTGTTGAGACAGTCTCTACACTGTGGTTTTAGGGGACGAAACAAAGAAAATGTTTGCTAATCAGAAAAAAAAATTACTACCATCCACGTTCGCTCATAAGTTAGCGTTCAGTTCCACATTCTTCACTCTTCTTCCTGATAGTCTTATATTTTTCGGATTACTTCTGGGTGGTAAATAAACGTTTTATGCTAAATCTGCTTCCCTGTTGTTTTTAGCTGTGTTCCACTGTGTCAACTAGTTTGACTTGTCAGGGTTACGGCGAAAGGGCCTGTCCTAAAGGCCCTATCACACGGTACCTCGTACCAGGAACGGCCGAGGAAGATTTAAGTGGAACAAAACTTGGACGCTATCACACATGTTCCTCGTATCCTCGGCAAAGGACATGCTTCTCACACTGTTGCCAGAGCCCCGTCTCGCGACTGTGGGCAGTGATCGCTGTCGCTGACTCAATAAAGAATAAGGAGAAGCAACTTTTGTTTACAAACTGGTACACACGCGGAACTGCCTCAATTTCTCTATAAGGGCGAATTCAGCTGCCCTTGTCCAGGACGATGATAAAGCCATCAGTACGTTGTTGTTGTGGTGGTGTTTTCAGGTGGCAACTGGTTCGTCTACTCTACCTGCAGTGGAGTTCTCAGTTGTAAACACGTGATATTTTATCGACATCACAGTTTCCTCGGTGTAGGAAATATTAACTCTTTATAAGGCCTTCAAAACGATTGATATTTATTATAAAATATTAATAAGTATTCAGTGTTAGGCTAAATGTTTAATAATGTAGTATGATATATTCTCTGTCGAGTAGCCTGGGTTTTGGTCACACTGTTTTGCCCGTCGTATCGTCGGCAGGAATCCATACAGACGGGTTCCAAATGCCCGTGGTATCGTCGGCAATTTTACCACGTTAAGGCCCTATCACACGGTACCCCGTACCAGGAACGGCCGAGGAAGATTTAAGTGGAACAAAACTTGGACGCTATCACACATGTTCCTCGTATCGTCGGCAAAGGACATGCTTCTCACACTGTTGCCAGGGCCCCGTCTCGCGACTGTGGACAGTGATCGCTGTCGCTGACTCGATAAAGAATAAGGAGAAGCAACTTTTGTTTACAAACTGGTACACATGCGGAACTGCCTCAATTTCTCTATAAGGGCGAATTCAGCTGCCCTTGTCCAGGAAATCGATGATAAAGCCATCAGTACGTTGTTGTTGTGGTGGTGTTTTCAGGTGGCGACTGGTTCGTCTACTCTACCTGCAGTGGAGTTCTCAGTTGTAAACACGTGATATTTTATCGACATCACAGTTTCCTCGGTGTAGGAAATATTAACTCTTTATAAGGCCTTCAAAACGATTGATATTTATTATAAAATATTAATAAGTATTCAGTGTTAGGCTAAATGTTTAATAATGTAGTATGATATATTCTCTGTCGAGTAGCCTGGGTTTTGGTCACACTGTTTTGCCCATCGTATCGTCGGCAGGAATCCATACAGACGGGTTCCAAATGCCCGTGGTATCGTCGGCAATTTTACCACGTTACCGTTCCGATTTACCATCGTATCCTCGGCAAACCTCGTATGAGGTGCCGTGTGATAGCCCCTTTTACCGTTCCGATTTACCATCGTATCCTCGGCAAACCTCGTATGAGGTGCCGTGTGAGAGCCCCATAAGTGTTTACACCTGACCTAACCTAGCTTAACTATACCTAATAATTTAACCTACTCTAACCTAGCATCCAGTTGGGAAACTGGGAGACGAAAACCACATTTGAGTACGTCAAGACCATCATCGGTACGGCCTAAGGAACGTGTTGATAAAAAGCGGGAAGTTTTTCAGCAGGAAGTGGCAATTTATCACCCTGAAAATAGCAGAAAAACACTAAAAACAAACTGGAGGAATATGAATTGACTTGGTAAGGCCCTTCTACTGCTTTAAGTAAAGCGTACATTTACTGAAATGGCAAAAAAGTATGGCGTAAATGAAAGCACCATCATAACGATTTGGAAGGACTAGGAGTAAAGATCGTGCGTAGGAAGTGATGCGAACCTTGTATGTTTATATTTGTCCTGAAGCTGACTGAGAAGCTTAGGCCTATAGGGCGTTATGTGGAGCGTCAGAGAAATTCTCATTTTTATTCCTCCTGACCACCTTACCCCACATAAATTACCCCCACTTATACGCACTATCAGGTAAAACAGTGAGATATAATTATTGTAATTAAGAGCATCAGTGGTATGAGAAAGGGCATTAACAAAAAAGTCGGGCTGAGTACTTCCCGGCACTCATCCCCCACCCCCCACCAATAATGTCAAAGTTTCGCCTTCTCGGATCATGTGGCCTTCGGGAGGGACGTTAGGCCGTATGGTTAGACTAAAATTAAATGGGTCTGGCAGTTTTAGGAGACAAAATGGAACGAAAATGTTTACAAACCAAAAGAAAAAAAAAAGGACTCATCCATGTGTTCTCGTGAGTTAGCATTCCGTTTCACATTCATCGCTTAGTATCGCTTCTCCTAACACATTTCGGACTAACTGAGCAGTTAGTCTGTCTGAAATGTGTGGGGAAGCGCGATATCAAACAAAGAATGTGAAACGGAATGCTAACTCACGAGAACACAAGTATGAATGTAATTTTTTCTGGTTAGCACAAATTTTCCTTCTATTCGTCCCCTAAAACTGTCAGACTCATAAATTTTCGTCTAACCATATGGCCCAAGGCAGTGATTCTCAAACTATGGGTCACGACCCAAAGGTGGGTTGCCAGATAAAGTTTTATGGGTCGCAGGGACATAGAATAGGCCTAATGCTTTCAGTGTATTTTGTTTACCTAATTGAAACTGTAATCATCCTTATAACACTATTAGCATATTATAACTACAATAAGCTAAATACCGGTTTCTCTCTCTCTCTCTGATAGATAACCATATCTGACATCTGATATCGTCCTTCCATGCCCTTGTCTCAGGGGGAACGTATACCACTGCAATGTCTCTCTTGCCTTTCTCTCCGGTTTCTAGTTTCATATTTATCGCCTCAGCCTTACCCTTTACCAGTTCCACACTTTCCACACTGATGTTCTTCACTGCTATCATCACTTCTCCTCCCATTTTTCTTTTCTTTTCTGTCTCTTCTCCACAGTTTGTATTTGCCATCTCCCATATGGATGTCAATATCCTCTCTTGGTCTCTGTAAAGCACATGATATCTGGATCGTGAACCCTCAAGTAATAGTTGATTTCTAATCTTGCCGATATTAAACGGTCAACATTAGTATATGCCACTTTCCAACTTTTTTCACCGTTCTTTATTTCCTCTTCTCTCCCTCTGTCTGTCGGTACCACTTCCTCAATTTCTGATCCATAACTCTCCAATAAAACACTCTTCTCCTCCTCCGGTCTCTTCGTTTTTTGCCGTCGCTTCCTTTAATAGCTCCTTTATCTTAGCTCTTTCTTCATCATTTGCGTCTCTCCTTATCCAAACATCCTTCAGCTCTTCCTTTTCTGATAATTTCCATGTTCTGTTCATAATTTAATTTACTATTGCCTGAGACTTAAACTTTAAGTGGCCTCTCCCCTCCCTCCTCATACTTTCCTAGCCTAAACACTTCTTCAGTCTCTTCTTGAGCTTCATTGTTACCCTCCATAACTTCTGATACTATCTCTTTTGCCTTATTCAGTTCTTCTCTTTCCCTTTCTGACCTTACTGTCATCCGTTTTTCTTTTAGTCCTGAAATTATCACGCATTTTTTCTTGTCTGCTAGATCCCTGACTAAAGATTCTCTACTTCTTAGTACCCTAACCACTTCCTTTTCCACCATTTTCCTGCTTTGTTGTTCTTTAACCTCCTTCAGATTTATATTTCCTTCCTCCTGGATTCTCTTCCACCCCTTGTGCTGCTCCTTGATTTCCTTAATATGTTCCTCATGCATCCGTGACTTTGATTCATACTCATCAAGTTTACTTTTCATCCTGTCCCTTTCTTCTTCCAACCTCTTATTTTCCTTGTTGTGCTGTTTTATTGCATTAGAGGCAGATTCATTACTTAATTTTAATTCCATAACTTGCCTTTCTTTGTCAGCACTGCGTGAACACACGTTATCCAACTTGTTCTAAAGTGTCTTAATCTCTTTATCCTGTTCTAGGGTCCGTTCCTGTAGCACTCTAATTATTAACCATACCTTCTTTAATTCTTCGACATTCCTCTCTGCCATTTCCTCCGTAGCACTCTAATTATTAACCATACCTTCTTTAATTCTTCGACATTCCTCTCTGCCATTTCCTCCACTCCTGCAACACGTGTTAGATTCAGTGTAACAATTCTTTCGCCCTTATCCTCGTCGGTAAAGCCCTAAAATTCTCCGCCATCGAGTGTGTGTGTGTGTGTGTGAGGCAAGTGAGTGTGGTGGTGACTTTACACAGCAGGCATAGTTGACCAATCAGAGGCCAGATTCACCAACAACTTTTGATCAGTTCCTTATGGTAACTGCAATAAGTTTTTCAGGAAGATTAAGAGCCATCAGAAAATTCTGTATATACAAGTCTGTTTCCTAGTCTTAGGTAAAAAGTATGAAAAAAGGTATGAAGCAGTGATCATAAGGTTTAAATCTGAGCCCTGGTATGCATTTACAATGCAAATACATGTGGCCTCCACCAATGGCATGTGATGGTGTTGGAATAAAATGGGAACTCAGACATTCCTTGTACCATTTTACATTTAAGGTGTTCAGTGCTGAAGGGACAAAGACACCAGTGTTACGAAACTGAGTTGTAAGTGTTGAACAGACAAAGCCCTCCTCTAGTAAATGGTGTACATAGTAAAGGCAATAGTGACCATCCATTAATTAAATTAATTAGATTAAATTACAGTAAATTATGTACTATAAATGGTTGACTTTTATTGGGGGGGGGGATTTAATGCTTAATATACCATGTTGAAAAAAAAAAAACATTATTTACTTTTAGATTAAACTGCATGCAGCGTGGTAAAAAAAAAAAAAAAATCCTTCCCCCCCCCCATGTGTGGAGAGCTTCCAAATAAACATTTTCATACCTTGTACATTGTAAGTGACCCATTACTAATAAAAGTTACACCAGAAGCAAAATTGAAAAAATTATACCTCATTTTCTAAAAATTTATTCTTTGCCCCTATAGTACTAGATGCCATATTTGGCATCTAGTACTATAAGGGCAGAGTGAAGTTTTCAAAAATTTCCATCATTTAATGTAACCAAGCATGCTCTGCATCCAGAGCTAAGCTGCATTTGTTAATACCATACTTTTATCTTCACCCCCATGACTACCAAACACTTCTCAGTCAAATTAGAGTGTACTATAAGGTGAACCAAAATCCCAGACAAAGTGATTTCTGATAATAATCCGTCACTGTAGAGGCTTCTTCATCTTAAATTTTGGTTACAGTCCTTCATATATGTAGCTCTTTGAATCCTTGTTTTGCTTCTTAGGAATCCACTTTCTCAAAGAATGCTGGTTCTTGACAAATGACTCGACAGTATCAGAATTATTGAGTATAGATGAGAATGTAAAAAAAAAAAAAAAAAAAAAGGAGGGGGTGGGAAATAGCTTGTACAGGTAGTCCTCTTTTAGCTAACAATGTTTCAGTGAAGTTGTATAATTAAGTTGAAAAGTTAACAAAAAAATTTTACCCAAAGTTTCTTGGTTCACCATAAAGTTGTTTGGATTCTTTATTTTTCTACCTTCATCATGAACCAGAAACATGTCTCAACCCGTAAACCGCGACTATGCCCAGTTGGTCACTCAGTAGGCGACATCGACTGTGCCCAATTGGGTCGCTACCTGCCTTGTCAAAGTGAGCTAAATATTCGGCCGGTGACACCTGGCAACTCCACACTACCTGAGAATGACCCAGGAATAACCTACTGTGTTCAGTGACCCAGCGACCACCATGAGAGGTGAAAGTGTTGACAGGTCTCTGCCCACGGGGGGCACAGTAATTCCAGAGGAGGACTTGCCTCTCTTGAAAAGGATAAAAAAGAAGCATGCTGTGTGGTGTTTGGATTTTGTGAATGAGCCTCCTCCCCTGTACCATCCCACCGACGACACTTCAACACGTAATTGGCCCGGAAGGAAAGGGAAAGGCCAGAAGGGGATCAAGCGAAGCCACCCTGGTGAGTATTGCATATGAATTCATTTTCTCTCTAAAATCAATGGTTTATAAAATATAATGAATATAAGAGTACTGAAGACTAAAAAAATAACTAACGCAACATTTGGGGAGTCGCATCAAAGGCCTCACTCATTATGTATAATAATAAAATGATATAATAGTTACACTGTACTTTGAGTAAATAAAAGTATCAGTGCATACTTGGGGCGAAGCAATACGAAACCATGCACGAAGACGCTGATATATGCGTGGCACCAAATGGACGCCAGACTTATTTCGGTGAACATCGATCACCCCTTGCACTGATAATTTTTTTTTTTTTTATTATTACCTATAGTACAATGTACGTATCTGATGCACAAAAGCCATTTTTGAGGAGTGACTTCTCCTAGTGACTGTTTTCTGCATATAAAACGAGCATCTCCATAAAGAATCAAAATATATAAAGATTACACCATCAGTCTTAGACAAAAAAAAAAAAAAAAAGTTATTTTACATACATGACCTGGAGAAGGTGTGAATGTGTGAAGAAGAGGTCAGGCAATGAAGAGATTAGTTTTGAAATGGGAGAGAATGTATAGATCCAGAAGGGGGACTGTTGAATGTCATACAATTATATTAGTACCTATACATGTGTACATGCATAATGACCTGTACTTATACTAATACTGTGCCTATAGCTGTACTGATAAAGTTGAAAAATTCGGTTGGATCGTTGTAAGATGAAAATATCTCTTACACACTCACACAGTTCCCAGCCATTACCTGCCACCCCTTCTCCCACTCCGCTCTCTTTATAGTATCTCTAACAATACGTACTTTGTGTATTGTTTTCGTATCAAAATAGCGCTCTGGGAAAACGAAGTATGATGTATTTTGATATGTAATGATATAGATAGTTGAAGAATAGCTGATATCTGAGTAAAATATTATATGTAAAAATTTCTGTACTGTGAAGTGAAATATAATACGGAGTGAGTATCTGAACCCGAGAGAGAGAGAGAGAGAGAGAGAGAGAGAGAGAGAGAGAGAGAGAGGAGGGGGAAGAAAAACAAACGAGAGAGGGAGGGGATGACAAGTAGGTGTTAGGAGGGTAAAGAAGATTAGGTGTGAGGGGATAATCAAATCAGAGGATGAGGTGAATCTGTATGAGAGACGGAAGAGGTAATAACGAAAAAAGAAGAGCAATGAGCAAATGGAATGCGAGTAAAATACTAAAACATGACAGGAAGGAAAGGGCATGTATCAACATACTGATTTTTTTTTTTTTTTTTTTTGGGGGGGGATGTGGGTGGATAGTAAGGGCAATGGTGAAATAGTGGTAACTGCATATATGCGAAAATGATAAAGTATTTTTTTTTTTTTTTAGTTCAGAAGAATTGCTAAGTGTTTTATTACGAAAATATGTAAAAAGAAATAGAAATGTAAAATGAATGAAAAGATAGGAGAGAGAGAGAGAGAGAGAGAGGGAGGGGAGATAGGGAGAGAAAGGCGGGTAGGACTCAAAGGAAAGGAAAGCAAGCAGCAACGGACTCAGGTTGCAAACAGGAAAGACAGGCTGTAAACACTGGAGGATACAAATAATAATGATGATGGAAACAATAATGATAACAGTTGTAATAATATCAGAACAAGTTACAGGGGAAAAGCTGGGAACACTGATGAAAAGAATAATAGAAAATGGTGGAAATAGACAAAGTAACAAAGAAATAAAAAAATAATGATAATACAAGTAATGAACACTGATAATAATAATAACAGCAGTACCAGTTAGGAAAACAGGGTACCAGCATAGATAGCAATTAGGAAAAGAGTCATAACAGTAAATGAAACAATAATAAAATAATAATAATAATAATAATAATAATAGTAATAATAATAATAACTAAACGCAACAGTACCAGTTACAGGAAAAAAACTGGCTACTATATAATACATACTGCTGCTCCCCCTCCCCCCTTGCTTCTCCCTTCCTCTTCCTAATTCAGTCACCTGCCCTCCTCCTCCTTCTTCTCCCTCCAGCACCCCAGATATCAATGCATTATGTTCTTACTCATAGTCATACCTGAAGAGGGCCCAAGTCGGGTCGAAACGTTGTATCTCCCCAATAAACACACGTTTCGACTTGTGGGTTTAATTCTACCATATTAGAAATCACGGCTATGTGATAACGAGACACAGAAAATGGATATGGTAGTATCTGACGATTTGTACATGTATACATGCAAAATGGCCTGTGATGAATAGCTGGGGGGGGGGGGAGGCTGAGACATACATCCGAAAATAGTAGTGCTGTATATACATTTAGGTTGGATGAGAAGGGAAGGAACACACACACACACACACACACACACACACACACACGAAAGACTAGTTAAGGTAACCATTATTGAACATGAGAGGGTATGGAGATGGAGGGTGAGAGAACAGGGAGAAGAAAACAAAGTTGCATACAGACTAGTAAGGGGGAAAGGGGTGACGAAGACGTCATGGCGAGGGTGGTGAGGGGGGGGGGAGTGGTGCCGGGGGTGATGAAGAGAGCTGCATGCAGCCCTGATGGATCTGGGAATCCCTTTCATTTGATTCCAATCACTGTTATTACCTCTACATAGTTGAAAGGGACGGCTGTAACACAGCAAAAAATCACAGGCGGTAGTAAATATTCACACAGTTTATTCATCTGTCTCTTTATCAGTCTGCATACTATGATAAAACATTGAAAGTAAAGATTGTGTTGATATATGAAGTCCTAAATTATTTTCAGCTTTGTAATATTTTTTGAACTGGATAAGCAAAGAAGTAAATGCATCACACTACATAAGAGAGGTGATAACTATACATGCATGACAAAGGGTAACATGGGGAGGTGAGTGTACTGGAGAAGTGGTCATCATTTAGAATATAAAATGTAAAACATAATAATTTACATAACAAAAATTAAATCAGAATACGGAAGAATATAACCGCTGTCCAGGAGGACACGTAGCTTTCCACCAAATCTGAAAATAATTTTGCCCAGTTGGGATGCCACTGTCCAGGTAGAAGCGTCTCTGTAAGTGCATCAGATTCGAAAATATTTTTGAACAGATAACCTGGGAGATGGTGGTTTGTATGTGAACTCCCCAGTCTCTTTGCTGAAAGTATTTTTTTTTTTCTTATCCAGTATATTACCTGTTTTTCCCCCTAGATTCCAACACCAGTGGTTCTCCACCACGGTGCCCATCTCCACCACCCCGGCCATTGCAGCAACAGTGCAGCAAACCTGGCTGCACAGTTGCACCTGTCCCACCACCAGCCATCCCAGGTGAAAATCCTACCAATAACTTGTTGCCTCCATTGTGCATTGTATTTTCTATTGTGTGGCCAACAAAATTAATGTTATTATTTGATATTCTATTATTATTATTATTTTTTATTTTTATATTTTTTTCTAATCCTGTCTCTTACCTGTTTCTCTCCCACATACTATCGTCAGTGCTGCTACAGCTGCGCCTGTCCGACCACCTGCCATCCCTGGTACCTCAGGTCACACGCCTGCACCACGCCCACGCCAATGTTTCCAGACCCTTAGCCCATCAAAATTAATACCAATATTATTCCCTGAGGATGGTGACGATGACAGTGAGAGTGGCTGTGAAATCGATGGTAGGGACTACGGGTGGCCAGACAGCAACACCGAGATGGAGTCATCCAGCAGTGACGAGGAGGAGGAACCGTTTCACAGAGACAAGGACAATGGCCTGAATGAAGGCGAGGACGACGATGTACCCTTCTTACATGAGGCCTCAGTCTTCTCGTTTGCCTGGTCGGAGGGGTCAGATTTGGTACCAGACCTGCATGAGTTTCAACATAACAAGAGTGGTACAACGGAAGACTGGCCTTGCACAGACGAGGCAAGGGAGAGTGACTTCTTCCGTGCCTTTTTAGATAATGAGGTCCTCTCGTACATTGCTGAGAACACTAACAAACATTAACGTTATGTGTCTCAGCAAATGGACTTCATCTCTCCTTGCTCCAGGCTATGGCAGTGGGTGGATACCACGCCCAGGGAGCTCATTGTTTTTATTACTTTGATGTTGGTGATGCCACTTTGTAAGAAGCATGTGATAGATCATTACTGGCGGAATGACCCCCTTATCCCCACATCCCTGTTTAGCAAATATATGACTTGGGACAGGTTTTTATTGCTATTAACTTTTCTGCATTTTGCAGACATTGAAAATCCTGACCATGATGACCGTATCTGGAAGGTGAGAGAAATATTTTCAATGTTCCTTTCACAGTACAAGAAATATTTCTATCCCTTCCAGAAGCTGGTCATCAATGAGTCACTTCTGTTATACAAGGGTCACCTAGTCTTCAAACAGTATATCCCCTCAAAGTGCCATCGCATTGGGATAAAACTGTTTGTGCTATGCGACTGCGAGACAGGAGTTGTGCTTGATATGGTTGTGTACACAGGGACAGATCATGATGTACCAAAGGTCAGTAAGATAGACCCCATGGGTATGTCTGGTGCCGTCGTCAAAAAGATGATGGCACCTTACATGGGCAGGGGTCACATCCTCTACACTGATGGTTGGTACACAAGCCCTGCTCTCTGTCAGTTCCTTCATGATAATAAAACTGGGTCATGTGGAGTTGTAAAGAAGAGTAGGAAATATATGCCAAAATTCCTTGTCCAGATGACACATCTTGAAAACCCGAGTTCAAGTGACGAGGAAAACGCAACTGATGGCCACCATGAGAGGAGCAGGAAGCAACAGAAGAAGCCGAAACAACTGTATGTCCAGAGAGAAAAGTCAGGAAAGGTGCTTGCTGTAAAGTGGAATGATAAGCGTCCAGTCCACCTACTATCCACCATCCACACGGGTGAGATTGCTGACTCAGGCAAAACCCACAACAGAACCAAAAAACCCATCCAGAAGCCAGATGTGGTGATTGACTACACTCAGAATATGTGCCTGGTGGACAAGTCTGACTCTCAGATAAGTAGCGTTGAGTGTCTGAGAAAGTCTGTCAAGTGGTACCATAAATTCTTCTGCCACCTCATTGACATCACAATGCTCAATGCATACAATATCTGGCTAGTCAGACATGACATGTACCCCACCAAGAAGCTGAAACTCCGCGAGTTTATACACACTGTCTGCTTCCAGCATCTAGAAGAATTTGGGGAACCCACCAGCAACAGAAGAGGTCACCGCCATACCCCGATGCCAGATCGCATCGACGGTGTCAGCAGCCATCATTACCCTGTACACACAGAGATGGGAGATGGGCGTAGGAGATGATTGAACTGCCATGTGTGCCTCAACACAATGCGAGGCTCAAAGAAAAAAAGTAGAGTAAATGTCATGTGCAATGAATGTAAAGTTGCCTTGTGCTTGGGTGAGTGCTTCCGGGTCTACCACACCCTAAAACACTTCTAAGTTCTTCAGCGGTGGTCCTAGGAGTCTCTATGTCTGTATGATTGTGTAGCAGAATATGGTGATATCTGTATGATTGTGTATGTTTGGTTGTGGTGGTGTATGGTGTTTTTCATGGTTGTGTATAAGGAATAGTTGTGCTGATGAATGATAGTGTATGCATGGTTCTATATGGTGTTTGGTTGTAGTGTTTGTTGGAGTCCATATGCTTGTGTTTGAGGCATGGTTGTGGTGATGTATGGTGGTCTCTGTATGGTTGTGGTGGTGTCTGTATAGTTATGTATGGTAATATGATTGTGTATGGTGCATGGTATAAACCAGGTTTGTAAGTCGATACTTAAAACATCCAGCTAGGACTCCACAGTCCTGGTATATACTGTATATACTATAAATTTTTATATTTTAGCGTATAATAAATTGTTATTATTAGTATTTTCTTTCATGGCCCTTTCTGTGTTCAGTTACATGACAATAAAGTAAGGAGTCTACTATACTGTAGGGCTATTGGCCCTTACGTGGCAGTTCCTGTGTTACCACAAACCCACCCACAGTTGTCCATGAAGGAATGTTACATCAGTTTTTATGATAGAACAAATGGACATCTACCCCTTCCATTTTTTACAGTAAAATTATGATGCATAAAAATGTAGGAAAAATATAAAGTAACAAGATATATATAAACATAAAATGTCACAAAAAGCATGATCAAGATGGTTGTGGCCATGTAGGGGAGGCAAGGGCTTGAGGACAAGAGCAGGGAGGTCACTCACTATCCTAATCCCTTCCCCAAAAGCTTACCCCCTGGCAGTCCTTACGGGAGGTGGGCCTCACACAATGGGTAACTAGTTGAGGAACAAACATTACTTTTATCTCCATATGCAACAACAATTTTCATTAAATTTAACAGAAAATGAAGTCATATCTTGCTCATTTTGGCTGAGAAAATAAAAAATTAATAATAACAAATAGGGGTACCAGACGTTGCCCTGGATAAACATGTCTATCTGTTTTTCTACCAGTCTCTTCGTTTTCAGGAAAAGACGGAGGGAGGTTCCAACATTTGGCTGGAGTTAGACAGGGGGTGGTATAGACAAACTGGGTAACTTTCAGCGTGGTGCCAGGTGTAAAGTTCGGGTAGATGGAGTACAGTAGCTGAAGCTGCCTAGCATGGGTCATACGGCCTACTGCAGTTGTTTTGTCATCTTAAGTTCTTTATGTTCTCCCCCGGCTACACCTCCCTATCCGACCCCAGTCGGGTAGGTCTGTGAGATTCATGGTTTTTGTTCCCTCCCATGCTCTACACTGGCCATGATTTCAGTTACTGCCTCTTTTTGTTAACTTTTGGTGAAAAATCATTGTCACATGAAAAATTTCATCAAGACACGTGCAGCGTTTTGACCATAAAATTATCACACACACACACACACACACACACACACACACACAATAATCTTTATATGTAAGATAACAAAATGTAACAAAAACAAGATCATATCATTTTCATCATAAGAATCTTTCCCTGACGAAATTCACATGAGCTTAACCTGCCCCATCCCGACGTTTTCTGGGCAGTGGTATGCCCCAGTCCCGACATTTTTGGACCTTTTTTTTTTTTTAGGCTCAGACATTCGATTTTGGTGAGAAACATCGAAAATTCATAGAGAAAAAGCTCACTTGAGGTTTAAAATACTCGATCCAGGTACGAGTACCTCCTTACCTGACTGAGTTTTCTAACAGGCTGGCACCAAAGAAAATGAGTTACAATATTTACTTGGTACAAATTTATATGTAGTACATGAGTATATTGGTTTTCAAACAGTAATATAGATATTATAAACATTGTTTCACTCACTAACTCATCACCATTCATGACCTTTTTTTCCCACATTACCTGATCATCATTTCTGACTGTTTCTTCCTCTAATGCTATGTAAACTTTGTCCTCCACATTGTCATCGATTGGGGAATCACTCTGGCCCTGAATGTCTCTATTGGCCAGGTCACTGGTAACAGGTGAATTGCCGAGACAATGTCGTGCAGGGGGGGGGGAGAGAGGTTATGCGGTGTAAGGCATTGTCCCTGCTTGGCATCTTGTACAGGAATAGAGGAATGTGTCCCGTGTATACGTGCCAAAAATCACTCGCGAAAATTGAAAATTGTGCAAATTAGGGACCTTGCAATGTTGCCGCATTAATTTACGTCTCCGGGATATGAGTGCACATCATGTGAGGATGTGAATTCACATCTCCGGGACGGGGCGGGTTTAAAAAAAAAAAATTCCCAATTAAAAAAAAATTCCACTAGTCATCTCTCCTGACAAAAATGCAAACTTTCACGTTGTCTAGATTTTTGTTTTACGAGATTGTGTCAATTATTTCAAGAAAAGGTATGTCAAGCCACCCCCACCATCACTTTCCCCTCCCTCGCCTTCTTTATCTCTCCAACTTGGTGGGTTGCCAACAGGCGAAGACCTGCCTTAGCCACTGGCTAACAGTCTAAGCAACATTTCTCCCACTCCTGCCCTCACTTTTGATGTGAAGGAGGTAGTGAAAGTCATGCAACGAGAAGGATAACAAGTATATGCTGAGGCAAGATTAGGCACTAATGCTGCATCAGTAGGTCTTGTGTTACCAATGAAATCATTTTTATGCACACAAACACATTGTGCAGCGGCTTCTGCTAGTAATGATTTTGTTCACAAAAGCTTGCACACCTCGTCTTCCACCAAAAAAAAAAAAAAAATCCAAACCACATGAAGAATACACTGTCTGTCGTATAAAATAAAGAATGCAATGTTGGCAACACTCACCTGGACGGGTGTGGTTGAATGGTCAAGGACATGATAGGTCGCAGGTTGGGCAATTATTTGTGATCAGTTTTTGAGACAAAGAGATATCAAGGGAAGGAGAATGGAGTGTCACATATTATGTTATTATAATGTTTCATTCATTCATTGCCAGATGCCATGTATCCCAAACGGGGTGGCCAGCGGCTTAGAGTTAATTGTTTTACAGGGAGGGGCACTAATCCTCCACCAACCCCACTTGACACGTAGGGATGCCAACAGCATCTGGTGTTCCCAGGCGGTCACCCATCCAAGTACTAACCAGACCCAACATTGCTTAACTTCGCTGATCGGACGGGAAGCGGTGTACATGCAAAAAGACTTTGGCTAAAGAATCACATAAGTAGCAAATACTGACCTTGAAAAGGGAATAGTAATCGCACACGTGTTATATATGCGGAGAAACAGGGAGAGAGAGAGAGAGAGAGAGAGACAGAAACAGACAGACAGACAGAAATAGAGAGAGAGGGAGAGAGAGAGAGAGATACAGACAGACAGACAGACAGAAAGACAAACAGACAGAAAGACAAACAGACAGACAGATAGACAGACAGACAGTCAAACAGAGACAGACAAATATATATATAGAGAGAGAGAGAGGGAGAGAGAGAGACAGACAGACACAGACAGACAGACAGACAAATAGAAAAAGAGAGAGAGCGAGCGAGAGAGAGAGAGAGAGAGAGAGAGAGAGAGAGAGATACAGACAGACAGATAGGAAGACAGACATATAGACAGACAGACAGTCAAACAGAGACAAATATATATATATATATATATATATATGACCACCCCGTTTGGGATACATGGCGTCTGGCAATGGATGGATGGATATATAGAGAGAGAGAGAGAGAGAGACAGACAGACAGACAGACATATAGGCAGAGACTGACAGACAGACAAAGAGACAGAATGAAGAAGAATTAAGAGAAAAAAAAAAAGAAATAGCCACACAGTGAACTGGAATGAAAGTAAAATGTACAAATGAAAAAACATAAGAAGAGAATCCAGATACATAGAGAATTGTAAAAATATTAATCTTAGTCCAGGATAGTACCAACCTGATCATTTGATGATGAAAGAATATATACCTAATCTGCCTGAATTGTGTGAACTCATGCCACCCTCCCCAATCCCTTGGTGATCGATAATTTAAACCGTCGTCTATACCAATAAAAATCTCTCTCTCTCTCTCTCGCACACATTGATTTTTATGTGTAAGATAACGAAACGTCACAAAAACAAGATCGTGTGATTTTTATCATAAGAATCTTTTCCTCAGGAAATTGACATGAGCTTGAAAAAAAAAAAGCCATTAAAAAAAAAAATCTCCATTGTTCATGTCTCCTGACCAAATGCAAACTTTCACTTTGTCTATTTAGATTTTTTTTATTTTACAAGATCGTGTCATTTTTCAAGAAAAGGTATTTTCATTCACCCCCCACCAAACCATCACCTTCCCCTCCCTTGCCTTGTTTGTCTCTCCAACTTGGTGGGCCGCCAACAGGCAAAGACCTGCCTTAGTCACTGGCTAACAGTCTAAGCAACATTCCTCCCACTCCTTCTGCCCTCACTTTGGAGGTGAGAGGTAGTGAAATGCATGCAGTGGGAAGGATAACATGAATGTGATGAGGCAAGATTGGGCACTAATGCCGGATCAGTAGGTCTTGTGTTACCGATCAAATAATTTTTATGCACACAAACACATTGTGCAGCGGCTTTTGCTAGAAATGATTTTATGCACAAAAACTTGCACACCACGTTTTCCATAACACACACACAAAAAATCCTAACCACATGAAGAATACACTGTCCGTCATATAAAATAAAGAACGCAATGTTGGCAACACTCACCTGGACGGGTGTGGTTGAATGGTCAAGGACACAATAGGTCGCAGGTTGGGCAATTATTTGTGATCAGTTTTTGAGACAATAGGTGGCTGCATTTATGAAAAAAAACCACCTTACCCTAAAAAAATTGGTACAAAAGGTTTCTCAACTGTTTATTGTAATATCAAGTGTGCTTAATAACATATAACAAGTCTACCACAGTCTGACCACGAGAAAGGTCTAATTTTCAAGATGGCGTCGAGTAGCCTCCAAATCCTAAAAATGCCCATTATTCCTTCATAATTCATCCTAAAAAGGTAATTTTGATGTATAACCCCATGTTTTGAGGATTTAGGAATCAAATTAACATATTTAAATAATAGTAAAGTGATTACATAGTTACAAAATCCAAGATGACGAACCAATAATGGCCACTAAACTATGAAAATACCCATTACTCCTTCATTATTCATCCTGCATATATGATTTCGATGTATAATCCTATGTTTTTGGGATCTAGGAATCCAATTAGCATATTTAAATAATAGTAAAGTTATTACATAATTACCAAATCCAAGATGGCAAACCAATATGGCCGCCAAACTATGAGTATGCCCATTACTCCTCGATTATTCATCCTAAACAAGTAATGTCGGTGTCTAAGCCCACATTTTGTGGCCTAGGAATCTGTTTGGCTTGTTATAAAAATGTGACATGATTACATGATTGTGAAATCTAAGATACAATTTTTGTGAGACTGTTCATTATTATTTATTTACTGACTTTATTTACTAATGAACTTCACTTTCGCATCTTCCCAGGACTGACCATGAGTGCTAGCACTGTAAACCAAGAGACTTGCCCCATTTGCCGTAAAGATTTAGATGTTTCTGATGTGGTTGAACTTTGTCAAAAGGGAGCTGATGGAATCAACATTGCGAGTGTGCAAAGAGGAGATGATGTAGTCATTTCAACTGGTGAAAAAGTACACATAACATGTCGAAAGCGGTACATCAATCCAAAAGACATAGAAAACAAGAAAACAAAGAAAGTTGAGCCACCAAAGAGAAGTGCAAAAGTATCATCCAATCCTTTCAACAGCCAAACGGATTGCCTTTTTTGTGGGACTACAGTAACACCAAGAGGCTCAAGCTTTAGTTATGTAAAGACCGATGTGTTTGTGCAGACCATTCTTGAGTGTTGTGCTAGTTGTTCAGATGAATAGGCCTTCACTGTGAAAGGCAGAATTGAATATTATGGCTGTGATCTACATGCTGCAGACTGTATTTACCAGCGCTCTTGCAGTGGTAATTTCCAGTCTGGCCTTAGCATACCACTACAGTTCCAGAATGTCCCAGAGGCAAAGCACAGAAAGTCAGGCCGGCCCAAAAATGAAGATCAGGAGCAAGCATTCACGAATGTTTGCTCTGACCTTGAGCATAATGATGAAGAACAATTGACAATTTCACACTTATGAGAAAAAATGAAGGAATTTCTGAGAAATACAGATTCTGAACCATATGGAAATCGGTACCTCAAAGGAGAACTGAAAGAACAGTAAGGGGACAATGTTCATTTTACTGAAGGAGAAGGCCTTTATGATATAGTGACAATGAGGGAAAAGACATCACAGATACTGAGATCTTATTTCAACATCCAAGCAAAGGACGAAGAATCACAGAAACAGGCGATAATTGAAACAGCGGCACGACTCATTAAAAGTGATATCAAGTCTAATGTGCCATCCCTTACAGATCAGTATCCAAGTGCAAAGTCCCTCAAGCTTGATTCTGCCCTTTTGTTTGTTCTTAACACTCTGCAGACGCTGTTGAATGGTTTTTTCGTGGGAAAGGAGACTAGACGAAAGGTTGCAGGAATAGGACATGCAGTTGTCCAGGCAGTTTGACCATGAGCTGTTGTAGCTCCCTTACAAATTGGCCTTGCAGTCCAGGTACATCATTTGTATCGGTCACAGTTCTTGGTGGATACCCTTCATGAAATGGGATTTAGTTGTTCTTATAAAGAAGTCTTGCGTTTTGAAAAGAATGCAGCGGATTCAGTTGCTCCAGACTTGTTAGTGGATGACAGTGATTTGCTTGACATGGCACTTCTTTTTGCCGGGGATAATGTTGACCACAATATCCTTGCTATTGATGGCAGGGGGACCTTCCATGGAATGGGGATCATAGCAGCACTCACCCCAGGGTGAAAGAAGGATCATGTCACCCAAAGGAAAAATGTTATGAACCTTGATATTTCAGTTAAAAGTAAAATTCCAATAATTGAACATCGCTTCGCTAAACATGTGCGCCAAACCATCATGTTTGAACAACTCCCGGCACTGGTGAGCAGTGATAAGACAATTGATGTACTGTGGGAGCTCTCACTAAACTTCAAGCAGGAAACCCCTGGGTGGCAGGGAATGATGCATATCTTTCATCAAGGATTAGAGCACCCAGGCCAATCATCAATTGCATTTTGGCTATGATTGACTTGTACTCTGGGGACAAAACATGCATTCTGTCCATGCTTGACTTCATTTGTGATCTCGCTTTCAAACACCATGCTCCGCTCATTATTATGTTTGATCAGCCACTGTACAGGAAAGCTGCAGAGATCATCATGGACGCACCACAGAGTAGCCACTTGAAAAGCATTGTCTTGATGCTTGGATGTTTTCACACATTCATGAACCTTCTTGGTGAAATAGGCACACTGATGGAAGGCACAGGCCTCAGGAGCATTATGGAAGTTGTCTATGGTGTAAATGCCATCCAGCATATGATTACTGGAAAATCAGTGCAAAGAGCTTTCCGTGGACATTTACTGGTGGACAGATGTCTCAATCACCTGGTTGTGTCAGGTATGATGAAGGATAACCAACAGTTTGAGACAATGGTAGACCAGGTGGAAGAAACATACTCATCTTTGGTGGCGAAAGCAATGACTTTGGAGAGTGCTGTAGCATCAGATATGTTGATCCAGATCAAAGATATGATTGACACAAAGAAGGCAGAACTTAGTACAAAGTCAAAAACTAGTCAGCTGTGGATAAACTATCAGAGAATGCTGCAGACTGCTCAAATTGTGATCAGAGCAGACCGCACAGGATCTTGGATATAGCTCTTACATGCAGTATCAGATTGCCTGCCAATATTTGCCGCTGCTGGGCACTACAACTATCTGAAATCTGCATATTTCTATGTCCAAGAAATGTGCCAACTCAAGGCTAGACATCCTGATGTATATGAAAAATTTTCTAGGGGTTTCCATGTGATCTGCCACAGCAACCAGTGCTGGGCAGGCCTTAGCTCTGACCTTGTGATCGAGCAGACACTGATCTGGTCTTTAAAGAGCAGTGGAGGCTTGACTCATGGAAGTGGAATGACTGAAGAAATGCGCGCATTATGGACCACGTCCATACCCATCACATCTGAGTGCAACAATGCCATGCAGGAATTCAATGACCTCACCTACACGACCAGCGAGCAACATCGAGAAGCAACAGAAGCAAGGATGAAACGAGATCACTCTGATCTGGAAAAGATCAAAGAAAAACTATCCACATGCATGCCATTTTCTCCAGACTCATCTATGAGAAACATCATTACTGGTTTAGTTGCCAAAGAGGATGTGAATGTGCATGAATTTGAGACTGTTGGGAATGATATTATTGAAAATATGGTTGGAAAACCTGTTTTTGGGATCTCATTCAAACGGAAAGACCGCGCAAAAACCCTTGCAGGTGAGTCCACCATCAAATTTGCCCAAGGGCAAACCATTGATCCTGCTCTGCTGTTCCAAAGAGTTCTGGTTTTGTCAAAAACCCGAGACCTTTCACTTGAAGAAGTAATGAGCTATGAGCTCAGCCCATTCCCTACAGCCCTGTTTGAAGCCAAAGAAATTTTTAATAAAGCTGACAAGCCCCAACTAGCACATGCAGTTGCTGAGTATTCAAGCAAGAAGTCAAAAGTAGCTGTCATGGATTCTGTGCCACTAACTGAACTTTATGTCCTTGACGGTGGCTCCCTGGTTCATCGCTTGCCATGGAAAAAGGGTGACAGTTATGGTGCCATTGCACGCATGTATGCTGACTTTACCACACGCCATTACGGAAAAGCAACCGTAGTTTTTGATGGCTATAGTGAAGGTCCTTCCATCAAAGACAATACACATCAGCAATGTGGGCAAAACACCCACCCGATCATCAGCTTCAATGCAAAAACTGAATTTGTGGGAAGAAAGGATGATTTCCTTTCCAGATCTTGCAACAAACAGGGACTTATTGATCTTGTAACTGAGGAACTAAAGAAGAAGGGTTGCAATGTTATCAGTGCCTTAGGGGATGCAGACATGGAGATTGTCAAGGCTGCAGTCAGGGCGTCACAACATCAGCCCACGACCCTAATAGGGGAGGATACAGACCTGCTCATTCTTCTCTTCTATTGTGCTGAAGCAAACAATAGGGGCCTCTATTTTCGTTCGGACAAGTCCACAGTTCCAATGGTGTACAATATCAGTGAGATGAAACAAATCCTGGGAAATGATATGTGTTCTCAGTTGCTGTTTATCCACGCCTTCACAGGATGTGACACAACTTCCCGCATTTTCAGTGTTGACAAAAAGTCAGCATTTCAGAAACTTGTGAATGGTGAATCGACCATTCATACTTGTGCGAATGCATTTCTGCTCCCAAATCAAGCAAACAGTGTCATAGAGGACCTTGGGAGCAAGGCCATGGGAGTTCTGTTTGGTGGCAAGAGTACTGATTCACTTGTCTCTTTGTGCTACAATCTTTTGATCAAGAAAATTGTCTCCGCCAAGTCATTTGTTACCCCAGAGCGTCTTCCTCCTACCAAGTCCTCGACAAAATATCATAGCTTTAGAGTGTATTACCAGATCATGGTGTGGACTGGAAAGGAGAGTGACATGAATGCAGTGGATTGGGGATGGAAACTGGAGAACAATCAGTTTGTGCCAGTTATGACGAAGAAAACTGCTGTGCCAGAAAGCCTCCAACAGATGGTCCACTGTAATTGTAAAACTGCCTGCCGAACACGTTGTAGTTGCAGAGGATATGGACTACCATACACACCCACTTGTGGACAATGTCAAATCGAAAACTGTGAGAACCCACATAATCAACCATCGCAGGAGGAAGAGTGTGACTATGACTATTTGTAAACTTGGTTCAGATCAAAGGCATATTTCAGAAATATATATCATGAGATTTGTAATAACTTTTTACCAATAATCAGTACACTATGTTAAATATGCTAACTAGTTTTCTAGATGCCCAAAACAAGGGGTCAGGCACCAGAATAACCTGTTTAGGCTGAACAATGATGGAGCCATTGGCATTTTTATAGTTTGGTGGACATATTGGTCCGCCATCGTGGATTTTGTAATTTTGTAATCACTTCGCTATTATTTAAACATGCTCCATATTCCTAGATCCCCAAAACATGGGGTTAGACACTGAAATTACTTGTCTAGGATGAATAATGAAGGAGTAATGGGCATTTTCATAGTTTGGTAGCTATATTGGTCCTCCATCTTAGATTATGTAAGTATATAACCACTTCACTATAATTTTGATATGCTGACTGAGTTCCCTGATCCCCAAAACATGGGGTTAAACACCAAAATTACCTGTCTAGGATGAATAATGAAAGAGTAACGGATGTTTTAAGGATTTAGTGGCTAACTGTGACGCCATCTTGAAAATCAGACCTTCCTCATGGTCAAACTGTGGTAGACTTTAAATATGTTATTAAGCACACCTGATACTACAATAAACAGTTAAGAAACCTTTTGTAGCAATTTTTTGGGGGTCAAACCATATTTTCAGCCGACTACAAAAAGAAAGCAAGGAAAGGAGAATGGAGTGTCACATATTATGTTATTTGTTAGTTATTATCACTGTAGGGGGTTTTAATTGTAAACTAACATAAAGCAAAACAACTCACCATTATAATAAACGGTATGTGAATATGGCGTTTTGATCAGTACTCAGTATAAATATGCTAGGCCTAATGAATATCCTGAGTACTTAGCTGTGGTGTTGATGGTAATAAATGCAGAGAGAGATGGATAATTCTTGGAGAATGCTTAAGGCACGTCTGTACTAGCTGGTGGCAAGGAGAGAACTGCCCTCTCTGGTAGCAGGGAGAGAACTAATCAGCTTCGAGCAGCTTCGTGCACGAATTAAATGAAACTTAACATACTGAATCAATATAACTAAATACGCGTTGTTTTCTCCATGACCAGATTTATCTCTAGTGATAAATAATATTTTACCCAATTATAAAGTAAAGAAAACTGTGCTGTCGTGGGCAGGAATATTTAAACCCGAAATCCACGACATTATTATAATGTGTACATGCAAAAAGACTTTGGCTAAAGAATCACATAAGTAGCAAATACTGACATTGAAAAGGGAATGGTAATCACACGTGTGTTATATATGCGGAGAAACAGAGAGTGAGAGAAAGAGAGATACAGACAGACAGACAGACAGACAGACAAATGTGTATCTATATATATATATATATATATATATATATATATATATATATATAAAATGAGAGAGAGAGGGACACAGACAGACAGACAGAGACAGACAGACAGACAGAAACAGACAGACAGAGACTGAGACAGAATGAAGAAGAAATAATAAGAAAAAAGGAATAACCACACAGTGAACTGGAATGAAAGTAAAAGGTTGTACAAATGAAAAAAAAAAAAAAAAAAAAAAAAAACATATGAAGAGAATCTATATATACAAAGAATTGTAAAAATATTAATCTTAGTCCAGGATAGTACCAACCTGATCATTCGATGATGGAAGAATATATACCTAATCTGCCTGAACTGTGTGACCTCATGCCACCCTCCCCAATCCCTTGGTGATCGATAATTTAAACCGTCGTCTATACCAATAAAAATCTCTTTTTGTCTGTCTGTCAGTCTGTTTCTGTTTGTCTGTCTGTCTGTTTGTCTCTGTCTGTCTGTCTCTCTCTCTCTCTCTCTCTCCTCAAGCGTACAGTTGATCCCTCTTGGGATTGGCGAGTCCCAATAGAGAACATCTCCCATCCTTTCCCCAAGTCTGCCACCTCACCGTACCCCGTCGCTCACTGTCTCTTTTTCATATGCATACTCTGCCTTTCAGTCATAATTAATAATAAATAATGAAAATAACCAAGTAAAAAGAGAAATAAATAAGTAAAATAAAGCAATGATATTGTGAAAGTATCCTTACTACAATAAAATGTAATATGCGTGATTTGAGCACACACCCCTATCATACATATGTGTATATCCACACATGTTCCTAATTTTTCATGCTCCACATCAGCCTCGTATATCATCACGAAAACCTATTCCCCCCCCCCTCCATATACGCTTGCTGCCACCAGACGGCACCACTGTACAGTGGTATTAGCTTATCTGTTTATTTTTAGCTATCCCTGAAAACATCTACACCTGCCCTAGTTTTCTCTGAAGTGAGCAACCATATCGATGCCATATGCCACAACCCTCGTAAGTATAATCATGTAATAACCATAAACACTAGCGAAAAAAAAGTATTTTTAGTGTTTGCACAGATATGAGGCAAATAACTTGGTGTATATTTTATGCTGTTTTGCTACAGTAAAATTTATGGCCAGAAATTCACAGCCACAGGAATTTGTCCATTCCAATACCCGCAGCTAACGGGTTAAAGCTGCATCGTACTTGCTCACATCCTAGTCTTACAATTTCAATTTACTAAGTAGAATTTATTATTTGCAAATTTATGTAGCACTGAGAGAGCCATGCTTACAAAGTACTATTTCATGTAAAGGTTTACCAACAAAACCTGTCAGTGTTGCAACTTGCTTTCCATATTTTTATATCCATCCTGAACATCACAGATTACACTTCCTTCTCTTTTTGTTGTGTGCTTCATATTGCTGTCACACAAACATTTTTCAAATAATACTTCCCATCACCTCAACTGGAAGGAAAGTCTTTACACTTTGGAGTGTTATACTGCAGTTACTTCAAAAGTCGTTTAGTTGCAATGGCATTCAAAGAACCATTATACAGTACATATACAACAATTTTTATGAATTTGTATTACTCATAGTGTGAACTGAAACGTGTAGATAATTTGTATTAACCTGCCGACTCCCGTTGACGTATACAGTATATACGTCCGAACGTTTTATCACTGTGACTCCCGTTGACGTATATAAATGGGCCGCAATTATAAGCTTTGTCATTTGCACATTTTTCAAATTTCACGCGTGATTTTTGGTATGTATACAAGGGATGCCTTCCTCTACCCAATCCCAGGTGGGGACAATACCTTACCCCACATGACCTCCCCCCCCCCTGCATGCCACTGTCTCAGCAATTCACCTGTTACCAGTGACCTGGCCAGTAAAGACATGTTGCACCACAGTACGAAATTCAAGGCCAGAGTGATTCCCCAATCGATGATAATGTGGAGGACAAAGTTTACATAGCATTAGAGGAAGAAACAGTCAGAGATGATGATCAGGTAATGTTGTCAAAAAAGGTCAGGTATGTTGATGTGTTTGGTGAGTGAAACAATGCTTATATTGCCTATATTACTGTGTGAAAACTAATATACTCTTGTACTACATATAAATTTGTACCAAATAAATACCATTTATGAGTGGTGTGGAATAGTTACCCCTCCCATAGCATACACTTTCTCTAGAGCCAGCCCCATTAAAAACACAGTAAGGTAAGGGGTACAGTTACCTGTATCTGGTATTTTAAACCTCAGCTGAGCGATTTCTCTATGAATTTTTGATGTTTCCACAAAAAGCGGAGGTTTTAGCCAGAATAAACAAAATTGAAAATCTGCCGGGATTGGGGGAGGTCATTGGTTAAAAATCTGCCGGGATGGGGCGGGTTAATAACCTTGCCATTTAAACTCTGAATTTAAAAAGTCATAACCGTTTTATTTAACCAGTAAGTTAGCCCCCCTCATGGTTGGAACAACCTTTGTGTGTGTGTGTGTGTATTTACCTATTTGTAGTACACAAGACTTGAGCTAAGCTCGTGTTGTCCTGTATCCATATCTACATTTATCCAGTCCGGTTTTAAACTCATGAATGTTTTTTGCCTGCACCACCTCGTCTAAGTCATTCCAAATACAATAAGACCTCGCTATAATGGACTAATTGGGGCCCAAACCATACTGAAAAATGCGAAATTCCAATAAAAGCGACATCCAGACTTCCCCCTGCTAATCTGGACTTTTTCTGATATATCAGACATTAGTCCAGATTGCATGAAAGGGTTTTAAACTGTTTTGACTACCATTGTAATACTGTACAGAGATAGCCCGATTATCCGGGCTATGTGGTGTTAAGGGGTGCCCGATTAGTCTGAAAGCACGATTAATCCAGCGGAAACAAAACACAAGTACTGTTAGACTGATTTATTTACCGGTAAATGTACACTTTAAGTACCAGAAAGACCTTTCCAGTTCAATGTATATTCCTCCAGCTTGTTTCAGTATTTTTCAGACTATATTCAGTTTGGTAAATCACATTTTCATACTGAAAGATTTTCTCCCTGTTATTATCGTCACATTCTAAAGCTGTACATATGATTGTTTCCAGCACAATGGACGAAACTCATCGTACTCAAATGTGGACTTCGTTTCCCAACTTCCCAACTGAAGATTAGATTAGGTTACATTATTAGGTGCAGTTAAGCTAGGTTAGGCCAGGTTTAAACACTTTGATTAGAACAATGTCTTCTGCCATTACATTAATGAATCAAACAAAGAGTCGTCACACCAGAACAGCTAAAAACAGCGGGGAAACAGATTTAACGAAATGTTTATTTACCACCCAGAAATAATCAGAAAAATATAATAGACTATCAGGATGAACTGATTTGGTAAGGTGCTTTTACTGCTTACAGCAAAGCACTTTACCCCCTCAGATCCTCAATGTTCGTGAGTTCAGAAATTTGTGTGCTCCCATGGCAGACCTTGAAACCGTTTTTTCAAAGTTATAAAGTCAGTTTCTTTTTCTTACAGATGTGAAAAGACTCGTCTGGTACACCTGGTTTTTTCCCTTCCTCCCTAAACCCATCTTGTGATTTGCTATGATTCGTGAAAGAATTAATAAAATTAGGGGGCATCTTACATTAACATTTAAACATAAAGTTAGGGTGCATGTTACTTTAGCATTTAAACATATCGGCAAAGACATCTGGGATGAAAGTACCACCTAGCTGTTTGGGATGGTAGAGTAGGGTCGTGTAAACATACCAGTAACCTTCGTTCCTTTCCCATAATTGTTCGCAGTTTTTATGGCTCTCCCTAACTCAACGTTACTGACACCGGTACAGTTACTACAGGAAAGCATTGTTCAAGGCTGGCAGCCATGAAGGGGTTAATGGAATACATTATTGTTTGTATCAATACTCTCTCTTTCACAAATACACGAACAAACAAAAGAATGTGCAATAAATGTACGCTTAACTGTAAGGAGCAGAAATAACTGTATGCTCTGTCAGTCCGAAATGTGTTGGGAAGCGACATCGAACAAAGAATGTGGAACTGAATGCCACCTTACGAGAACACGTGAGATGAAAGTATTTTTTCTTATTAGTAAACATAATTGTTCCATTTCATCCCCTATAATTGTGAAACTCATAAATTTTCATCCAAGCATACAGCCTAATAACCTTACCAATTCAATTCATATTGCTCTAGTTTGTTTTCTGTATTTTTCTGCCTATTTTGTGGGTGGTAAATTATGTTTGGCTGAAAGATTTCCTCTCTTATTATCCTTAAGCCTTACCTACGATTGTTTCCGGCATAATGGAAGAAACTTACTCATAATTAGGGTGCATGTTACATTAGCATTTAAACATATCGGCGAAAACATCTGAGACGATGTGGCAGGCCACCTGACTGTTTAAGATGGTAGAGGAGGGTTGTGAAAACGTACCAGTGACCTTTGTTCCCTTTCCATAAGTGTTCGCAGTTTTGTATAGCTCTCCCTAACCCAACATCCCTGACACCGGTACAGTAAAGCATTGTTCAAGGCTGACAGCTATGATGGGGTTAATGGAATGCATTATTGTTTGTATTAATACTTTCTTTCACACATACAGTACACTTAAGAACGAACAAAAGAATGAACAGTAAGAGGAAGAAATAACTATGCTCTGTTGGTCCGAAATGCGTTGGGAAACGTGATCTCTAATGAAGAATGCAGAACTGAATGCTAACTTACGAGAACACATGAGATGAGTAATTTTTTTTTTTTTTTCTGATTAGCAGACGTTCTTGTTTCATTTCATTCCCAAAAACTAGGAAACCCATTACTTTTCGTCTAAGTGTACAGCCTAAAGACTTCACCAATTCACTTCATATTCCTCCAGTTTGTTTTCTGTGTTTTTCTCTTCTGAGGTAGTAAATTACCTTCTCTTGCTGAAAGATTTTCTCTTTTATCACGTTCTTTAAGCCGTACCTATGATTGCTTCGGGCATAATGGAAGAAACTCATCGTACACAAAAGTGGATTTAGTTTCCCAATTTCCCAACTGGAGCCCAGGTTAGGTCAGGTTAGGTTAAATTATTAAGTAATTAAGCAAGGTTAGGCTAGGTCAGGAGTATCAGTTGCCTCACCAAACTCCACCCTACCACCCTTGTGATCGAGTTTTGAGCAGGAGGTGTGGGTGGGGGCAGGGTGAGCAGACTCTCTCTGGTTTATCTATGCCTCTCTTTCTAGCAACTGGATGCTTCCTGTTTAACCCTAGATAGGTAATGTGGGGTCTCAGAGACCCCAGTCCCCGAAATTTAATTTTAAAAAATATAAGCATAAGGTCTACAGATCTGTCCGTCTCATTACCTTCCTGCCTAGTGATGCTCTTCATGGGGATGATGGGGTCATAGCTGTACCTGGCTCTGATTTTGCTCTATAGAGCCATTGGGGTATATTAGACCCCAGATTACCTATAATGTAACCTCAGTTGAGCCCTCTAGTGATTTTTTTTTTATTTCAATTTGCTGTCTTTCTCCTTTTGTATACAAAAGGTCCCAACATCGGCCTACTGCAGACCACCCAAGGAATCATGATATTACTTTTCAATTTTGCAAGATTTAATTTTAAAATTTTTATACCTAAAATTTAACCATTTTTGTATAAACTTTAAAAATATAATTTTTCGATTAAATTTTATTTTTTCTGGCCCTATTTACAGATAAGGGGTTGAATTATTTGTGTATTGAAGCATTTTGAAATATTTCAAACGGAAGTATTTTTTTTTCTTTTTTTTCCGTGGGGTCTGTCAGACCCCACATTACCTAATATAGTAACAAAATCAAGATTACCTTACAAGGGTTAAACTGGAGCTACCGTATGGATAATTCTATGAATTACTGTACCACTGAACCATTCAGTCACGGCCCGGATATACCGAAAGCTGGATAATCCGAGTCTGGATAATCGAGCTTCCACTGTACTGTGTTATAACTTCACTACATTAATCAAATGGTATAATATATAAAATAATACTGTACTGTGCACTGATAAACATATACCTTTTATTTACCTTATTGTGGTGAACATAGCTGATGTGGTCAGGCAGTCCGGACTGCTTTTGGCTTTATCAAACTTTTTCCGATATTTAGGAATTTAGTCCGGTAGCTCCTCGAGTCCGATAAAAGCGAATTCAGGTCAACTGAAGTCCATTATATCGAGGTTTTACTGTACCTAGGCTGCTGGTCGGGAAACTGAACATTTTAAGATCATTAACCCCTTAAACGCGGCCGTGAGCAGTCGCGACCCCCTGAGTGGCGGGGTTGTATCGCGGTCTGAGTACCTGTAGGAAAATATTCGCCAAAAATCAGAGATTAACCCTAGAACATTATACTTGGTATGGCAGATAGTACTTACATTCAGCTTTCTCCAGAGACAGGTGTTGAGCCTTCGTGGACTACCCAAGGACTTGTGGAGACTTGCAAAGTTAAGCACTGAAAATAAGGCTAAAATCAACAAAGCGTACGGCCGACATGCACTGTGGCGGCGGTCTTCCCGTCACTCAACAAACATTTCCATTTTCACAGCTAAAAACATGTATACTACATTATTTTCAATCATATTACTTCCCAAAAGATCACCACGGCGCGCTTTTTATTCTGCCTTACGCCCGCCACTTTATTCTCGTTCCTGTCGGCCGCTTGCACTGACTGGGAAGAGCTAGAACTCGCCATAATGTCACTTTGAAAGCCTGCAGTAAACTGACGCTAAACAGGGGCAAACCGTGAGAAAAAAAGCTAGTGTTACAACTGGGGAAACAAGCGTTTCCTAGTAGCATAAACTGCTTGTGAGAGGAGAGCGCAGATTTACAGTTCTGAGCGCTCAGAGCGCTGCCATGTATCACAGCCAGGCTGGCCGGGCCGTGGTGGGGGGGGGGGACGGGGGGAAAACGCGATACTTGGCAACAACTGAGGTCAGTAGTACAAAGGTAAAGTATGCTAGTTGTAGCTGGAGGGTGGTGGTACTGATAGACAATACCAGCTGGAGCCTGCTTGCCCGCGGTTATTCAAAATTTACTAGAATCGCAAACGCGACGATCCGCCATTATATCCTTTTCGCCGAGCGTCGCAAACGCGACGATCCGCGTTTAAGGGGTTAATGAAATAAAACAGCTTAAGAGGGAGAATAAGGGGTTGGAAGAGGAAAGGGACAGGATGAAAAGCAAACTAGATGAGTATGAATCCAAATCAAGAATACAGGACGAGCACATTAAAGAAATCAAGGAGCAACATAAGGGGTTGAAGAAAATTCAGGAAGTGGGAAATGTAAATTTGAAAGAGATTATAGAACAACAAAGCAAAGAAAAGGTGGAGAGGGAAGTGGTTAGGGTACTGAGAAGCAGAGAATCTTTAGTTAGGGATGTAGCAGATAAGAAAAAATGTGTAATAATTCCAGGAGTTAAAGAAAAACTTATGACAGTAAGATCAGAAAGAGAAAGAGAAGAACTGAGTAAGGTTAAAGAAATAATATAAATAGTCATAGAGGAAAACAACGAAGCTCAAGAAGAGATTGAAGAGGTGTTTAGGTTAGGAAAGTACGAGGAAGGAGGTGCAAGGTCATTGAAGGTAAAGTTTAAGTCCCAGGCAACAGTAAATGAAATTATCAATAGAACATGAAAATTATCAGACAAGGAAGGGTTCAAAAATGTTTGGATAAGGAGAGATGCAAATGAGGAAGAAAGAGCTAAAATAATGTAATTAGTAAAGGAAGCAAAGGTAAAAAATGAACAGAGAACGGAGGAAGAGAAGACAGTGTTCTATTGGAGAGTCATGGATCAGAAATTAAGGAAGTGGTATTGGCAGAGAGAAGGAGAAAAGAGGGTATAAAAAAACATCAAAAATAATTGGAAGGTGGCATATGCTAATGTTGATGGTTTAATATCGGCAAGGCTAGAAATCAACAATTTTTTTAGGGTACATGAACCTGATGTTATGTGCTTTGTAGGGACCAAGTTAAGAGAAGATTTTGATGTTCATATGGGAGATCGTAAATACAAACTGTGGAGAAGAGACAGAAAAGAAAAAACGGGAGGAGGAGTGATGATAGCAGTGAAGAACAACATAAATATGAACCTAATGTTATGTGCTTTGTAGAGACCAAATTAAGAGAAGATTATTGATGTTCATATGGGAGATGGTAAATACAAACTGTGAAGAGACAGAAAAGAAAAAACGAGAGGAGGAGTGATGATAGCAGTGAAGAAAAACAAATGTAAATACCATGAAAATGTGAGAAGGCAGGGCCGAATTGATAAATATGAAATTAGAAACAGGAGAGAATTGCAAGCGAGATACGGCAGTAGTGTATGTTCCCCCTAAGACAAGAGCATGGGATGATGATGAATACCAGGAAATGCTGTCAGATATGGCTAGTTATTTACAGAAAATGACTGAGAAAAGCAATAATATAATTTTAACCCGCGGCGTCCCATTGACGTGAATTAACGTCCACACGTTTTGTCACTTCCAATCCAATCGACGTACATAAACGCGAATCAATTGCAAGGTCCTTAATTTGCACAATTTTCAATTTTCGCAAGTGATTTTTGGTAAATATACACGGGACACCTTCCTCTACAAGATGCCAGGCAGGGACAATGCCTTGCCCAGCATGACCTCCTCCCCCCACTGCACGCCATTGTCTCAGCAATTCACCTGTTATCAGTGACCTGGCCAGTAAAGCCATGTCATGCCACGGTACGAAATTCAGGGCCAGAGTGATTCCCCAATCAATGACAATGTGGAGGACAAACTTTACATAGCATTAGAGGAAGAAACCGTCAGAAATGATGATCAGGTAATGTGGCAAAAAAAGGTCAGATAAGGTGATGAGTTAGTGAGTGAAACAATGTTTATAAGGCCTATACTACTGTTTGAAAACCAATATACTCTCGTACTACATATAAATTCGTACCAAGTAAATAAATAAATACCGTTTATGAGTGGTGTGAAATAGTTACCCTCCCATAGAACTCGTTTTCTTTGGTGCCAGCCTGTTAAAAAACCCAGTCAGGTAAGGAGGTACTGTTACCTGGATCGAGTATTTTAAACCTCAGGTGAGCGATTTCTCTATGAATTTTTGATGTTTCTCACCAAAAGCGGAGGTTTGAGCAAAAAAAAATTTTTTCCAAAATTGGTCGGGATTGGGGGGAGTCAGTGGTGGAAAATTGGTCGAGATGGGGCGGGTTAATGGGTGACTTCAATTGTAAAGAGGTGAAATGGGAGGAATGAGACTCAGGATGCAGCGAAGATTCGTGGGGCATTAAATCAATAAATATAACAATGAACAATGTGATGACGCAATGGGTCAAAGAAGAGACACGGTTCCGATGTAAGGACACACCAGCAAGACTAGACTTACTGTTTACCAAAGAACCCAATGTAATAGAATCCTTGAGATATCTGTGTTATGTTGGAAAAAGTGATCATGTGGTCATTGAGTTCCAGATGATAATAGGGAACGTGGAGCCAAGAGACAAGCTTTATAGGCAGGGAAGATACAACTTTGGGAAAGCAAACTTTACAGGATTGAGAAAATTTTTCGAAAATGCAGATTGGAGAAAATTCAGAGAAACAAAAGAGATACAGAGGAAGTGGGATATTTTTCTAGTCCACTATAATTCGGGAGTGGAAAAATGTGTGCTAAGAGTAAGGGGAAAAGAAAACAGGAAAAATGAGTGGTTTAATAGAAGGTGTATGATAGCAAAAAAAATGAGACACGGCGTAGAACAACTGGAGAAAGAGGGGTAACAACAGAACAAAGGAAGAATATAAAAGAACTAGAAATGAATACACAATAATACGCAGAGAAGAAGAAAGAAATTTTGAAAAAGGTATAATAGACAAATGTAAGGATGAACCCAAACTGTTTTATAGATTTGTTAATGGCAAACTGAAATAAAAGGAAGGAATCACCAAACTGAAAGTTGAAGGAGAGGTCTATAAAGATGCAGTAATGCAAGCAGAAATAATGAACAAATGTTTCCAATCAGTTTTCACTAATGAAAAGGAGTTTGTGGAAGGGGAGGGAGTGACTAGAAATGTAGTGATAAGTACAGGAGGTGTATAAATTACTGGAAACTCAAGATGTAAGGAAAGCCCCAGGACCAGATGGAATCTCTAATTGGGTACTGAAGGAATGCAGAGAACAACTGGCGGATAAGATTCACAGTTTGTGTGTTCTCTGGAAGAGGGGAAAGTACCTCAAGAATGGAAGAGGGCAAATGTGGTACCAATTTATAAGGGAGGAAACAAGGAAGAACCCCTGAATTACAAACCAGTATCCTTAACCAGTATGGTCACAAAATTGTGTGAAAGAATTCTGAAAGATAGATGGATAAAATATCTGGAAGAGATGAATATTTTGGCTGATAGTCAGTTTGGATTTAGAAGTGGAAGGTCATGTGTTTTCAACTTGTTGAGTTTTTACTCAAGAGCGATTGACATGCTACAGGAAAGAGATGGTTGGGTGGATTGTGTATATTCAGATTTGGAGAAGGCCTTCGACAAGGTACCCCATAAGAGACTAATGTGGAAACTAGAGCATATAGGAGGACTGAAGGGGAACCTCCTGGAATGGATGAGAGACTTTTTGAGAGACAGACAAATGAGGACAGTAATAAAGGATAGGATGTCTGGATGGAGGGAAGTAACAAGTGGAGTCCCACAGGGCTCGGTGTTGGCACCAGTAATGTTCCTGATTTATGTAAATGAAATGGTAGATTGAGTGAACAGTTATGCAAGTCTGTTTGCTGATGATGCAAAGATCTTGAGGAAGCTAGAGGTTGAGGAGGATTGTAAAATGCTGAAGGAGGATCTGGATAGGATACACGGATGGAGCCGGATGTGGGATATGAAATTCAACGCAAAGAAATGTAAAATATTGGAAATGGGTAAATGTACCAAGAGGCCATCATTGAATTATTTGCTGGGTAATGAACCAATCACAAAAGCGAGAGAAGAGAAAGATTTGGGAGTGCTGGTCCAGGACAGTTTGTCACCTGAAAAACACATTAACAAGACAGTTAGTGAGGCATATAACTCCTGACTAATACAAGAGTAGCTTTTCATTATATGGATGAGGAGATGAAAAAATTGATAGTGGCCATGATTCACCCCAGGTTAGAATATGCAGCAGTAGTGTGGTCCCCACACAAAAAGAAAGATATAACAAGATTGAGAGAATACAAAGAACAGCAACCAAGATGGTCCCCAGTCTGGCAGATCTGTCCTACAGATAGAGACTGGAAAAGCTTGATTTGCCTTCCTTAGAAGAAAGGAGAAAGAGAGGAGACATGATTACAGTGTTCAGGACCATGGTGGGAGTAGATAAAACTGACAAAGAAGATCTGTTTTTATGGGATAAGAGAATAACAAGAGGACACGAAATGAAACTGAAGAAGCCAAACTGCTTGAAGGATATCAAGAAATATAGTTTTCCTTATAGATGTATAGACCTGTGGAATAGCCTGGACAATGAGATCATCCAGTCTAAAAACTTAAACGAGTTTAAAGCTAAATTTGACTTACTGAGAAACGGAGACGGGACCCCACAATCGTAGCTCATTTCCTGTATATCACAATTAGGTAAACACAATTAGGTAAGTACACACACACACACACACACACACACAGATCACTGACAGAGATGGAGCTCTTTGTGGGTCATAGGGAAATAATCGTCAGTTAGTGGCAAAAAGGAGACCAGCCTATAGTGATTGTGCAAATGAATACTTGAGTGGTGGTCCTGTCGGATATTAGTAAAAATAACGCAGGGTTTGGTCATAAAAAGAGTACAAGACACAGTGGAAGTGTAAAGTTTTCGTATGGTTGCATCATGGCAGACAGGGATATAGTAATTCCTCGATATACAATCCCTCTAGATGCGATACCCCGGCTTAATGATGGGGGTAGAAATACCACCATACCCCGCCTAATGGTGGCCAAACCCCAGTTTAATTATGGGTTTTGATTTTTTTTTTTTTTTTAACCTATTTTGATGATACTTTAGACTAAAATTTTGTTTCGATTGATTTATAAACTGTTTTTAGACTTAGATTAATGTGTTTTAGCCATATGTGGGGTGAACATTGTCATTTTGAGGTGCAGTTTATTAAGCTTGATTTTTTTCCAGACTTATATTTGATGATTTTCATATTTTATTTGTTGGTTTCAGTGAGTTATTTACAGGTGTTAGGATTAGGTTAGCTTCCTTGCCAGCTGCTAGGCCATTTTTATTGGCTTTAAACTTGTTTTTGGGCTTCTTTGGGTGGGTTTTGGGCTTGGTTTGGGAGGAAACCCCAGGCTGGTAAACATTCCACATTACATGTTAGAAGTACCCCAGTGTATGATGCCCTGCCTAACAATGAGGTTTTACCTAACCAATTACGTTGTCAAGTCGGGGTATGCCTGTAGTTCATCGTTTACATCTGGTGGCGGTGAATTTGCAGGCTTCTCCGATGAAGATAAGGATAAAGGTTAGACTAAAATTGTGTTTAGGTTGATTCATAAACTGTTTTAAGACTTACTTTAATGTGTTTTACCCATAGGTGGGGTGAGTATTGTCATTTTGAGATACAGTTCACTAAGCTTGTTTTTCATATTTGACAATTTTCAGATTTTATTTGTTGGTTTTAGCGAGTTATTTACAGGTGTTAGGCTTAGGTTAGCTTCCTTGACGTTGTTAGGCCATTTAGATTGGCTTTAAAATTGTTTAGGGGTCCCTTTGGGTGGGTTTTGGGCTTGGTTTGGGGGGAAACCCAAGGCTGGTACCATATTTGCCAGTGCATAGGGCGACTCTTGAACCTCATAAAAAAATGCCAAAATTGGGGGTCGTCCTAAACACGGGGTATAAAATCCTAACATCTATATCCTGTGGTTATGGGATCCATAGTTGTGATAGGGAACATCACCAAACACTCACCTTGACTCTTGTTTCCCTGAATGTAGTACATATACTGTCAAAAGCTGTTGAAATTACAAACATCATCATCAAACACAACACATTTTCTATATGAAGGCAAATTTTTATAAAAATATATCTCCATGGATACAACCATGAGGACATAAGAAAGATGAGTAACCTGCTGAGCCCATACCATGAACACCATCAAGTGTCTTGGCAGCGACTGGCTGGGTTGTTTACTAATTACCACTGAGCGCATGGTTGCCAGATCTGAAGCAGGGCGCACTACCAAACAACAGTGACATTGCCGTTATTCCCGGTGGATTAACTTCAGTCCTACAACCACTTGATATCTGTTTGAACAATCCATTCAAAGACCGCATCCTTGAGCAACGAAACGAGAGGATGATCATTGGCAAAAAGTCATATACAAGTGCTGGGAATATGTGTGCTCCTGGTCTGGATGTGCTGTGTGATTTTATTATCAAGGCATGGAATGACATTTCTGTGGAAACAGTCATCAATTCTTTCAAGAAATGTGGAATATCCATTCAGTGGATGGCATAGGCTAGAAGATAACATTTAGTGGGTGGATGAGGAAGAGGGAGCCAATGCTGAAGCTACACCTTTGAATTCAGAGTTTGATCCGTACAACAAAAAACTGCAAACTTTAACCCAGAGTGAAGTTGATGAACTGATGATGTCAGATGTGTATGATACTGATTTTGAAGGTTTATAATCACTGACAGTTGATGTGATGACTTAATAAAATGTAACTTTCCTTTAACCTACTTTGTAAAATTCACGGTAACATGATTTTAGCCCGTACCCTCCCGACATTGTACGTCGTACAGCAGTACATGGTAGCTGCCGTGGACCTGCCATCGTACACCGGACAATTCGCAATTGCAGGCACATTGTGTGCACATTTTTCAAATTTCGCGGGTGATTCGTGGCAGGCAGACGCGTGAGACCTTCCTCTAATGTATGCTAGTGGAAACAACAGTATCAACTAGTCAAGTGTGCCAGAAGTCGGCGATTTATAGGTGATACCATTATGAACTACAGTACTGTATGTTATTTTCACCCATTTTTTTTTTTTTTTTTTTTATACGTATACCACAATATTGTTGCTGTATATGTACTTTTATAGCAAATAAATGTAAATATATGTATTTAGGTTGGTTTTGATTAGTTACCCTCCTCCTTCCCACTGTAGAAAATGGAGCAGCTGCACCAGCCTGGCCACAGAACACTTGGCTGAGGTGAAGGGGGACCCACCTTAGGAGCACTTAGGGATGACGGGAGCAACTTTCTTGGTGATTTTCATGAGTTTCTCACCAAAAGGGAATGTTTGAGAAAAAAAAAAGAAAATTAACTGGGTTTTCAGGGGGTGGGGGGCTCAAAAAAACTGGGAGGGTTAGGGGTCAAGTCTTTAATACAGTATGAATTATACTCGAATATTAAAAGTATAATCCATTTTGATATCGGATGTGGCACATCACATCATCCTTACGTTTCTGCCCTGAATTGTGCTAAGTCTGTTCTTCGCTCTGCTGAAAATAATTTCATCCGTACTAAATGCTCTCAGCTCTCCAACTCGAATTCTTCCCGCTCCTTCTGGCACCTTGCCAAAAATCTTTCTAACAACTTTACCCCATCATCCTTTCCTCCTCTTTTCTACTGTGATGGTTCTGTAGCTATTTCTTCTGCTGATAAAGCAGATCTCTTCACACAGACTTTCTCCTCCAATTCCACCTTAGACGATTCCGGTGCTGTTCCTCCATCATATCCCCCCCTCTGACTTCCTCATGGCTGACATTAAAATTTCTTCAGATGATGTATTTTCTGCCATCACTGTTCTCAGTACTAACAAGGGATATGGGCCTGATGGAGTCCCTCCTGTTGTTCTCAAGAACTGTGCTTCTGTGCTTACACCCTGCCTAGGCAAACTCTTTCGCCTTTGTGTATCAACTTATACCTTTCCTTCTTGCTGGAAGTTTGCTCTCATTCAGCCAGTCCCAAAGAAGGGTGACCATTCCCAACCGTCCAACTATCGTCCAATTGCTTTAACGTCCTGTATTTCAAAAGCTTTCGAGTCAATTCTCAATAGAAAAATTTTAAGGCATCTTTCCTATCACAACCTTCTTTCTGATCGTCAGTATGGGTTCCGTCAGGGACGCTCCACTGGCGATCTTCTCACCTACCTTTCAGACTCCTGGTCATCCTCCTTTCGGGACTTTGGCGAAAGCTTTGCCATTGCACTTGACATCTCAAAGGCTTTCGATCAAGTCTGGCATAAACCTTTAATTTCCAAACTGCCCCCTTACAGTTTGTATCCTTCTATCTGTGCCTTCATTGCTAGCTTCCTTTCTGGTCGTTCTATAGCCGCTGTTGTCGACGGCCATTGTTCTTCTACATCTGTCAACAGTGGTGTTCCACAGAGCTCTGTCCTATCACAAACTCTCTTCCTATTATTCATCAATGACCTTCTAAGACTTAGAATCTAAGATGTACATCTAACCCTATCCACTCATACGCTGATGACTCCACCCTTCACCTTTCCATTCGGTTCCTGCAACGCCCATCTCAGCAGTTACTTCAACAAACAAGGGATGAGGCTATGGCACACCTAATGTCTGACTTGGCTCGTATCTCTGACTGAGGTAAATATAATCTGGTTGTTTTTAATGCATCTAAGACTCAGTTCTTACACCTATCAACCTGACAAAATCTTCCACAGGTATACCCACTAATGTTTTAATAATATTCAGCTTAATCCTGCATCATCCTTGAACATGCTTGGAGTTTCATTTACTCGGGACTTATCTTGGAAAGATCATTTTACATCTCTTGTAAAATCTGCATCCAAGAGATTAGGTGTGCCAAGCCGACTCTGTTCTTTCTTTACCCCTGTACAATTGTTGACTCTATACAGGGGTTTTATCCACCCCTGCGTGGAGTACAACTCTCATGTGTGAGGAGGCTCCCCACATATAGCTCTTCTCAATAGCGTGGAGTCAAAGGTTTTTCATCTCATTAACTCTCCTCTTACTGACTCCCTTCAACCTCTGTCTCTTTGCCGCACTGTTGCATCTTTATCTCTTTTCTATCATTACTTTAATGGTCACTGCTCCTCTGAACCGTCTGCATGCGTTCCTCCACCTCTACAACGGGCGTGTGGCACCCGTCTAGCAGCAAACTCTCATCCCTTTTCTGTCCAGCTCTCTAGACAGAAAAGGTCAACTCTGGAACTGTCTCCCTCTGTCTGTATTTCCTGCTGCCTATGATCTCCAGTCTTTCAAATGCAGTGTGTCCAGGCATCTCGAAATGATTGGATCTTGAATTTGGCTGTCTATTGTATTTTGTTTTTCTCTTGGAGGGAACTGTTATTACGGGCTTATGACCTTTGGTTCCTTCTTCCTCGCATTAAAAAAATAAAACATGTAGCTTTGATAGCCTGTAAGACCCATAGATGCTGGTTTAGAGGAAAACCTAACCAAAAGGTGTTGCTTAGCTTCATGTTATTAGTATCACTTCACTGGTCAGTGAGAAGAGTGATAAAGGACTGGGGTTACTAGGGCAGCAAGCTCTCAGTATCTAAAAAGTTGGGGCTCGTCTTATGCACAGAGTATACCTTTAAACCCACATTTTGTGTGGAAGTATTGGGAGTAGTCTTATACACAGGTCAGCCTTATACGCTGGTAAGTACGGTAAACACTCCACATTACACATTAAAAGTACCCCAGTGTACGATACCCCACCTAAGAGTGGGGCTTCATCTAACCATTTACATCGTTAAACCGGGGTATGCCTGTAGTTCATTGTTTACATCTGGTGGTGGTGAATTTGCAGGCTTCTCTGATGAACATAAGGGTAAAGGAAGTACTAAACTGAACCAAACAAGAGGAGCAGGAGTGGAGAAAATGGCAGAGAGGAATGGCCAGAAGTTAAAAAAGGTACGGTCAATAATTAGAGAGTTGCAGAAATGGACCATAGAACAGGAGAAAGAGATCAAAGTAATGCAGAGCAAGTTGGAAACTGTCTGCACTCGCAATGCTGAACAAGAAAGACAAGTTAGAGATTTAAAAGTGAGTAACAAATCTGCCTCTAATGATTTAAAACTGCTCAGGAGAGAAAATAAGAGGTTGGAAGAAGAAAGGGACAGGATGAAAAGTAAACTAGATTAACATGAATCAAAATCAATGATGCAAAATGAACAAAATAAAGAAATCAAGGAGCAACATAAGGGGTGGAAGAAAATTCGAGAGGAAGGAAATATAAATTTGAAAGAGATTATAGAACAACAAAGCAAGAAAAAGGTGGAGAAGGAAGTGGCTAGGGTACTAAGAAGTAGAGAATCTTTAGTCAGGTATGTAGCAGACAGGAAAAAATGTGTGATAATTTCAGGAGTAAAAGAAAAACGTATGAGAGCAAGATCAGAAAGGGAATGAGAAGAAATGAGTAAGGCAAAAGAGATAGTATCAGTTGTTATGGAGGGTAACAATGAAGCTTAAGAGACTGAAGAAGTGTTCAGGCAAGGAAAGTACGAGGAAGGAGGAGTGAGGCCACTTAAAGTAAAGTTTAAGTCTCAGATAATGGTAAATTAAATCATCAACAGAACATGAAAATTATCAGACAAAGAGAGGGTCAAGAATGTCTGGATAAGGAGAGATGCAAATGAGGAAGAAAGAGCTAAAATAAAGGCGCTACAGTAGTAAAGGAAGCAAAGGAAAAAATGAAGAGAGAATAGAGGAAGAGAAGATAGTGATCAACTGGAGAGTTATGGATCAGAAATTGAGGAAGTGGTACCGACAGAGAGAGGGAGAGAAGGGGGAATAAAAAGCAACAAAAAAAGTTTCAGAGTGGCATATACTAATGTTGATGGTTTAATATCAGCAATGTTAGAAATCAACGATTTCTTGAGGGTACATGAACCAGATATTATGTGCTTTGTAGAGACCAGGGTAAGAGAGGATATTGATATCCATATGGGAGATGGTAAATGCAAACTGTGCAGAACAGACTGAAAGGAAAAAATGGGAGGAGGAGTGATGATAGCAGTGAAGTACAACATAAATGTGGATACCGTGGAACTCGGAGAGGGTAGGGCTGAAGTGATAAATATGAAATGTGAAACTGGAGAGAATTGCAAGAGAGACATGGCAGTAGTTTATTTTCCCCCTACGACAAGGGCATGGAATGACAATGAATACCAGGAGATGTAGTCAGACATGGGTAGATATGTACAGAATGTGACTGAGAAAATCAACAACATAATTCTGATGGGTGATTTTAATTGTAAAAAGGTGAACTGGGAGGAATGGTACTCATGAGGCAGTGAAGATTCATGGGGCATCGTATTGTTAAATATTGCAATGAATAATGTAATGACACAGTGGGTCAAAGAAGAGACAGGATTCAGAGGCGATGACACACCAGCAAGACTAGATTTACTGCTAACCAAGGAACCTGATGTAATTGAATCTTTGAAATATCTGTGACCTATAGGAAAGAGTGATGATGTGGTCATTGAGTTGCAGATGATAAAAGGAACATGATACCAAGAGGTGAGCTTTATAGGCAGGGAAAATACAACTTTGGAAAAGCAGACTTTACAGGACTGAGGAAATTTTTCGAAAATGAGGACTGGAGAAAATTCAGAGAAACAAGAGAGATACAGAGGAAGTGGGATATCATTCTAGACCTCTATAATTTGGGAGTGAAAAAATATGTACCAAAGTAAGTGGGAAAGAAAACAGGAAACAGGACTGGTTTAACAGGTGTATGATAGCAAAAAATGAGAGGGACATGGCGTGGAAACACTGGACAAAGAGAGGTAATAACTGAACGAAGGAAGAATATAGAAGAACTAGTAATGAATATACAAGAATATGTAGAGAGAAAGAAAGGTACTTTGAAAAAGGTATAATTGACAAATGTAAGGATGAACCCAAATTGTTTTATATATTTGTTAATGGCAAATTGAAACAAAATGAGGGAATCACCAAACTGAAGGTAGGAGAGGTCTATAAAGATGCGGCAATGCAAGCTGAAATAATGAACAAATGTTTCCAATCGGTTTTCACTAAAGAAAGGAATTTTGTGGAAGGAGAGGGAGTGACTGGAAATGTAGTGATAAAAGAAGTGAAGTGCAGGAAGTGTATAAATTACTGGAAACTCAAGATGTACAACCGCCAGCACTCCCGCGTGTTACAGGGGCACGAGGGTTTGAAGACATGTGGCACCACTGTGATTATTTACTTCGAAACAGTCCACGTGAGTGAAGCGGAGTAACTTCGATACAGCTTCGCTAAGGAAAGATGTTTGTTGTATGTAAGCTCCATTTTTCAAGGTTGACATTTCAACGCAAATTATTGGTATAATTTACATTGTTCTATATAAAGATAATGATCGCCCTTATATAACGTATTATGACTTCACAGTTTGAGGTGAACTGACATGTAAAGGAGGGTGGGAGGGGAGGGAGGGTGTTCCCAACCCCGCCTGGGGTAAGAGGGAGGATCCCCACATGGAGTCAGAGGGAGGGGGAGGATGCTGTAAGTTTCACACATGACACGGTGAGACGAGACCATATATACATCATTGCCCTCAATACGGAAACTCAGCAATACTGAACAGTCGTAAAATAATGAGTAACTTTATGAACTATGTTTATGTGAGGAATAAATCATGATAAAAAGAGAAAACTATATGTTTCAGTTTATGTATTAAGGAAATATTACGCTGTATAATCATAAACTGTGGATGAAACCATGCCTATGACTTGAGAAGACACTGATCCAGACTGAGACTTGTGGATGGCAGCCTCCAGAGAGCAAGGTCAACCCACTCGAGTAGTGTTAATCTTATTTTTATAACGAATATAACATCGTAGGCTAAAAGACTAAATAACATGATGATCCTAGCATTAGCACCGACACTGAGACAAAACTTGATAATGGAGTTAATTTACTTAATAGGTAATGAAGGATTTTGATACAGCAAAAAAATTTGGTTAAGTATATAATACCCCCCCTGGGGGTAGGGGGGTTTTCAAGAATACTTCCCCAGTATCCCTGCTTGTCGTAAAAGGCGACTAAAAGGGTTGGCGGAGGGTTAGTGCCCCTCCCCGGAAAACAACTAACTAAAAAAACAAACAAGAAGCCTCGGACAAGGACTGACCAAACGTTGACGACCCAGGACCGGACAAAGGACTTGGTAATGTGTACATGGAATGTAAGAGGAGCGAATGATGAGGTGAAAGAGAGAGAGATTGTCCAGGTGCTTGAGGATGCGAAAGTGGATGTATGTGGAATAACTGAAACAAAATGGAGAGGAGAAAGTGTGAGAGAATGGGAGTATGGATGGGGTATATGTGCAGGAGTAGATGAGAATGAGAGGGCAAAGGAAGGAGTGTGTATAGTTGTGAGTAAAAGATGGAAGAAGAGCATAAGACAGTATGGATCAGTTGGGTCAAGGATTGTGTGGGTAAAGTTGAAAGTTGGAATACAAATGTGGGCGATTGTGTGTGTGTATGCGCCAACGCAAGATCGTTCTAGAAGAGTGAGAGAAGAGTTCTGGACAAATGTGGAAGTGTGCATGGAAAAGTTTGGAAGGAATGAGAGTGTTTTTGATCGGTGATATGAATGGTAAAGTTGGTAATGTGAAGGTGGATGGAATAGTTGGTGAGTGGGGTGTGCCTGCTGAGATAGATGAGAATGGGAGTGCGTTAGTGGACATCTGTGCTGGGAGGGGGTTGGTAATAGCCAATACCCTCTTCAGGCATAAAATGATCCACAGGTATACATGGCGAGTGATGAGAAGGGTGGGTGGTGAACTGAATGAAAGGAAGGCAATGATTGATTATGTGTGTGTGGATGAAAGGATGCGAAGATGTATATTGGATGCAAGAGTTTATAGAGGTTGGGGGAGTGGCCTTTCTGACCACTACTTGGTGGTGGCCAGAATTAGGATGCAAGTAAGATGGAGGAATAGAAGAAGGGAAAGACGAGAGGAAGGAGTAGTTGCAAGGAGAGTGGAAAGGTTACAAGAGGATGAGAAAAAGGCAGAGTATAAGAGAGAAGTGGAGGAACGATTGGGCAAATATGAATTGGAGCAGATGGGAGACGTGGAAGGTGTGTGTAAGATATTTACAGAAGAAATATGTGCAGCATGTGATGTGGTGTGTGGAAGGAAGAGAAGACGGAGGGGGTGCAAGGAACAGCGTGGTGGACTGAAGAGGTGAAACAGGCTGTGGCACAAAAGAAGAAAGCATACAATGAATGGATGAGAAATAGGGGCGTGGAAGAAGTTGAGAGGCAGAAGAGAGAGTTATATGTGGAAAGGAAGAGAGAGGTGAAAAGATTAGTAAGAGAGAGTAAGAAGAGAGTGGATCAGGAATTTGGAAGGAATTTGAGTGTAAAGTGGAGGGACTGTAAGAAAATGTTCTGGAGAGAAGTGAAAAGAGTAAGACAGGGTGGAAGTGAAGTTAGCAGGGGAGTGAAAGATAAACATGGTAGATTACTAGTGGAGAAGGGAGAAAAAGTGAGCAGATGGAGAGAACACTTTAAGGAATTGTTGAACGTAGAGGATGGAAGTAATGCGGTATAAGTGGCTGGGGAATGGCTGGGAGAAGGAGGGAGGTGAGAAGACAGGTAGAAATCAGTAGGATAGAGGTTGTGGAAGCAATGAAGAAAGTTAAATCGGGGAAAGCCCCAGGAATTGATGGAGTGTGTGGTGAAATGCTGAAGCATGGGGGAGAGATAGTAGTAGAATGGATGTGGAAGATGTGCAGATTGGCCTGGGAGGAAGGTAGAGTCCCGGAGGATTGGAAGTCAGGTATAATTATTCCCTTGTACAAAGGAAAAGGGGAAAAAGAAGTGTGTGGTAATCATAGGGGCATTTGTCTTCTTAGTATAATAGGAAAAGTGTATGGTAGGATACTTATAGACAGAGTTAGAGAAAGAACAGAGAAATTAGTTGGAGAAGAACAGGAGGCTTTAGGAAGGGAAGAGGTTGTGTAGATCAGATATTCATTCTTAGATCTTTAGTGGAAAAGTTTCTAGAGAAGGGAAAGAAGTTGTATGCGGCTTTCATGGATTTGGAGAAAGCATATGACAGGGTGGATAGACAAGGATTGTGGAAAGTGTTAAGAATATATGGAGTAGATGGGAAGTTGTTGAATGCTGTGAAGAGTATGTATGATGGTGCTAAGGCTGCAGTGCGTGTGGATGGTGAACTAAGTGAATTTTTCTCTTTGAAAGTTGGTTTGAAACAGGGATGTGTCATGTCTCCATGGTTGTTCAATCTGTACATGGATGGGGTAATAAAAGAGGTACAAGGTAGGGTAGTGGATGTTGGAGTGGCCCTGGTGAGAGAGGATAGTGTTTGGAAACTCCCTGTACTGTTGTTTGCAGATGATACTGTGTTGTTGAGTGAAGATGAAGGGGAGCTGCAAGGCTTGGTGGATGAGTTTGAGAGAGTGTGTAAGAAACGGAACCTAAAGGTGAATGTAGGGAAGAGTAAAGTGATGGTCTTTGAGAGAGGTGAAGTCAGTGAATGTATAGCGAGGTTGGATGGTGAGGAATTGGAAAATGTGAGTACGTTTAAGTATTTGGGTAGTGTGATGAGTAAGGATGGAGGTTTGGAGGGTGAAGTGCTTGAAAGGGTACAGCAGGGAAGAAAGGTTGCTGGTTCCTTGAAAGCAGTGATAAGAAACAGGGAAGTGAGCATGGAAGTAAAAAAGTTACTACATGACAGTATTGTGATACCAACTCTAACGTACGGAAGTGAAGCTTGGACGTTGTTGGAAGGACACAAGTCAAGAGTGAGAGCAGTGGAAATGAGTTATTTAAGAGGAGCTTGTGGAGTCACGTGGAGAGACAGGCTGACGAATGAGGATATAAAGGAGCGTTGTGGTGTTGATGTGGATGTGATAGGAAACGTTGTGAGGAACACACTGAGGTGGTTTGGCCATGTGGAGAGGATGGAGGGTGAAAGACTGACGAAGAGAGTGTATGTGAGTGAGGTGGAGGGTGAAAGAGGGAGGGGGAGACCGAGGATGAGATGGAGGGATGGGGTGGAGAGGTATATGAGAGAGGGGGGTGTGAGTTGGGAGCAGGGTAGTGAAATGGCGGGGGACAGGGCGACTTGGAGGCGATTTGTTTGTGGCCACCCCAAACGGGATTGAGGCGTCTGGCAATAGATAGATAGATATATATATATATATACATATAATGAGAGAGAGAGAGAGAGAGAGAGAGATTCACTCTTTGCCTACATCGTTATGAGCCAAAAACTGATAGTGAGATTCAGCTTGTTAAGATTGTTTAGGCTAAATTTTCAAACCATGTTCCCACCACAATCACTACCACCACCACCACCACCTCTCATTCCATGACAAGCTTAGTGTCTGGTAGTCTATAACGTCCATATAGGACTATGCATTAAAGCGACACGATATTAATTGTTTATAAATAATACTGAGTAAAATGTTTTCAATTTTATATAGTAAAAGGTGTCAAGATTATTATCTTTATATAGAACAATGTAAATTATACCAATAATTTGGGCTGAAATGTCAACCTTGCAAAGTGGAACTTGCATACAACAAACATCTTTCCTTAACGAAGCTGTATCGAAGTTCGCTTCATTCACGTAGACTGTTTCGAAGTAAATAATCACAGTGGTGCCACATGTCCTCAAACCCTCGTGCCCCTGTAACACGCGGGAGTGCTGGCAGCTGTACATCTAACCCTATCCACTCATACGCTGATGACTCCACCCTTCACCTTTCCATTCGGTTCCCGCAACGCCCATCCCAGCAGTTACTTCAACAAACAAGGGATGAGGCTATGGCACACCTAATGTCTGACTTGGCTCGTATCTCTGACTGAGGTAAAAATAATCTGGTTGTTTTTAATGCATCTAAGACTCAGTTCTTACACCTATCAACCCGACGAAATCTTCCACAGGTATACCCACTGATGTTTTAATAATATTCAGCTTAATCCTGCATCATCCTTGAACAAGCTTGGGGTTTCATTTACTCGGGACTTATCTTGGAAAGATCATTTTACATCTCTTGTAAAATCTGCATCCAAGAGATTAGGTGTGCCAAGCCGACTCTGTTCTTTCTTTACCCCTGTACAATTGTTGACTCTATACAGGGGTTTTATCCACCCCTATGTGGAGTACAACTCTCATGTGTGAGGAGGCTCCCCACATACAGCTCTTCTAAATAGGGTGGAGTCAAAGGCTTTTCGTCTCATTAACTCTCCTCTTACTGACTCCCTTCAACCTCTGTCTCTTTGCTGCACTGTTGCATCTTTATCTCTTTTCTATCATTATTTTAATGGTCACTGCTCCTCTGAACTGTCTGCATGCGTTCCTCTACCTCTACAGGGGGCGCGTGGCACCCGTTTAGCAGCAAACTCTCATCCCTTTTCTGTCCAGCTCTCTAGACAGGAAAGGTCAACTCTGGAACTGTCTCCCTCTGTCTGTATTTCCTGCTGCCTATGATCTCCAGTCTTTCAAACGCAGTGTGTCCAGGCATCTCGAAATAATTGGATCTTGAATTTGGCTGTCTATTGTATTTTGTTTTTCTCTTGGAGGGAACTGTTATTACGGGCTCATGACCTTTGGTTCCTTCTTCCTCGCATTAAAAAAAGACATGTAGCTTTGATAGCCTGTAAGACCCATAGATGCTGGTTTAAAGTAAAACCTAACCAAAAGGTGTTGCTTAGCTTCGTGTTATTAGTATCACTTCACTGGTCAGTGAGAAGAGTGATAAAGGACTGGGGTTACTAGGGCAGCAAGCTCTCAGTATCTAAAAAGTTGGGGCTCGTCTTATGCACAGAGTATACCTTTAAACCCACATTTTGTGTGGAAGTATTGGGAGTAGTCTTATACACAGCCTTATACGCTGGTAAGTACGGTAAACACTCCACATTACACATTAAAAGTACCCCAGTGTACGATACCCCACCTAAGAGTGGGGTTTCATCTAACCATTTACATCGTTAAACCGGGGTATGCCTGTAGTTCATTGTTTCCATCTGGTGGTGGTGAATTTGCAGGCTTCTCTGATGAACATAAGGGTAAAGGAAGTACTAAACTGAACCAAACAAGAGGAGCAGGAGTGGAGAAAATGGCAGAGAGGAATGGCCAGAAGTTAAAAAAGGTACGGTCAATAATTAGAGAGTTGCAGAAATGGACCATAGAACAGGAGAAAGAGATCAAAGTAATGCAGAGCAAGTTGGAAACTGTCTGCACTCGCAATGCTGAACAAGAAAGACAAGTTAGAGAATTAAAAGTGAGTAACAAATCTGCCTCTAATGATTTAAAACTGCTCAGGAGAGAAAATAAGAGGTTGGAAGAAGAAAGGGACAGGATGAAAAGTAAACTAGATTAACATGAATCAAAATCAGTGATGCAAAATGAACACAATAAGGAAATCAAGGAGCAATTTGAAAGAGATTATAGAACAACAAAGCAAGGAAAAGGAGAAGGAAGTGGCTAGGGTACTAAGAAGTAGAGAATATTTAGTCAGGTATGTAGCAGACAGGAAAAAATGCGTGATAATTTCAGGAGTAAAAGAAAAACGTATGACAGCAAGATCAGAAAGGGAATGAGAAGAAATGAGTAAGGCAAAAGAGATAGTATCAGTTGTTATGGAGGGTAACAACGAAGCTTAAGAGACTGAAGAAGTGTTCAGGCAAGGAAAGTACGAGGAAGGAGGGGTGAGGTCACTTAAAGTAAAGTTTAAGTCTCAGATAATGGTAAATTAAATCATCAACAGAACATGAATTTTATCAGACAAAGAGAGGGTCAAGAATGTTTGGATAAGGAGAGATGCAAATGAGGAAGAAAGAGCTAAAATAAAGGCGCTACAGTAGTAAAGGAAGCAAAGGAAAAAATGAAGAGAGAATAGAGGAAGAGAAGATAGTGTTCAACTGGAGAGTTATGGATCAGAAATTGAGGAAGTGGTACCGATGGAGAGAGGGAGAGAAGGGGGAATAAAAAGCAACAAAAAAAGTTTCAGAGTGGCATATACTAATGTTGATGGTTTAATATCAGCAATGTTAGAAATCAAAGATTTCTTGAGGGCACATGAACCAGATATTATGTGCTTTGTAGAGACCAGGGTAAGAGAGGATATTGATATCCATATGGGAGATGGTAAATACAAACTGTGGAGAACAGACAGAAAGGAAAAAACAGGAGGAGGAGTGATGATAGCAGTGAAGTACAACATAAATGTGGATACCGTGGAACTCGGAGAGGGTAGGGCTGAAGTGATAAATATGAAATGTGAAACTGGAGAGAATTGCAAGAGAGACATGGCAGTAGTTTATTTTCCCCCTACGACAAGGGCATGGAATGACAATGAATACCAGGAGATGTCGTCAGACATGGGTAGATATGTACAGAATGTGACTGAGAAAATCAACAACATAATTCTGATGGGTGATTTTAATTGTAAAAAGGTGAACTGGGAGGAATGGGACTCATGAGGAAGTGAAGATTCATGGGGCATCATATTGTTAAATATTGCAATGAATAATGTAATGACACAGTGGGTCAAAGAAGAGACAGGATTCAGAGGCGATGACACACCAGCAAGACTAGATTTACTGCTAACCAAGGAACCTGATGTAATTGAATCTTTGAAATATCTGTGACCTATAGGAAAGAGTGATGATGTGGTCATTGAGTTGCAGATGATAAAAGGAACATGATACCAAGAGATGAGCTTTATAGGCAGGGAAAATACAACTTTGGAAATGCAGACTTTACAGGATTGAGGAAATTTTTTTAAAATGAGGACTGGAGAAAATTCAGAGAAACAAGAGAGATACAGAGGAAGTGGGATATCATTCTAGACCTCTATAATTTGGGAGTGAAAAAATATGTACCAAAGTAAGTGGGAAAGAAAACAGGAAACAGGATTGGTTTAACAGGTGTATGATAGCAAAAAATGGGAGGGACATGGTGTGGAAACACTGGACAAAGGGAGGTAATAACTGAACGAAGGAAGAATATAGAAGAACTAGTAATGAATATACAAGAATATGTAGAGAGAAAGAAAGGAACTTTGAAAAAGGTATAATTGACAAATGTAAGGATGAACCCAAATTGTTTTATATATTTGTTAATGGCAAATTGAAACAAAATGAGGGAATCACCAAACTGAAGGTAGAAGGAGAGGTCTATAAAGATGCGGCAATGCAAGCTGAAATAATGAACAAATGTTTCCAATCGGTTTTCACTAAAGAAAGGAATTTTGTGGAAGGAGAGGGAGTGACTGGAAATGTAGTGATAAAAGAAGTGAAGTGCAGGAAGTGTATAAATTACTGGAAACTCAAGATGTAAGGAAAGCCCCAGGACCAGACAGAATCACTAATTGGGCACTGAAGGAGTGCAGAGAACATCTAGCGGATAAGATTCAGTTTAATTTTGTGTTCTCCGGAAGAAGGGAAAGTACCTCGGAAATGGAAGAGGGCCAGTTTGGTACCAATAATATTTATATGGGAGGGAGTAAAGAAGAACCACTGATTTATAGACCAGTGTCCCTGACCAGCATGGTCGCAAAATTGTGCAAGAGAATCCTGAGAGACAGATTGATAAAATATCCAGAGGAGATTGACATTTTTTCAGAAAGACAGTTTGGATTCAGAAGTGGAAGGTAATGTGTTTCCAACTTATTAAGCTTTTACTCAAGGGTGATTGATGTGCTACAGGAGAGAGACAGTTGGATGGATTGTGTGTATTTAGATTTGGAGAAAGCCTTTGACAAGGTACCCCACAAGCAACTAACGTGGAAATTGGGGAACATAGGAGGACTGAAGGGAAACCTCCTGGTGTGGATGAGAGACTTCATGAAAGACAGACAAATGAGGACATTAATAAAGGACAGGATGTCTGGATGGAGGGAGGTAACAAGTGGAGTCCCACTGGGCTCGGTATTAGTGCCAGTAATCTTCCTGATTTACGTAAACAATATGGTAGATGGAATGAACAATTATGCAAGGAAGATATAAACATGATTGGGAGAATACAAAGAGCAGCAACCAAGATGGCCCCTAGCCTGACAGATCTGTTGTACAGGGAAAGAATGGAAAAGCTAGGTCTGCCTTCCTTAGAAGAAAGGAGAGAGAGGGGCGACATGATTTCAGTGTTCAGGGCCATGATGGGAGTAGAAAAAAATGACAGAGAAGATCTGTTTATGGGATGGGAGGGTAATAAGTGGTGACGTAATGAAACTGAAGAAGCCAAGTTGCTTGAAGCATATCAAGGAATATACTGTAGATTTCCATATAGATGCGTAGATCTGTGGAATTGCCTGGCCAAAGAGATCGTCCAGTCTAAAAACTTGAACGAGTTCAAAGCAAATTTTGACTGACTGGGAAATAGTGACGGGACCCCATGAGCACAGCTCATTTCCTGTATATCACGACAAGGTAAATACAACTAGGTAAATACATACACACACACACACACACACACACACACACACACACACACACACACACAGGAAAAAAAAAAAAGAACAAAAAACTACAAGTTCCTGCAGTAGTTAGCACAGCCAGGACCACAAGCAAGATCAGTGTGTATGAACAGAACTTGCAGCGCTATGGGTATGGTGCATTTTGTGATCAGTCTTGAAGTATCGACAGGTTTTTAGACCCTCTCAGGCCACACATGACGGTTCAAAAATATACATGTAATGGATTGGGGTCTTGTTTGGGGGTTTCCATTTATAAGAGGCCAGCGTGAGTGAGGGGATGACTGTAGCTACATCAGTCATTGAATCAGTCCAAATATCTGTCTGTTTTTACTGTACTGAGGCAAATTAGCCTACACTAGCTGTGAAACAAAGCAGTTCTGGTGATACTTGGCAACTTTTCCTGTACTATGAAACAAATTATGGCAAGTATTGGCAGTCTTAGATGTAAATGGTGTTACATCCCACCATTTAACATCTCTCCCTGATTAGAACATGCGTAGTAATGAATTCTGTTTATTCTTTCAGACTACTATATACTGGATTGGACAAATTTGGACTGGAATACCAAGTTAAGAAATGGCACAGTGTCAGATGACTGGAAGGGTCTACACTGGGAATTACATCAGAAAAGGTCTATAAATTTTCAGCAAAACAGAAAGGGAACAAGAGAAGACAAGGATATTGTTCTGAAAAAAGATGTGCTTGACACCTGCAGGGGTTGTGGGAAGGAATGCAGAAATTTGCTTTTACATTTGAACAAATCAAAACATTGTCAGCCTGAGTATAACATAGCCATATTGAAGGAAAATGCAAAGGAAAGGAAACGGGCTCAGAATGCAGCCGCCATGCTAGCTTCAAGGACAAGACAGCTGGAGAAAGATGCTGAGGGGACCAGGAGGAAAGAGGCTGAAAAGCAGGCAGCATCCAGAAAGAGGCGGGGTGAAACTTGGCGATCAAAGCACAGGGCTGAGCAGGCATGCTACATGGCAAGACAAATATATATAAGGATGCACCTTCTGGACTGAAATTGCAGCAAGGCAACACAGATGTGTGAGGAAGCAGGTTGAAATTAGTGTTGATAAATATTGAAGGTCACAGGCAAAAAGAAAACAGATGTTCTGATGCAGATGTTCAGGCAACATCCCCAACAGTTCCCTTTTACTTCCTCTGTCACCCCACCTCCCCTGACACCTCCCCCACTCCTGACACATCATATCCCCCCCCCCAACACCCCTCTCAGCATGCCTCAACCAGTCACCATCACTGCCCTTGACACACCCTCAGACACATCCCAAAAGGTGTCTTTTTGCCTTTGGACACACTTGATGCACACCACACACACCTCAGATACACACACACACACACATGACCAGCCAGAGTGGACAGACATGTTTCAACCACCTCTGCAAACCTTAAGTAGTTTTCAGGAATTATGTTTGTCCTGTCTCGTGTAATCTTCTCTAAAGTTTAAAGTATTGTTTGTTAACCCTTTCACGCACCATAAGTCTCCAATAAGTCTCCGATCCAGGTACAAAGCCAAAATCCCGCATAGGCTGTCTCTACTCGCGCGGAAAGAAAAAAAATTTGAAGGCCAAATTTGCCCTCAGAAAATGCTTATACTGTACAGTAAAACCTCTACAATTCGTCATCCTTCAAATCGGAAACCTCTACAACTCGGGAAGGCTCCAAAATATTATTTTAAGGCATCAAAATTCAAATATTCCCAAAAATGCGCACATGAGAGGAAGAGAGTTGACAAAAATCCCCCCAACTCGGTAAGATGCCGAGTTGTACCGACATTCAGCAAGAGTAACCCAGCATCATGTGTGCATGGGGATGTAAACAAAGCCTGTTGCACGCCACGTGTGGGCCAGTTTGCCTTCGTCTGCCGCCGTGTTGCATTCTCTCCTCACTCTGCTAGTGACTAAGTGTTATGCACTCTTAAGTGGATTGTACCTGCAGAAGCTAACCATGGCATCTCCCAGTGCTACCCCAGCGTTTAGTGAATAAGTTCTGTACAGTAATGTTTAAGTGTTTAGTGTTTAGTTCCCCAGTACAAGTGATAAATACATTACAGTAATGGCCTTTATAGTGTTAATTGTGCTTTACATAGTGTACAGTGTCAAGTACAGTACAGTAAAGGTGTGCCCAAAAGTGATCTTGAGCCCCCCTAACACCTCCAAAAGCTACCAAAAGTCCTCCTCCATGCCTGGAATACACCCTACAACTGCATGGAATCATGGTAAGGCAGCTTTTACTGTTTAGTGTAAAAACTTTTGTGTGTGTGTGTGTGTGTGTGTGTGTGTGTGTGCTGGGGGGAAACTTAAAGTTCATCCCTACAACTTGGAAAATAGGCTAACTTGGCAAGGCTTGCACATGTATTATGCCGAGTTGTAGAGGTTTTACTGTATTGTTATAAATGGTAGCCCATCATCTTCACTAATGTTAATACTGTAAGATAAGCAAAAATATATATACGGTGTATACTGATATATATATATATATATATATATATATATAGATATAGATAGATAAATCAATCATTTCCTGTGGCACCCCACGGGATGCATAGGGCCTCGATGAACTCTCTCCACCAATATTTGTCTCTTGCCATCTCCTTCAGGTCCCACCAACACTCCTCTCCTGCTTCTCTTTTCATTGTCCTCAACCAGGTTTCCCTCGGCCTACCTCTACCTCTTCTTCCTCTAGCAGTGCACTCTGGCACATCCTGTATTAAAATGCCTTCTTTTCTGTATATGTGCCCGAGTCACTTCCAGCGAGACTGTCTCACATATTCATTAACTGGTTCCACTCTCATAATATCCCTTACTCTTTTATTTGAAACTCTGTCTTGCCACTTTGCTCCAAGAATCCTTCTCACTATTTTATTTTCAAATCCTAATACTTTCTGATCTGTTGCAATTGTACTGTACCATGACTCATGCCCATAAAATAAAATTGGTCTACCCATGGACTTGTAAATTTTCACTTTAGTATGTACCGAAAGCATATTAACATTCCAACAGCTCGCCAAGCCTGTCTAATCCTCTCCTCAATTTCATTGTTTAATAATCCATTAGATGATATAATCGTTCCCAGATATTTAAAGTTTTCTACATTCTTCACCACATTATTCCTAATTACACAATCGATTTGGTTCTCCACGTTCATATTAATAATTTCAGTCTTTCCACAATTTATTACCAATCCCACTTTTTCTCCTTCCTCCACCAGACGATAAAGCACCCTCAGCATCTCGTAAATACTTACGCAAATCAGTACAATATCATCAGCATAGTCCAAATCCATCAGCTTCTTATTTTCATTCCAGTTAATTCCTGCACCTGTCCTTGCAACTTTTCTCATTACATAATCCATAACCAAAACAAACAGCAATGGCGAAAGAACTCCTCCTTGAATCACTCCTGACCTAACTTGAAATGGATCACTCAAAGAACCACCCATGATTATACCTTACAAAAAGTACCTTCATGCAGGCTTCTAATAATATTTACAAACTTTTTTGGTATACCATAGAATCTCATAATTTTCAACATAGCTCCACGTGAAACACTATCAAACGCCTTTTCAAAATCCACAAAACACATACTAAGTGGCATTTTCATCTCATTAGCTTGTAGCATTAGATGCCTTACAATAAAAATCTGATCGTTACAACCTCGACCCTTTCTAAATCCCGCTTGTTCTTTTCTTAAAATTTTATCAATTACTGGCTCTATTCTGTTCAACAAGATTTTGGAAAAGACTTTTGCAACTACAGGTGTCAAAGTTATCCCCCTCCAATTGCCACACACACTTAAATCTCCCTTTTTTGGTATTTTTATAATCACTCCATTTTTCCACTCTTCTGGAATTCCACCATTATCCCAAGCCACATTAAAAAGTTTCAAAAGTGCATTCATCAACTCATCATTTTCCACCTTAAGCATTTCAGGAAATATTCCATCCTCTCCTGGGGCCTTAAAATTCTTTAACTCCTTTATAGACTTTGCTACATCTTCCAAGGTTATATCCCCTGTTTCTATCTGCAAAGCGATCTCGGCTGGCAAAATGTCCTCTTCAGCCGGGATTGGTCTATTTAGAACAGATTCAAAGTGCTCTTTCCACCTTCCTTTTATATCCAAATCTATAGCCATCAAATTACCATTTCTATCTCGTACAGGTATTTCCTTCCTTCTCTTTTCAGTCCCAGTTAACTCCTTTCTGGCCTGATACTCTGCTCTTGTGCTCTGACCGTCATTTTTACTTAATTTAATTTCTGTCTCTGTTGCCTTGTCGTCATATAGCTCCTCTTATCACGTCTAATGAGTCTTTTTACTTCAGAATGTAAACTCCAGTACTTTGCTCTAAGTACTTCAACTACCTGGCCATCAACATGTTGTTCTTCACTTCTTAATTTAGCCTCTTTCCTTTTCTGAATTGCATTCCAAGTTTCATATGACATCCACTTTTTCCTCCTCACTTTTCCCTTTGTCTTAAGAGTAACCTTAGCACTCTCATGCAAAACCTCTATTACCTCTCTCCACATATATATATATATATATATATATATATATATATATATATATATGAATAAATACACAGAAATGATGCGAGAATAAATCTTATTTAGGTGAAAACTAGCTTCTAATAACATCCCAACATCACTGCATAAAATTTTTCCCGGGACATGCAGTTGCAAAGTACATGTCTATATGCAGAGGTTCACGAGCTTTCTAATAAGCACAAGGCATTTTGATGCGCCCAATAGTTTCCGAGTAAATCGAGAAATCATCATCATCATCATCCAGACTCCCTTTCCCACCCTAGGGCAGGGTGAGGAGTAGTAATGTACAGACAGCCCAAATTTGCCCAGTTCAATGGGCCACGCTTCCATTCACTCAACATTCAAACCCCCGGAATCCTTTCTCTATTGGATACACCAAAAACATTCACTACATTCTGTAGCTTCACATAAATGTATCCAATTGAGTCAATCCAGATACTGCCACATTAAAAAGGGGTGCCGAATCCCTGATCATGCACTTCTTCTCACAACATTCATCCAGCCAGTTCGATATCTTTTCAGTTCCCTAGCCTCACTGACTTCCAAACCTCTCTTCCTCATACACTCATCCACCGTATCTCTCCACTTCTCCTTGGCCTACCTCGCCTCCTCCTTCCTTCAAATTCGCTCAGATATACCTTTTTCACCACCCTATTGTTATCCATTCTCTCCACATGACCATACCATCTCAGTACACTCTATTAGATTCTGGTGTCCACCGACTTCCTCACTCCACATCTTTCACGCATCACATTATTTCATATCCTATCCACCCTCAGTACTCCACGTACATTCCTCAGCAGTCCCATCTCCACTGCTCTTGCTCTTGACTTTTCATTTTCATGCCACACCAGTCTCACATCCATATGTTATAGTTGGCACTAACACTCCTTCACTTAACCCTTTAACCGCGGGTGTCATTCCAGAATGACATTGCAAAAACTGGACCAAACCGCGGGTGTCATTCTCGAATTTTTTTCATTCATTCATTGCCAGACGCCATGTATCCCAGACAGGGTGGCCGAGGGCTTAGAGTTAATTGTTTTACAGGGAGGGTTTGTGAATATTTTGAATACCCCGCATTTTTTCCGTGTGGCAATTGTTTCAAGGGAGAGTAGCTATCAAGTTCTTTCACTCCAGCTGACCCCCACCTCCCTCCTCCCCCCCCTGGGGCCCCACCTCCCACCCCCTGGGCCCCCCACCCCACCCCGGACCAAACACGCATCAGTATCTGTCCAGCTGTGTGAGTGTCAACACTGCTGATGTGGAAGTGAAGTGCAGGCAATTACAGTGCCTTTTACCTGCCTCAGTGAACACAGAGTGGGTGTTTATCGTATGTGCAGTGTTCATATATGTTTATAGTATTATTATCAGAATGAGGTTGGCATTTGGTAATGGTGTGTGAGCGAAAAATAGTGATTACAACACCGCTGATATGGCAGTGAAGTGCGGGCAATTACAGTGCCTTTTACCTGCCTCAGTGAACACAGAGTGGGTGTTTATCGTATGTGCAGTGTTCATATATGTTTATAGTATTATTATCAGAATGAGGTTGGCATTTGGTAATGGTGTGTGAGCGAAAAATAGTGATTACAACACCGCTGATGTGGCAGTGAAGTGCGGGTAATGACAGTGCCTTTTACCTGCCTCAGTGAACACAGAGTGGGTGTTTATCGTATGTGCAGTGTTCATATATGTTTATAGTATTATTATCAGAATGAGGTTGGCATTTGGTAAAGGTGTATGAGCGAAGGTAATGGTATGTGAGCGAAAAATAGTGATTTTACATCGCTCACTTCTAATGGCACTGCCCATCCAGTGATAGTCAACAAAATCATGAAACCTACATCATTGCAAAGCCGAAGGTTAGTACTTTCTAATGGTACCTTATTTTTCGCTCTAGATTTATTCTGTGCAGAGTTACTGAAAGTGACAGTGATATACAGTGATGCGACAGTGACGTGCTTTACCAATAATTGTATAATGGATAATGTAGTAATAAGGGATATTTTGCCTAGTAAAAAATGTAAATATTGGCCAGTATAATAAGTGATATTGTAATAAGAGAATCTGCGGCACTTGTGTAATTCTGCGGCACTTGTGTAATTCTGTGATGCGACAGTGATGCAATATAGTAATAAGTGCAGTGTAAATATAATGTATATTGCCCAGATTATATGTAAAATAATATTAAAAGTTAGAAATAATGAAAAGATCGCCTGAAACATCAGTGAGCGGGTGACGCCGCAGTGAAGTGAGGCGCAGCCGCAGTGAAGTGCCTTTTACCTACCTCAGTGAACACGGAGTGGGTGTTTATCATATGTGCAGTGTTCATATATGTTTATATTACTATTATCAGAGAGTGGTTGGCATTTGGTACTGGTGTGTGGGGCGTAATATAGTGATTTTACACCCCTCACTTCTAATGGCTCTGCCTGGCCTGTGAAAGTCAACAAAGTCATGAAACCTACATCAATGGAAAGCTGAAGGTTAGTACTTTCTAATGGTACCTTATTTTTTTCTCTAGCTTTATTCTGTGCAGAGTTATTAAGGTTTAAAGGTTTGTTTACATTTGGCTGAAACCCCCGCGGGAGAGGACAGTCAGACCAAAACAATACCCGCGGTTAAAGGGTTAAGCCTCGTGCAGCTGCAACACTCAAACCTCTGTTTCTTATCAAGGCCTTCATTGCACCGGTTACTTTTCTTCCTTGTGTCATTGTACTTTCAACTTCTTTTGCACATTTTCTTCTCTTTTCTATCACTGTACCCAGATATTTGAACTCTCTCACCTATTCCAGCCTCTCTTCATTCACTGTAACATTGCAATGTGAGTCACCCTCTCTCTCAATAACCATCACTTTATTCTTTTCTACATTTACACTCAAGGCACGATGCTCACAGACATCAGCAAAACTCTGCACTAGCCTACAAAGTTCTTGTCCTTTACTTGCAAGCAGTACTGCATCATCAGCATACAGCAAATATGAGATATTCCATCCATCACCATTCATTACCAATGCCATCCCTTTCTCCATTACTCGTGTTTTTACTTCTCTCATTGCCCCATCCATATATATATTCAAGAACCATGGGGACATCACACAACCTTGCCATACACCCACACTGCCTAAAAATGTCTGATTTGTTTATCATTTCGTATGTCATTACTGAGACTGTAATAAACATATATGTAAATTATTTACAGTTTTGTAGCCCAAAGGTTAAGGAAGCCCATGATAGAAATTGTTATAATCCTTATTGTTACTGAGAAAATGAATTTTGAGAAGTTAGGACGGGTTGGGTGCGGTAACAGCATGGAAGCTCATGCCTGTAAGCTGAGTATGTTTGTATTTCAAAACTTTTCCCAAAATAATTTGCACATAAAGGTTATTTTGCTTTATAAAAGTATGCATAAAAAAATCATCAGTTTGCTCATGCTTTCTTTGGATTTGTGATGTGACCTATGCTTTCTGAGTAAAATGTCTGAGAGAAAAGCAGTGAAATGCACCACATTTACCCTATGAGAATATATAGTAAACACACACATTTATACCTTATAATAGTTAGTATAAAAACTAGACAAATTTAGTGGTTACTCATATCCTCTAGCAGTGTTGTAATGCTTCTGGCATGTACAGTAGAGATGGAGTTGCAGAAAGGAGGAAAGGTATGATCACAGCCAGTGTGTGTGTAATTATTTGTGTGTGTGTGTGTGTGTGTGTGTGTTTGAGGTGGCAGTAAGAGGCAGGTGTCTTTGTTGTGATGGTGGTAGTGGTGGCAATAGTGTAGGTGGCCTTGACCATGGAGGGAGGTTTATCACGTCGCCTCTCTCTCTCTCTCTCTCTCTCTCTCTCTCTCCTAACCTCAGTCACTCTCAAAATCACTCTCCCCAGACTCTTTGTCTGTGTCCTTATCATTTACAGTTTCACTGAATAAACAGTTCAAGAATTTCTCCTTGGAGAATCCTTTCTGTGCCATCGTGGTTACTTTCAGTATTGAAAGGGAACAGTAACGAGTGGTTATAGATTTGAAATTTGGATTTCTCTGAAAATATTTAAAAAACACATGTAGGCTACACCTTCTTCATTGACACACTGCACTATATAACATATTATCACTATAATCCACATAAGGTATGGACGGGTGTTGTAATGGAAAATAAGGAATAAAATGGCCAGCCACACTCTAACACACCCTCCTTGCCTGACTGCCGAGAGGATACTGAGCTAATAATAAGCCCCTTGTCTTTGTGACAGGCTTGAGAGTGTTGCCATATATGTCCCTCAGACCTGGCCACCTTAACCTATGACTCACCAAAATTTGACGCACTTTCAGCCAAAGAAAAAGTGCGTCATGGTGCGTCATTGAGTACTCTTGAGACTGAAAGCAGTTTGACTCATTTTGCGTCATCACGCACAATGGGGTTAAAATAGTCTGCCAAAAATGTAAGGAGCCATTGTCGGTAAATGGTTGAGTATACATGAATGTTGATAGGAATACCGGTAACAGCTGTTAGTACTATAACCAACCATCAAACATGGCCGACAATGTAAACATTGAGGGACCCGAAAATCCAGAATCTGACATTGAAACAAGTGTGATGGATTTAGTTAAAACATTATGAGAATTAGTGAAGTAGAAAAGAAAGTGGATGATCTAGTATCAAGAAACATGACTGAAAATACTGAAAACACTATACAGAGTCTGATACAGGCCAGTGAGACGGCAAACCAGGAGATCGAGAATATGAAATGAAAAATATCAAATTAAAGAGAAAACTAAAAGAGAGCAGTAACAAAATAGAGAAGGTAAGTAATGTGTTAGAAGACCAAAAGGCAAAGTGGGCACATATGGAGGAAGAACAGAAAGAAGTGGTTAGCTAAAGGGAAATCATTCAGGAAGAAAGAGAAAAGAACAAGAAAAAAAATAGAAGAAAATGTAGTGAAAATACTGGAGATGAGAAAATAGTGAGAGAAACAGTGGAAAGAAAAAGATGTGTGGTAATATTTGGAAACAGGGAAGAGGAAGAAAAGGTTAGATCTATGAGACTAAAGAGACTCAAATCAAGTGGGAAAAATATTTGGGGAAGATCAGTCCTGAAGGAAGCAAGTGGGAAAAAGAAATTGAGAAAGTATGAATGATAGGGATGTATAAGAAAGGGGAAGCAAGAGCAATGAGAGAAGCTATCAGACAGTGTAGTAAACGATTTACTTAACCCCTAGGATATGCAATTCGATCAACCGTACCAGCGCGAAACTCTAAATGGAGTTGATTTTTTGACTCACAGAAGTAAAAATTGTTATGCCCAAGGTTTAGAGCCTGAATTTACACACCTTTTTCCGCAAACCTGAGCATTTTAGACCAACTGGTTCATGAGCTATAGCCCATCAAAGTTGAAAAAAGTTAGCCTTCCAGGCAGCGTGTCTCCAGTTTTCTGTGTGCTCCCACCCTATTCCTCCTTCATTCCTCCCCTCCCATGATCTTCCTCACCCATTCCTATCACCCCTCTCTCTTCCTCCCCTCCCTCCAATCCCCCCATTCAGAATTTTCCAGCTTTTTTTTTTTTTTTTTTTCCCTCCAAACAATAGCATGCAAAATAATTATGTCGGTGTTCATCACTCACTCCCGACCCCCCTCAACACTTCTCCCCTCCCCACCTTCCCTCCCCCAGTTCCCTTCCCTCATGGCTGTGTAGCTGTCAAAATATTTAAATAAATAAAAAAAATGAGCAAAAGCATGCAAAATCTTTTTCTTGTTGTTACACACTTAAACCCTCATTCCCCCTCACCCCTCTCCTCTCACCCCTTCCCCTCAGAGCTGTCAGATCAAGTAGCTGTAAGAATTTCAAGGAGAAAAAAGCTAAAGCATGCAAAATAATGATAATGGTGTAAGAGAAAGACACACACACAAATAAACAGTTTTTTATTACATAAAACAAACATTACCAACATTTACAGGAAACTTTGTGGCATGTACATGGAGATTCATTAAAAAAAAACATGAAAATCATACATTATATGTTTTGTGCATCAGTGTATCCAGTTACACAAACAGTAATCTGGTATTGAATGAAAACACGCTACATGAATACCCTGTAGTAACAGTGACATATAATACTCTAGGCAGGGGGGAGGGGTGGAGGGTGAGTTGTAAGCAGATGGCATACTGCAGGGGGTGGGGGGAGGGGTTGAGGTGGGGAGAGGCCCGGAGGGGTGGTATGGGGATATTGAGGTGGGAGACAGACACCACAAGACAAAGAGGACAGGCAGAGAGGGAGTACAGGGGTGTGGAGGGTGGGTAGGGGGGATATAACCAATGCTGGGCAGGTGTGCAAACAATTACGCAAAGCGCAATTGCGCACCGTTGCACTCCAGTGAATATCGTTTGCACATTGCACACCGCATGAGACCTTGCACAACATTGCGCTTTTGCACATGAAAAGGCAGGTGCACAAGTGCAAATTTAGTTGCGCTTGCACAACTAAATTTGCACTTGCGCACCTGTCCTGTGGGACATGTGGTCTTGGGAGCTTCCCGTATGGCTGGACAAGGGATGGGGGAGGCTCGGGCAGGTCACGAGGATTGTTTTGGGGGAGGCAGGAGGGACGGAGGGTTGTAGCATTTCTTAAAATGCTTCAACAGAGTGAATGTACTGTATTTTATTATATTTTTAAATTATTATTAGTAGTAGTAAACAATAATAATATTTTAAAAATACTTTATTTATTAAGAGTAGCATATGCAATTCCAGCCTGATAATTTATTGGTCTGTGGATATTTGATTTAAATAATATGTTTTAATGAAATTTGTAAGGAATTACATATGCTGTTGTATATCTATAATGAATTAATAAATAAAACGTCTTGCGAAAATGCAGATAAAAGTAAAACTGGCAACATCACAGCCTTTGTTTCCTTGTCCCTCTGCTCTGCAGCCCGCACACTCCTGTATTTGAACTTCCATGAGTTAGCAACGCCTTGCTCCAGACCTACCACCTTAGTCACTTAGTGTGTAAAGTAAATCATTTTATTTGATATTTTCGTATTTCACAGTAAATAATTTCAATTTGTCAGTAATGGATGCCCCCAGTACCAGGAGCACCGGCTGTACTGCCCAGTCTTGGCAGCCAGATGCAGAGTGTGAAATTCAAATGACCAAGAGAGTGGTGGCAGAAAATAGTCCCAGCCCTGTCAACAGCCAAGACGATGGACATGGATCAAAAAATGAGTCATTAGAAGCTAAAGACCTCACCAGCCCCTGGCCCCACTTGGATGATTTTTATGGTCCTGTGGTGACGAAGAGGAGAGTCACTGAGAGGGGCAGGGTGGTATATAAGGGGCAAATTAAGTGTAAGCTGTGCCTCGGGATAGTCACCTACAATACCCTCAGCACCTACACCCTCAAGAGCCACTACAGTTATGTAAGTTGAACTCTTTTACCTTGTTCATTTAACCTTTAGCCTCTTAAATAGGAAGGTGTAGGAAACTTAATAATTGTTAGTTACTTTGTTGACATCTTGTTCACGTTTGCCCGTTTGGAAGCATGAGAGTGAGCCAGGCCAAGCACAGTTGTGAATACTTAGAATATAATTAGAGAGCAGATGAAGAAGGCTGTTTTTGCTGCCTCTAGTAGCTTTTGGTGAGTGCGAATTGGTGAGTAAAAGTGAGGCTGACCAATTTCTTATTTTTGTTTTGATAGACCTTGTTATTTCCGAATAATTATGTGTAATATGAACGAAAGGGAGGCGGAGGAATGGTTTAGGAAGTGGAGAGATGGTATGGGGCACAAGGGTTTAAGGGTAAATGCAGATAAAACAAAGTGATAATATCTAGGGTTGGTGGCGGTACTGTCAAAAGACGAGGGAGAGTGGCCATGTGCAGTTTGCCACAAGGGTGTGGGAAGTAGTTCCATCTTGTGTGGTGTGTGTGGTAAATGGGTGCATAAGAGATGTAGTGGTATCAGAGGCAGACTGCGAGATAATGCTGATTTTATGTGTACGGCGTGTCGAGGTGAGCAGATGGAGATTGTCAGACGTGAAAGGATTGAACTTGCTGGTGAATCTCTTGAGTGTGATGAAGAGTTTTGTTACTTGGGAGACATGTTGTGTGCTGGAGGTGGGGCTGGAGCTAGCTCTGTGGCTAGGGTGAGAAGTGGTTGGAAGAAGTTCAGGGAGCTCTTGCCTCTCCTGACATTGAGAGGACTCTCCCTACATTTTTTTTTTTTTTTTTTTTTTTATGTGTCCGACTCTGGGAAAAGGCTTCAGGGCCTATATCTTGGGGGCAGTAGCCTATCCCAAGACCCAGTAGTCCTCCTACACCTCCACATGTCACCACTTCGGCGCTAACATCCACCGTCCATATTGAATACATGCTAGGGCTGTCTCATACAGGACTGGTGTATTGGTATTAGCGGGGGTATTTTTACGACATGTCGGCGGGTCATCTGGTAGATCAGGAAAGTCTGCTTTTAATGAAATTCAAATCCTTAAACTGTCCCCTGCCCCAGCCAGGATTCGAACCTGGGTCCATCAGGACTGCAAGCCGCCTCTCTACCGATTCAGCCACCGCCTCCCCCACAAGGGGTCTTTGTATCCAGCATGTGTTAGGAGTGTAATGCTGTATGGTAGTGAGACCTGGGCAGTGAAGGAGGAAGATATTCGCTGGCTCAGACGTACAGAAATGACAATGATTAGGTGGATGTGCAGTGCGTCCCTGCGTCCAAGGCCTGGAGGGGCTGGGTTTACAATGGAAGAGTTGAGGGGTAGGATGGGACTGGAGTGTATTGGTGTTGTGATGAGGAGAGGTAGATTGAGATGGTTTGGACATATGGAGAGGATGGGGGATGATAATTGGGTGAGGAAGGTGAGAAGTGTTAATATTGGGGGTGGGGTTATGAGGGGTAGACCAAGAAAGACATGGGACGAGGTCATTAAGTGTGACCCCAGGGTTAAGGGACTGAACAGGGAGGCTGCAAAGGATCGTGCAGTGTGGAGAGCCGCCATTAGGTGACTAAGGCCGACACATGCAAGCATGTTGGAGCCTTTAAAAACAAAAAAATATATAAAAATATAATAATTTTGGTCATGGTAACTGAAGAGGTTTTTCAAGTGAACAAACCCAGAGCAACTAGCCTAGCCTAACATAACCAAACCTAACCTAGCCTAACATAACCAGTAACCACTAACCAGTAACTTAGGTTCTTCACCCCCCAACAGGGACAAAAAAGAGGCGAAAGAATGATGACACATTAACGTTCACATTATTTATACGTTAAGGTTAAAAAATAAATGATAACCTATCACTAATAAATATTTTACTATATAATTTTCAATTTTAAAATCTGTAGGTTGCATAGTGATTTGAAATTGTGATTATGAAGGTTTCCTATGTATTTATTTCACTTAATCATTTTTTATTTTTGTTCTACTTCTATTGTAAAAACAATTATAAGAAAATAAACCAATCAAAAGCCTTCAAACCATTGCAAACTTGCAGTAGGCTATAAACTATTTTTAAATTAAATTATAATATTAATATTTTATCCAATTGATTAAAATTAACCAATTTAATAAATAATCAGTAATTATTTTAAGAAAGTTATTAAATAAAAATATTAATAAACATTCTTTTTTGGGGCAGCAACACCACAGTGAGTCCAAGGACCTCCGCATGGCTATCGCTAGGGGTTCCAAGCGAGGTCGAACCTCCTTTGGCGACACTGCTGGGCCTGGCACCTCAAAGGGAATGAGACCGTGCAGCACTGAGTCAGCCTTTGCTGCTGCATCAGTGACCACTTATTTCAAGAATAGCATCATGCTGGACTACGTACACAAGTAAGAAATAATTAAATAATACAGTATCCCCTTATGGTCCTTCTGTTCTATCGAGTCACTTTAGGTGTGGTTCCCACGGGACTGTGACTGCTAGTGATGCTGCCACATCTAGTCCGGGGAAGCCAACATTTTCTTTTTTCATTTCTTTCCTTTCATAGAATGCTAAGACAGTTCTAAGTACATACTTGAAAAAGTCATCGAAATTCGTCACAGTTGGAGGGCGACTTTTTGTCGGTGAAGAGAATGCAGGCTCTTCTGGAAAATCCTGTTTGCTACAGGCTTTATTTAATTCACAGCAGATTCTCATCACTGCCACCCAAAGTGACTTGATAGAATGGATTCACCATAGTAAGTTAGTATGCCAGAATCTCAGACTGAAGAAGTGAAGAGGCTTAATGTTTTTTTTTTTTTTTTTTTCAAGAAACTAAGTTATTCATTTGTTTATTGGCCTAATTCAGTTTTCAAAACAAATTAATTGAATGCAAGTCATTAATTTTCTGTTTTCTCCACAGTTTCTTGGTTGAAGAGATGCTGCCTGCCAGAATCTCAGAGTCACCGTCGCTCGCCAGGCTCCTACGATACTGTAACCCCAATTGCAAGCTGTCATCCAAGAGGACCTTCATGAGGAAACTTAGAAAGAAGTTCATGGCAGGGAAAGAAGAATTGACCTCCATCCTGGCCAAGGTCAATTATGTTGCTACAACAGCCGACTGCTGGACAGCCCAGAACCGTGCCTTCCTTGGAATGACTGTCCACTGGATCAACCCCTCTGACCTCACGAGACAGAGGGCCGTGCTAACCTGTCAGGAGTTGTCAGAAAAACATACCTTTGATGTCCTTGGCAGCACCATGCAGGATGTCCATCAGAGATTCGACATAAAGGCCAAGGTCGTCGTTGTAGTCACAGACAATGGAGCCAACTTTGTAAAGCCGTTCAGGTCTTTTGGTGAGTCTCAGTCTGACTCCACTGAGGATCCCACCTATGAGGAGGACCCTGACAACCCAAGTGCAGCCATCAACGAGGAAGATGACACAGAAGTGAGGGAGAAGGTTCAGCCGGTGGAAATGACACATCTCCTCGAGGAGCAACGTGACAGCTGTAGTCTGCTAAGGCACCGAAGATGCGCAGCTCATACCCTCACCTTGTTGGTGACTTCAGACATTGAAAAAGTCCCAGACTGGTCTACTGGGAACCGTGCCTGCTTCACAAAAGTCAGAGGGAAAGCCCAAGCTCTCTGGAATAAGCAGAACAGGAAACCAACCACTGCAGCTGCCATCAAGAGGGAGATGGGCAGGAAATTTAAGACCCCCACTGTGACTAGGTGGAATTCCCTATATGACTCCTTTGTGGTACTGGGTGAGCTGCTCTCCATAAAGATGACCCAGATCAACAGCATCTGTGTGGAAAACAACATTGCAAGCTTCAACCAGATTGACAGGGAGGTCATCACAGAGTATCTGACTGTGATGAAACCCTTGACCATCAGCCTAGACAAACTCCAGTCAGAGAATGAGGCATATATGGGGGTTCTGCTTCCCACCCTCTATGTCCTCAAAAAGAAGCTTTATGGCATGAAGGACCAACAATCGTTGAAGTATGCCGGACCAATGGTAGACTACCTCCTGGACAACCCTGAAAGTGAGGAGAGGAGGCCGAAGGGTTTCAAAGCCAGATTCTCATCACTCTTCGACGACATGGATCTCCTCTTGGCTGTAGCTATTCACCCTGACTTCAAGCTCCGCGCAGTCAAGCACCTCAACCCAGAAAAGGCTGAGCTCGTGAGGTCCAGGCTGGTGAAAGAAGTCGCAGATCAGGCCATCAAAGACTCAGACTTGAGCTTCGGTGGTCTGAGTAGTGGCGAGGGGGAGGAGGATGAATATTTCAAGGTAAGTTGCTAATTAAATCTTACTTTTATTTTTATTTTTCAAAGCTTTTTAACGGTTTTGATTGAAATATTTTGTAGCTAACCAAAAGACTTAGATTAGGAATATTTAAAGCAAATTAAATGTCTTTCCATGACTCTCTTCCACTATGTGGAAGCCTTTCCTTTTCTCAGTGTATTACCTTGTACTACCTTGTACTGTAAATGTAACCTTTTTTAGTAATACATTCACTGTTTCAGTGTGACAGCATTCTTAGCATTATTTAATTTTGTTATTCAATTTGATTTTCTAGGGTGCATGGGGCAGTGACGATGAGAAAACTCCACACCGCCTCTCCATCAAGTTGGGGACAGAGCTTGATGCCTGGAATGCGTGGCCCATCACCAGGTCCGTCACCACCAAGAAGTTGGACCCAACGTTGTTTCCTGCCCTCTATCGTGGTGCATGGGTGGAGGTTTTCCTCAAATTCAACACTGCCATCCCCAGCTCTGCAGGTGTGGAGAGGGTCTTCTCTCAGGGTTCTGATATCCTGAGGCCCAAGAGAGGAAGCCTGACCTCCTTGAACTTTGAGAGGTTTGTTTTCCTGAAGGGAAACAGTGGCCTGCTGAAGATGGAGGTGGAGGAGGAAGTCCTGGAGATGGAATGACAAGTGGGTCATGACGACTAGCACAACTACTAACCCCCCCCACCACCACCACCATGGTCTCAACTTGTCAGTTCTCAGTCTGAATCTTATTACTTATTTATTAGTCTGTACTCTGTAAGGATTAAATTCATTAAACAGTACAAAGTTTAGTTGTTGTTTTGTTTAACATTATTATAGTAAATGTGCACAGTCGAGGGTTGAGTTATAGGAAAATGAATAATCATCATCATCATCACCATCATCATCATCCGGACCTCCCTTCCCACCGAAGGGCAGGGTGAGGAGTAGCAATGTCCAGACAGCCCAAACTTGCCCAATCCAATGGGCCACATTTCCATTTACTCAACATTCAAGCCCCTGGAATCCTGTCTTATCAGTTACGCCAAAAACATTCACCACATTCTGTAGCCTCACACAAACGTATCCGATTGAGTCAATCCGGATGCTGCCATTTTAAAAAGGGGTGCCAGAATCCCATATCATGCAATTCTCCTCACAACATTCATCCAACCAGGTCGATCTCTTGTCAGTTTCCTAGCCTCACTGACTTCCAAACCTCTCTTCCTCACACATACATCCACCATATCTCTCCACCTTCTCCTTGGGCTACTGCGCCTCTTCCCTCCTTCAAATTCGCTCAGATATACCTTTTTCACCACTCTATTGTTATCCATTCTCTCCACATGACTATACCATTTCAGTACACTCTCTTCGATTCTGGTGTCCACCGACTTCCTCGCTCCACACCTTTCATGAATCACATTATTTCGTATCCTGTCCACCCTCTGTACTCCACATACATTCCTCAGCAGTCCCATCTCCACTGCTCTTACTCTTGACTTTTCATTTTCATACCACACCATAGTCTCACATCCATATGTTAAAATTGGCACTAACACTCCCTCAGGTAAGCCTTGTGCAGCTGCATCACTCAAGCCTGTGTTTGTTATCAAGGCCTTCATTGCACCAGCTACTTTTCTTCCTTGTGTCACTCAACTTTCAACTTCTTTTGCACATCTTCCTCTTTCTATTACTGTAACCAAGTATTTGAACTCTCTCACCAATTCCAGTCTCTCTCCATTCACTGTAACATTACACTGAGTCACCTTCTCTCTCAATAACCATCATTTTACTCTTTCCTACATTTACTCTCAAGGCACGATGCTCACAGACATCAGCAAAACTCTGCACCAGCCTATCAAGTTCTTGTCCGGTACTTGCAAGCAGTACTGCATCATCAGCATACAAGAAATATGAGATATTCCATCCATTACCATTCATTACCAATGCCATCCCTCTCTCCATTGCTTGTGTTTTTACTTCTTTCATCACCCCATCCACATATATATTGAACAACCACTGGAATATCACACAACCTTGTCGCACAGCCACACCAATCATGAACCATTCACTTAGATGCCCATTAACCCTTACATATGCTTTGCTACCATCATAAAGCCTCTTGACAGCACCTAGTAGCTTACCATCTACACCATACATGCGCAAAACTTTCTACAATCCCTCTCTGTCTACTTTGTCGTATGCTTTTTCCAGATCCATGAATGCCATAAACACCTTATGGTCCTTCTCACAAGCCTTTTCTGCTATCTGTCTCGCTGCAAATACTTGATCCACACATCCTCTGCCACTCCTAAAGCCACCCTGTTCATCACTCACTAGGACTTCTGATATCTCTCTTATATTCTCTATAACAATTCTTCCATATACCTTCCCTACCACACTCAATAAACTTATGCCACGATAATTCTTGCACTCACTTTGCTCACTTTTATTTTTTGTACAGGGGTACAATCACAGCCTTTTTCCACTCCGCAGGCACAGTTTCACTCACCCATGCCTTCTTAATCTCCAACAAGCACTTCATTTCACTCTCTCCACTACGCTTAAGCATCTCTGCATATACCTCATCAACACCAGCTGCTTTCCCATTTTTCAGCCGCTTCATAGCCCTCTTCACCTGTGCGAGTGTCATGTCTCCTAGCATTGCATTCCTTTTCTGCACACCCCCAAAATTAATCATGTTTTCAGCCGCCTGCTTTCTCTATTCCCATTCATCAGGCTTTCAAAATATACTTTCCATCTGGTCCTTACTTCATCTCCACGCGTTAATAATCTACCACCTGCATCCTTCACATCATCACATTTCTTTCTGCTTTCTCTTCTACATTTCCGCACCTCTTTCCAGAATAACTTTCTATTCTCAGAGTAGTTCGCAGTCATTTTTCTTCCCAGATCATCATTTACCTCCTTCTTTTTCCTCTTCACTAGTCTCTCTACATGCTTCTTGCTCTCAATATACTCAGTTCTTCAACTGAACCCCTGTCCTGTAACCACTGTAGCCACTTCTTCCTCTTTTCCTCCACCGCTCTTTCAGTCTCCTCATCCCACCATGCCGTACCTCTCTTCTTTGTTGTTACTCTTGCCACACCACACATCACTTAAGCATTCCTAACTAAGCAATCCCTATATGCATTTCACAGGCTGTCCAGATCCAATTCATTCCAGTTCCCTGATTCTAACGCCTCCTTTACTTTGGTCCTGTAATCATCTGCCATTTTTTTTATCCTCACAATATTCTATCTATCTATCTATCTATTGCCAGACGCCATAATCCCGTACGGAGTGGCCATTTGACTCTGAGTTATGTGTTTTACAGGGAGGGGCACTAAGCCTCCACCAACCCACTTGACACGTAGGGAGCACGTATGGTTTGGTTATATGGTTACCACCCAGCGTTGTAAATGGTTTCTTGGCTTACAGGAAACCATTTGGCTTGTCACTCAATGTAAAGCCACCTGTAACAGAAAGAAAAGCAATAAGTAGTGACAGGAAAGATGGGAGAAATAGGAAGATAGGAGGGCAGGCACAGAAAAAAAATGATAAAGGCTAAGGAAGTAGTAGGCAGCACTATATTAATATAATAACAATAAATCTAAAGGTGAATGTAGGGAAGAGTTATGGTGTTCGAGAGAAATGAGGCCAGTGAATGTACAATGAAGTTGGATGAGGAGGAAACGGAAAATGTGAGTGCATTTAAGTGCTTGGGTAGTGTGATGATTGATGAGTAAAGATGAAGTTTAGAGGGTGAAGTGCTTGAAAGGGTTCAACAAGGAAGAAAGGTTGCTAGTTCCTTGAAAGCAGTGATAAGAAACAGGGAAGTGAGCATGGACGTGAAAAAGTTACTACATGACAGTATTGTGATACCACCTCTAATGTATGGAAGTGAAGCTTGGACCTTGTTGGAGGGACAGAAGTCATGAGTGAGAACTGTGGAAATAAATTAGTTATTTGAAAGGAGTTACACAGAGAGACAGACTGACAAATAAGGAAGTGAAGGATCGTTGTGGTGTGGATGTGGATATGATAGGAAGCGTTAGGAGAAACACATTGAGGTGGTTTGGTCATATGGAGAGCATGGAGAGTGAGAGACTAATGAGGGGAGTGTATATGAGTGAGGTGGAGGGGGGGAGAGGGAGGGGGAGGTCAAGGATGAGATGGAGGGATGGAGTGGAGAAGTATATGAGAGAGAGGGGTGTGAGCTGGGAGCAGGACAGTGAAATGGCAGGGGACAGGGTGACATGGAGGTGATTTGTTGCTTATTTGTGGTCAGTGGCTACTCCTTATGGGATTAAGGCATCGGCAATAGAGAGATAGAATAATAACCCCTCTGCACATGATGACGCGTTTGTCATCATATGGGTGTGGCTACGACTATACTCATTGATGCTTTTGTCGTCATTAAAGCATAAAATCGTTCGTCAGAGAAGTTTTTGGCCAATCAGCATAATTTTTGGAGGCGTCATAGCTTCCCTGCTCCTCGTCAAAAGTAGTGAGTTGGCAACTGTGGGTCCCGATACCAGCAAGAGAGTGGACAGGTTACAGTCATCCCTTAACATTCATAGGGGTTAGGTAACAGGGACACCCGTGAATGTTAAAAATCAGCGAATATCTGCTACCCCCCCCCCTTAAAAACACTGCTGGACCCCCCATTTCCTTATAATCTAAAGAAAATCCCTTTGTGCATGTTTACAACCACTTTATTTAATACAAGAACACTAAAATTTGAAAATAATGAATAGTGTACTCCTTCATGGCGTCTTCTGACAACTGTGCTCATTCCAGCTCCCTCCAAAAGGAAGAGTGTTACAATATATTTCATTCACTGGATAATGCCATTACTGTAATAAAACAGCCAAAAACTGTGCCTGGGATAATGTTACAGTGTCAGCAGAGTTCAATGAGATTTTTTTTTTTTCTGTAGCCATCCACGGATATTCAAAACTGCGAATGTTAAAACCGCAAATGTTAAGGGATGACTGTATTCAGTACTCAATGAGCTGTGAGTGGGGAAGGTACTGTGCATTTCTGTCCCTTTAAATTTCCACTCTTACCCCCATCCCAGCCATGCAACATATTTCACTATACCAGTAATGCTTGTGTATAGTGTTTGGGCATCCTGCGATTAGATTTCATGTTTGCAATAGGAAATTTGGTGTTTGTGAAGCATTCCTGGTTGTTATCAGCCATTGGCCCAACGAAGATTGCACTACTGTTTCTAATCAACTACACTGCCTTTACCCTGCACCAAATGGAGTATTCAGCTATAAAAAATAGTGACAGTGAATCATGCGCTATAGTGTGCATATCTAGTGTACAAAGAATTGGTGAAATACACGCAATAGCTTAGAGGAAGGCAGGAAACTGCCCTACAGTCATGACACGGCATGGGTACACCATAGTTTTTTGCATTTTTCTCAAAAACTATGAGGCCTAGGACCACAGTTTTTGGCTCAAATGAAAGCCAACGAAATTCTGCATAGGATGGTAAAATAATAACATAACAGCAGCAAGAAAAGTTTTTTGCCAGAGCTCCCCGAATAAAAAATCTGTTTTCTGTCAGAAATGAGTTTTACTTTTTCGCTTATTACTCGAACACCATAACTTATATCAAACTGGGACTCCCGGCATTTGGAAGCTAATAAAATTCTCTTTCGAATGATTATAACATGTAGAGATTGATTGGTAAACATTCAACTTATGATGTTGGGAAGTGAAATCCATGATCCCGAATGTTTATTCCAAGGGCCCTAACGTATGTATAGTGTTTTTTTTTTTTTGGTTTATTGTGTAGAAAAAACATCAGTGAATAGGAATATGTGGGTTTTGTGGCAAAATAAATATGTTTGGGTGGTGAAAATAAGCTGAAAATACACATTTTTGGAGTGCACGACAGCTAGGGGGGGGAAAGGCAGAAAAGCCGGCTCGTCACAGCACAGCAAACTTATTAACTTATCCGTGCAGGAAGGGGATAATAAAGAAAAGTAAGTATGCTAATTTATTTAAATATGTCAATATTTTACGGTAATTCCCACAAATATATGCATTTGATTTGTGCTAGTGCTTTGCGACATTGCGCCTGCTAAATATTAGATTGCACACTTGAGCAAATTATAAATAATAGAAAATAATAATAATAAATAAAAGTAAGTATGGTATTTTATTTAAATATCTCAATATTTTACAGTAATTCCCACAAATATATGCAAATGGTTTGCGCTTGCACTTTGCGACTTTGCACAAGCTGAATATTTGTCAGACTGTGCACTTGCACTTGCGCAAGGTAGTGAACTGTGGATTGCGCATTGCGCTTGCGCAAGGTCTTTCTTCATTTGCGGTGCCCACCACTGGATATAACCCTCCCCAGGGGGACATGAAGGAGGGGAACCATGGCAGCATGATGGAGGATGGTGGGGGAGGGGGAGGGAGGGAGCAGGAGGTGGTCAGAGGTGAGGGAGTGGGATAGGGAACTGTAATGCTAGGTGAAAAAGGTCCAACTCCTCGGTCCTAGAACACCTAACGTGTAGCAGGGTAATCTTTTGAGACCTGGGCTTAGTGCAATAGAGAGAGGTAGGACACAAAAACTCCAGGCAATGACCTTTACACATATATTACCACAGTCTGACATAGGACAAAAGCAGCAGATAATACAACACAGTATGTGACAGAAAATAAAACCTTAACTAGATAATTAGTATCTCACAGGATACTGGCTTAACAGACACTGATGATAACACTGTAAGTTTAGTGTACAGGTGTACATGGAATACAGGATCGCGGTGCGCGTGGGAGCGTAGGAGTGGGTCTTACATGGGGGGAGGGGCGAGGGGTGACGCACGGAGGGTCAGATCAATGTTATAGTAATATTGGGAAGGAATTGATGTTACGGATTCTGACTTAGTATTTTCTGATAACAAGGGGATTTTGACAATTGATTATATTGCTAGTCCAGGTTCTTACATACGCACTGACTGCTGAGAGGAGATTTCTGAAGGGAGGGTAGAAGACGCTGGGAATTTACTGTGTTTAACGGGAGGATATTACTAACACTTTTTCTCTACTGTTTCCTGGTAGCAAGGGACGTTTGGATATTTTACTATGGAGAATCTCTTGTGGTAGGAGTCTTACTGATTTTATACAAGGGTGTCACTTGTGAGTCTGATTCACCAGGACTTAGACTCTGCACTCGTCCTTATTAATCCGCCCGTGATATCACTCACCCCGGTATTCAACATACACTAAGTCTCTGTATCACTGTTACACTAATTCTGGGGCAACATCACTCTTAACATCAGTCACTTATATGGTGGGGGCGGCGGAGAGACGCCGGCGACAACTCTGACGAAATAGGGGCACCACCAGGGGAGGGCATGCCGAGAGGGCATGGGACGACTTGCAAGGGCGTCCTCTCTCGTCCAGGGCTGCAGGTGGCAAAGGGGCCCATAGTTTCCGGGCTGGGTAAAGGGGTGTGACCCTCAGGACTGGGACCAAACAAGTCCAGGAATTTCTGGCTCAGATCTCGGCCGGAGGTGGAGGTCTTCCGCCGTCGGGGCGCGGGGAGATCACGCCCGGGCGTCCTGGGGAGGGCCTGGAGTACCCTAGGACTGTGGCCCCCAGAGTCAAGGGTCGCCGTCAGGGAGGGGCTGTGGCACTGACCTGAAATAGGGTCCGTCAGGTGGGTCTTCTCCATGGCCAGGCGTAAAGAGCAGAGGCCAGAGGAAGCTATAGGGCCTCCCTGGGGTCCTTCTGTGCTGGAGGTCCGGGCACTCATCTCACGCTGGGGCGGTGACACTGCTTGCACCTCTCTCTGGCCGTGGGGCCCGGCTATTGGCTGTGGCTGCCCAAGGGCGCAACTACAGGGCGCCAAGGCTCGGCTATTGGCTGTGGCCTGAGTGGGGAAATCAGCGCGCCTCTGGACACCTTCGGAGTGGCTATCGGCCGTCTGATGAAGGCGGGAGCAGCCTCTTGCCATCTCCTGCAGGAGGGAGGGGGAGCGGCTATAGGCAGACTCTGGGGCAACACCTTTGGAGCGGCTATCGGCCATCTGGCGAAGGCATGAGTGGCCTCTTGCCATCTCCTTCTGTCAGAGGGGTGAGCAGCTATCGGCCGACTAAGGTGCAGCACCTTCGGAGCTGCTATCGGCCGTCTGGCAAAGCCGGGAGCAGCCTCTTGCCGTCTCCTTCTGCTAGGGGGAGGAGCGGCTATCGGCTGTCTCCTGCAGGAGGGGGTGTTGGGCAGCTATCGGCTGTCCCAGGAAGGACACCTTCTGATGAAGGCGGGAGCGGCTATCGGCTGTCTCCTTGTTACCTTCAGGTCGGTGAGACACCGATTCCCTTACGAGGGGTGGGCGGCTATCGGCCGTCCTTAAAGAGAAGGCACCTTCGAAGCAGCTGTGGGCGCACTTCTGTAGAAGGCGGGAGCAGCTATCGGCCATCTCCTGAGGGGCGCTAGTCGGAGCTGGGCAGACAGCTCCACCCCAATCTGATCTGGCGGTCCCACTCCCTGAAGGTAGTGTCGTCTTCCTGCTAGGGCGATGGTGAGGAGGCTGAGTGCTATATGGGCGCATGGCCCGGGCCAACTTGTGCTGTTGTCGCACTGCATCTTGTGGTTCGGCTGCGGTTACTCCGTGTGGTCTGGGTGGGGGTGTCGGTGAGTTTCTGGGGGCACTACGCTGTAGTTCATGCATTTCAGGAACAAAGGTATTTGGGTAGAGGAAGGTGGTGGGGGAATCACCCCCCACCACCATGGATACAGGCATGGATCCTCCCTCCCCCCTACCTAGGACTTAGTCCTCATTGGTTTGCATCGATATATGCCACAATCAGGCCGAAGCCTTGAGTCCACAGTTTTTCCCAAAAGCCCTTCTATCGATCACATTCAGTATCTTGCGTAATCTTGAAAAAGGATCGAATGATCCTGTTAGCACTTTAGGGGCTAAAGTGACTTGGAAACTATGTAAAGAGGCAGGGATGGAAAATATTAAAGTAAGAAAAGATTTGAATGAAGAGGAAAGAGACGTTTTAAAAAAGGAAGTGCTATGTGGGGAACTAGAAGTGAAGGAAACAAGGGGTATGGTTATGAACATGAAAAAGGGAAGAATGAGGAAAGATAAAACCTGGGCAGTAAATCTAAGTATCATGTATAGTGTTGTAGATGGGTTAATACCTAAGAAAGGGGAAACTGGAGACTATTTAAATGAAAAGAAACCTGAAATTGTTTGCTTTGTTGAGACTAAATTGCCCCAAAATGTTGGTACAAATTATTTGGATGGAGTTATAATATTTGGAGGAAGGATAGAGAAAGCAAGTTTGGGGGAGGTGTAATGATTTTAACCCATAACAACTTGAGAAAAAAATTATAGAAATCGAAATTACCACAGCTGAACTTTTGGGAATGGAAATAGAGGACTGTTATGGAGAAAAAATAGATGTTGTTATGCTAGATGTTTTTAGGTTGGCTTCCCATCCTAGAAACGCCAGTTCTTTTCTAGACCAGAGCTGGGATATATCATGAGGAACAAGGCATAAAAACTTTGGGCAATAACCTTACATGTATATTAACAAATCCTCAGATACAGAACGGACAGACAATTACACGATACTCTATACAAACTCAAGACACAGGCTGGGAAACAGGTTACGTGTATTGCGCTGGATACAAGATAGACACTATGCTCAGTTTGGATAAATGAGTGGTACACAGTGTCACAGTCCTTATGTTCGTGCCTTGTTTCACTGAGAGAGGGTAGGGTATGGCTTTTCAATTGGCACAGGGGTGGATATGCACAGTCACAGGAGTTCTTATTTTGGCACTGACTTTTCTCTCTCACTTTCACTGTGGGGACTATGTATCACAATCACTGATAGGGGCAAGGGGTAATGGGGAGGGCCTGGGGACTCACAGGTATTGGCCTGGCGTTGGTGGAATCCCTTCAGGAGCCCTTTCATCCAGCACCCACGTGACAACTCACAGGGGCGTCGCCTCTCGTCATGGACTGCACTTGGGTGTGGTGAAGGGCCCCTCACTATCGGGGCTAGGGACTGGGGTCTGGCCCTCAGGGCTGGGGTCAAACAATCTCTGTAGGTGCTCCCACAGGCGCCTGGTGGGGAAGGACGTCGCCTCTGTCGGGGACAGGAGAGGTCTTGCCCCAGGGTACTGGGGGCGCTATTGGGGGTCTGTCGGCTGCGGTCTCCTTCCTGTTGCTCTGTTGTCAGAGTAGAGCTGTGGCATTGCCCCTGGCAGGAGTCCGTCAGGCGTTGGTCTTCCTCAGGTGCTGGCTGTATGGAGTTCAACCCCGGGGACAGCACAGGGCCTCTCCATCAGTCCTCTACTGGGAAGTTCTCCTGGGGGCTGCCTCAGTCCGGGAGGATGGAGATGCGACCTACTCCACCACAAGTGGGTAGGGCTGAGCGCAGGTCGCCCTCAGGTTGCGAAGTCACAGGGGATGAGGGACTTTCGTGGCATCCCTCCTTGGCGCGGCTACAGGCCGTCGCCGAAGTCTCTTGGGCAACAGGAGGAGGGTGGCTACAGGCCATCACCAGGGCCTGACTTCCTGACGGGACCACAGACGCAGTGCAGCTACAGGCCATCACTTATCTCTGGGCACAGCTACAGGTCGTCACTGGAGTCCCATATGAAGCGTGACATGTAGGTGAGGAACAGCTACAGACCATCTCCTGTCTACTGGTGCAGCTACAGGCCGTCAACGGTGTCATGCCCTTGGAGGCAACTGCAGAAGGAGAGGGGGCATACTGTTCTCTCCTGGCTGCAGGCCGTCGTGGGTTCTGCAGGGAGGGGGTCAGCAGCACTTGGAGCAGCTACAGGCTGTCTCTTTTTGGGCGCGGCTACAGGCCATCTCTGGGTTTGTGCGGCTGCAGGCCATCACTGGGGTGCTGCAGCTCCACCCTGATCCCGGCGAGGGCTGGCTCTGCTAGTGCACTCAGATTGGGATGGTTGCGCCAGGTGCACTCCGAGGAATAGGGGCACGTGGCCTGGTGGGACTTATGTCCATATCGTATGGATGTTGCGCATGCACCGTATATCCCTCTGCAGTCGCCTCATGGGGGTGTTGTGGTGTCCTTAGTTCCCATGGCCGGTACTTCAGATGTAATAGTATTTTATATGCCCCCCCCCCCAAACTAGGGCATGGGGGCATGGACAAAAGAAGATTATGAGCAGTTAATAAGAGAATCCATTATTAAGCTAAAGATGACAACTGAATGAAGAAATAGAATAATAATTATTGGGGATATTATTCCAGAGAAGTTGACTGGGAAAGTATGGATGCTGGGAACAATGAGGAATCATGGGGAAATAATTTAATGGAAATGGTGATGGAAAACATGTTAATTAATTAAAGAAAATACAAGAATTAGAGGAGATGATAAACCATCAGGGCCGGACTTAGTATTCACAAAGGACCCAAACGATGTGAAGAACATTACCTACCAATGCCCCTTTGGTGAAAGTTATCATCTAGTTAATGAGATGGAAGTGGTGGGAGTTAGGGAAGGAGAAAGAGATGAAAAATACAAAGAAAACAGATACAATTATGGGAAGGCAGACTTTGCTTCCCTGAGGAACCTTTTCCAAAATGTAGACTGGGGGAAAGATGAATGCGATCACAAATGTTGAGAAGTAAGAATTTTTTATGGAAGCATATAAAATAGGAGTTCGTATATATGTCCCAAAATTCTCCTCAACAGTGACAAGGAAGAAGGAATGGTTTAACAATAGGTGTAGAATGGAACATGAGGTAAGAAAAAGGGCATGGAATAAAGTGAGAAGAAGGTACAGTACAGTGAAAGGGTCTGAGTATAAGAAGGTAAGAAATGAATATGTAAGGGTGCGGAGAAAGGAAGTATGAAAAAGATATTGTAATTAAATGTCAGAAAGAACCTAAACTATTTTATAGGTTTGTAAACGGTAAAATGAAAGTTAAGGAAAGTATAATACGATAAAGGAATGGAGATGAAATTTACGAAAGAGATGAAGAATTGTGCAAAATAACGAACAACAAGCTGCAGTCAGTCTATGTGTTGGAAGAGGAATTTAGGGAACCTGAACTGGAACCCAGGATGACGGAAATGACAGAAATTGCAGTTGACATGAATGAGGTACTACAACTGATTGAGGGACTTGGATGAGAGGAAAGCAATGGGACCAGATGGTGTGGCTGGATGGATCCTGAAGGAATGTGCTGATCAGTTAGTGTGGCCTATTTATATCATCATCAAGACCTCACTGGAAAATGGATACTTACCTAAAGATTGGAAAAGAGCAAGTATTGTGCCAATCTTCAAGGGAAGAGATAGGGAAGATCCACTCAATAACAGACATGTATCACTTACTAGTACTGTTTGTAAAATCTGTGAGAAAATTATTAGAAAAAGATGGATATAGCATTTAGAAGAAAATGAAGTGATAACACCAAGACAATTTGGTTTTAAGGAAGATCATGTGTTACTAACCTATTAAGTTTCTGTAGTAGGGTAATAGATGTCATACAAGAGAGAAAGGGATGGGCAGATTGTGTCCATCTTGATCTCAAGAAAGCATTTGACAGGGTGCCCTACAGGAGACTGCTGTGAAAGTTGAAGACCTTTGGAGGGGTGCATGGCAAACTATTAAAGTGGATGGGAGATTATTTGACAGGAAGGCAGATGAGAACAGTCATAAGAGACAAGATGTCACAATGGAGAAACATGACTAGAGGATTACCCCAGGGCTCTGTTTTAGCCCCACTGATGTTTCTGATATATGTAAATGATTTGCCAGAGGGTTTGAATAGTTACATAAGTATGTTTGCAGATGATGCTAAAATCATGAAACTTGTTAAAGGTATTGATAGATGTAAAAAAAACTTCAAGATGACTTGGACAAACTCCACAGCTGGAGCCAGAGTGGAAAATGGATTTTAATGCCATGAAGTGTCTTGTATTAGAAATGGGAATGAGTGAAAAAAAGGCCGCACAGGATATATAAAATAAGCAGTGATATAATTAGTAAGAGAAAAGATGAGAAAGATTTGGGAGTGATTATTCAGGATGACTTGTCACCAGAATAGCATATAAACAAAATCATTGGAGGGACTTATGGATTACTGACCAACATGAGAGTGGCTTTTAATTAAATGGACGAGGAAATGCTGAGGGAGTTGATAGTGACCTTGATGAGACCAAGACCAGAATATGCGGCTGTGGTATGGTCATCTCACTTGAAGAAGCATATTGATAAACTAGAGAGTGTTCAGGATGGCAACGAGGATGATGCCATGCTTAACCCGTCACGTCCCGACCGATTTCCCACCTCTGATACCCCCCCAATCCCATGCTATTTTGGGAAAAAAAAAAATTGCTAAAACCTCCGCTTTTGTTGAGAAACAAAGGAAAATCACCAAGAAAGGGCTTACCGGGGTCCATAAGTGGTCAGAACAGGTGAGGCATCCCACGTCAGGTATCGTATTCTGTCACTGACGTGTGAGGCTCTCACGTTTTCTATGGTAGGTAATTTTGGGAGAAACAACAAAGAACACATCTGCATTTATTGATTTTGAATTAATAAACAATCACAACAGCAATATAATGGTTTGCAATGATATATATATAGGAAAAATAAGCATTGTTCCATCGCGCGAGCATAGCGAGTTTGGTCATATTGGCTATGCGCTAGTTGCTAAGTTTCTTGTTTCAGTAAACATGTCATTTTTTCTACTTGCATAATACAGCTTCAATGACATTTTACAGTTTTTGACTTTATGTAAATGTTTTCAGCTGTTTCCATTCATTACGATGATATTTAACATAACTATTGCGCACATCTGCATACTCAGCACACTCGTTATGACTCTTCTCTCAACATACATTATATTATTTTTGCTTTCATATTATTGTTTTATGACATTGTACCATTTTTCAACCAACGTAAATGTTTTCACTTATGTACATTCCTTACGAGGGTATTTAGCAAAATGCTAGCACATAGTCACGTAGCAAGCACACTTGCTACCACACGTGTTTCAACTTATACTTTATTTCATCACTCCCAATATACTTCCCCACTTACATTACACCTGTTTCCACCTTATACTACTACTTACATATTTACGGGCCTTATTTATTCCACTGAGCGTCTGAATATCGCATCAATATACCATCGCTAGGAATATTTCGACTTATATGAATACACTTACATAATACTTTTCCACTTACATTACACCCATTTCCACTTTGTACAACTATTTACATATTTATGGGCCTTATTAATTTTATTCCACTGAGCATCAGAATATCGCATCTATATACACTTGCTAGGAATGTTTTGACTTAGAATATATTTATGCACTTACATAATTTTCCACTTACATTACACCCGTTTCCACTTTTATACTACTGTTTACATATTTACGGGCCTTATTTATTCCACTGAGCGTCAGAATATCGCATCTATATACACTTGCTACGAATGTTTTGACTTAGAATATATTTATGCACTTACATAATTTTCCACTTACATTACACCCGTTTCCACTTCTATACTACTATTTACATATTTACGGGCCATATAATTACACTGAGCGTCTGTATGTCGCATTTCTTCCTGAGTATGAGCATCATATCGCATTCACACCATATCAGAACTGCATCAAGGTGTGATATTCACTGAAACAAGGGTGAATGCAGAGACCCACATCACACTCAACAGCACTCATAACGGGTGTCGTTTCTCTGAGTGGTGGGTCTCACACGAGAATTACCACAGACATTGCTTCCATGACCGGGAGCCATCTGGGTGTGCCTTGCGCATTACGGAGGTTATTCTCTCGGGCATGGAGGCATACATTCCTTTCTCATATCCTTTGACTAATGCACGAAAGCCTTGGTTTAATCGCGCTTGTTGAAATGCTGTCCGCAACAAGAAGAGGGCCTATAAAAGGTACTGGAGCCAACCCACCCCTGAATCACATCTTTTATACATTTCTGCCCGGAATCGTGCTAAGTCTGTTCTTCGTTCTGCTAAAAATAATTTCATCCGTACAAAATGCTCTCAACTCTCTAACTCGAACTCTTCCCGCTCCTTCTGGCACCTTGCCAAAAACCTTTCTAACAACTTTACCTCATCATCCTTCCCTCCTCTTTTCTACTCTGATGGCTCTGTAGCTATTTCTTCTACTGATAAAGCAGATCTCTTCTCTCAGACTTTCTCCTCCAATTCCACCTTAGACGATTCCGGTGCTGTTCCTCCATCACTTCCCCCCCTCTGACTTCCTCATGGCTAACATTAAAATTTCTTCAGCAGATGTATTTTCTGCCATTGCTGGCCTCAGTACTAATAAGGCATATGGGCCTGATGGCGTCCCTCCTGTTGTTCTCAAGAACAGTGCTTCTGTGCTTACACCCTGCCTAGGCAAACTCTTTCACCTTTGTCTGTCAACTTGTACCTTTCCTTCTTGTTGGAAGTTTGCTCACATTCAGCCGGTCCCAAAGAAGGGTGATCATTCCCAACCTTCTAATTATTGTCCAATTGCTTTAACATTCTGTATCTCAAAAGTTTTTGAGTTTATTCTTAATAGAAAAATTTTAAAGCATCTTTCCTATCACAACCTTCTTTCTGATCGTCCGTATGGGTTCCGTCAGGGACGCTCCACAGGCAATCTTCTCACCTACCTTTCAGACTCCTGGTCATCCTCCTTTTGGGACTTTGGCGAAAGCTTTGTCATTGCACTTGACATCTCAAAGGCTTTCGATCGAGTCTGGCATAAATTTTAAATTTCCAAACTGCCCTCCATCCTTCTATCTGTGCCTTCATCTCTAGCTTCCTTTCTGGTCGTTCTATAGCCGCTGTTGTAGACGGCTATCGTTCTTCTAGATCTTTTAACAGTGGTGTTCCTCAGGGCTCTGTCCTGTCACCAACTCTCTTCCTTTTATTCATCAATGACCTTATAAGCTGTACATCTAACCCTATCCACTCATACACTGATGACTCCACCCTTCACCTTTCCATTCGATTCCCACAACGTCCATCTCAGCAGTTACTTCAACAGGCAAGGGATGAGGTTATGGCACACCTAATGTCTGACTTGGCTCGTATCTCTGACTGGGGTAAAAATAATCTGGTTGTTTTTAATGCATCAAAGACTCAGTTTTTGCACCTATCAACCCGACAAAATCTTCCACAGGTATACCCACTTATGTTTAATAATACTCAACTTAAACCTGAATCATCCTTGAACATGCTTGGGGTTTCATTTGCTCGGGACTTGTCTAGGAAAGATCATATTACATCTCTTGTAAAATCTGCTTCCAAGCGATTGGGTGTGCTAAGCCGACTCCGTTCCTTCTTTGCCCCTGCACAATTGTTGACTCTATACAGGGGTTTTATCCGTCCCTATTTGGAGTACAACTCTCACGTGTGGGGAGGCTTCCCACATACAGCTCTTCTCAATAGGGTGGAGTCAAAGGCTTTTTGTCTCATTAACTCTCCCCCTCTTACTGACTCCCTTCAACCTCTGTCTCTTCGCTGCAATGTTGCATCTTTATCTCTTTTCTATTGGTACTTCAATGGTCACTGTTCCTCTGAACTGTCTGCATACATTCCTCCACTTCTACGACGGGCGCATAGCACCCGTCTAGCAGCAAACTCTCACCCCTTTTCTGTCCAACTGTCTAATACAAGAGTTAACCGTTACTCCCAGTCCTTCATTTATGCAACATGTCAACTCTGGAACTGTCTCCCTCTGTATTTCCTGCTTCCTACGATCTCCAGTCTTTCAAACGCAGTGTGTCAAGGCATCTCGAAATGAATGGATCTTGAATTTGGCTCTCTCTTGTATTTTGTTTTTCTCTTGGAAGGAACAGTTTTGCGGGCTCATTGCCTTTGGTTCCTTCTTCCCCACATAAAAAAAAGAAAAAACATGACACCTGCATTGGGGCCTAGGTCTATTTGGCTGGGGAGGTATAAGAGTGGGAAAATGGCGGGGAGATATTTTCAGGGGAGTTTGGGCGGTAGTGGCAGTGCGTGTGCGTTGTTGGGGCCTCTTGACCGCATACCTGGCAAAAATCTCACGTGTAAGCTCCCTCACAAACTCTTCAAAGGTCTCCTGCATTCCTGTTGTCATGGCGTGCAGGTGGTGGCAATTGAGGGCAGTTATATCTAGCAGGTGAAAGAAGAGCTTCTTGTACCACTTCATCGTGGTCCTGGCACACTCGACAGTGGATATCATGGAGTCTGACTGGTCCACCAGGCGCATGTTGATGTTATAATCAAGCACACATTCAGGTTTCTAGATGTGGTGCCTCCTCTCACTGCGGTAATCCACAGACTCTGTACGGTGCATCAATGGGCGGTGAACTGTGGACACGAGGCAGACTTCTCTGTTGTGGTTCCACACTGTAGCTAGGATGTTGTTAGCCTGGAAGAAGACCTCCACATTTTTTTCTAGTTTCCACCCCACCTTGACCATGTAGTGGCTGTGGGTGGTGGTGAGTGGGTGGAGTTAGGGGACGGGGAGTCGGGGTGAATAATGAGAGCGAGGGATGAGGTGGAGTGGGAAGTGGGTGGCGGTGATGGGTGTGAGGGCATGCTGGTGGAGTGGGCGGTTTGTGGGCGGGTGGTTGAGGTTATTTGGGGTGGTGGTGACAGAGTGGAGGGAGAGGGTGGGGAAATCGGGTGGCTGCGGGAGCTGAGTGATGAGGTGGAGTGAGGAGTGGGTTAAGGTGATGTGTGTGGGGGCGTATGTTGGGCCTGTGGTGTTGGTGTGGTGGTGATCGAGGATGGGGAGCTGGTCTGGGGTGTGGCTTAGGGTGCGGGTTTGGAATGAGGAGTGTGTGAGGGTGTGGGTGTAGGGTGGCCTGTCGTTGGGGTGGCGGGGGTGAGAGTGGGTGTAAGTGGCGTGGAGCACTGATTCGGGGTGGGGGTGTGGAGTTGGGGAAGGGTGTGGTGGTGGGACTGGTTGTGAAGGTGGAAGTGAGCAAGGGTGATGAGTGTATTGGTGTGGGACAGCAGGTGTATGGGTCAGTTGTGTGGCTGGTGGGAGTGGGTGGTGGTGCAATGTGCTTGATGAGGAAACGGGTGTGGCGCGGTTGAGAGGTGGTGGATAGGGGGCGATGATGACTGTGGAATGTGTTGGAGGCATTGTGGTAATGAATGGAGGAGATTGTGTGATTGCGTTGGGTGGTTGTTTTTCTTCGGGCAGCTATCAGTTGCTCCCGAATGTCATGAATGGGGCATCGGTGATTGCACGCCGAGAATTCCCATGGATCCACAGAGATCAGGCTTGTATTTTCCTTGGGAGGGGGGCACCCTTTATTGAGGGGCAGCCTGGGTGTGCTTGGTGGTGTTGGTGAGACATTGCTGGTGGGGGACGTCCGTGGCTTTGAGGATTGTGCCCCATTCTTCGGGATTGTTCTTGCTGCGCTGATGCATTGTGGGGTGGCGTGAATGGCTAGGAGGCACCTGATAACTTAAATATCGTTGTCGAGGTCTCCCACTGGTTCAAAGATCGTGAAATGATCTTTAATGGTTATGGGGAGGATCCTGAGCAGGGTATGGAAGGTGATTTGGTCCCGGGTATTAGGATCCATCCCCGGGTAGGTGGTGGCGACAAAACGTCTGGTTTGGATAAGGGTGTCATCTAGATTCCCATTGTATGTGAGTGCGTCTCGCTGGGAGAAAGCAACGGCTTTCCCTAGTGAGGGTGTGACAGCTTGAATCACAATTTGTTTGAACTGGTCCCACTTTAACTCTGGAACTATTTTAGTGGCTATGCTTAACACAATTTTTCCAAGGTGAGGGAGTGTAACTGCTATTTTCTCGCGGTCATTCTCGAAATTTATGTCTAGTATTACCTGGACCATAGACATGTATGTGAGTATATCACAGAGTTCGGAGTCGAACTTTGGGAGCTGTACGTGCGGTTTGACTGCCATGTTTGCAATTTTTCCGTTCCTTGCCTGTCTACCGCCGGGTCAAGAAACACCGCTAGCCGCCAGTGTTATGCAGCATATTCTGGGTCCCAACTCCTCGGTTCCAGACACGGTGCGGTTCTAGGTTCTTTATTGACGACCGGCTCAGTGTCAGCAAGGTAAGAAAATACAAACACCACGGGTCAAAAGCACACTTATATATTAACACAAGGCAAATACACACAAGGTTCTATGATCAAAACAAAGGAAGTGCAATGACTCAAAATAACAAATACAATAATCACTCTCTACCTAGTTCAGCAAGTATTACCCTTTACACGGTATTACACCTCCCTGATACACAGTGTTACAAGCAAGGCTGCACAAGGATGTCAGACAATGCACAGTATATCTTCGCTCTGGTGTGTAGGACAGTATATCTCCAGTCCTTAACTCTAAATATCCGTGTCACAGGTACGAGATCCTAACTAATACAATGTATCTTCGTGACAGTTACGAGGCCCTAACTAGTCTTAGTTCTTACACACTTTATGGGGGAGAGACCCTATAATGTCAGGCACTAGGTACGACAGGAGTGTACCGTCTGAGACAATTATATAGCCTGACCCCTGGGTCTAGGTGTCCGCGTGACGGGCACGAGTTCCTAGATAATATAATGCATCCGAATGGCCTGGATAGTGTCCTAGCTAACCTTATTCTACACACGTGGTACAGGGGATGGAAATACACACTACCTCGCACTGACCGCTATGGAAGGGGGGTGGGGGGTATGGGGAGGGTGAGTACACTGGGGAGAGCAGAACAGGGGAGGAACACAGACACTGAGGAGGATCACACTGGGGTTTGTGGTTCCGTGAGGGAGCAAGTAACACTGGGGAGGGCGGTCACTGTAGGGAAACTCCCGTACATGGGCTTTGAGCACTCTGCGCGAGCAGTAGGGTTCACTGGGGCAAGTCACACTGGGCAGGGTTGAGGGAGATTATCACTAGGGCTCGGGGACAGGGGGAGGACCTTCATGAGGGCCAACTCACTAGGGAGGGATTTGGGAGGGGCACCAACAGGAATCTACTACTCACAGTTCTGGTGGAGTGGAGGGTAGGCCAAGGGGACAGGAAGGCCTGTTCCAGGAGCTTCAGGTGTCAGTCCGGAGTGGGAGGTGGGGCGCCCAGTGAGTAGTATAGAGGCAGGTGTTCCGTAGGGTCACCACAAGTCCTTGAGGAGTAAGTGGGTAGTGTATGGGGCGGCTCCCTAGCCACAGCAGCCTGGCAGGAGGGCAGGCTCTCAGGGCTAGGGCCGAAGAGGGCCAGGAGGCGTGCTGCTTGGCACCAGCCCTTCGTCATAGTCGGGGCCCTGGGGGAGGACCCAGGGAGGCCCAGGGCTGGGATCGGCCGTGGAGAGGGTGGCGCCCGGGGCGAGCTGCTGGGGCGTCCTGCTGGGGGGGCCGTCCAAGCAGGGCTGTGGTCTCACCATCAAGAGGAGGCCATCAGGGGTGAGCTGCGGCCTCTCACTGGAGGACTCCGACAACACTGGGGGCTGCAGGGACAGGAAACCAACTATCAGAGACGTCACGTCTGCTCCAGCCTCTAGTGGGGTCCCTGAAAAGAGACAGGAGTCATCCTCTGGTGGAGAGGGACAGGCAGAGGGACGCCTCGCTTCACCACCAGAGGGGTGGTCGGGCGGGAGGTGCCTGCCTTTATCGGAGCCTGGGGATGGATTGAGGGAGAGTGGTCAGGGACCGACTCTCCGGACTCCACAGGCCCTGACAGTGGGGAGAAGGCGCCCGATGGATACACCCGGCTACTGCCACAGCTCTGATGGAGGTTGCACTCCAGCCATTGTTCTGATGGCAGGGAGAGGGCACCCGATGGATATGCCCGGCTATGGCCACAGCTCCGACGGAGACTGCTCTCTGGGTGTTGTCCCAAAGGCAGGGAGAAGGCACCCGATGGATACGCCCAGCTCTCGCCATAGCTCTGATGGAGGGTGCTCTCCAGCCCTTGGTCTGTAGGCAGGGAGAAGGCACCTGATGGATACACTTGGCTCTTGCCACAGTTCTGATGGAGGCTGCTCTCCGGCCTTTGGTTATCGGACTCCTGTCCCGGAGACAGCACTAATGGATGGCGATGGCACGTCCACTGCTCCTGGTGGGGGATAGCAGCCCTTGAGGCTCCTCCTGAGTCCTCTGTCCAATAGGAGGCCGATCCAGGGGACTCGGCGTCCGAGGGTCTGCTTGGGAGCTTGCTTTTGCAAGTCCCACCCCGATTCTGGTGAGTGTTCCCTACGCTGACATGCAGTGTACTTTTACTGTACACTGCCAGGTGGTCTGGCTGTGGGGAAGAGGGGCATCAGGTCACGGGAGAGATACATCGCTTACGCTCGAAAGGCTCGGCAGGTGAAAAGAACCTCCTTGTCATCTCCTTGTGGGGTGGGGTCACCTCCCTGTACCCTCCTTTTAGGGTTGTGGTGTCTGGCTCGCCGAGCTGGCATTTCAATTGACTTGCCTTTACCAGAAAAAGGGTTCACAAAAACTGGTTGGTTCACTCTCCTACCCTTAACAAATGACTGACACTTATGTTCATGCTTATGAATTATACTATAGTTATCTGCTACAACAGCAGCCTCAGCTAGGGTATCTAAATCTTTCTCCACATCCCTATCTATCTTACCAGTGAAGTTCTCCAAGATCATTAATTCTTTAAGTTTACAAATTCATCAACTTTCTTAGAATGCAACCACTGATCAAAAAAGTCTGTGGGTACTCTAGCATATTCCACATGAGTCTGATCTTTCTGTTTAGAGGTGGAACTAAATTTAAGCCTATATGCCTCTGACACGAGTTCATATGCTTTGAGAATGGCATCTTTTATACAATCATAGTTAGCACTTTGATCAACAGGTAAAGAAATATAAGCCTCTTGAGCCTTTCCTTTCAAAACACTCTGCAGCAGTACTGTCCAAGAGTCTTTTGGCCACAAGAGACGACCTGCCACCTTTTCACACATATGGAAATACTTAGTGACATCTTGCTTATTAAAGGGAGGTACTAGCTTAATGTTCCTAGCAACATCTAAAGATTCCTTGGCAGATGAACTACTAGCTCCAGGTAAACTATCAGGGGGCTTCAGTCTGAATTCGTGATCAATTTCCTTTTGTCTCATTTGAGCCTGTAATTCTATTTCCTTCATGTTAGCATTCCATTCATGTTCTCTCATTTTTCCTTGCACTTCTAGTTCCCTCAGCTTAATTCTGGCTAACTCATGTTGCACATTGTCACCAGTATCATGAGCAGAAAAATCACTAGGGCCAGGTATATCTGATGCCAAAGGCTCAGGGTCAACACCTTGTGCAGTATCAAATGGCTCAGAACTAGCTATAGAGGACTCACTTTGCTCAAACATGGTGTCCAATATTAAATCAAGTACCATAGTCTTAGTGATTGAGGCTGGAAATATCAACTGTAAGGCCTGGGCAAGCAACATGAGCTAGTGTTTTGTGAGTGTTTTCAATCTGTTTGGGGATGGCTTAGAATCCAAAAATGCTTTCACATCAGTATCTCTCATTAGGGACATGATTACTGATTATAGTTAACTAGGTGTATGTGGCCAAGGTTGCCAATTTTATGTCACAGAGCTATCTAGGCCTGGAGGTCGCCAAATTGTTATGGGGGTGTATATACGGTGCACTCTTAGCCCTTAATTAATCACCAGAAGGGATAAGGTAAAGTTTACAAGAAAACTAACTTTACTGTACACTATAACATACACAACCAAAGAAGAAACCAGGGTTCGTTTTACAAAAGGAGGATTCATATAACCCTCAGAATACAAATATTAAACAAGTTATTTCTTACCTAACCAGAATACACTCAGTGGAGGCTAAGTACTCACAAAGCTCGACAAAACGTGGAGACTACAGTAAAATAATCCAGATATAAATCACACACTAGTGTAAATGGAGGTGTGAACCAAAACTGAGAAATGGTGCAAAAACAGTGTGTTTTGTAATCAAAGTCACGTACTGAGTAGTGTTGAGGAAAAGTGTAGCACAATGTGACAAAAAAATATAACGTGACAGTAAATGAGACAAAACGTGTACAAAAAAATGAGACAAAAATGTGTACAGGAATGTGTGTACAAAAAGAGACAAAATGTGTCTCTTCACACTTTCCTCGACTTTATAAAGCAGACTTACTTCACCTCTCTCAGTTAATTAACCACTAGGCTGTCTTATGGAATATCTATAGCCACTCACCAAGTACAGAGACACCTGCTACGAAGGGGAGCCAATGGCGAAGTTACACAATTTATACAAAACCACTGACGTGCCATTAAGAAGGCAGAGCAAACGTTATTTAGGTTTCAATCAACAAATGCTCTCTTTTAGCTCTTCCCACACTATAAGTTACATCCACAGTTCAAGGGCAAGAGGGATTTTCTGCGTAATTTGTGAGAAAAACATCTGGTGTGTTATCAGTCCAGTGACCGCTAAGTAAACACAGCTAGGGACGAGGGTCACTCGCAGAACTAATAAGGAAAAGAATTTATCTTCTTGATGGCTTGTCTGTCTCCTTACGTTATCACTTATTTTCTATTTCACCCATTCGCTACAGGGGTTACCTACGCCAGTAACAATGTTCTAAAGGAAATTCGTGGCAAAAACATTGAGACCATGTTAAACCGATTTGGAAACAGTATTAGCTATGCAGTGCCCAGCGTTTCCTAACAACCATTGCGAGAGAAGTCACTGAGTAGGAAAGAAAAGAGGATGTCTTTATCCCATCCAACATTGTACATGGCCATTTTGCTCAATATGCCTTTGACAACCTCAACATTCATTCCGAAACTGAGGATGGTGGTAGTCTGGATGCAACTACTAACATCGTCTATCAGTATACAAAGGAGAAGGAGAATACAGTCGGGGCTGAGAAAGTACCTCTTCATAAAACAAGACAATTAACAGTCAGTGAACCAGAGAAGTTTGTACCAGTTACCAGCAATCTTACCTCGAAGGACCAAAAAGAGGCAGGCTCATTATGTGGCATAGAAATTAGTTGTGATAACAAAGTAGCCAGTAACACTCTGGTTGATGAAAATATTGTTTGGTTCCCTTACGGGCGTTTCCCACCCAAATGATGACATGTGAAGATGGTAGCATTTCATGCACCCCTACTTGGAATGCATTCTTCGAAGTATATTCTGAACAACAGGCACATAAAACAAGGATTGGCTATGGTTCACTGTACCTTCAAACTCCAGCAAATACAGATGTTGTCCAGACCTCCCTGGATTACTTCATCTCCCTGAATCTGAAGTTGGCACAGTCAAAAACTATGCTCAAATGTGATAATCCACTCAATTATAAAGATGTCATAGTACGATTGAGTGGATTCCGCATTGGCCGGAACTGTATGGGATCCATCGGGTTCTTTATGAAGGAAAGTGGCACTGAAGACATGCTGGTTTCAAGTAGTATATGTGGTAGAGGAATAGCTAGTACGGTTATGGCAGGGAAGGACTATTACAAAATGGTCCGTTACCATTCCCTGCTCAGTAAGGTATTCTTTATGCTGAAGTGGAAGGCCGTTGAGCAGTGGTTGTTGCACAGTGAGGAAGCTGAAGGTCTTTCATTTGTATCTTCACTGTTGGAAAGACTCAGGGCAGCCTATGAAATGAAGGATACAGAAAGAATTGTTGAACATGGTGATGTGATGACAACTAGGATTGCTTGAATCACAGTGGAAGGACTTTGAGAACACATTGGGAGTGACAACCCAGTTATGGGAAATATATATTGACATGGTGCTCCTTTTGAAGAATTACATCCATGCTGAAAGAGCTGACCTTTGGAAATAACACTTGCTGGAAGCACATAACATGTTACCGTACATTTGTTTCCTCTGGACATATGTGTACGTACATGTCGTATCTTTCAGTCTATCTAAATGAAATGAATAACCTGCCCGACACCGCAGTAGATGTACAAAGAGAATCTGAAGCAGGCAACGTTACTGTCCACCAGACGGAGGATCTGTTCAGTGGTGTATGGACAGACCTTGCACTGGAACAAACATACAATAAGGAGGGAAAGACTAACTTATTCAGGGGTATTACTCATGCAGAGTCTGCTTGAGAAAAGTACATAAAAACATTCCCATTCTTGACATCCATCTCTGAGAATGTAAAGCAGATGGTGCACATGGAGTCTCCTCAATCAGATGATACAGCGAAGGTTCTGAAAATCAGACACACTACAGTATAGCAGAGATTATGAGGAATCCTTTGCTGCAACCCCTGGAACGGATAAGTTGGTAAACATTGCAACAGGAGAAACTCTTGCTTCTACACAACTAGTCAGAGCTAAAACAATGGGGTGCTTTGAGGCCGCCATTGAAGTGGTCGAGCCTGCCACTGACAGTGAACAGTCGCACTCTCATGAATCATTAATAATTTATCTTTGTGTTGACTTATGATTCAAATTAATGTTTGTAATGTGTAGAGGAACTATTTTTTTCTCAAATAACTGAGAAGAAATGAAGGGAAACTACTTATTATTTTCATAGTAATACGTAAAAAATATTTATCCAGCTAGGGTTAGAATCAGTTAGAGATGCCAGCACCACCAATGCTGCTAAAATTGTCACCCCAAAGATCATGACATTTGCCACACAACAGAAACAAGGTAAAAGATGAGGAATTTCATCAGTGAGGAAAACACAGTTACGAGAGCCCTTTGTTTTACACAGGAGTTGAGTGATGAGGCAAAAATTGAGGCATTTAGTTATGAATGGAGTGATTATCCGCCATTGTTATTTGAGCCATGCAGTACTACATGTGGGAGATATACCATGTGCAAAGGAACTAAATATGACTTCATAGAAACTCTTCAAAATGAGGTAACTAAGTACTGAAACCAATGAAAGAGGGGTCTCCTTCTGATTCTGAATCAGTATAACTATGTCACTGACGGCATGGCATTTGTGCAACATTATCGGACGCTGGGGTCAGATGTTTTTGGTCAGCTTCAGAAGAGGTACTTACACAAGATTCTAACCATGAAACCAGGCAGCTGTTCAGAGGTTTACTTCATTGGTGACAGATATGACACTGGTGTAATAAGCCTAAAGGGTGATGAACAACCGAGACGGAGAAAGAAAGTTATAACACCAGAGTACAGAAGGCTCTCGATATTCAGTTAATCTTACTTTGATATTTCGAACCTCGATCGGACTCCCCCACTCGTACAGAATTCGTGCTTGGACTTCAAAAGTCGTGCTTCGATCACACGGGCGGGGTTGCGAGCGCAAGTCGATGCTCATCTATCCATCTGCCATGCCACCTACCGGTCACTTTTTTTTTTTTTTTTTAATGCTAGGAAAAAGGAACCAAGGGTCACGAGCCCGCAAAACTGTTCCTTCCAAGAGAAGAACAAAATACAAGAGAGAGCCAAATTCAAGATCCAATCATTTCGAGATGCCTGGACACACTGCATTTGAAAGATTGGAGAGATCATAGGAAGCAGGAAATACAGACAGAGGGAGACAGTTCCAGAGTTGACCTGTTGCATAAATGAAAGACTGGGAGTAACGGTTAACTCTTGCATTAGAGAGTTGGACAGAAAAGGGATGAGAGTTTGCTGCTTGACGGGTGCTACACGCCCGTCGTAGAGGTGGAGGAATGCATGCAGACAGTTCAGAGAAGCAGCGACCATTGAAGTAGTGATAGAAAAGAGATAAAGATGCAACAGTGCGGTGAAGAGACAGAGGTTGAAGGGAGCCAGTAAGAGGAGAGAGTTAATGAGATGAAAAGCCTTTGACTCCACCCTATTGAGAAGAGCTGTATGTGGAGAACCTCCCCACACATGCGAGTTGTACTCCACACAGGGGCGAATAAAACCCCTGTATAGAGTCAACAATTGTGCAGGGGTAAAAAAGTAGCGGAGTCGGCTTAGCACACCTAATCTCTTGGAAGCAGAGTTTACGAGAGATGTAATATGATCTTTCCAAGATAAGTCTCGAGTGAATGAGACCCCAAGCATGTTCAAGGATGATGCAGGATTAAGCTGAGTATTATTAAACATTAGTGGGTACACCTGTGGAAGATTTTTTCAGGATGATAAGTGTAAGAACTGAGTCTTTGATGCATTAAAAACAACAAGATTATTTTTACCCCAGTCAGAGATACAAGCCAAGTCAGACATTAGGTGTGCCATCGCCTCATCCCTTGTTTGTTGAAGTAACTGCTGAGATGGACGTTGCAGGAACCGAATGGAAAGGTGAAGGGTGGAGTCATCAGTGTACGAGTGGATAGGGTTAGATGTACAAATTAGAAGGTCATTAATGAATAAAAGGAAGAGAGTTGGTGATACGACAGAGCCCTGAGGAACACCACTGTTGATAGATCTAGGAGAAGAACGATGGCCATCTACAACAGCGACTATAGAACAACCAGAAAGGAAGCTATAGATGAAGGCACAGATAGAAGGATAGAAACCGTAAGAGGGCAGTTTGGAAATTAAAAACTTGTGCCAGACTCAATCGAAAGCTTTTGAGATGTCAAGTGCAATGACAAAGCTTATGCCAAAGTCACGAAAAGAGGATGACCAGGAGTCTGAAAGGTAGATAAGAAGATCGCCAGTGGAGCATCCCTGACGGAACCCATACGGACGATCAGAAAGAAGGTTGTGATAGGAAAGATGCTTTAAAATTTTTCTATTAAGAAATGACTCAAAAGCTTTTGAGATACAGGATGTTAAGGAATTGGACGATCGTTAGAGGGTTGGGAATGGTCACCCTTCTTTGGGACTGGCTGAATAAGAGCAAATTTCCAGCAAGAAGGAAAGGTACAAGTTGATAGACAAAGACAAAAGAGTTTGCCTAGGCAGGGTGTAAGCACAGATGCACAGTTCTTGAGATAAACAGGAGGGACTCCATCAGGCCCATATGCCTTGTAAGTATTGAGGCCTGTGATGGCTGAAAATACATCAGCTGAAGAAATTTTAATGTCAGCCATGAGGAAGTCAGAGGGGGGAAGTGAAGGAGGAACAGCACCGGAATCGTCTAAGGTGGAATTGGAGGAGAAAGTCTGAGTGAAAAGATCTGCTTTATCAGTAGAAGAGATAGCTACAGAACCATCAGAGTAGAAAAGAGGAGGGAAGGATGATGAGGTAAAGTTGTTAGAAAGGTTTTTGGCAAGGTGCCAGAGAGAGCGGGAGGAATTCAAGGTGGAGAGTTGAGAGCATTTAGTATGGATGAAATTATTTTTAGCAGAGCAAAGAACAGACTTAGCACAATTCCAGGCAGAAACATAAGCAAGATGTGATTCAGGGGTGGGTTGGCTCTGGTACCTTTTATAGGCCCTCTCCTTGTTGTGGACAGCATTAGAACAAGCGTGATTAAACCAAGGCTTTCGTGCATTAGTCAAAGGATATGAGAAAGGAATGTATGCATCCATGCCTGAGAGAATAACCTCTGTAATGCGCAAGGCACACTTGGATGGCTCCTGGCCATGGAAGCAATAATCATTCCAAGGAAAATCAAAGAAGTACTGCCTGAGGGTCTCCCAATCAGCAGCTCCAAAGTGCCACAGACGACGTTTCTTTGGAGGGTCCTCAGACTGTACCAGAGCAATAGGACAAGTTAAGGTGATAAGGTCGGAGAAGCCGAACGGGGAGAAAAGATTAACAGTGTAAGCAGAAGGATTAGTTGTAAGGAAGAGGTCAAGTATGTTGGAGCTCTCTCCAAGGCGGTCAGGGATACGGGTAGGGTGCTGTGCAAGCTGCTCTAGGTCATTAAGGATAGAAAAGGTATAGGCTTGTTCACCAGGTGGATCAGTGAAAGGAGAGGAGAGCCAAAGGTAGTGGTGAACATTGAAATCTCCTAAAATGGAGATTTCAGAGAAAGGAGAAATGGATAGAATGTGTTCCATTGCAGAAGTAAGATAGTCGAAGAATTTTTGATAATCAATAGAATTAGGGGATAAGTGAACAGCACAGATATATTTAGTCAGAGAATGACAGGATAGCCGAAGCCAGAGTGTAGAGAATTCAGAAGAAACAAGTTCAGGAACACGAGAGCAAGATAAGTCGTTGCGTATATATACACAACAGCCACCTTTGGCTTTGAAATGAGTATAGAGAAAGTAGGAGGGTACAGAAAAGGGTTTGCTGTCAGTTGCCTCAGACAGCTGAGTCTCAGTTAGAATGAGAAGGTGAGGTTTAGAGGAGGATAGGTGGTGTTCAACAGAGCGAAAGTTAGAGGACAGGCCACGAATGTTGTAGAAATGAACAAGAAGTGAGTCAGACAGTGGTTCCAGGCAGCTCAAGTCGTCACCGGGAGAGGGGCGGAAGGTGGGGGCATTTATGGTCCCCCCCCCCCTGTGGACTCCGAGGCTGGGTGTTGAGACGTCATAATTTATTTTCGAATTTTGGAAGCTTCCCCTCATTCAAACGTTTGAAATCTTTTATGTGACTACAGTACCCGTTCTTCGCTCGCTTTCATTGAAAGTACAATGGAAGCTACGACCGGTGGAGGTGGCCAGGGTGGTGGTGGGAAAGGGGCTGCCCCCAGACAAAACCCTGAGCCCCGTAAGACTACCGCAAAGGGACAAAAAAGGGAGTATCGGAAGAGAGTGAAACACAACAAGTATACGGCAGCAGATAAGGAACGAGTTTTGGATTTACTGGAAAAGGGACACAAAGTGAGTGAAGTTAAGACAAGGAAACAGTGTTCACTCGAGCGAGGTTGGGGCAAGGGTGAGTGGTGGCAGCAAGGGTGGCAGTGGTGGCTGGCAACAGTGACTCAACCACTGCCTTGGAACCAACACTTATACCACATAAGCTTCATTCTTTCTATTTTAAAGTGAGTGCAGCTTTTTTTTTTTTTTTTTTTTTTTTTTGCTAATAGTAAGTAAATATGTACCAAATATAAGCAAATATATGGTTGTGTTATGACTTTGGGTGGGTATAAGTGTATAAGTAGAAGTTGATGTAGGTTTGTCGGCGACACGCCTGTCCCATTTATTTATTTTCCATAAGTTTATCAATTCGCACTTCGATAAATCACACTTCGATTGGTTTTTCGGTCCCAAAACTGATCGAAGATCGAGAGCCTTCTGTATGTTCCTGATCATAACATGAAAATACCTGAATGGAAAGGATTTCTTTCAAACCCACAGAACAAGGCAAACTAACTTTCATAACTCTTATCCTGTTGGGTACAGCCATCCTCACTACCTAACAGAATTACCCTGAGAGCCTAATAGGAGTTGGTACTGAGGGAATTTGTGTGACCAGTAGTGGTACGACTGTGTTGGATGAATTTTGTTGCCACAATAAGAAGGAGGCAGATACAAGAATCTTTGCCCATCTTGCGAGCTGTCAGAAGAGCAGTGTGTTCGTTATTCATGCAACTGACATAGATATCACCATACTTTCTGTGTATCATTATCCTCGACTTCCACACATTACTGAACTGTGGGTTGAGCACAATGATCTCTTCCTTCCCATTCATGATATGGTTGATAAAATAGCAAGTTCAATGCAAGAAGATACATTGGAACTCACAGACACATTACTTGTCTCATATGTTTTATCAGGCTGTGATTCAGTACCAGAAAGTTACCCATTTGGACGGGGAGAGAAAAGATCTGCGAAAGTAGCAATACAGAGTGTTGGTAGAATGACAACACTGACAAACTTCTCTCATGCTAATGTATGCCTAAATGACAAGTTGTTCGATGAAGCACATGACTTTTGATGTGATCTGTATGGCAAGCCAGGTTATTCATCACTGGATAGGTTATGTGCCCATTTATTCACCTCTAGCAAACAGGATCTCCGCCGCCTTCCTACAACTGAAGATTCATTTCATTTCCATGTTCTCAGGAGTCTTTGCCAGATTTAGCCTGTACAAACAGGCCAGTGTGTGCTACCCAATCCTTCTGCCACCTGAACGGTATGGCAGGCATTTGGACAATAATGGCAGATTAGTCCCAGTTATGAAGCGGCAACTTAGTAAACCTGCAGCTGCAAATCTAACATTTTGTAAGTGCAAGAGAGGCTGCTTTAAAAACTGTACATGTACTAAGGCCAGATTGGATTGCATTACTGCATACACTTGCAGTGGGGACTCACACAAATGTGGGCGGCTAACTGAAGATAATGTTGGTGATGAATAGAATGAGATACAGGTTCAACCACGTGATTTGGGAACCAGAGTGTTATTTCTACCACTTACTGTCAGTATTTCAATAATTTTCAGTGTGTAATAAACTGATGAAAGCATACTTTGAAGAATACAATATCTTCCCTTATTCACCATTTTTTTTTTCTTTTTCCATAATGTCCCTCAGAAACAGATGAACAAGGATGCCTTTTATTCTTACTTAATCAAGACATATGTTTCTCGAAACAATTTGTAGGATGTAAAAAATTATTTAAACAGTGTTTTTGAATAAAAATTGAGGATTATGTACAATGCAACTTTTTTTTTTTTTTTTTTAAGAAAAACCCAAATTCTAGGTAAAGCATGACTTTCGCGACCTATTGATCTCTCGTGACCTTGTAGGTCAATCAAAATTATTTACCCACCATTCTGTAGCTGACATCAGGACCAAAAGAATGAGTGGTCATTTGTTGCATTGGAGTCCCACATTTTGGAGATATACCACATTGAATTTCCTATCTATCTATCTATCTATAGCCCGACGCCCTAGTCCCGCAAAGGGCGGCTGCAGACAAAACGCCTCCAAGTCACTCTGTCACCCACCATTTGACTACCCTCCCCCCAACTCACCCCCCCCTCCCTCATATACCTCTCAGCTCCATCCCTCCACCTCATCCTCGGTCTACCCCTCCCTCTCCCTCCCTCCACCTCACCTACATACACCTTCTTAGTCAGTCTTTCATTCTCCATTCCCTCCACATGTCCAAACTACCTCAGTGTATTTCACCTAATCTTCTCAACCACATCCACATCCACCCCACAACGTTCCTTCACTTCTTCATTCATCAACCTGTCCCTCCACGTCACTCCACATGCTCCTCTCAAGTAACTCATTTCCACTGCTCTCACTCTTGACTTGTTCTCCTCTTGCAAGGTCCACGCCTTGCTTCCATCCGTCAGGGTAGGGTTCACAATATTATCATGCAGTGACTTCTTAACTTCCATACTCATCTCCCTATTTCTCATCACAGCTTTCAGTGAACCAACAACCTTCCTTCCCTGCTGTACCCTTTCACGCACTTCATCCCCCAAAGTTCCATCCTTACTCATCACACTACCCAAGTACTTGAATGCACTCACACTCTCCATATCCTCACCATCCAACCTCACTGTACATTCTGTGTCTTCATTCCTCTCAAACACCATAACTTTACTTTTGTTTACATTAACTTTCAGCTTCCTCCTCCTACACACTGTCCCAAATTCATTCACCAAACCTTGCAACTCCCATTCATCTTCACCCAACAATACTGTATCATCAGCAAACAGCAACACCGGAATCTTCCAAATCTCACCCTCATTCATTAGAGCCACCCCGACATCCACTGCCCTACCTTGCACCTCCTTTACAACCCTATCTATGTGTATATTAAACAGCCATGGAGACATCACATAACCCTGTTTCAGTCCCACATTGAGATAAAAAAATTAACTCAGCTCACCATCCACTCGCACCGTAGCCCTAGCTCCTTCGTACATACTCTTCACAGCATTCAACAATTTTCCATCCACTCCATATATTTTTAATACCTTCCACATACCTTGCCTATCTATTCTGTCATAAGCTTTCTCCAAGTCCATGAAGGCAGCATACACTTTCTTTCCCTTCTCTAGATACATCTCCACTAAACATCTTAGAACAAATATCTGATCTACACACCCTTTCCCCTTCCTAAATCCCCCTTGTTCTTCTCCAGCTAGCTCCTCTGCCATATGCCTAACCCAATTAATGAGTATTCTACCATATATTTTACCAGTCACACTAAAAAGGCAAATACCCCTATGGTTACCACATACTTCTCTCTCCCTTTTTCCTTTATATAAAGGAACAATTATACCTGATTTCCAGTCCTCTGGAACCCTTCCCTCTTCCCATGCCAATCTACACAACTTCCATATCCATTCCACAACAATCTCACCTCCATACCTCAGCATTTCACCACACACTCACACAAATGTGGGCGGCTAACTGAAGATAATGTTGGTGATGAATAGAATGAGATACAGGTTCAACCACGTGATTTGGGAACCAGAGTGTTATTTCTACCACTTACTGTCAGTATTCCTGGGGCCTTTCCCCTACCTCAAAATTTTTCTTTTTGTAGTCATGTTTAATCTTCACAAAATTGTGTGTATTGACTTTGTGCAATCCGACCCAAGTGTCCAAATTCACTTTTCGGATGTCCAACACCCCCATAACTAAAGTTTTACATTAGGCGTGTCATTTCAAAATGCTGTTTTTTGCACTTTGAATGCTTTGGATCCCAGACAGTCAAAATTTGGGCTTCATTTTCAGGGAAATAAAACAACAAGAGCAATGTATTCTCCCATGTTATATTTTTGTTACAAAGTTTTTCAGTACACTACTTCAGTAGTGTATGAAGGTATATTGCCACACAGGTTCTTACATCAACAGAGAAAAATCACGGTATGATAACACGTACTCAGGATGGACAAGCTGTTAACGGTGGTGGCCTATAGCAGTACAGCTTCACAAGTCCCCCATTCAATAGAACTGAACTCATATATGTATCTTACCTAACTTCTTATGTAAACAAGTAAAGGTATACCCCAGTTTAACCCCTAACTGCCGGCTGACGTGTATAGCAGTCACGATTTTGGGCACGGAGCAACACCGGTTGACATGTATAGCCACAAGCATCTTTCCGCCACCCTTTGAACTTTAACTTATCCTTACTCATCGACGGGACCACCTAGAGTCGTGGGGACACTTTCATTTGAAAGAGGAAGAGTTGGTGAGTCTTATGTATCTTTAATTTTTTCTCTAGCAATTATAGGCTGGCAGATATTGGGGTTTGAAGTTAGGGTATTTTTTTCCATCACGGATATCCCCTGTAGAGAGGAGTGTGCAACACTGGGAAACCCCTGGCGGGTAAGGGTTAATGATGCAATCAGTTAGGTAAAAACCCATCATTAGGTGGGGTATCATATATCGGAGTAGATTTAACACGTAAAGTAATGGGATGCATTTTTCAGCCTTGGGTTTCCCCCCCAACCTAGTCCAAAACCCACCCAAATGGGCCCAAAAACAAGTTTAAAGCCAATCTAAATGACCTAACAGCTGTAAAAGAAGCTAACCTAAGCCTACCACCTGTGAATAACTCACTAACCAACAAATAAAATCTGGAAATCATCAAATACAAGTCTGGAAAAAATCAGGCTTAATAAACTGTACCCCAAAATGACAATGTTCACCCCACCTATGGCTACAACTCATCAATTTAAGTCTAAAAACAGTTTATAAATCAACCTAAACACAATTTTAGTCTATAATATCATCAAAATTGGTTTTAAAAAATAAAAACCTATCATTAAACTGGGGTTTGGCCATCATTAGGCAGGGTATGGTGATATTTCTACCCTCATCGTTAAGCCAGGGTATAGCATATCGAGGTATACCTGTGGTCAGGGTTGCCAAGTCGCACCCAGCTCTACCCGCGGAAACCCAACCGAAAACCAGCCCAAAAGTAGCCCAACACAAATGATTATTTTAAAAATCCTCTTATTATGCGAAATTAGTGTTTTATATAAATAATTCATGATCATCACCACTGTGTTCTTTGTTGTGTACATTACGTCATATGTGAAATTTGCTAACATCATTTTGTTTGATGACAACACATTTTATGTCTTTGCATATTGTTATGCTCTGACATGAAGAGTGTTTTCAACTGTTTCATGCTGCAGTCTGTTTCTTGATTTACTTTTCACTAAATTATATTGAAAGAAAACCGTCTCCACTGCAGCAGTGCTTGCTGGCAATGATAGCAGGGATAAAACAAACCTGTCTAATTCTTGGAAGTCCCTCTCTCCGCACGAATCTGTATGGTTATACAGTTATCCAGAACTGTTCTGGATCTCTCGTGGGCTGCACCCACTGGTCCCTATGGGAGTATTAGAGGGTCTCTCTCTCCGCCGTATGTTTAAACAGTCTCTCTCTCTCTCTCCCTCTCAGCATTTTGTCGTGAGGTTTAACTCCAAACTAGCCCAAAAAACCGCAACAGTTTTCAAACCAGCCCCAAAAAATGCAACCCGCGACCGGTAAAATTTGCCCGTGGAAAAGCTTCAAAACCAGCCCAATTTGGCGGGAAAACCGCGACCTTGGCAACCCTTCCTGTGGTGTCTTCACATACCATAAGAGCCAAATTTTCTAGGCCCTGAGCTCATAACAAAGATTGGTCTAACAGCCCTTTTCACACTCATTGAACTGAACAGAAATATGAATTTTACCTCTTCCTCACTAGCAACTTTTTTTTAAAATCACTAACCTCACATTTTTCCTAAGTAGTATAGTAGTTCATTTATTATCAATATTTCTACCAAAGATGCATGCTGCAGCATCTTTACACAGGTGTCTCGCTGACTGGACAGTGGACACATCTTTGCTTCCTAACCTTACCTAACCGAGAGGCTTTACCCCCCAGGGTCTTTACGCGCATGGAGAGGCTAGGGCTATTTCCCACCAGAGGGGGGGGTGTAAGACACTGGGGTCTAATTGTGATTATAGTATATGAGGCAGAGTTTGATGGTAGCATGTTCGCTTTGTTATTTTCTGCTATAGGGTCACTTTTGGTCTATTACCGTTACTTACTCCACGGCCCTGGTATTGGTTTTATCACTGTAAAGCCTTTCACTGGATCTATCTCTCTTTCCAGCTTTTGGTCTATTACTGTAAGTTCACTATTCCACCTCGTCACTACTGGATCTCTATTATTACACAGTCACTGTCACTATAGTTCTTCTGGCGCCAAGGGTGGAATAGTGAACTTACAGTAATAGACCAAAAGCTGGAAAGAGAGATAGACCCAGTGTTAGGCTTTACAGTGATAAAACCAATACCAGGGCCGTGGAGTAAGTACCGGTAATAGACCAAAAGTGACACAAACAGGATGGAAGAAAAAGGAGGAAGTTAGTAGAACCATGTCATGACAAGTATATAAACAAGATGATAAAGTTGATGTACTCAAATGTGGATGGAATGGTATCTAAATTACTAGAGATGAATGATTATGTCAGAGAAAATGAACCACAAATAATATGCCTAACTGAGACAAAATTAACACCAAGGATATCCAATGACATACTAAACTTAGAGGAATACAATATATGGAGAAGAGGCAGAAACTTAAAAAGAGGAGGAGGAATTATAATATTAACTAAGAAAAATCTAAAAGTCAAGGAAATAAACCTAGATATACCATCACAAGTAGAACTGATTGCAGTAGAGATCGACACATCTGAAGGTAAAGTAATTGTAGCCAATTTGTATACTGTATGCCACCCAGATCACACACATGGGAAAGAGACGAATATGAGGACCTGGCAGAGAGTACAATTCAGAGTATAAGATCCTTGCTACATAAAATGGAAGAGAAATCGGAAAGAATTATACTAACTGGGGATTTCAATACAAATATAAATTGGAATACTCTAGATATAAATAGCCAAGAAAGCTGTTGGGACCAAAAGCTCCTGGATCTCGTACAAGAGTTTTTCTTAACGCAACATGTGAGGGAAACCACTAGAAAAAGGGGACTTGATGTACCTTAAGTGCTAGATCTAATATTTACTAGGCAAGAAAATGACATTGACAGTTTAATATATCACCCTCCACTCGGCAAAAGCGATCATGCAGTACTAAATTATAACTTCAGGATAGCATATGACATAGTAAACAGCAATGACAGTTACAAAAAGAGACTAAACTATAAAAAGGGAAATTATCAAGACCTAAAGAAGTATTTCATAGAAGTTGACTGGGAAAATGAGCTTAGAGGACAAGATTTAAATGCTGTATATAAAAGATTTTGTGAATTTTATGAAATAGGAGTCCAGAAGTACATCCCACAGCACAAAGAAGCAGATAAGAAAATACAGAAATGGTTCAATACAGAATGTAAAAAATCAAAAGAAAGAAGAGATTTGTTGTGGAATAGATACAGAAGACACAATAGTGAAAGGGCGTATAATAATTACAAACAGGCAAGAAACGACTATACAAGAATAAGGAGGGAAGCCCAAAAACAGTTTGAGGAGGATATAATAAATAAAAGTAGTGATCAACCAAAACTGTTTTACAGCTATATCAGAAGCAAAACCAAAGTAAAAGATATAATACAGTCCATCACGGACGAGAGAATCACTTATACACAAGAGAAAGATATTTGTGAAGCACTAAATAAGAATTTCCAATTAGTTTTTACAGAAGAAAAAATTTTGAGAGGGAATATGTGGAACACGCATGTCCACACATACTACCAGATATACAAATAGCAGAAAAAGTAATACAGGAGGAGTTAAGTAGATTAGACAGAGGAAAAGCAAGTGGTCCTGATGAAATTTCATGTTGGGTGTTACGAGAATGTGCAAAGGAGTTAAGTAAACCATTATTTTTAATTTTCAAGAAATCCTTGAGTCAAGGGAAACTACCTGATATTTGGAAAAAAGCAAATATAGTCCCCTTATTCAAGAAAGGAAATAGACAAAATTCTCTCAACTACCGACCAGTATCACTGACCAGTGTTGTAAGCAAGGTATTAGAAAAACTTATAAGAAAAGCTTGGGTAAATCATCTAGAAGAACACAGTATGATAACAGAAAGACAGTTTGGCTTCAGAAAAGGAAAATCATGTGTTACTAATCTGTTGAGCTATTATGACAGAGTAACAAACACAATACAGGAAAGGGAAGGATGGGTGGACAGTATTTAGATTTCAAGAAAGCTTTTGACACAGTACCACACCAAAGACTTTTATGGAAGCTGTACCATCAAGGAGGAATTCGAGGCAAACTGTTTTGTTGGATGCAAGACTTTCTCATAAAAAGAGAAATGAGGACAGTACTAAGAGGAAACTACTCATCATGGAAAGAAGTGACTAGTGGAGTACCACAGGGTTCGGTGCTGGCACCAATCATGTTTCTAGTGTACATAAATGATATAAACAGTAACACTGGAAATGAGAGCTATCTGAATATGTTTGCAGATGATGCAAAAATACAAAGGAGAATTACTAGCACAGACTCTTGTAGGGAGCTACAAGAAGAATTAAATAAACTTCATGAATGGAGTAGTACATGGCAAATGGAATTCAATGTGGACAAGTGTCATGTAATCAAGTTTGGTAAAAGTGGAAAAAGACCTGATTGGGATTATAAGTTAGGAAATAAAACCCTATACACATCAGAAAGAGAGAAAGACCTAGGTGTGATTATCAATAACAGACTATCTCCAGCTGACCACATCAGCGAGAAGGTACGGAACATGTATACACTGCTTGCAAATATGAGAATAGCATTCACATACATAAATGAAGACATGCTAAGAAGGATAATAACATCATTCATTAGACCAACCCTGGAATATGCATCAATAGTCTGGAGTCCTCATCTCAAAAAGCATATAGACATGATTGAAAAAGTTCAAAGGGCCGCTACAAGATGGATACCAAACTTAAGGGACCTAAGCTACGAAGAAAGACTAAATAAACTGAATCTACCAACACTACAGGAGAGAAGGAAAAGAGGTGACATGATAATGCTATATAAGTGCATATCAGGAAAGGAGAAAATAGACATAAATGATTACTTAACATATGGAGAAGCATCAGCAAGAGGACACTGCAAAAAACTGCATAAGAAGAGAGGTGATAAAGACGTAAGGAAATTCAGTTTCCCAAACTGAGCAATTGATCAATGGAATGCACTACCGAATGAAATAGTGTGTGCCAAAACAATTCACAAATTTAAGGATATGTACGATAAATATGGTTTAAGACACGGGACAGTACGAGCTTGACTCATTCCTGTAAAGATACAATTAGGTAAGAACAATTAGGTAAGGTAAGAACAGCTCCGCTACTGACGGGGCTGGGCACCACCAGGAGTCCCTGTGCTCAGGGGACACAGGATCATGCTCAGGGCGTCTGCTCTTGTCCGGGGCTATTGGCAGCGAAGGGCCCGAACTCTCAGGGCTAGGGTCCAGAGTGTGGCCCTCAGGACTGGGGCCGAACAATTGCCTGAATCAATCGTTCAGGCTCCTGACGGAGGGGGAGGTCCTCCGCCATCGAGGTGTAGAGAGTTCCCGCCCGGGCGTTCTGGGGAGGGTCTGGGGTTCCCGAGGACTGCGGTCCCCAGGGCTGGACGGCGCCAACAGGAGGGGGCTGTGGCATCAGCCTGCGTCAGGGTCCGACAGTGGGTCTCCTCCAGAGCCAGTCATAGGGAGCGGAGGCCAGGGGAGACTATGGGGCCTCTCCAATACTCCTCTACGCCCTCTGTGCTGGGGGTCGGGGAACAGGCGTCAAACTTAGGCGGCAGCGCGGCTCTTGGCCACTTCCTGCCATAGGGCCCAGCTACTGGCCGTGACTTCCTAGGGGCGCAGCTACTGGCCGCCAAGGCCCGGCTACTGGCTGTGGCCTGAGAGGGTGAATGTCTGCCAGCACACCCACCTACACCTTCGGAGTGGCTACAGGCCATCTGATGAAGGTGGGAGCGGCTACAGGCCGTCTCCTTCAGGAGGGGTTGGAGCGGCTACAGGCTGTCTCAAGGGGAGCACCTTCAGAGCAGCTACAGGCCATCTCAAGGGGAGCACCTTCGGAGCGGCTACAGGCCGTCTCAAGGGGAGCACCTTCGGAGCGGCTACAGGCCGTCTCCTCATTACTCTCAGAGCGGTTACAGGCTGTCTCCTTAGCGAGGGGCGAGCGGCTACAGGCCGTCTCTGGGGGAATGCCTTTGGAGAGGCTACAGGCCGTCTGACGAAGGTGGGAGTGGCTACAGGCCGTCTCCTGCAGAAGGGGTTTGGAGTGGCTACAGGCCATCTCCGGAAGAACACCTTCAGAGCGGCTACAGGCCGTCTCTTGGTGAAGGCAGGAGCGGCTGCAGGCCGTCTCCTTATTACCCCCAGGACTGCTATTAGCCGTTTCCTTAGCGAGGGGCAAGTGGCTACAGGCCATCTCAAAAAGGAAGACACCTTCAGAGCGGCTACAGGCCGTCTCCTGTGGAAGGCTGGAGCGGCTACAGGCCGTCTCCTGTGGAAGGCTGGAGCGGCTACAGGCTGTCTCCTTTGGGGTACTAGCAGGAGCTGGATAGGCAGCGCCACCCCTTAGCTGGTTGGTGAAAGCTCGCCCGGAAGGTAATGCAATATTCCTGCTATGGCGATGGCGGGCAGGCTAAGGGTCATAGGAGCGTGCGGCCTGGCCTGACTTAGGCCGTTGTCGCACTGAATCCTGGCTTGCTGCTGCTGCTCCTCCATGGGTTCCTTGTGGGGGTGTCCGGGAGTTCATGGGGGCACCATGCTGTATTCCTTGTGGGGGTGGCTGGGTGCTCCAGGAGGCACTATGCTGCATTTCACCACCGTCCCCTGGGAAAAAGTCATGTCCCCATGACTGAAGGTGGTAGACTTGTGTATCGTGGGTGGCATAGATCGGCTGTAGATGACAAAGCAAGGCATTCCAGGTTGTGGTGGCGGTGTGCTCGTCCTACTCTGCATCACAGGTGAGGGAGAGGGTGGACGCGGCAGTGGAGGAGTTGGTAAAGGTGGTGTGGTCCTCAGACTCGTTGGTTGCACCCAAGTGATGGCGCCCATACAGCTCGTCAGATCCCCATGTTGGAAGTTGTTGCCTGTGGTGTGGTGTGGTGCTGAATGCTTGAGACGGAAGATAGGGGTCAGGTTTTGTGCCGTGGTAAGGCGTTGTAGTGTCTCTGGGGAGTATAGATGGCTGGGATTTGGGCTTGATGTAACATGAGGGTGAGATGGTTTAGAGCAGGGGTGGGAGTGTGTTTTTGCAGCGAGGCAGATGGGGTAGGGGAGTGGGCGTATTGGGCAGGTGGGTGGGAGAGGCGGCCAAAGCAGGTGGTGGTTGTTTTGAGGGTTGGTGTAGGTGGTGATGTGGGCATGCGGGGTTGGCGTGGTCGTGAGGCGCATGGGGCGCATGTAATTGGGTGGGGGGTGGTTGAGGTTGGGCATGGGGAGTGAGGAGTGGAGGTGTAGAGGTGCAGTGGGTCGGAGGGGGTGGGTAAGGGCGGAGGTAGAGGTGTGGGGGTGAGGGTGGGACATGTGGTGCAGGGTGCGGGAGAGGGGGTGGCGGGTAGGGAGGGGGTGGAGGAGCGGCTGGGTGTTGGTGGTGCAGGTGAGCTGTCAGGTGAGGTGTGATGCGGCTTGGCGGCTGGGGAGGCAGAAGTGGTAGGGGAGGGGGATGGGGAGGAGATGTAGCATTTGTAGGTAGGAGGGGGGGGTGGCGCCAGGGTAGGGGGCGGGATGGGGCATGGGGGTGGGGCGGTGGGGGTAGTAGCGCGGAAGGGGCGTATGTGCCGATTTTGAAAGGTGCGAGGAGCGCTGTGGTAGTCAACAATGACTTGATAGGGGTTGGGGACGTGAGTAACGGTGTGTGGTCCTGTGAAACGGGGTGCGTGTTTGTGAGGGGTGGGGAGCTGGGTGATCGTGACAGTGGCTTGTAGGGGTTAGATGCTGAGTCAGGGCCGAGGTCTAAGTTGTGTTGGAGGTGGGTCAGACGACGTTTGAGGTGGTGTAGGGGGTTCATCGTGGGAGCAGAAGTGGGCAGTTGCAGGTGCTGCCGAAGGGGCAGCAGGAGGGGCGTCTCCGAATATTTGCTCATATAGCAAAATTCCATCATCCCGGGGGCAGGAGTTGATGCCTCATTGTACGATTTTTAAGTGGGCAGGCCAGTCGTTATCCTTAGTGGCTTCTATTCATGTGTGGAGCTGGTTCATGAGGGTACGATGGCTGCACTTGCACACTGCATTTCCCTGTGGCCAGTAGGGGGAGGAATGGGAGATGTTGTATCCAAAAATATTGGCTAGCTCCTCCCAGATCTTACTGGTGAATTCGGGCGCATTATCTGAGTGGATCGCTTGGGGAATGCCAAAGTAGGGGAAAACATACCGAAGGAGGGCATCGGCTACTGTGACAGCTTGGTGTTCCTTTGCTGGGCAGGCCACGACAAACTTGAAATACGTGTCTATGAACGTGATGACGTATCTATAGCCCGATTTTGGAGGCAGAGGCCCGAGTAAGTCAATTGCTAACAGCTGCCAGGGTTTGTGGGCAGTGATACACCCCAAAGGTCCTGCAGAACGTGTGATGTCTTTACCAAGGACGGAGGCGCGGCAGCTTTGGATGATTTCTTTGGCGAGGGCGGAAGGGTTTGGTGCCCAGTAGGTATCGAAAACTTGCAACAGTTTTTTTGTACCCAGTTGGATGCCGTTGTGGGTGTGAAGGTGTTGTAGGGTGTCGAGGGTGGTGTTCGGGGCTAGGAGGATATGACCAGAGGGGGTCAGAAGGTGGACGCCCTGGCGATATAGCTTTTTGAAAAGGTGGTGAGGAATCCATGGGGGATGCTCCTTGCGGTGCCACTGCTGGAGGAGGTCAGGTTCCGGTTGGGCGGCGTGGATGGGGAGCCAAAAGAGAGCGTCCACATTGGTATGGAGTTTGCCGGGTCGGTATGAGATTTCGTAGTTGAATTCCTCCAGGGTTTCTGATGAGTTGGGCATTGTGGGTGTCAGACTGTCATAACCACTGGAGGGACTGATGGTCAGTAATGATGGTGATTTGGGTCCTGGAGAGATATGCTCGGAAGTGTTCGAGTGCCCATATTATGCCCAAGCATTCTCACTTGGTGGCGGCATAATTTTTCTCCGCCTGATTCAGGGTACGGCTGGCACAAGCGATGATGTGCTCACGGCCCTCTTGGACTTGAGCTAATACCACGCCTATGGCAAGGAGAGAGACGTTGGTGTAGAGGCAGAAGGGGAGGATGTAGTTGGGAAAAGCCACGATGGGGGTGGAAACGAGCTTGTCTTTGAGATGCTGGAAGGCTGCTCAACTCTCGTCCGTCCAGAGGCACGGTTCCTCCTTATGGGTCAGGTCGTGGAGGGGTTTGACGATATGGGCGAACCCTTTCATGAAATGGTGGTAATAAGATGTTAATCTGAGGAAAGCTTGGATGCCGTGAACGTCCTGTGGTGGGGGTATGTCCGCGATAGCGTGAAGCTTGTCAGGGTCGGGAGATATTCCTGCCTGGGAGATGACATGCCCCAGGAATGAGACGGTTCTGGCGGCTAGAACGCACTTGGTGGGCCAGAGTTTGAGGCCTGCCTGGCAGATCCTGGTAAAAACCCGACAGAGGCGCTGCAGGTGGTCGGCCCAAGTTTGGCTGAAAACAATGATGACATACAAGTATGCAAGGCATATTTCCCACATGAGACCGCTGAAAATGGACTCCATCAGCCTGGAGAAGGTGGCAGGGGCATTGCAGAGACCGAACAGCAGGACGTTGAACTCGTAGTGCTTGCTGTTACTAGATGAGAAAGCAGTTTTCCTCGATCTTCCGGGTGCACGGGAACCTGCCAATACCCTAACTGGAGGTCCAGGGTAGAGAACCAGGATGCTCCATACAGGGAATCCAGGGAATCGTCTATGCGTGGGAGTGGAGTGGTGTCTTTGGTAGTTACGTCGTTCAGTCGGTGGTAGTCGACGCAGAAATGCATCGTGCCGTCTTTCTTTTTCACGAGGATGACAGGGGAGAACCAGGGGCTGGTGGAGGGGGAGACGGCTCCAGCTTCTATCATCTCCTGCACCTGGCGGTCTTCCTCTTCCTGCTGCTTAGGATTCTTCCATCTGGAGAGCTGTCAGATTGGTGGGCCTGCCGTATGAATTTCGTGGGCCAGGTAGGTGGTGTGTCCGATGTCTGCTGGCCCTGCCATGAACAGATCCTGGAAATCCAGGAGAAGGCGGCGTAGGGTGTCTGACTGATGGGCAGAGAGATGGTCGGGGATGGGGGGCAGGGGAGTAGAAGGGGGAAGGGGCGCAGGGCTCGGCTTCCTCCATCTCTCCGATTATGAGCCCTTTAGGGAGGGTGAGGGGTGAAGGGGCGAGATTGGTGATTCGGACCGCTGTACGATGTGAGGGGAGGAAAGTCGGAGGTAAAAGGCAGTCCAAAAGGGTTCCCAGTGGCAGGAGTGGGGAGAATAGGACGGAGGGGCCGGAGGGCCGATTGAGGGGCACCCAAGCTTCATGATGTGGGGGAATGGTGACGGCAGCAGAAACGGTGGCAGGAAAAGAGGAAGGGGAGTGGTGGAGGGAAGTAGGGGGGGAGAAGGGAAGGGGGGGGATGAGTCTTTCGGCCAGGGCTGTGGCGTGCAGGTGCAAACGGCCCAGGGGGAAGGGCGGGTGGTGCACGGAACTGGAGCTGTCGGTTGCGGCAATCTATGGTGGCACCCAGCTTCTGCAAGAGGTCCAGCCCCAGGTACCCATCGTAATTCCGGCATGAAGAGTCGAAGATTATAAACTGGTGCTGGGTTGACACCGGTTTGTGGGTGTCAACTCTTAATGCCCATGTCTCCCCACGGATGGGCAGGAGGCCATCCCCCGCATCCACAAGGTGAGTAGCTGTGGGGTGGAGCGGGCCAAAGGTCAATCTGTGGCGGGAGAAGTAGTGGCTATAAAGGCAGGATCTGGCCGCTCCCATATCAACCAGAAGTCTGGCTTTCACCCCATTCAGCTTCATCTTGTGGTAAACTGGGGGGCGATATTTGGGGGAAAAGGCCTCCACCACTGTGGGATGGTGCGGGGGTGGGCCTAAAAATCCAGCTGTCTAGGGCCTCCTTCTTCATGCTCCAGCTCCTGTTCCCCAGGATCAGGCTCCTCCACAGGTGCAGGTTCGTCCCCTGTTGCCTCATCCTCCAGAAAGGAGACTTTGCGTTGGCCTGGGGTGGTAGTTTTCCGACATGCAGCTTTCAACTGGTCCCGGATATCATGCAGTGGCCACCTGGAGCTGCACGCTGAGAATTCCCAGGGATTCACTGGGATCAGGTTGGGGTTCTCCCTGTGGGCGGGGCACCAGTGTGTGGGGTGTGCCCTGGGTGGGCTAGGCGCTGGGGTGTGGCTGGTACGGGGCATGGGCGGACGTGGCTTGACTGGGGGAGCCGGAATCTTGGTGGGAAACTTTTTCACCACGTTGATCTGCTGGGGTGTAGGGTGGGAGGTCAGGAGGTGCCGTATAAGTTGGATGTCTCAATCCATGTCTCCAGTTGGGTCGTGGATCGTAAAGTGTTCTTTTACAATGCTGGGGAGCACTCTCAGGACAGTGTTAAAGGTATGTTGTTCCCTGGTTTCGTCATCTGCTTCTGGGTAAGCAGCGATGACCAGGCGTCTTGCCTGTATTTGGGTATCATCTAGATTCCCGTCGAAAGTCAAACTATCCAGTTGGGATAGTGCCACCACTTTCCCAAGTGATGGGGTGATGGCTTGGATCACGAGTTTTGTGAAATTATGCCAGGTGAGCTCCGGAACGATTTTTGGTGCTATATTGGCTGCCGCTTTGCCCAACAGTGGGAGTGTGACTGCAATTTTTTGTTGGTCATTTTCAAACCCAATGTCTAGTAAAGGTTTGACGATTGCCAGATATGTGTGAACATCGTACTGTTCGGGGTCAAACTTGGCCAATTGCATGTGTGGTTTGGTTGCCATTTTTCTGGTATTTCCTGACTACCTCTCTCGTACGCCTGGATCAAGAACCACCGCTGTCCAACAGTGTAATGCTAGGTGTTTTAGGTCCGGTTTCCCGTACTTAAAGCACCTAACGTGTAGCGGGGTCCTCTTTTGAGACAGGGGCTTAGACAAATAGGAGAGAGGCAGGACACAAAAACTCAGGCAATAACCTTACACATGTATTACTCAGTCAGACAAGGGAAACACCATATGTTACAGACACGATATTCTGGGTGATTATAAACTCTTATAACTAGGTAGAGTGATTAGTATCTCACAGGATACTGGCGGGAAAATGTATTGAAAACAATATTCGAGGCGGAATGTTCTAATTTAGTATAGTCCAAGGTCTTTATGCACGTGGAGAGGTTAGGGCTATTTTTCACCAAAGGGGGGGTGTAAGGCACTGAGGTCTAATTGTGATTATAGTACTATGAGGCAGAGTTTAATAGTAGCGTGTTCACTTTGTTGTTCTCTGCTATAGGGTCACTTTTGGTCTATTACCGTTACTTACTCCACGGCCCTGGTATTGGTCTTATCACTGTATAGCCTTTCACTGGGTCTATATCTCCAACTTTTGGTCTATTACTGTAAGTTCACTATTCTGCCTCATCACTACTAGATCACTATTATTACACAGTCACTGTCACTATAGTTTCTGGTGCCAAGGGAGTGGCTGAGGGGCCACACAGCTCCACTACTGATGGGGCTGGGCACCACCAGGAGTCTCCGTGCTCAGGGGACACGGGATCATGCTCAGGGCGTCTGCTCTCGTCCGGGGCTATTGGCGGCGAAGGGGCCCGAACTCTCAGGACTAGGGACCAGAGTGCGGCCCTCAGGACTGGGGCCGAACAATTGCCTGAATCGGTCATTCAGGCTCCTGACGAAGGGGGAGGTCCTCCGCCGACGAGGTGTAGGGAGTTCCCGCCCGGGCGTTCTGGGGAGGATCTGGGGTTCCCAAGGACTGCAGTCCCCAGGGCTGGGCGGCGCCAACAGGAGGGGGCTGCGGCACCGGCCTGCATCAGGGTCCGTCAGGTGGGTCTCCTCCAGAGCCAGTCATAGGGAGTGGAGGCCAGGGAAGACTATAGGGCCTCTCCAATACTCCTCTATGCCCTCTGTGCTCGGGGTTGGGGAACAGGTGTCAAACTTAGGCGGCTGGGCGGCACTTGGCCACTTTCTGCTGTAGTGCCTGGCTACTGGCAGTGGCTTCCTAGGGGCGCGGCTACTGGCCGCCAAGGCCTGGCTACTGGCCATGGCCTTAGAGGGCGAATGTCTGCCAGCAGACCCAGCTACACCTTCGGAGCGGCTACAGGCCATCTGATGAAGGCGGGAGCGGCTACAGGCCATCTCCTGCAGGAAGAGTTTAGACCGTCTCAAGGGGAACACCTTCGGAGCAGCTACAGACCGTCTGACAAAGGCGGGAGCGGCTGCAGGCCATCTCCTTAGCGAGGGGAAGCGGCTACAGGCCGTCCCTGGGGAAATGCCTTCAGAGCGGCTACAGGCCGTCTGATGAAGGTGGGAGCAGCTACAGGCTGTCTCCTGCAGGAGGGGTTTGGAGCGACTACGGGCCGTCTCCGGAAGAACACCTTCAGAGCGGCTACAGGCCGTCTCTTGGCAAAGGCAGGAGCGGCTACAGGCCATCTCCTTATTACCCTCAGGACGGCTACTGTCCGTTTCCTTAGCGAGGGGCGAGCTGCTACAGGCCGTTTCATAGAGGAAGACACCTTCAGAGCGGCTACAGGCCGTCTCCTGTGGAAAACGGGAGCGGCTACAGGTCGTCTCCTTTGGGATGCTGGCAGGAGCTGGATAGGCAGCTCCACCCCTTAGGTGGTTGGTGAAAGCTCGCCTGGAAGGTAGTGCAGTATTCCTGCTATTGCGACGGCGGGCAGGCCCCGCATCATAGGGGAGCGCAGCCTGGGCTGACTTAGGCCGTTGTCGCACTAAATCCCGGCTTGCTGCTGCTGCTCCTCCGTGGGTTCCTTGTGGGGGTGTCCGGGAGTTCATGGGGGCACTATGCTGTATTCCTTGTGGGGGTGGCTGGGTGCTCCAGGGGGCACTATGCTGCATTTTATTTAGTAATCCTGAATAATAACCAATTTAGCCAAGCAGTATAATTAGTATGATGGTATAATTTACAAGAACTGAATTTACATAATTATCTTACCAAACTTCTTATGTCAACACGTACTCTCTTCACATAAGTGCCAGATTTTCTAACCCCAAGTTCATCAGTTCATAACAAAGATCAGTCACAAAGCCGTATCACATTTGTTGCACTAAATGCTAAAACATGAATTTTATTGCTCCCTCAACACTGACATCTTTAGTTTTGCATCACTCTTCAACAAAGAAACTCACCACATTCGTAAACACCCATGGTTCATTTTATCTGACCGTCTGAATGTTACTCTCATTCGCATTAAACTCCCACACCACACGCCATTTCATCCAACAATTTTACTTTTTCCTTGGGATTAAAACTCTTCTTGTGTTTAGAACACCTTCAGGTTGCTTAGGCATAACTTAGTTTGGAACAGCATGCTCTGAGTTTTAATATGAATGAGGAGCAAGGAAATAGACAAATATATGCTTCTAATCACAGCAACTGAGGCAGGCAGCAGCAGGTATGGGACGTGGGTCACGTGGGTCGGGTTGGGTCAAGGAAGCCAATCAGCAACCAACAGAGACAAAAGCACAACGCACGAGTTGTAAACAAACACAGCCATCTAGAAATCCAATACTTAAACGCACCCACTTCCCACAGTTTCTCCCAAGCAGTTGAGCGATATTCCCGTGCAGCTGAATAATTATGGAAGAAATTAAATGCTCATGTTAGTGGAAGATTGTTGCGTCCCTTTGTCTTAAATCATGACTATACTGTACATTTACATCTAATGCCGATCATAAAAAGTTGTTTGCTTGAATGTGTTTGTGTAATGTAAAAGGTTCTCGAAAACATATACTGTATTTTCCTTTACACATTACAATGTTCAGAAATGATATTGAAGTTTTAAACCTTTTATCAGTGAAGCTATTTTTACAGTACGTACTGTCTTCCAAAGTAATCATCAAGAGTAACACCCAAGTGGTAACAGGTAAATATGGTGCTTGCAGAACAACATATAGGCCTCAGGGATACATAAAAAGAACAAAAATGTTTGCAAGCGTAATTCCAGACTGTAAGCAATTCCATATCACTGCATTTAATTTCATAGGAAAATAGTTGCATTCTTTGCTGTTTACATAAACATATAGTTCTCGTTTGAAGCCTTTTCACAGCAAGTTGTTTCATTATGGAGCTGCTGATGAACTAACACCCTTTACTTCACGTTATGTTGCTTTCAATTGATTATAAAGTTGTTTAGAAGTCAGAAAAATGTGTTTATGTACTTTTAACTCCTCAGTCCTGATCCAGAAGAATGTCTTACCTAAAACTGTTTTATTTTCTGTACCATTTTGCCAGTGCACGTTAGAATGAGAGGGCAAAGGAAGGAGTATGTATAGTTGTAAGTAAAAGATGGAAGAAGAGCATAAGACAGTATGGATCAGTTGGGTCAAGGATTGTGTGGGTAAAGTTGAAAGTTGGAATACAAATGTGGGCGATTGTGTGTGTGTATGCGCCAACGCAAGATCGTGCTAGCAGAGTGAGAGAAGAGTTCTAGACAAATGTGGAAGTGTGCATGGAAAAGTTTGGAAGGAATGAGAGAGTGTTTTTGATCGGTGATATGAATGGTAAAGTAGGGAATGTGAAGGTGGATGGAATAGTTGGTGAGTGGGGTGTGCCTGCTGGGATAGATGAGAATGGCAGTACGTTAGTGGGCATTTGCGCTGGGAGGGGGTTGGTGGTAGCCAATACCCTCTCCAGGCATAAAATGATCCACAGGTATACCTGGCGAGTGATGAGAAGGGTGGGTGGTGAACTGTATTAAAGGAAGGCAATGATTGATTATGTGTGTGTGGATGAAAGGATGCGAAGATGTGTAATGGATGCAAGAGCTTATAGAGGTTGGGGGAGTGGACTTTCTGACCACTACATGGTGGTGGCCAGAATTAGGATCCAAGTAAGATGGAGGAATAGAAGAAGGGAAAGACGAGAGGAAGGAGTAGTTGCAAGGTGAGTGGAAAGGTTACAAGAGGATGAGAAAAAGGCAGAGTATAAGAGAGAAGTGGAGGAACGATTGAGCAAATATGAATTGGAGCAGATGGGAGACGTGGAAGGTGTGTGCAGGATATTTACAGAAGAAATATGTGCAGCATGTGATGTGGTGTGTGGGAGGAGGAGAAGACGGAGGGGGGTGCAAGGAACAGCATGGTGGACTGAAGAGGTGAGACAGGCTGTGGCACAAAAGAAGAAAGCATACAATGAATGGATGAGAAATAGGGGCGTGGAAGGAGTTGACAGGCGGAAGAGAGAGTTATATGTAGATAGAAAGAGAGAGGTGAAAAGATTAGTAAGAAAGAGTAAGAGAGTGGATGAGGAATTTGGAAGGAATTTGAGTGTAAAGTGGAGGGACTGGAAGAAAATGTTCTGGAAAGAGGTGAAGAGAGTAAGACAGGGTGGAAGTGAGGCTGGCAGGGGAGTGAAAGATAAAAATGGTAGATTACTAGTGGAGAAGGGAGAAAAAGTGAGCAGATGGAGAGAACACTTTAAGGAATTGTTGAACATACAGGATGGAAGTAATGCGAGTATAAGTGGCTGGGGAATGGCTGGGAGCAGGAGGAAGGTGAGAAGACAGGAAGAAATCAGTAGGATAGAAGTTGTGGAAGCAATGAAGAAATTAAATTGGGGAAAGCCCCAGGAATTGATGGAGTGTGTGGTGAAATGCTGAAGCATGGGGGAGAGATAGTAGTAGAATGGATGTGGAAGATGTGCAGATTGGCCTGGGAGGAAGGTAGACTCCCGGAGGATTGGAAGTCAGGTATAAATATTCCCTTGTACAAAGGAAAAGGGGAAAAAGAAGTGTGTGGTAATCATAGGGGCATTTGTCTTCTTAGTATAATAGTTAAAGTGTATGGTAGGATACTTATTGACAGAGTTAGAGAAAGAACAGAGGAAATAGTTGGAGAAGAACTGGGAGGCTTTAGGAAGGGAAGAGGTTGTGTAGATCAGATATTCATTCTTAGATCTTTATTGGAAAAGTTTCTAGAGAAGGGAAAGAAGTTGTTTGTGGCTTTCATGGATTAGGAGAAAGCATATGACAGGGTGGATAGACAAGGATTGTGGAAAGTATTAAGAATATATGGAGTAGATGGGAAGTTGTTGAATGCTGTGAAGAGTATGTATGATGGTGCGAAGACTGCAGTGCGTGTGGATGGTAAACTAAGTGGATTTTTCTCTTTGAAAGTTGGGTTGAAACAGGGATGTGTCATGTCTCCATGGTTGTTCAATCTGTACATGGATGGGGTAATAAAAGAGGTACAAGGTAGGGTAGTGGATGTTGGAGTGGCCCTGGTGAGAGAGGATAGTGTTTGGAAACTCCCTGTACTGTTGTTTGCAGATGATAATGTGTTGTTGAGTGAAGACGAAGGGGAGCTCCAAGGCTTGGTGGATAAGTTTGGGAGAGTGTGTAAGAAACGGAATCTAAAGGTGAATGTAGGGAAGAGCAAAGTGATGGTCTTTGAGAGAGGTGAAGTCAGTGAATGTACAGCGAGGTTGGATGGTGAGGAATTGGAAAATGTGAGTACGTTTAAGTACTTGGGTAGTGTGATGAGTAAGGATGGAGGTTTGGAGGGTGAAGTGCTTGAAAGGGTACAGCAGGGAAGAAAGGTTGCTGGTTCTTTGAAAGCAGTGATAAGAAACAGGGAAGTGAGCATGGAAATGAAAAAGTTACTACATGACAGTATTGTGATACCAGCTCTAACGTATGGAAGTGAAGCTTGGACGTTGTTGGAAGGACACAAGTCAAGAGTGAGAGCAGTGGAAATGAGTTATTTAAGAGGAGCCTGTGGAGTCACATGGAGAGACAGGCTGACGAATGAGGATATAAAGGAGCGTTGTGGTGTGGATGTGGATGTGATAGGAAGCGTCATGAGGAACACACTGAGGTGGTTTGGTCATGTGGAGAGGATGGAGGGTGAAAGACTGACGAAGAGAGTGTATGGGAGTGAGGTGGAGGGGGGAAGAGGGAGGGGGAGGCCGAGGACGAGATGGAGGGATGGGGTGAGAGGTATATGAGAGAGGGGTGTGTGAGTTGGGAGCAGAACAGTGTAATGGCGGGGGACAGGGCGACATGGAGGAGATTTGTTTGTGGCCACCCCAAACGGGATTGAGGCGTCTGGTAATAGATAGATAGATAGATAGACGTTAGACTTTAACCCAAGAACACTGTCCTCCAATCTGACAGACCCACGAGCCCTTCATCACATGATCTCAAGGGCTTCCACTCAGTGGCAGCACTTGAGTGTCTGTGTTGCCTCACTTTTCGTTTGTCTTTCACCGAGGAAGGGTGAGTTGTTGTTCGTACACTCTTTCTATGCTTTTTCACCATTTTGTACCTGACAGATCGGACGACAGTGATCAGTACAGTATGACAAATCAAACCCCTGTATTGGATGTCAGTAGTAAGAGCAAAATTTCGGTAATTACGACATACAAACATCAGAGCTTGGTTTTAAGTAAAGTGTCTGTATGTTTGTAGCTATGTTCATAACTGTGTATGTAGCCATGTTCTTTGCTATGCAGCTAAGTATGTATCCACATAGGTGTGCTTGTGGCTACATGTATGAACGTAGTTATGATTGTAGCTATGTATGTACCTGTATATTTATTTTATGTATTTGATCTGACATTTTAGAATAAATTCATATATGTATTTTGTTTGTCACTATATATTGTGTATGATGTTTTTGAATTGCATATACTTCAACAGGGTATCTTTTTGTTTCAGGTAAAATAACAGACACGGTATTTTGCAACAATAGCATGGCAAGACGTGGCTTCAATTTGCAACAAAATCATGAAGAACTGCAGAAAGACATTTCCCTCTCCAGTGATGGAGAGCAGCAAGACATTGTGGAAGCTGATTTTCTGTATGACAGTGATGATGACTGCACATTTGTGCCAGATTCCCAGGAGATTGACAGTAGTGTGTCCTCATCTGATGAGGACGAGAGGTCAGCAAGGAAAAGGCGAACTGAAACTCAGCATTCCTCTCCAGTGGCAGGACCTTCAACCACTAGAAGTACAACCTTCTTGTGTGCTATCCAGTCAGACTCTGATGAAGACCCTGATGACCCACTTCCTATGTCCGGTACAGTACGCACAGCTATTAGCAGCTCTGTTGCTGCTCCTAGTGTTACTACTATTGCTGCTCCAGCTGCTCGCTCTATGGCACCATGGAGACTTAGCCGAGCTCATCATGAGGAAGTACGATCACTTGTTAAATTCCCAACCAGTACTGTTTCGGCAAGGAAAGGTTTTATGTGGCATACGAGACCTCAAGTGTTAGTGGATCCCAGAGTAGCAGCTCATAATGAAATGGCTGCATTTACTCCTGGACCGACACCAGAGGCATTAACTGCTGATACCCCCGAAAAAATATTTAATTTACTATTTGATGCTGAAATGGTAAATGAAATAGTGACCTGGACAAATCAGAAAATCGATGTGGAATGTGCCAAGTACAAGAATAAAACAGCAAGTACAGATAGGACCTCTCCTGCTGAGATTTTAGCACTTGTGGGAATGCTTTTTTTCTCTGGATGTCACAGAGACAATCATTTGAACTCTAAAGAAATGTTTTCAAGTCAGGGACCAGGATTTTATCGTGCGACCATGTCTGAGGTCCGCTTCAATTTCCTCCTGTCTTGCCTGCGATTTGATGATCAGACCACCCGTCATGAACGACAAGCAGAGGATAGATTTGCTCCTATACGTATGGTATGGGACAAATTTATTGCAAATTGTGAAAGGCTTTATAATCCAGGGAAAAGCCTGACTGTAGATGAGCAGTTGCTGGGATTCAGGGGCAGGTGTCCTTTCAGGATGTACAGGCCAAATAAACCACCTAGGTACGGCATCAAGTTTGTTTTGGTATGTGATGCCATTGCGCATTACGTTTTGAAAGGGCTTCCATACCTGGGGAGGCAAGGTCCACAACCACAACAGGGACTTGGTCAATATTTTACCACTGAACTGACAAAGAAGTATCATGGCAGCAATAGGACTGTAACAGTGGATGATTGGTTCACTTCTGTTCCCTTGGCAACTGACCTGCTTCAGAGTGGCATGACCCTTGTAGGGGCATGTCGAGCAAATAAAAAAGAGATACCACAAGTGATGAAAGAAAAAGTAGGCCGAATTCCAGGTTCCAGTGCCTTTCTCCACACAAAGCACCTGACGCTGGTGTCCTATGTACCTAGGACAGTAACTAACAAGAAGAATCTTCTTTTGCTTTCATCCATGCACTCTCAGCAGACGATTGGAAGCACTGGCAAGCCTGAGATTGTTGAGTTCTACAACCACACGAAGGGTGGAGTAGACACATTTGATCAGATGTGTCGCCACTTTTCGTGTGGTCGTAAAACTAGGCAATGGCCACTGTGTGTTTTTTATGGATTGTTGGATGCATGTGTTGTCAATGTCTACATTCTCCACAAGGAGATTGCAACCAAAGCAGGTCAGACACCTATGAAGAGGAAGACTTTTATGTCCACCTTGGGGTCGCTTCTGTGCAAGCCATTTGCACAGGAGAGGTTACACTCCCCTTGGCTGTCTAGGCAGCTGGTGGGACATATCTCATCCGTCTTTGGGATTCAGCCTGTTACTCCTTTACCAGAACCATCAGAGGAAGTGACAGTAGTTGCACTGTCCAGGGAGAAGCCAAAACGCTGTAGTTACTGTGCCACGGGCTTAGACAGGAAATCTCGGCAAAGGTGCAAAGTATGCAGCCGGCCAGTTTGTGGCACCCATTATTTTGCCATTTGTGTTGATTGCAGGAGCACTCACTTGTAATATAATATGGCCACTTTTTCATTTATAAACTTGTTAGTTTGGAATTATTGTTAGTGTAAAGATACAGACAGCCAGTAAATATACAGTTGGCCATTACATTGATTTTATTTATTTATTTATTTACTTTTTTTTTTCATTTGTGAACTGGCATGGTGTCCAGGCTTACTAAGTCATATTTTGTAAATTCTGTAGTTGTTTCTACTTACCTGTGTACAAATAAACTTCTTTGTCACATACCTCCCATTCGTATCTTTTTTTTTTTTTTTTTTTTTTTTTTTTTTGCACAGTATGTACTTTTTCAATAACATAGGCTACTTGTCCCTTTCTTTGCTCTACTTCTCATGAAGGTTTCAGTGATGCTGTGGACTTCGGATTTGGATGTATAACTGGGCACTCAGCAAAGAATAATCAGTCCAAAGCCTATCCTGTTTTTTTTTTTCCTTTTTTGAGGGCATATATGATATAAAAAAAAAAATGGCATTTTCAGCTACCTTTTGAAGTACCTACCTTCCACTTATAAAATTTGACAATTAATACTATTTGGGCATTTAATATACAGTAGGCATATTTAACATTATAGATATTTTTCATAAAATAACTGCATTTTATATTTTTTTATTGATTATCAAAAATTGGGTCTGTCAGGTCGAACAAGTGTTACTGTGCGTAGGTCGGACAATAGTGTTGTGGGGTTAAGTGACGACTGAGTAATGTTTTGGTAAATTTCAAAAGCTGTATCCTAGTACACTGTGAGTACACAAATATAGAATATACTGCGGAGTTATATAACTAAGTAAATTTACTTGAGTACTCCCCTCACAGGAAGTGGCCCCTTATGGAGCCGAGAACCTGGGAGTGGCTTCAGTAGCCCAGGCAAGTACCACGCCTCTCAACATAATACACACAACAATGTTTTTTTTTTTTTTTTTTCTACACTGAGAAATGACTCTCCGGTGGTCATTTCTCGACGACTTCTAGCTGGTGACACTGAGAGCAATCCTGGACCCATTAACAAATATGCATATCCAACATGCTCAAAACCTATCACTTCTAGTCAACAGACAAAGGGTTCAGTTCAGTGCAATTCCTGCTAGACCTGGACCCATTACATCTGCATAACAGTTGCATCCAGAGAACATTACACAAACACCTGGACCTGCTCCTGCTCCTTCCCCACATCCGATAACCCCCCTACCAGCCCCTCTCCTACTTCCTCCACACTTCCTCAGCCTAACCCACCGATCCTTCCCACAACATCCAATCCCCCATCCCCTCCCATTCCACCCCAATCTAATTCACCCCAACCTTTATCTCTACCACAGCCTTCTCCTACCCCTTCTTCTCCACCCACACCTGCACCTCCCCCCTGTGCTGCAACACCCAACTCACATCGTGCACACAACATAAACCTACTTCCAATAAACATAGATGACATAAATACGCAAAAAACAAGAACTCACACATTTCAACAAACCACACACACACACATCAAGGAGGAATTCGAGGCAAACTGTTTTGTTGGATGCAAGACTTTCTCATAAAAAGAGAAATGAGGACAGTACTAAGAGGAAACTACTCATCATGGAAAGAAGTGACTAGTGGAGTACCACAGGGTTCAGTGCTGGCACCAATCATGTTTTTAGTGTATGTAAGTGATATAAACAGTAACACTGGAAATGAGAGCTATCTGAATATGTGTGCAGATGATGCAAAAATACAAAGGAGAATTACTAACACAGACTCTTGTAAAGAGCTACAAGAAGAATTAAATAAACTTCATGAATGGAGTAGTACATGGCAAATGGAATTCAATGTGGACAAGTGTCATGTAATCAACTTTGGTAAAAGTGGAAAAAGACCTGATTGGGATTATAAGTTAGGAAATAAAACCCTATACACATCAGATAGAGAGAAATACCTAGGTGCGATTATCAATAACAGACTATCTCCGGCTGACCACATCAGCGAGAAGGTACGGAACATGTATACACTGCTTGCAAATATGAGAATAGCATTCACATACATAAATGAAGACATGCTAAGAAGGATAATAACATCATTCATTAGACCAACCCTGGAATATGCATCAGTAGTCTGGAGTCCTCATCTCAAAAAGCATATAGACAAGATCAAAAAAGTTCAAAGGGCCGCTACAAGATGGATACCAAGCTTAAGGGACCTAAGCTACGAAGAAAGACTAAATAAACTGAATCTACCAACACTACAGGAGAGAAGGAAAAGAGGTGACATGATAATGCTATATAAGTGTATATCAGGAAAGGAGAAAATAGACATAAATGATTACTTAACATATGGAGAAGCATCAGCAAGAGGACACTGCAAAAAACTGCATAAGATGAGAGGTGATAAAGACGAAAGGAAATTCAGTTTCCCAAACAGAGCAATTGATCAATGGAATGCACTACCGAATGAAATAGTGTGTGCCAAAACAATTCACAAATTTAAGGATATGTACGATAAATATGGTTTAAGACACGGGACAGTACGAGCTTGACTCATTCCTGTAAAGATACAATTAGGTAAGAACAATTAGGTAAGAACACACACACACACACACACACACACACACACACACACACACACACACACACACACACACACACACACACACTTAAAATCCCTGGTGTAACTTACATCAATCTCATTTAAACAACATGTCACAAACATCAAGGATAAATTAACATCAAAACTCACTGCCTTAAGGTCACTTGCCCATACAACATTTGGACACAACAAAGAAACCACCACCACAGTATACAAGCAATAAATATGTTCAGTGATGAATTATGCATGCCTTGCTTGGGTTTCTAACCTCACTAAAACATATTACAACACTCTACAAACCATACAGAACAAGGCCCTAAAAATAATCACAGGCTGCACAGCTATTATACCCACAGACCACCTACACCAAGAAACCAAAGTCCTCAAAGTCAAGGGTCATCTAAACATGAGAGGCACACAGATTCTTGGTAGCACATCCACACATACCAAGGAACATCAAAACAACACCCAGCACACGGTATCATACACAAATACTGTCATCTCTCCCCTCTCACCTTGCATGCCCCAAAACCGGCTTCCAGAAGCATATCCATACTCAAATCACTCGCCACTCCATTCCGTCACTTAAAGACAACATATAGCTGCATGCACGGCCGCCTGATATCCACCCTTCTGAATCCTACCTCTCTCGAGAGGACAGGGTCCACCTGGCCAGACCGAGATGTGGGCATCATCCAGCCCTCTTGAGTTATCAGAAGAGACTGGATGACTCCGTCGCTGATGCCTGTCCAGGATGCAACACAGCACCCCGTACTATTAAGCATGCTATGGAAGACTGCACTGCACACAATCACCCGCACCAACTGTCACGAATCAATTCGCGACATTTCCTTTTTGTGAGAAGCCACGAACTATTAGTGGAAAACTCACTGTGTATCGCTCAGTTAACCGTTTCTCTCTCGATTTCGGGGTATACTTTTCAAATAATTCGTCACCGTTTTCAAAAAGTGACCGATTTAATGCACGTCACTAAGTGCGCTACTGAGCGATACAATTATTTCTTTATCGTTTGCCTCTGCTTCCCTCAACCGTTAGCCACGCCTTGCGTCCTGCCCATTCAATGTATTTGAATTCAGTTTAGTGTTTGCTGTGACGGAGACAGGACCTGTGCAGCAGTGCGAGAGGTCAGCTAGTACCCAAACTCCACTTACAGTTTCTCCAAGCTCCCACCTTTAGTTCTCCAGCTTTGGGTGATACACCGCATTCATTGACTAGTATTTCCTTTGTGTATTTTGTAGTCTTAAGAGTTTAGTTAAGGTGTTTTTCCTAGGCGTAAGTATTTAGCTTCTGTGTGAGTGAGCGAGTGCGTCTCATTTAATTGATTTGAAATGTAATGTTAAATTTATTTTTGTGATTAATAAATTTAACAGTTCTATTTCTTGAGCTTAATGTAGAGTAAAAATCTTGTTTCATTTCTCCATAATTAAGCTTATTTTCCATATAGCTCCTAGCTTGCATAAACGTTTGCTTTCATAACTGGTACTTAGACCAGTCTTGTATTAACTTAAAATCCGTTGTGCCAGGAGTTAATGCATCAGCAAGAACCTGATGTTATTATTATTAGTATTAGTTATTTATTGTCAGGGGTGATGTAACTTTCTCCAGAGGCTAACAGTACAGTAATTCAGCAATTGTGAGTAATTAGTCTCTGCTGTGTACTGTTGAGAAAGTTTATAAATTCTCGTTCTTAGAGAATCGTGCACAAGCCAGCGTAAAGTAATCGTTGCTTGATGTAGCAAGACAACCATTGTCTCTGCTCTTCAATATTAATATTATTATCAAATTAAATAATACTTAACCATTTATTTTAAAATTACAGATCTATTTTAAAAACCCCGTGACAATTGGCGACCTCATTCCAGGATATTAACTCCTAGCTATAAAGCTATTCACGAGATAGTGCTCACTCATTCATATTTAGGTATTTATAATTAAAGTTTATAGGCACAAGTTTACTGGTGTTTACCGTTAATTTAGCAAGTGAATTTTTGCTTTATTAATCAATAGAGTACCTAACTCTAGTTTATGCTTGGTAACGCCAGACGATTTTATTCGCTCCTGGGAAGTCGCCGTACCCATTGTGTTTATTATTGAGTCTTCCCAGTCATTTACATTTTTGATTTATTCTTTGCCAGTTAACTAGATAAGACTGGTCACCACAAGCTTGTGTCTGTATTCTTTACTTGTGTTTATTAGTATTCGTCGCTAAGCAGTCAGTGCTCAATTTCGGTTACTTAGTAAATTGAGCTAGCATCATGGCTACAGCTGTATATGTACAGGAAGCCAAAGATATTGGTCTCACAGACCCAGAGAAAATACAGAGTTACGTTCTCTCACGGTTCAATTACGAGCAAGAACGTGAGAAAGATGCTCGTGAAGCGTAGGAAGTTCAGCGCGAATCCGAGCGAGAACAGCGAGAAAACGAGCGAGAACACCGGGAGGACGGTGAAATAGAGCTTGCTTAAGAACGAGATCAGCGTGAGAAACAGCGCGAATACGAGCGAGAACAGCGCGAACACGAGCAGAAACAACGCGAGCTCGAGTTAGAAAAAGAGCGAGAACAGCGCGAACACGAGCGAGAACAGCGCGAATACGAGCGTGAACAACGAGACAAAGAACGAGAACATGAACTTGAAGTGCTGAAGCTCAAGCGAGATTCCTTGGCTTCAGACACGTCTGGTGCAGTTGGTCCAAGCTCCACGAGCGTTCCCCCTGCACATGTCCTGGCTTACCCCACGCATCAAGCTTCCTTCATACAAGGAAAGCGAGCGAATCGAGCCGTACATAGCTCGTTTTGAGGACATGGCAGACTTATATCAACTGGATGAGGCAGCTAAGCGGCTTCAGTTTCTTAGCCTATTTGAGGGCCCTGCCCTCGATATTCTCCACAGAATTCGTGGAGACAATCTCACATATGAGATGATGAAAGCTGCACTCATTAAGGCGTATGGTCTCACAGTGAGACGACGCCAAAGTTCAGTTCATGCGAGCTCGTCTCCAAGACAAGGAGACAGCTGTTCAGTTCCTTGATCGTCTCACAGCTTACTTAAATGAGTGGATGGAGAAAGATGAAACTCCTTCCACGCGTGAGGGGATAATTGACCTTATGCTGCGTACACAGCTAGAGAGGTCGTGGCCTGCTGAGCTCATAGCACAGCTTAAGATCTGCCAGGTGAAAGATGCCAGCCAAATGGTAGAGAAGGCTGACGCATTCTTTACTGCATACGGGTATCAACCTCGTAAGCAAAACACCTGGAGCAGAAAAGATACTGCCAAGTCTGGGAAGCCGTCTCAGACTGAATCCCAGCAACAAGGCCATTCTCAGAGTAATGGCCAAGGTCCAAAACCGCAGTGGAAGGACCAGGGGCAAAACACTCAGAAACTTGAGTGGAAGAGGTACAACAAGTACCCTAACCAACAGCAGTATCAGCCACGCAACCGACCGTCGGGACAAACTTTTTCACCACCAGCTCAAAAGAGGCAGGAAGCGAACGCAGCCTTCATTCCTCAACAGCAGCACGGTGGTCACGTCCCTACCAGTGTGGGTACTTCCCCACAGTTCACTAGTCCCACAGTGACAGTGAACCCCCCTCCACAGATGGCCAATGTTCCATCTTCTCAAGTATATAACCCTCAAGGCACAATGTTTGCCACATCAATTCAGCAGCCTCATGAGTGGCTAGCTGCTTCCTCCACAGGCCCTCCCACAGGTGACAGTACCTTCCTTGTTCAGCCAGGGTTTGTGGGAGACATTCCTGTGAAGGTTCTGAGAGACAATGGTTCCTCAGGTTGCTTTGTTAAGCAGAGTTTAGTTCGGCCTGAGCAGTATACAGGTCGACAGATCCATGCAAAGCTTATTGATGGATCAGTGAGATTGTTCCCTGAGGCATGTATCCAGGTGGCATCTCCATTTTATACTGGTACGACACTTGCGGTTGTCATGCCAGAGCCTCTATTTGACTTTATAGTAGGCAATATTCAAGGAGTCAAGGATAGTTGCTCCGATGATGGCGCTACTCAGACTTCGGCTGCTGCGGTAACACGAGCCATGGCTGAGGCTCCAGATTGTGTCACCCCAGTGATCATTGAATCGCCGCAAGATCTGATGTGTAGTCAACTTGTTGTACAAGAACAACATTCTGACCCGACACTTGCTACCGTGCGGAACAAACAAAAGGGTCGAGTGATAAAGTATTCACGGGGAGGTCGAGCCAAGTTCCTTCGCAAACAAGGACGGCTCTACCGTGAGTCACGAACACCCGAGGGCGAGGTTCGACTGCAGTTTGTCGTTCCCGCCAAGTACCGCCCAGCAGTGTTACAATGGGGTCATTGTTCAGCCTCAGGAGGTCACATGGGCAAAAGGAAGACCCAGGGCCGTATCCGAGCTGACTTTTTCTGGCCAGGGATGGGACGGGACATAGATAGTTTTGTCCGTTTCTGTAGTGTGTGCCAAAGTATCACCACTAATCAGGGACATGCCCTTCCTGTGCCATTCATAACCACACCTGTAATCTCTGAGTCAGTTGAGAGACAGGGTAGTGGTGAAGTGGGTGCAGACCTGACGTCTCGCCCATTGGCCCCACAGGACACATTATGTCCGGGCCCTGTACATGCATATTATGTACCTTAAGTTAAGGGGGAAGTTGAGAGGCGACTTGAGGCTATGGAAGACCCAAGTTTGCATAAGGATTCTCAGCTTCCCGGTACTAATATATGTACCGTAAGTTAAGGGGGAAGTTGAGAGGCGACTTGAGGCTATGGAAGACCCAAGTTTGCATAAGGATTCTCAGCTTCCCGGTACTAATAAAAGTACTGTAGGTTAAGGGGGAAGTTCGAGAGAGAACTCCGCAGTGGCGACTTGAGGCTATGGAAGACCCAAGTTTGCATAAGGATTCTCAGCTTCCCGGTACTAATAGAAGTACTGTAGGTTAAGGGGAAGTTCGAGAGAGAACTCCGCAGTGGCGACTTGAGGCTATGGAAGACCCAAGTTTGCACAAGGATTCTCAGCTTCCCGGTACTAATAGAAGTACTGTAGGTTAAGGGGGAAGTTCGAGAGAGAACTCCGCAGTGGCGACTTGAGGCTATGGAAGACCCAAGTTTGCACAAGGATTCTCAGCTTCCCGATACTAATATAAGTATTGTAGGTTAAGGGGGAAGTTCGAGAGAAAACTCCGCAGAGGCGACTTGAGGCTATGGAAGACCCAAGTTTGCACAAGGATTCTCAGCTTCCCGGTACTAATATAAGTATTGTATTGTAGGTTAAGGGGGAAGTGAGAACTCTGCAGAGGCGACTTGAGGCTATGGAAGACCCAAGTTTGCACAAGGATTCTCAGCTTCCTGATATTAATATAAGTACTGTAAATTAAGGCACAGGTTGAGGACCCGTGTGCGGTTCGAGGCTATGGAAGACCCGAGTTTGCACAGGGATTCTCAACTTGCTGACCATAATCGTGTGCTAAAATTAATGGCGACCTCGAGTGTACTTTTCATAGCATGTACTGACTGCTAGGCAGAGAGTAATTGTAACATAATAAAATTTTGTCCCATTGACACTTTTGATGCTCCACCTCAATTGGTTTTGCAGGTTCAGCAATGGGTGTAGCAGTTTTGCTGTGCGGACCAGCTGATCATCTGCCGCACGCTGCTGCCTCTTCTCCTCTGCCTTCGTCGTCGCCATATTATTTACTGTGTCATTTTACACGTAGGTACAGTTACACTACAACTGTCACACCTACACCGTGTATTACATACACCACGCTACACAACAATTAGTTGTCAGTGTAAATGTAGCGAATTTTCGCTCAGTTTGACCTGAGTACAGGATTTTCACCGTCGTCACGGAGTTTTTCCCTCAAGCTTGCTTCTATTAACGTAAATACGAGGTTTTTCGCTCACTGGCGACTGCAATTTTCTCCTGTAGCAGGATAGCACACACACCACAGTGTGAATCTTGTGTGACTGAGTTAGGATTTATATATATGTATATTGAAATCTTTCTTCTGAAGGAAGAAAGATTTAATTTTCATGGGCGTAATGTCACGAATCAATTCGCGACATTTCCTTTTGTGAGAAGCCACGAACTATTAGTGGAAAACTCACTGTGTATCGCTCAGTTAACCGTTTCTCTCTCGATTTTCGGGGTATACTTTTCAAATAATTCGTCACCGTTTTCAAAAAGTGACCGATTTAATGCACGTCACTAAGTGCGCTACTGAGCGATACAATTATTTCTTTATCGTTTGCCTCTGCTTCCCTCAACCGTTAGCCACGCCTTGCGTCCTGCCCATTCAATGTATTTGAATTCAGTTTAGTGTTTGCTGTGACGGAGACAGGACCTGTGCAGCAGTGCGAGAGGTCAGCTAGTACCCAAACTCCACTTACAGTTTCTCCAAGCTCCCACCTTTAGTTCTCCAGCTTTGGGTGATACACCGCATTCATTGACTAGTATTTCCTTTGTGTATTTTGTAGTCTTAAGAGTTTAGTTAAGGTGTTTTTCCTAGGCGTAAGTATTTAGCTTCTGTGTGAGTGAGCGAGTGCGTCTCATTTAATTGATTTGAAATGTAATGTTAAATTTATTTTTGTGATTAATAAATTTAACAGTTCTATTTCTTGAGCTTAATGTAGAGTAAAAATCTTGTTTCATTTCTCCATAATTAAGCTTATTTTCCATATAGCTCCTAGCTTGCATAAACGTTTGCTTTCATAACTGGTACTTAGACCAGTCTTGTATTAACTTAAAATCCGTTGTGCCAGGAGTTAATGCATCAGCAAGAACCTGATGTTATTATTATTAGTATTAGTTATTTATTGTCAGGGGTGATGTAACTTTCTCCAGAGGCTAACAGTACAGTAATTCAGCAATTGTGAGTAATTAGTCTCTGCTGTGTACTGTTGAGAAAGTTTATAAATTCTCGTTCTTAGAGAATCGTGCACAAGCCAGCGTAAAGTAATCGTTGCTTGATGTAGCAAGACAACCATTGTCTCTGCTCTTCAATATTAATATTATTATCAAATTAAATAATACTTAACCATTTATTTTAAAATTACCGTGATATTATAAAAACCCCGTGACACCAACAACACAACATACTCATTGAGAGCTCTGTGGGAAAGCCCGGTCTCGGCCGTGGCCTTCCTTAGGTACTTCGGGCTGTTTGGCCAGATTGCCTAGGGAACAACAACAACAACAACAACAACAACTACTACTACTACTCGAGTATTCTGTTCGTGTAACTTTTGTGGTTATCGGTTAAGTGCACATTTCTTTTATGACATTTACATAAGTTTGGTTTTCAAATACTTTTACTCCAATACATTTGAAAATAAACAAAACAGTACTTGCTGCATTAAGTAATGGAGTTTGACTCTGTGGCCACTGGCTGATGACAGAGCACACATAACATTCCAAACATGGATGGTGACCAGACACAGTCAACTCTTCATGTTTGGGGCCAATCATGATTATTATTTATTTTTTATTTTTTTTTTCGTTCCTATTTATTTTGATTTTTTAAATTATTATTATTCTTTTTTTTGGCCACCATGCTTCCATCCTAAAACATAATTGCCATCATGTGTCTCTTTTCATCATAATCATTCTGACTGTTTTCTGCTCTAAGGGTGGGGTAAGATAGGGTCCAGAAAGCAAGAAAAAATTAAGAGAGAACTAATTCACTGCATCTTCAGTGAAACAGGCCACACACCCATTCATTTGCCATTCAAGTACCTGGAATCCTGGTTCTACCTCACAGGCATGACATTTATCTATTTATTTTTTTTCAGATGTTCGCATTACCTATCAGAGAAGGTCAACCCGACATGTCACTCACTCCCATCAGTTCATTTACCTCACTTTCTCACACTCTATTTTAACACATGGGGTGCTTGGAATCACAACGTCCCAAATGCTGTTTAAAAAAAAAAAAAAAAAAAAGGAAAAAAAACTCCTCCAAAGTCTGGCGACATTTACAGCCGTATTCTTAAAAATATTCCCTTTCCCAAACTTTTCCTTCCCGTCAAAGAAGCTTTGATTTCTATCGGTGTTCAAACAGATTCCCTTGGAAGGGAAGGGGAAATGATCAGGTTGATAGCCCTTTTAAGCTAAAACAACCCATCCTGCTGTTATGGTGGGGTGTTAGATTTGTAAACTAATAAATCAAAACACCCATATCTTGTGCTAGATAGTGAAAGCACAACACATTTGAGATTTGGAAGGTCGCCACCATATCCATACTGTTGGTTTTTATTCACTCATAAATGCTATGCTGGCCAACACTGCAGCGGTGTTCACTCCTCATGGCACAATATTTTGATAAATCATATTCGAGGAATATTATTATCTTTAATGGTGTTATTCGTAAATGTAAGAATCACTTGTTAATGTCCGGCTCATGTACTCGCACGGCGGCGCTTTGTTTTTTTCCAGCTGGAAGACATGAGTCGAACCCCTTGTGTGACCTTGATGGCAGATTTTCCTTTTCCGGGCAAATTAACAAGCAAAATATTCCTTAGAAAAAAAAAAAAAAACTCCAGTGACCCTGGCCCTAATGCATAAGATTTGTTGGTGTCAGATTGTATAAGACTAGATGAATATCGGAGGTAGTCCGTAGTCTGCTCTGTTTATGTCTGGCTAACCTCCAGGATATACAATTTGATCGACCGTACCAACATGAAAATCTGTTTATGGTGCCGATTTTTCGACTCTTACAGACGTATGAAGTATTCTGCCCAAGGTTAAGAGCTTGAATTTATACACCTTATGCCGCAAAGGGCATTTTAGACCAACTGGTTCATGAGCTATAGCCCGTCAAAGTTGAAAAAAGTTAGCCTTCCAGGTCGGGCGACTGCAGTTTTCTATGCGCTCCCACCCCATTCCTCCGTCATTCCTCCCCTCCCATGACCTTCCTCACGCACTCCTATCACCCCCCTCTCTTCCTCCCCTCCCCCTTCAGATTTTCCAGCTTTTTTTTTTCTTGTCAAACAATAGCATGCAGAATAAGTAGGTTGGTGTTCCTTACCCACTCCCAACACCCTTTCCCCCAACACTTCTCCCCTCCCCACCTTCCCTCCCCCCCTCCCCTTCCCTCATAGCTGTCAAAAAAACAAAAAAACAAAAACAAAAGCATGCCAAATCTTTTTCTTGGTGTTACACACTCCAGCACCCACTCCCCCTCACCCCTCTCCCCTCACCCCTTTCCCCCATCCCTTCCCCTCAGAGCTATCAAATTAAGTAGCTGAAAGAGCTAAAGCATGCAAAATAATGATAATAATGTAAGAGAAAGACAAACACAAATACACAGTTTATATAAAACAAACAATACTAACATTTACAGGAAACATTATGGTATATACATGAAGATTCATTAAAAAAAAAAAAAAAAAAAAAAAACACACATTATATGTTTCGTGCGTCGGCGTATACAATTACACAAACAATAATCTGGTGTTGAATGAAAATACGCGACATGAATAGTAATTAAAATACCTCCGCCGCCGCCGGACCAACCACCCCGCCACCCCCCACCCCACTACCGACTCGCAGCCCCACCACCACCCCAGGAGGACACCACGGCAGGCCAGGGCAAGGTGAGACTAACCCAGAGCGAGAAGGGCGCCGGGGCGCCCCTACCTTGAGTCCCTCTTCCACGGAACCGACCCAACAACAACCACGCAGGAAAAAGAGACAACCCCGCGGGCGGGTCAGCCTTCACTAGGTTCGGGGTAGGACTGCTCCAGAAACAGTTCCAAACAACACCGCGGATACGGCCATCGTACATACTGGGAAGGGAGCGGCCATCGTACGCCCCTCAGTTGTTTCCCCCTGTAACACCGCCTCAACGGCCATCGTACGTGTGGGGGAAGGAGCGGCCATCGTATGCCCTTCAGTTACAGATCCATCTGGAGACAGCCTCGGTGTAGCAGCTATTTAGTGCACACTGACAGGCAAAGGAAGGAGAAGTGGAACCGCTAACACAACCATCGTACATGTCGGGGAGGGAGCAGCCATCGTACGCCTCTCATCCACTTTCTCCTCCTCTTACGGGAGTAACACCACCACAACGGCCATCGTATGTGTGGAAGAAGGAGCGGCCACCGTACGCCCTTCAGTTACTTCCCGTCGGGCAGGTAGAGCCGCAGTAATGGCCATCGTACGTACCGGGGAGGGAGCAGCCATCATACGCCCCTCATCTGCCTCTTCCTCCTTCGGGAGCAGCACCGCCACAATGGCCATCGTACGTGTCGGGGAAGGAGCGGCCACCGTATGCCCTTCAGCTGCTGTCCTTAGGAGCTGAGGAACCGCCAACATGGCCATCATACGTGTGGGGGAAGGAGCGGCCATCGTACGCCCTTCATCTGCAGTCCCTAGGGTTCTCCCGGAGGAGAAGGTCCCTTGCGCAGCTGGTCCACTGCCTCTCGGCTGCTCGGAATGCCCTTTTCTCTCGGTCCGGACCCCACTCCCCCACAGCCCTCCGCCAGGCGTAAGAGGTGGCAGGCCCGGCTCCTGGAGTTGTTTGGCCCCAGCCCTAAGGGCCAACTATCAGGTCGAAGCCCCCAGACCAGAGGGCCTCCCTACACCCCACCGACGAGGCCCCAACATGAGGGCCACCTATCAGGTTGAGGCCCCCAGATGGAAGGGCCTCCCTGCACCCCCCTGCCGAAGCAGGCCCGGGCGACAACGCCCCTGCGGATGGTCCACTGCCTCCTGCAGGAGGGCTCCCCAGTAGGGCCCCCTCCCACACCCGGGCGCCACCTCTGTTAGCCCAGGGACCCAGACCTTAGTGGCGACTTCAACGCATCTCGTATGTCACGCATAAGTGTAAACCCCAGAGGCACTGATAAAAGTGACAGTGAAACAGTGAGGGGAATAATATAAAGTAACACACTATATCAGTGAACACCAAGGCAGCAAACAAGGGTCAGTGAACATGTATAGTAAAGTGATTGGATGTAAAGAAACTCCAATAGTGGCAATAGAACGAGAAAACCAGTACAACAATGTTGCTGCGGCTAAGTGACAATTCCTGGTGCTGCGTCGCACACTATAACAAGTGTATGGAAATATAAGCCAACCTGACCCTTTGTTCCAACCATATATTGTGCATCCGGTCCAGAACTCTAAATGACATTTATTCACTGCTTGTAATACCAATGCCATGTTCTGGTAATTATCAACATCTATTTATATATATATATATATATATATATATATATATATATATATATATATATATATATATATATATATATGAATTCAGCCCTTGACATCCTTGTGTGTATTTGTGTACATTGTGTTTTAGCAAACCAGCTCTGTCTTCCTGTTCATGACATATCCAGTGTCTCTGTTTTTATATTGTAAGGTGTATTGAACTAGTACAATAGATGTGTTAAGGTATACTGCCGAGTTTCTATGCCCTGTTCCTCTGTTGGTGCTTTACTTCCGGTCCGGAAAGAGGACCCCGCTTAGTCGCGGGCGTTTTTAGGACGAGAGGTCGGACTAAAAACACCCCGCATAACACCGGTGGGAAGCGGTGGTTCTGGATCCGATTAAAGCACGGAGGAACACAATAAGGGAAATTTGCACAATGGCAGCCAAACCTCACATCCAATTGCCAAGGTTCAACCCTGAACAATATGACATTGACGTCTACTTGGATATGGTGAAACCTCTCTTAGATATTGGGTTTGACACCGACAGAGAGAAAATGGCAGTCACACTACCCAACCTGGGCAAAATTGTTGCTACTGTAGTCATAAAAATCGTCCCCGAATTGACATGGGACAAATTCTCACATTGTGAAACAGGCTGTCACGCCTTCACTGGGCAGAGTTGTCGCCCTTTCACAACTTGACACCCTCACCTACGACGGCAGCCTGGACGACACTTTCGTCCACGCTAGGCGGCTCGTCACTACTGCGTACCTGGACACAGACGCAGAAACCCGGGAACAACTTACATTCCACAAACTCCTCAGGATCCTCCCCGGTTTCATTAAAGAACATTTTATAATACATGAACCAGCAGGAGACCTGGATAAACAAATCAATTTAATGCGGCGCCTTCTAGCCATCCACTCCACCCCTCAACAAATCGGCGAAATTAATCAATTCCCCACGAACCTCATCGCCATCAACCTGTGGGAATTTTTTCCTTGCTGCCATGAATGCCCAATCCACGACATCCGTGAGCAGCTAAAAACTGCCCGGCACAGCAAAATGAAACAAGGGCTCCTACAAGCCTCCCCACCATACGCCGATTGCCCCGAGCCTCAGGGATGGAAACTGCCACGAAGAAGGCACAGAAGGCTTCTTCCCCCCTGCCCCCGCATCCCGCAGTAATGACGGGGGCCACCTCATATCTCCCCCAGTCTACGACAGGGGGAAACGTCATGTTTCCTTTTCCTCTCCTCTCCTCTATCTCTTCCGTTTTACCTTTCCCTATTTCTCACCCTCCCACCTCACACACCACTTTCTCCACTACTATCGCCTCCCCCCCTCCTATTCCCCACCAACACAAAGCCTGCGTTCCCCTTCACAGGCCTCCTAAAACCCTTACCTCATCTTCTGCTTACCTACTTCCTAAAACCACCTCCTCCTGTCTACTGCCTTCCACCTACCACCCCGCACCACCCACCACCATCACTTCCCTACCACTCATCTTCCCCGCCAACTTGGCCAACTCATTTGCCTTCCCTATCACACCTCCTCACTCTCACCCACCTTTCTTTCCTCGCTCACCTCCCCCACCCCACCCTCAACCTCACCATACCCATGGACCCCCTCCCCCACTTCACCTTCACCTGACCCACTACCACCTTCCTCCGATTCTGATCCTGCACCAACCTCACCTCCGCCTGCATCTCCTATGCCCACCCCACCTCCTCCAACCCACCACTCTCAATCACCGCCCGCTACGCCCACCACCAACACCGCACCACACCACCCAGCACCAACTTCCACCTTCACCGCCGTGGAAACAACCACCACTATTGTACTGCCACAACTCACCCCACACCCCACTTCGCACCGCCCAACGCAACACATCACCCACCAACCCCCCACGTGCACCAACCCCACCCGCCACCCACTCCACCCATTCATCCACTCCTGGCCACCCATTACCCACCGACCATGCCCACTACACATGACACCCCACACCACCACCACCAACCGTCCACAACCATGACGGGATGCCCACGCCACCACGTGCCTCCCCACCTTCCCCACCAACACCAACTCTCACTACCACCACCACAAGATCAGGACGCCTCTCACACCCACCATCTAGATACATCCCTACACCAACCCCTACCCCCCTAGTACCCAACATTCCCCACCACATACCACCCATACCCGCAACACCACCCCCATCACGCTCCCCCTCCATGAAGCAAGGAGGAAAGTTCTCAATTCCCAATTCCCCAAAGGACAATGCTCCTCCCACCAAATCTTCCCACATTAAAACCCCAAGCCCTCATCCCTCGCCAGCATACAGCCTCTACCTCTGCACCAAGCACCACCACCAGCGATGAGAATCGACCGGGTACTATGGCACCCCCACGACCGCCCACCCGTCAGACTATGGGGGAATCCAACAGCTCCACCATATCCTACGCCACACCATGCAACCTTTGTCGCTCCGGCTCACCCTTAACGACACCACAACCTACCACTGGACCACCCTCCTCCAACACATCAAACTGGCCCACCAGATGTCCACCACCAGCACATACCACCTCCAATCACGGGGCCGTGACTTCTCGACCGTGGAAGGTGGTAAAATACACACCTCTGCCGCCGCCGGACCAACCACCCCGCCACCCCCCACTCCACTACTGACTCGCAGCCCCACCACCACCCCAGGAGGACAGCACGACAGGCCAGGGCAAGGTGAGACTGACCCAGAGCAAGAAGGGCGCCGGGGTGCCCCTACTTTGAGTCCGTCTTCCACGGAACCGACCCAACAACAACCACGCAAGAAAATGAGACGACCCTGCGAATGGGTCAGCCTTCACCGGGTTCGGTGTGGGACTGCTCCAGAAACAGTCCCAAACAACACCGCGGATACGGCCATCGTACATGTCGGGGAGGGAGCGGCCATCGTACGCCCCTCATCCACTTTCTCCACCCATGGGAATAACACCACCACAGCAGCCACCGTACGTGTGGGGGAAGGAGCAGCCACCATACGCCCTTCACTTACTTCCCGTCAGGCAGGCAGAGCCGCGGTAACGGCCATCGTACATACCGGGGAGGGAGCGGCCATTGTACGCCCCTCATCTGCCTCTTCCTCCTTCAGGAGCAGCACCCCCACAACGGCCATCATATGTGTGGGGGAAGGAGCGGCCACCGTATGCCCTTCAGCTGATGCCCTTAGGAGCTGCGGAACCGCCAACATGGCCATCATACGTGTGGGGGAAGGAGTAACCATCGTACGCTCTTCATCCGCAGTCCCTAGGGTTCTCCCATAGGGGAAAGTCCCTTGCTCGGCCGACCCACTGCCTCTCGGCTGCACAGGACGCTCTACTCTCTCTCCCTCCAGGTGTGGTTCCCCAGAGGTGCTGCCATTCCTAGAGTGGTGGCATGGTCCTGTCCCCGCCCTGTAGCCGACCCCTGGACAACCCCGGCCCCTGATGGACGCCCCGCGGAAGAGGTGCCACAGTTCACTCCTGACGGCGCCCCGCCCTGCAGGCAACCGCAGCACCCAGACCTCCAGGGCCAGTCAACAGACCCCAGAGCAGGGCCGTCCGGGCCCCACTCCCCCACAGCCCTCCGCCAGGAGTAAGAGGTGGCAGGCCCGGCTCCTGGAGTTGTTTGGCCCCAACCCCGAGGGCCACCTATCAGGTCGAGGCCCCCAGACCGGAGAGCCTCCCTGCACCCAACTGACAAGGCCCCAACACGAGGGCCATCTATCAGGTCGAGGCCCCCAGACGGAAGAGCCTCCCTGCACCCCCCTGTTGAAGCAGGCCCGGGCTACGATGCCCCTGCGGATGGTCCACTGCCTCCTGCAGGAGGGCTTCCCAGTAGGGCCCCCTCCAACACCCAGGCGCCACCTCTGTTAGCCCAGGGACCCGGGCCTTAGTGGCGACTTCAACGCATCTCGTACGTCACGCATAAGTGTAAACCCCAGAGGCACTGATAAAAGTGACAGTGAAATAGTGAGGGGAATAATATAAAGTAACACACTATGGTATATCTGTGAACACCAAGGCAGCAAACAAGGGTCAGTGAACGTGTATAGTATGGTGACTGGATGTAAGGAAACTCCAATAGTGGCAAAAGAATGAGAAAACCAGTACAAATGTCGCCGTGGCTAAGTGACAATTCTTGGTGCTGTGCTGCGCTCTATAACAAGTGTATGGAAATATAAGCCAACCTGACCCTTTGTTCCAACCATGCATTGTGCATCCGGTCCAGAACACTAAATGACAATTATTCACTGCTTGTAATATCAATGCCATGTTCTAGTAATTATCAGTATCTATATATATATAAATTCAGCCCTTGACATCCTTGTGTGTATTTGTGTACATTGTGTGTTAGCAGACCAGCTCTGTCTTCCTGTTCATGACATATCCAGTGTCTCTTTGTTTTTATATCGTAAGGTGTATTGAACTAGTACAATAGATGTGTTAAGGTATACTGCCGAGTTTTTATGCCCTGTTCCTCTGTTGGTGCTTTACTCCCGGTCTGGAAAGAGGACCCCGCTCAGTTACGGGCGTTTTTAGGACGAGAGGTCGGACTAAAAACACCCCGCATAACAGTAATGATGACGTATAATACTTTGGGCTGGGGGGAGGGAGTTGTATGCGGACGGCGTACTACAGGGGATGGGGGTGGGTTGGGGTGGGGAGTTCCCTGGAGGGGTGGTACTGGAGTATAGAGGTGGGAGACAGACACCACAAGACAAAGAGGACAGGCAGAGAGGGAGTACAGGGGTGTGGAGGGTGGATAAGGGGGATATAACCCTCCCCAGGTAGACAGGGAGGGAGGGAAAGGGAGGGGAACCACGGTGGTGTGATGGAGGATGGTGAGTGAGGGGGAGTGAGGGAGCAGGAAGTAGTCAGAGACAAGGGAGAGGGAACAAAGGTATTGGGGTAGAGGAAGGCAGGGAGAGGACAGTGGGGGAATCACCCCCCCCCACCATGGGTACAGATCCAAAACCTCCCTCCTCCCCACTCAGAACTTAGTTCTCATTGGTTTGCATCGATATATGTCACAATCAGGCTGAAGCCTAGTGCCCGCAGTTTTTCCCAGAAGCCCCTCTTTTGATCACATTCGGTATCTTGCGTAATCCTGAAAAAAGATCGATCGATCCGTTAGCACTTTAGGGGTTAAACATCTCAACTGACATGGGTAACACTTTTAACCCACCGCATGCCGGCTATTTTTAGCCCTATGGATCACCCCAGTGCCGGCCATTTTTCAACCTTTTTTTTTTACTAAAATGATAGATTTTGATGTGGAAACAACGATTTTCGCCATTAAAATGCTCACAGAGACTCGGAAACGGGTTTTATTGAGTCCTTCATACTCGTGTACAGGTATAGTCGCTCTCTCACGCTCACCACGTACGTGAGAGAAAGCCGTTTTCTATGTAAAGTATTGTAATGCTAGGTGTTTAAGGCCAGACTCCTCGGTCCTAGAACACTTAACGTGTAGCGGGGTCCTCTTTCGAGACCGGGGCTTAGTACAAATAGGAGAGAGGCAGAACACAAAAACTCTAGGCAATAACCTTTACACCTGTATTACTTAGTCAGACACAAGACAAACAGCAGATAGTACAACACAGTATTTGGTCAATTGTAACTCTTACAACTAGATAATCAGTATCTCACAGGATACTAGTTCAATATGCACTGGTAAGAACACTCTAGGTGTAGTGTACAGGATTAATATCGTCCAGGGTCTCCGTGCACGTGGGGAAGTTGGAGGTGGGTCTCACGGGGGAGGTGGCGAAGCAGTGGGGGTCTAATTGTATTTATAGTAATATAAAGTGGAGATTATTGTTAGTGAGTTCAATTTATTATTTTCTGATAGCAAGGGGTTTTTGGTAATTTATCATAACACAAATTAAGGTTTCTGCACACGTGCAGAAATTAGAGAAGAGGTTCACTAAGGGAGGGTGTAAGGCAGTGGGGATCACGTTATATTTATAGTAATATAAAGTGGAGGTTATTGATAACATGTTCGCTTTACTATTTTCTAATAGCAAGGGACATTTGGATAATTTACTAATATCATTCCACGGCTTGAGTGTTTCACTGATATAATATGAAGGGCGTCGCACTATGAGTCTGGTTCACCAACACTTGGATTCTGCACTTGTTATTTACTATTCTGCCCCGTAGTATATTAGAGTATTAGTCCAACTTCACGTAAACACTTGACCTGGTACTCGGGGTGCACTATATTACCCCATCACTGTCACACTATACTTCAGGGTACAGTCACAACGTTATGAGTCACTATACAGTGGTGGCAGCGGGGAGACATGCCGGTGACAATTCTGCCGGGACTGGGGTACCGCTAGGGGACGTCATGCCGATGGGGCATGAGACGACACACAGGGGCGTCTTCTCTCATCCGGGGCTGCAGGTGGTGAAGGGGCCCGTACTTTCCGGGCTGGGGACAGGTGTGTGGCCCTCAAGACTGGGACTGAACAATTCCAGGAATCTCTGGCTCAGGTCTCTGCCAGAGGTGGAGGTCCTCCGCTGTCGGGGCGTAGGGAGGTCCTGACCGGGCGTTCTGGGGAGGGCCTGGAGCTCCCGAGGGCCATGGTCCCCAGAGCCAAGCGACACCGTCAGGGAGGGGCTGTGGCACCAACCTGAATCAGGGTCTGTCAGGTGGGTCTTCTCCAGGGCCAGGAGTAGGGAGCAGAGGCCGGGGGAAGCGATAGGGCCTCTCCAGTTTTCTCTTACGTCCTCTGAGTCGGGGGTCAGGATATTCATCTCACGCTGGGGCGGCGGGGCTGCTCTCGATTGCTTCCGGTCGCAGGGTCCGGCTACTGGTCGTGGCTTCCCAGGGGCGCGACCATAAGGCACCAAGGCCTGGCTACTGGGCATGGCCTGAGAGGGGGAATCAATACCAGCGCACCTCTGGACACCTTCGGAGCGGCTACCAGCCATCTGACGAAGGTGGGAGTGGCTACAGGCTGACTCCTGCAGGAGGGATGGGGAACGGCTACAGGCTGACTCCTGCAGGAGGGATGGGGAATGGCTACAGGCTGACTCGAGGGCAACACCTTCGGAGCGGCTACCGGCCATCTGACGAAGGCTGAGCAACTACAGGCCATCTCCTTCTGCTGGTGTGAGCAGCGGCTACAGGCCGACTCGGAGGCAATGCCTTCAGAGCGGCTACCAGCCGTCTGATGAAGGTGGGAGCAGCTACAGGCCGACTCCTGCCGGAAGGGTGTGGAGCGGCTACAGGCTGACTCGGGGGCAACGCCATCGGAGCGGCTACAGGCCGTCTGACGAAGGTGGGAGCGGCTACAGGCCGACTCGGGCAACGCCTTCAGAGCGGCTACAGGCTGTCTGATGAAGGTGGGAGCGGCTATAGTCCGACTCCTGTAGGAGGGGTGAGAAGCGGCTACAGGCAGAGTCAGGGGCAACGCCTTTGGAGCGGCTACAAGCCGTCTGACAAAGGTGGGAGCGGCTACAGGCCAACTCCTTCAGGAGGGGGTGTGGGGCGGCTACTGGCCGTCCCCAGAAGAATACCTTCTGATAAAGGCAGGAGCGACTACAGGCCATCTCCTGATTACCCTCAGGTCGGTGATGTGCCGATTCCTTAGCGAGGGGCGGTAGGCTACAGGCCGTCCCAAGAGGGAAGACACCTTCAGAGAGGCTACTGGCACACTCCTTAGGAAGGTGGGAGTGGCTACAGGCCAACTCCTGAGGGGCGCTGATCGGAGCTGGACAGACAGCTCCACCACGATCTGATTTGGTGGAACCTCGCCCGGAAGGTAGTGCAGGATTCCTGCTATGGCGACGGTGAGGCGGCTGCGCATCATAGGGGTGTACAGCCCGGGCTGGCTTGTGTTGTTGTTGCGCTGAGTCTCGCTGTGCTGCTGCTGCTCCTCTGTGGGGTCCTGGTGGGGGTGTCGGGGAGTTTCCAGGGGCATTATGCTGTATTACACGTATTTCAAGTATACTCAGGTATTTATGGTGGGAAGGTATAGCAATGTTCAGTACACTTTTCTGATTACTTATTACTTCACCATCTATCACAATTTGCATGTCTTTCTCACTGTGAATGCATTACCTTACATTTACTTGAAGATAGGTACAACCTGACTTAATTACGTATAGTCCTGGCACTTACAAGAAGGTATTTACAACTTGACTTCTCTATATAGTTCTTTCATTTACAAGAAAATATTTACAACTCACACTTACATGAAAATATTTGCAAAATGCCTTCACTATGTACAGAACTGGCTGAGGTACACAGGCAGAGTGAGGCAGAGCGAGTGTGAAGGGGGGAACGAGTGAGTATATGACCTTGACAGCCTGGGGGATGGTAGAGGAACAGTTACCTTACATCCCTGCCAATTTTTACCCGCGAATCTTGAAAAATGCGGTCAAAGTGAGGCCAGGACACACTTAGAGGGGCGGAGTTTGAGGCCAGCCTGGCGAATTCTGGTGAAAACTCGGCGGAGGCACTGCAGGTGGTTGGCCCAGGTCTGGCTAAAGACGATGACGTCATCTAAATATGCTAAGCATATTTGCTGAGGACAGATTCCATCAGCCTGGAGAAGGTGGCGGGGGCATTGCAAAGCCCGAACGGCAAGATATTAAATTCATAATGCTTGCCGTTACTTGTTGAGAAGGCCGTTTTGCCTCGGTCTTCTTAGTGCACAGGGACTTGCCAATATCCAGACTGGAGGTCCAGAGCGGAGAACCAGGATGCTCAGTAATGGGAATCTAAGGAATCGTCGATTTGAGGGAGGGGATTGGTGTCCTTGATGGTGACATTGTTAAGGCAGTGATAGTCAATGCAGAATCGCATCGTGCCGTTCTTCTTTTTCACTAGGACAACGGGGGAGGACCAGGGTCTGGTGGAGGGGGAAATGACGCCGGCCTCTATCATTTCCTGCACTTGACGGTCCTCTTCTTCTTGCTGTCTGGGGTTCTTCCGCCGGGAGGGTTGTCGAATCGGTGGGCCTGTCATATGAATTTCGTGCGACAGGTAAGTGGTGTGCCCTATGTCTGCTGGTCCTGCCACAAACAAATCGTGGAAATCCAGGAGAAGGCGGCATAGGGTGTCTGACTCCTGAGCGGAGAGATGGTCAGGGATGGGTGGCAGGGGGGTGGGAGAGTGGGAGGGGGACGTGGCACAGGGCTCGGCTTCTTCCATCTCTCCGATTATAAGCCCTTTTGGGAGAGTGAGGGGGAAGGGGGCAAAGTTTGCGATGCGGACTGCCTGTGGTGCGGAGGAACAAAAGTGGGAGACAACAGGCAGGCCGAAAGGGCTCCTGGTGGCAGGAGGGGGGAGAATGAGACAGAGGGGCCAGAGGGCCAGTTGAGGGGCACCCAGGCCTCATGATGGGGGGGAATGGTAACGGCGGTAGAAACAGCGGCGGGGAACGAGGGAGGAGGGGTAGTGGGGGGGCACGGGGGAGGAGGGGGGTGGGGGAGAGAGGGAACGGGTGAGTCTTTCAGCCGTGGCCGTGGCATACAGGTGCAGACGGCCCGGGTGGGGTTGGGTGGGGCGTGGAACTGGAGCTGCTGGTAGTGGCAGTCTGTAGTAGCTCCCAGCTTCTGGAGTAAATCCAGTCCCAAGTACACGTCGTAGCTCCGGCAGGAGGAGTAAAAAATTATGAACTGGTGCTGGGTCAACACCAGTTGGTGGGTATCGACCCACAGGGCCTGTGTCTCCCCACGGGTGGGCAGGGGGCCATCCCCTGCGTCCACAAGGTGAGTGGCTGTGGGGCGGAGTGGGCCAAAGGTCGATCTATGGCGGGAGAAGTAATGGCTGTAAAGGCAGGATCTGGCTGCTCCCATATCGACGAGCAGTCTGGCCTTCACGCTGTTTAATTTCATCTTGTGGTACACTGGGGGGGCGATATTTGGTGGTAATGGCCCCCGCCACCGTGGGTTGGTGCGGGGGCGGGCCTAAAAATCCAGCTGGCTGGGGCCTCCTTCTTCCTGCTCCTGCTCCTGTTCCCCAGGATCGGTCTCCTCTATGGTTGCCAGTTCATCCTCAGGGGCCTCGTCCTACAGCGAGGACACTTAACGTGAACTTGGAGTAATGGGTTTGCGGCGTGCAGCCTTTAACAGGTCCCGTATGTCATGCAGGGGACACTGGGAGCTGCAGGCTGTGAATTCCCAAGAATTCACTAGAATCAAATTAGGATTTTCCCTGAAGGCGGGGCGCCAGTGCATGGGGTGTGCTCTAGGCGGGCTCGGCGCCGGGGTGGGGCTGGTGTGAGGCATGGGTGGACGTGGCATAACTGGGGGAGCCGGAGTCTGTGTGGGAAACTTCTTCACCACATTGATCAGCTGGGGTGTCGGGCTGGCGGTCAGGAGGCGTTGTATAAGCTGGATATCTCTATCCATGTCTCCAGTCGGGTCATGGATAGTAAAGTGTTGTTTTACAACACTGGGAAGCACTCTCAAAAGAGTGTTAAAAGTGTGTTGATCCCGGTTTTCCTCGTCTGCCTCCGGGTAGGCAGTGGTCAGTAGGCGTCTTGCCTGAATTAAGGTATTATCCAAATCCTCATCAAATGTAAGGCTATCTAATTGGGATAGTGCCACCACTTTCCCTAGTGATGAGGTGATGGCTTCAATCACAGACTTTGAGAAGTTCTGCCAGGTGAGCTCCAGGATGATTTTCGGTGCTATGTTCGCTGCCGCTTTGCCCAGTAGTGGGAGGGTGACTGCGATTTTCTGTTGGTCATTATCAAAACCCATGTCTAGTAAGGGCTTGATAATCGCCAGATATGTGTGCACATCATACTTGTCGGGGTCAAACTTGGGCAATTGCACGTGTGGTTTTGTTGACATTTTGCCGGTATTTCTTCATTACCTCTCTCGTACGCCCGGGTCAAGAACCACTGCGGTCCACCAGTGTAATGTTAGTGTTTAAGGCGCGACTTCTCGCTCCTAGAACACCTAACGTGAAGTGGGGTCTTCTTTCAAGACCGGGGCTTAGGACAAATAAGAGAGAGGCAGGACACAAAAACTTCAGGCAATAATCTTTACACGTGTATTACTTAGTCAGACAAGGGTCAACAGCAGATGATACAGCACAATATTTGGTCAATTACAAACTCTTATAACAAGATTCTCAGTATCTCGCAGGATACTGCAATAGTATGTACTGGGAATAACACTCAAGGCGTAGCGTACAGTCTTAGTATCGTCCAGGGTCTCGGTGCACGTGGAGGAGCGAGCGACAGGGCTCACTAGGGGAGGGAGTGAGATCTATTTGTATTTATGGTAGTATGAGGCAGAGGTTAATGATAGTGTGTTCAACTTATATTTTCCAGGTGCAAAGGGTTATTTGTTAATTGTCATAATATGACCCAAGGTGATTGCGCGTGTGGTGGGGGGGAGGAGAGTTGAAGGTAAAGCTCACTAGGGGAGGGTGTAAGACACTGGAGTCTAATTATAGTTTATAGTAATATGAAGTGGAGAGTATTGATAGCGTGTTCAATTTATGATTTTCTAGGAGCAAGGGACGTTTAGATAAATTACTAGTATGAGTTCCACAGCTTTGTTGTTACACTGAGGATAACGTGAAGGGAGTCGTACACGAGTCTTATGCACTATCACTTAGGTTTCACAGGGATTGCTCATTATTCTGCCCTTTTGTATATTAGGCCTTCATTTCCCTGTCCATAAGCACTTGGCCCGGTGGTAAGAGAGTACACTATCCCCTTGTCACTGTTCCACTGTACGTAGGGCAAAATCACTGTCTCACAAGTTACTGGGGGCGGGTGTGGTGGGGAGACACGCCGGCGACAGCTCAGCCTGGCCAGGGGCACCGCCAGGGGAGGGCGTGCCGAGAGGGCATGGTATGGCACGCAGGGGCATCTTCTCTTGTCCAGGGCTGCAGGTGGCGAATGGGCCTGATTCCTCCGAGCTGGGAACAGGAGTATGGCCCTCAGGACTGGGGCCGAAAAACTTCCTGAACCTTGCGGTCAGGTCTCTGCTGGATGTGGGTCCTCCATCGTCGGGGCGTAGGGAGGCCCTGCCCAGGAGTTCTGGGAAGGGCCTGGAGTCCCCAAGGGCTGCGGCCCCCAGAGTCAGGCGGCGCCGTCAGGGAGGGGCTGCGGCCCCCAGAGTCAGGCGGCGCTGTCAGGGAGGAGCTGCAGCCCCCAGAGTCAGGCGGTGCCGTCAGGGAGGGGCTGCAGCACCGGTCTGCATCGGGGTTCATCAGGTGGGTTTTCTCCAGGGCCAGGCATAGGGAGCAGAGGCCGGGGGAGGCGATAGGGCCTCTCCAGTACTCTCCCAAGTCCAGTCGTTGGCGAACAGGACACTCGTCTCACGTTGGGGTGGCAGGACTGCTCTCGACTGTTTCCAGCCGTGGGGCCCGGCTACTGGCCTTGGCTTCCCAGTGGCGCGACCATAAGGTGCCGAGGCCCAGCTACTGGCCGTGGCCTGAGACGGGGAATAGGAACCAGCGCACCTCAGAACACCTTCGGAGTGATTACTGGCCGTCTGACAAAGACGGGAGTGGCTACAGGATGACTCCTGCAGGAGGGTTGGGGAGTGGCTACAGGCCAACTCAAGGGCAACACCTTCGGAGCGGCTACTGGCCGTCTGACGAAGGCCGGAGTGGCTACAGGCCGACTCCTGCAGGAGGGGTGGGGAGCGGCTACAGGCCGACTTGGTGACAACACCTTCAGAGTGGCTACCGGCCATCTGGCGAAGGTGGGAGCGGCTACCAGCCATCTCCTCCAGGAGGGGGTGTGGAGCGGCTACCGGCCGTCCCCAAAAGGACACCTTCTGACGAAGGCGGGAGCAGCTACTGGCCATCTCCTGATTACCCTCAGGTCGGTGTTGGACTGATTACGAGGGGCGGGTGGCTACAGGCCGTCCTAAGAGGGAAGACACCTTCAGAGAGGCTACTGGAACACTCCTGCAGAAGGCGGGAGTGGCTACAGGCCAACTCCTGAGGGGCGCTGATCAGAGCCAGACAGACAGCTCCACCCTGAGATGGTTTGGTGGAACCATGTCTGGAAGGTATTGCCGGATTCCTGCTATGCTGATGGCGGGGCAGCTCCGGGTCATAGGGGCGCACGGCCCAGGTTGGCTTGTGCCGTTGTCGCGCTGAGTCTCGGTGTGCTGATGCTGCTCCTCCGTGGGGTCCTTGTGGGGGTGTTGGTGAATTTCTGGGGGCACTACACTGAATCTCTGGTGTGGGGGATTGAGCACTTCCAGGGACACTACGCTGTATTTCACCAGTGACTCCAGTTAGGTGTGCATGACCCTATATGGTGATAAAAATTATAATATTTTACATTTAACAGTGCCGATTCAGTATTTTCTCGCGCCGCACTGCTTGGAAACAGTAGGAGTTGCCCGTTGTGATGGAGTACTCATGATGCACTGCTCACCACCACAGCTTCCTGGTTATCATGTCTCTTTGAACAGTGATGAATCTTTTTTCTTGTGATTCTGCTTGTGTTCTTGCACAGTGGAACAAAGCATATACGGTGGTGATTTGCTCACGAAGCAAAGCTCAGCAGAACCACAATCACACAACTTAGCTGGGGATTAGTTTTGTTTCTGAGCTTGGCGGGTTAACCTGTCACGTCCCGACCACTTTCGCACCTCCGACACCCCCCAGTCCCGACCATTTTTGGAATTTTTTTTTTTTTGGCTAAAACCTTCGCTTTTGGTGAGAAACATCGAAAATTCATAGAGAAATCGCTCACCTGAGGTTTAAAATACTCGATATAGGTAGGAGTACCTCCCTACCTTACAGGGTGTTCTATCAGGCTGGCTGCAAAGAAAACGAGTTCTATGGGAGGATAACTATTCCACACCACTCCTAAACGGTATTTATTTATTTATTTGGTATGAATTTATATGTAGTACGAGAGTATATTGGTTTTCAAACAGTAATATAGGTATTATAAGCATTGTTTTACTCACTAACTAATCACCATTCCTGACCTTCTTTTGCCACATTACCTGATCATCACTTCTGACTGTTTCTTCCTCTAATGCTATGTAAACTTTGTCCTCCACATTGTCATCGATTGGGGAATCACTCTGGCCCTGAATGTCTTTATTGGCCAGGTCACTGGTAACAGGTGAATTGCCGAGACGATGGTGTGGGGGGGGAGGTTATGCAGTATAAGGCATTGTCCCTGCTTGGCATCTTGTAGAGGAATAGAGGAAGATGTCCCATGTATACATACGAAAAATCCCACGCGGAAATTGAAAATTGTGCAAATTAGGGCCCTTGCAATTTCAAAATGTACCAGTACGTCGACGGGACTGGCAAATGCAAAATGTTGCAACGTACCCATATGTCGACGGGACGTCTTGGGTTAATGATGTCACGGTCACTCAAGGCTTGTACTCCCATCAACCTCTTTTTGTGCAACTTTTGAAGACTTATATCTACAAATTTTTACTTTGGTTTGTCAAATTAACTATATCGTAGGATAATTCAGCACATTTATTGCCCCCCAAAATTGTTTGCTTAAAAAAAGAAAAATGATTGTCACCCAGTCCACTGCATTGTTAAACCGGGGTATGCTTGTATATATATATATATTCTGTCAAGTTGCCAAAGGCGAGGCTAATTGGTTCTGGGCCAAGCCCACGCCACAGAAAACCGTGCCATACAAATAACTAAACCTATGGGGAAAATGGAACTTGGTTCTGGACATTCACCAAAAGTCCCCTTTTTGCCCCACTTTTCCCCATTTGCCCCCATTTTACACAGGCACACAATCAATCAATCTGTCAATGCATGTATTACACACAAATTGAACACCAAACAATAAATTATAAAGGCTTTAAGGACATAAGCTACTGAACATACCCAACTCCAACAACAATAGTGTTAAAGTGGAAGGGGCAGGGTTGGGGGTTCCGAGGCAAAGGGCGCATTTCAAACCTTGCCACGCCCCCGCGCCATAGGTGTTTTATCCGCGTGTTTTTTTTTTGTTTTTTTTTGTTCTACCACCTTGCCGTGTCATAGAAAACCACGCCATAGGAGTTCACGCCATAGGCAAGTTTACTGTATGTGTATGTATGTATGTATGTATGTTTGTGGTTGATTGCAGTCTTCTGGAAGTGTTATTACTGTGGAGGGCTGGTATAAGCCACCGCACCTCAGCCACGCATACGGGCACGGTCGAAAAAACAACAAGAGTTACCCTAATTCCCCACTCAATCTCTCTGACTACACACACTTCACGGACAATCTGAAACCATCAGCTTAAGTTGAAGGATTGGTGAGTATTGTGATACTTAATTTTTTTATTTTTGGATAAGTATTAGGTGAGATATTAAGGTTAAAAAAAAAGGTGATTTTCTCTTAAATGCCCAGCTAGCAGAAGGGACAGTGGAAATATATGCCAGATGCCATGGGCTAATACAAGGAAGAAGGAACCAGATGCGAGACACACACACAAACACACACACATACAGGAAGGCAGAGAGGAAGGACGTCCATCACCTCGCTCTGAACTGGCCACTTTGGTTGCAACTGGCCACATCTAAAATAGTATCTTTATATGAATCAAGCTCTGTGCTAGGTTAATTAAGTGATTTTCTAATACAGTAGAGCATGTACAATAAATTCCCATTTATCCAGCATAATGAGCCAAAGGCCTGCCGGATACTGTCAAAATTCCAAATAATGCAGAAGTCCCCCCAGTGATCACCAAAACCTCCAACCCGTGTAACAGTTATTCACTGTCTAACACTTACAAAATTCTTTAAAACATCAATAGTCAATACACACTTCTAATAACAGAATACTGTTCTGTACAATAGATGAATTGAAGTACTGCAATGCACTGTTAAATACACTGTAATTTTATGTGCAGAAGCAATTTCATGACAACGATGGAGCTAATAAAATAGTCCCCCCAGGAGCTGCTTTCTTTCACACGACAGTATTGTAGTAGTAGTAGTTGTTCCCTAGGCAGTCTGGCCGAACAGCCCTGAGTCCCTTAGGAAGGCCATGGCCGAGACCGGGCTTTCCCACACAGCTCTCAAAGAGTGTATGTTGTATTGTTGGCGTAGGTGATTGTGTGCAATGCAGTCTTCCATAATGTGCTTAATAGTATGGGGTGCTGTGTTGCATCCTGGACAGGCATCAGCGACGGAGTCATCCAGCCTCTTCTGGTAGCTTAAGAGGGCTGGATGGTACCCTGTCCTCATGAGGAAGATAGGATTCAGAAGGGTGGATGTCAGGAGGCCGTGCATGCAGCGGTGTGTTGTCTTTAAGTGACTGAATGGAGCGGCGAGTGATCTTAGTATGGATATGCTTCTGGAAGCTGGTCTGAGGTGGGCGAGGGGGGAGAGATGACAGTATTTGTGTATGGTATCGTGTGCTGCGTGTTGTTTTGATGTTCCTTGGTGTGGGTGGATGTGCTGCCATGTACTGTAGTGGATGTTGTGGGTTTGTGGAGGCTGCAGCAAGAAACTGGGTGCCTCTCATGTCTAGGTGATCCTTGACCTTGAGGACTTTGGTTTCTTGATGAAGGTGGTCTGTGGGTATAGTAGCTGTGCAGCCTGTGATTATTTTTAGGGCCTTGTTCTGTATGGTCTGTAGAGTGTTGTAGTGTGTTTTGGTCAGGTTAGAAGCCCAGGCAGGGCCATAAATTATTGAAAACAGCTAAAAGACGTTCCTAATATTGAAGTAGTACTGTAATCTATTGTGAAGTACAGTACATGTAATTCCATGGCAAGAGAGAGAGGGGGAGGTAGCAGTGCAACGTGTCAGGAAGCCACACAAGCACTAGCATATGAGCCAGTTTGTGGAGGGAAATTGAAATACACGCACGGTGGGGTGAGCCCGACACCACCACCCCAGGAGGAGAGTACAGGGGGGTGACACCCACCCCACGAGGAGATGACGAGGAGGCTGTTTTCTCCAACGAGCCATCCAGGCAGGAACAGCATATCTCTTCCGTGACCCGACGCCCCTCTTCCCCGCAGCCAGACCACCGGGCAGTGTACAGTGAAAGTACGCTACACTTCAGTGGAGGAAACACTCGCCAGAATCAGGGTGGGACTTGCAGAAGCAAGGTCCCAAGCTAGCCCTCGGATGCTGTATCTACTGGATCGGCCTCCACAAAAGGAGAGGACTCAGGAGGAGCCTCGAAACTTGCTACACCCCAGGGGAGCAGCTGCACAATAGTGCCCGCCGGGTCTACTGTGGGTGGAGTGACCACCGGTTCTCCATCCTCTGCCACTCACCTTTGGGAGCTGGCACGTCCTACGGACGACCTTCGCCAGTACTCCCCAGGAGGGAGGCGGGCCCAAGGAGTAGACTCCACCGGAGATACCACTCGGTACAGGCCACCAGCCATCCCCCAAGGCTGCCCTTTCCCGACGGACAGAGGACAGACTCCACCGGAGCTATGGCTTTGTCCAGAAGTGCCCACCAGGCCTCATCCTCTCAACGTCCCTGGCACAGGTACCCCAGTCCCGACAGTGGAAGAGTAGACTCCACTGGAGCTGCAGCGGTTGCCAGGAGTGGCCACTGGGCCTCTTATTTCTGCCATCGCCAGGATCTGCGGCACCTGGAGTCCCCTCAGACCCCTCCTCGGCCCCTGTCCTGCATAGGAGCTCAGGCTGCCCAACGGGGCTGACTGGCTGAAGGAGTGTCCCTCAGACCTTCCACTCGCACCCCGGACCAGAGTTTTGGCAGGGTTTGTCAGGCCCACCAAGCCGGGGAGCAAGTCTCTGGCTGCTCCCCCTCAGTGAGTCCTGGAGCTCCTACAGAGGATAGTGCCTCTTGCTCAGTCCACCCCTCCTGTGGCAGAGCGAGGCACCCCTCTCCCCGAGAGGGTGGGATCTGCTCCTGCACAGGTACCCCACCAGAGACCAGTCTGGGCAAGACGTCCCCGAGGCCAGGTGTCCTGTTGCTGCAGCCCCTTCTTCCCCACCCCCAAGTGCTATTGGACTCCACTGGAGCAAGGGGCCACAGTCCACCCATGACGGCCTCCTCCTGCAGGCAAGGCCGCAGCCCCCAGAGTCAGCGGGCCACCCTCGACGCCTGCTGCAGCCACCAGACCTCCCTCGGTGCAGGCAGCTGCAGTCCTCTCCTGATGGCTGCCCCTGCCAGACGAGACCACAGCCCAGCCAGGGGCACCGCCCTCTCCGCAGCCGACCCTTGTCCCGGGCCCCCCTAGGCCTGCCCCCAGGACCCTGACAACGACTACGGGCCAGCGCCTTGTGGTGTGCCTCCTGGCCCTATTCAGCCCTAGTCCAGAGAGCCCCACATCACCCAGGGCCTCTATAGAAAGAAGGCCACCCACCACACCACCCACCAACTCCTATGGGTCTTGTAGCAACCCCACAGGTGACCTACCCCTGGACTACACTCTGGACAGCCTGCCCCCGACGCCCAGACGCCACGTGAGGTTCCCGGGCGTGAGGGCCTCCTGCCTCCCGTGACCTGACCTCCCCTCTCTGCCTGCCCCATGAGTAAAAATCTCTGAGGTTGTTTGTCCCCTAGTGCCTGCAAGCCCCTACCCCAGTGCACCAGACCCCCCTCTTCCCCCAGTGCACCAGACCCCCCTCTTCCCCCAGTGCTCCCAGTGTCCCCCCCCCAGTGTTACCTTCCCCATGTGGAACAGTGAACTCCCCACAAAGAACCTCACCTGCGGAATATGTGGTGCCAAGCCATGGGTTGCCCCCAAGTGTGACTATCCCCCTCTGTTATACCCGACAGACAGCACCAGTGTCACGTCCCCCCTCCCCCTCCCCCCCAGACCTGTCCATTTCAAGGTAAATCATAGGTAGGCTTGTAAGGTATACTCCCTCTGATCAGCCCCGAAAGGAAGTCTATGGCACCATAGCATTCTCTCTCTCTCTCCTCTCCCCAACCCCTGTCATGCAAATAGATCGTAAGTGCTATATTCTCCCATCCTGTGTCACGCACACATAGCATAAGGATAGCTAGAGTATCGTCTGTGTCACACGGATGCATATAACTAGCATAGGAAGCCGTTCATGTTATGCAAGTACATATAAGGACCTGATTATATACTGCCATCTATGTCACACGTTTGGGTATACTGAGATACAATTGACTGCATTTGCCATATACCTGAGACAGAGCACATCTGGTGTATTGTGTGGACCATATGTACATCACTGTGTGGGAACTGCCCCGTGTAAGGAAAGGTAGATTACTGTGAATTTGGTCAAACTCGCATAACCTGCCCTGTCTCAACCGATTTTCCACCACTGAATTCCCCCAATCCCGACCAGTTTTGGAAAAAAAAATTTTTGGCTCAAACCTCTGCTTTTGGTGAGAAACATCGAAAATTCATAGAGAAATCGCTCACCTGAGGTTTAAAATACTCGATAGAGGTAACAGTACTCCTTACCTTACTGGGTTTTCTATCAGGCTGGCTCCAAAGAAAATAAGTTCTATGGGAGGGTAACTATTCCACATCACTCATAAATGGTATTTATTTATTTATTTATTTGGTACGAATTTATATGTAGTATGAGAGTATATTGGTTTTCAAACAGTAATATAAGCAATATAAGCGTTGTTTCACTCACTAACACATCAACATACCTGACCTTTTTTGGCGACATTAACTGATCATCATTTCTGACTGTTTCTTCCTCTAATGTTATGTAAACTTTGTCCTCCACATTGTCATCAACTGGGGAATCACTCTGGTCTTGAATGTCATTATTGGCCAGGTCATTGGTAACAGGTGAATTGCCGAGACAGTGGAGTGCAGGGGGAGGGGAGGAGGTCATGCGGGGTAGGGCATTGTCCCTGCATGGCATCTTGTGCATCTTGTAGAGGAAGGTGTCCCGTGTATACGTACCAAAGATCACGCACGAAAATTGAAAATTGTGCAAATTATGAACCTAACAATTGTGCGACGTACTGGTACATCAATGGGTCTAGCTGTGACAAAACGTTGCGACATACCAATACTTCGACGGGACGCCTCGGCTTAACTAGGTGGAAATATTTATTGTAAGAGCTAGCCTTCTGAGACTGTCTTGTTATTTTATGTCACTCAGTTTTGACCACAGATTGTGTGTGTAGTTGTCTATCATTAATATATAAGTGTGCCTTTGACCAGGCATGTTTGGACTTTCCTTCCTTGCCTGTGACTGACCCAGTCAAGAACAAAGAACCCAAGGTTGCACCATACCTGAGCTCGAGAAGTCGGGTCTCTGAATACACTGCATAACAGAAATGCATCACAATATTGCCATGTCTTTCATTATATAGCACTTCAGTAGGATTACTAATTTGAGTTGTACATTTTGCTGGCTTGCGAATTGCATTCATCTCAAATAAATGTCCATACCATGCCATTACAAAAATAATGTTTTGGAAGAGATTTAGAATGCAATGTAGGTTCGTTTGTATATTGCCACCATAGTGGTGGAGGCATAAAATGGAAATTGAGACAACATCCACGTACCTGCTGCCAGCCAGTGAAAAATCTGCATTAGAATTCTCCCTCCCCTGTTTAGCCAATACAATCTCTTCTACTCCCTACCACTGCATCTACCGTTCCTACCCACCACCAACGCCCTGTGGGCTGCAAGGCCCACCAACTGACAACCCTCCCTTCCTCAACACTGCTCCAGTTTCTTATTAAAGTACAGTATAACCCCATTTTTTGTGTGTATTTCTTTTTTGTTATCTTCATCTTTTGTAATTATGGCTGGATGTATGATGACAACAACTGCCTCATCCCTGATATTAATGTACTTTTAGCCAGAAAAAAAAAAAGGACCTTTGTGCTGGATAACGTCAGACTTTATGCATTCTGCCAAATACCATTTTAATTCAACCATTGGCTACGCTGGATAATGTCATATGCTGGATAGCGCAGTGCCAGATAAGCAAGAGTTTACTATATAGGCAAAAGTGTTGTTCAGATAATAGACTACATCCAGTTAGTGCATGAATCCGCTGATACAACGCATCATCAGCTGGGTGTCATCTGTCATCAGGCGGGCAGCAGGGAGATGCACATTTGTAAGTAGAAGTCATCTAAGTGAGAATTACCGCAGGATGAGCACCACCTTCATTTTGAATATGGAAGGAGTTAAGAAAAGAGATGAGGGTAGAATACAGGATGATGATTTCTATCAAGAACTGGTTGAAATGGAAACATATAATAAATTAGTAAAGAAAATGAATAACTGGAGAAAACTTTTCAAAGTGAAATAGATCAAATTAAGAAGGAATAATGCATGAAGAAGGAAGAAAGTGAAAAATTAGTAAAGGACTTAAACAAAAAAGACACAACAACAAATGAGCTGTCAGTTGAGGTACTTTCACTCAGAAGGAAGACCAGTGAAATGGTGAGTACAGTTGTCAACCATGAGAGAATTATGGAGGAGTTCAGAAATGACACAGAGACAATTAGACAAGCAAGCAGTCTGATAGAACAAAGCAGTGATATTGAAGAGATGATTACCCAGGTGAACGAAATGATGAGAAATTGCATATATGAAGTAGAACGTACGTATGCTGCAATGGTAAAACTAAGGAAAGACTTAGAGACAAAAGTTAAAGAAAAAAACATTAGAAAGGAAGTGAAAGAAATAAAAACAACCCAAAACTGGTCAAAGATTCAGCAGGTATCAATAAATCTTTAGGAATCACCAGTGGTGGGCAACGCAAACGAATAAGGACCTTGCGCAAGCGCAATGCCCAATCCACAGTTCACTACCTTGCGCAAGCGCAAGTGCACAATCTGACAAATTTTTAGCTTGTGCAATGTTGCAAAGCACAAGTGCAAACCATTTGCATATATTTGTGGGAATTACTGTAAAATATTGAGATATTTACATAAAATAGCATACTAATATTTAGCTTGTGCAATGTCACTAAGTGCTAGTGCAAACCATTTGCATATATTTGTGGGAATGACTAAATTATTGAGATATTTAAACAAATTAACATACTTTTATTTATTATTATTCTATCTATTTGTCTATTCCCAGACACCTAAATCACGTAAGGGGTGGCCACTGCCCACAAACAAGCAACAAATCGCTTCCATGTCACCTTGTCCCCAGCCATTTCACTGCCCTGCTCCCAGCTTACACCCCACTCTCTCACATACTTCTTCACTCCATCTTGTCCTTGGCCTCCCTCTCCCTCTCCCCCCCCTCCACCTCACTCACACTCTCCTCGTTAGCCTCTCACTCCCCATCCTCTCCATATGACCAAACCACCTCAGTGTGTTTCTCCTAACGCTTCCTATCACATCCACATCCACATCCACACCACAATGCTTCTTCACATCCTCATTTGTCAGTCTGTCTCTCCATGTAACTCCACATGCTCCTCTCAAATAACTCATTTATTTCCACAACTCTCACTTTTGACTTCTGTCCCTCCAGCAAGGTTAAAACTTCATTTCCATACATTAGAGTTGGTATCAGAATACTGACATGCAGTAACTTTTTCACCCGTGGAAATTCAGAGGAGTGAGCGGGCTGCGAAGCTGAGGGACAGGGAAACAAAGGCTGTGATGTTGCCAGTTTTACTTTTATCCGCATTTTCGTAAGATGTTTTATTTAATAATTCAATATAGATATACAATAGCATGTGTAATTCCTTACAAAAATCATTAACCCCTACACTGCGGGGTTGTTTTTGTGCTCCTTGCGCGTCCCGCTAGGATATTCGTGCTCTGACTGACTTCTTAAAAATATTTGCCAAAAATCAGTTATTAGTTCTAGAATATTAAAATTTTATATGCATATGGCACATACCTTCAGCTTTCCCCTGGGATGTTTGTTGAGCCTTCGTCGTCTGCCATAGGACTTGTGGATACTTCTGAAGTTGGGTGACGAAGTCTCCACTTTACACTTCCCGATACCCCTTAATATGGTTACCACTGCCTGATATTATAACTACAAACACTATTCTATGAATTTCAAGTAGTTTGGAATCCATATTCCAAAAAAAAATAAAACACTGTGAAAGCAATGTAAATTACGAGCACATACGAGCTTTCCTCCCGTGCTGGTTCCCCGATGGTATTCTGAGGCGGAGCTGTCATTTATTATTTATAAACACACTCACACTTTATATTCTTAGTACTTTATTACACTTATATATATATATATATATATATATATATATATATATATATATATATATACAATATTTACCTATAAGTTTCTTTCAGTACTAGAGGTTTATTTTTACTCCAGGCATTCACTTTCTCGTCCTGTATACTAGCGTTGAGAACGAATCTGTCACTTTCACTTTCATTTTCCCAGTATTCATACATGCTAGAGTGAAACTTTCATTTTCATTACTCCTAGTATATGTACTCGTATTCTTATATAACTACTCATTTACATTTCTATTTACATTCTCTGTTTTATTTACATTATTTACATTTCTATTTTATTTACACTATTATGCACTGTCACTTTCAGTAACTTATAAAACTATTTTCCACTGTTCACTTATATTTGCATTCATTGCTTTCACTTGCTGTTTACACATTATTTACACATTATTTACATTTCCACTTGCACTGTTTTAGAGTTACCAGAAAGATTGTAGTCACTGTCCATCATTTTCATTGATAAATTAGCCAGTTCACGTTCCACAGCAGTCACTTATCCCTTTACCCCTTTCCACACGAGGTTTAGTAGGGGTAGAGGTCACAGGGCCCTTTGCATGGGGCTAAAAAGTGGAGGAATTGGACAGGCGCATATCTGACGTGGTTTCACCTTGAAAGACGACAGTAAACTGAATGCTGTGGCCTAGGGACAGTGAAGGGCTGCCAATGTCAGCATGGTGACAGTTGCTAATATATAAGTTATGAAATGATTGGCAGGAAATCTAGACAATACATAATAAATTAGGTAGTTCCAAGTGAATGTAAATATCACTTAGGCTTCTCCCTTCCTTTCTTACATATATTTTTATTATGAGAACAGGTCACACTGCATATTTCAAGGGGAAATAAAGAGGGAAAATTAGCAAACGAGTGCACGTGAGGTGTTGTCAGGTGATATTTAGCCCATTCCAGATGTATGACAGTATCAATAACCTTTTCTCTTTCTTTTATATATTATTATGTATAAGAATAGGGCAAAGGGCACATTTCAATGGATAAAATGAGTGGAAAAATCCGTCCAGCATTTGTGTTGCGCAGTGCAGCTGGTCAGGCGGGGGGGAGAGGGTACTGGAGGGGAGGTAAGGAGAGGGGGAGTCAAGGACAAGAAAAATGGTTAAAATGTCGACAGTGGATGGGAGTACAGGTGACATTAGCAGAACTGAGTATAGCTGGACACTGGTAGTACTGATAGATGATACAAGCCACCACTTGAAAGCCCGGGCAAATTCAAAATAACACAGAATCACAAAAGTGACGCCCCGTGATATGATCCCTTGCTCCCGAGCATCACGAAAGTGACGCCCAATGGTTAAGGGGTTAAAACATATTATTTAAATCAAATATCCAGCACCTAATAATTTATTATGCTGTGGATATTTGATTTAAATAATATGTTTTAATGATTTTTGTTAGGAATTGCATATGCTACTCTTAATAAATAATGTATTTTTACTTTATTATTATTTACTAATAATAATAATTTAAAAAATATTAATATACATTATCTCTGTTGCCACATTTAAAGAAATGCTACTACCCTCCGTTCCTCCCACCAGAACCCTCACGACTCGCCCGAGCCTCCCCCATCCCTTGTCCAGACATACGGGAAGTTCCCAAGGCCACGTGTCCCTCGGATTGCGCAGTGCGCAATGCACAGGACTGGTGCGCAAGGCAGGTGTGCAAGTGCAAATTTAGTTGTGCAAGCGCAAAAAAATTTGCGCTTGCGCACCTGCCTTTTCATGTGCGAAAGTGCAATATTGCGCATGGTCTTGTGCGGTGTGCAATGCGCAAACGATATTCACTGGAGCACAATGGTGCGCAATTGTGCTTTGCGCAAGTGTTTGCGCACCTGCCCAGCACTGGTAATCACTGGTAAAGATGAAAAAGAAATAAAAAACAAAATTTTGAGACACAAAAAAGGAGATGGTAAATATAATGAACATTTTGAAGGAAGTATCAGAGGAAGTCTATAATAAAGACATAGACGAACACAAAATGCTAGAGATATATGAGAGAAATAAGTCAAGGCCCCTGAAAGTAACCTTCCAGAGAGTGAACACCGTGGAGGAAATACTAAAAAATGCAAACAAACTCATGGAAAGAGTGGAATTGAAAAAGCCATGGATAAAAAGATGCCTAACTAAAGAGGAATTAGGAATATTAAAGGAGAAGAGATAGGAAGCAATAACAAAGAACAAGGAAAGATCAGAGGAAGAGAAGGGTAAAATTTAAAAAAAAGATGATTGGATTGCAGGTATGAAAGTAGTACATAACCAACAGGGAATAAAAATTAGGAAGGTAGTAGACTCAAACTATGGAAAGCATGTAAACAAGATGATTAAGTTGATGTTCTTACATGTAGATGGAATGGTGTCTATACTGTAGTAAATTATCAGCAATGAAAAAATATACCAAAGAAGAGGAACCACATATTACTTGCCTAACCGAAACAAAATTGACCCCAAAGATATCAAACGATATCCTAAACTTAGAAGAATACAATATAATAAAGATGAGACAGAAATTTAAGAAAAGGAGGAATTATAATATGAACAAAGGAAAATCTACAAGTCAGAGAAATAAAGCTAGATATACCCTCACAAGTAGAAATGATTAGCGATTAGCACATCTGAAGGAAAATTAACTGTGGCAAATTTATACATGCCACCCAAAACAAGCACTTGGAAAAGAGGTGAATATGAAGACCTGGCAGAAAGTACAATTCATAGTTTAAAAGCACTACTACATAGCACAGAAAAGTACTCTAAGGCTGCGTTCACACCAAGCGATTCGATTCGATTCAATTCATGGAGAATGTAATGCTGTTTTTTTAAGGCGACTTCTCGTCGTAAAAACACGAGCACTGGAACGGGGTCCTTTTTACTAGACCGGATGTAATGCACTAACAAAGGAACAGGGCATAAAAAGAGACAGTATACCGTATCACATCTATTGCTTAGGTCCTACTCATTACAGTGTACATACAATGATATTTAGCATATAGGGGAACAGAGATACAGGATTACACTCAACTGCACAGAATGATCACATATATATTAACACTGTGGCACAGGGGGATCGTGGATATTCTTTAATGTCACTTGGATGGAAATTATATAACTGGGGTTGTTCGTTTGAATTAATTATCATGTCACTTCAAGATAATAATAAACTGGGGCGGTTCACTTTAGATCACTGAAATTGGGAGTCTGTTTCGGGGATATTACCATAATAGAGGTAGGGTGCGGATAGTGACACTCGACACTGTCACCAGGTCACGGGAACACACTTGCCTTTCGGCTCACTCGCGCACCTACCTCCAGTTTCACAGAAAACTCCCCGGTTCCTTGATGCGGGGGGGGGGGAATGAATTATTTACCATTTGACGCTTCTTACCCTGATTGCACGAGTTTCTGTTAGGCCACTGTTTAATATATTTTCTGCGTAAGCACTGTCACTGTACTCTGGATCACTGTCACTGTCACTGTCTTACCCCTGTTTCCTGGGTTATCAGATCACTGTTACTTACTGTCAGGGAGGCTCACCTGCCTGGGGCCTTGACCTGAGGGGCGGCTCCTTTCTTAGGGCTGCGCTGGTGGGGTGCAGGGAGGCCCTGTGGTCTGGGGGCCTCAACCTGATCGGGGGCCCTCGGGACTAGGGCCGAACAGCCGGAGCAGTCGGGCCTGCTTCCTCTGCCTCCGGGGAGTGAGGGAGCCTGGATCTCCGTCGTTGTAGACTGCGGTGGCGGGCCTGGGCGTCCTGGGACTGCGGGTGCTCAGGGGGAGAGGCGCCGTCAGGGCTGGGCTGTGGCAGCGTCTCCTGCAGGGCTCCGGCAAGGACAAAGAACTCCCGGGTGTGGGCGGTAAGTCCGTTATCGGGCCTTGCCACCACTCTAGTGTCTCCTCCGGGCCTATAAGCCTGGATGGCGACGAAGGGCTCCCCGAAGGAAAAGAGACTAAAGGGAGACTCACGCTCTTCGTGGTTCCCTGAGTGTGTCTATAGGTCTGAGTCGGGGCTCTCCTTCCCCTATTGTGCACCTTGGCTGTAGCCGTGAACTTGCACGGCGTGCGGGGGACACCTATAGGGTGATCGAGGTCGCCCTTTCGCCGTGGCAAGGTACCGCCGGCGTGGTGTTCCTCCCGCAGTAGGAGACAAGCTGGAGTGAGGGGCTCAGAAGCCTCACTCTCTCCAATACGGACAGATCCTACCTTCAGGGAATTCTCCACCCTGGTACGTACCGCGGCCGGAGCCGAGTGTCTGCCCGTACGGAAAGCGACTAACGGGTGAACTGGTTCGCCCGTCCGTTGCGGCAAGATACCGACCCCGGGATGCCGCTTCCGTAATTGGGTAGCACTACACGTACGGTAGCAGGGTCTCTCTACCCTGGACCATATTCTGGCCGTAGCCAAAGAGCAACTGGAGAGGGATGCACACAGGCAACTCTCTCTCCTCAGCATGTTAAGGCCGGAGCCTGGGGCCACCTTCCCCTCTACACACTCCGTCAGGCCGTAGCCTGTGTCTATCACTTTCTCTTTCTTTAGGCCGTAGCCTTGGGCCTCCTGCCCTTGGGCCTCCTGCCCTAGAGGGTGTAACAAGACCGTCAATACGGTGTTACCTGGGACTGAACTCTTTTCAGTCCCACCCCTGGTCTGACGATCATTACCCCGCCCGCACAGTAGTTCGGTTTCCCTGAACACCTGGGGTTGGGGCACTTGCGGGGAATAGGGGCTCAGGGCCGTGATGCCCCGATGACCCTCTTGCCCGGGGTCACTAACCTCACCGGTGTGTCCTCCCGGGGTGGTGGTGGGGTGGCGGCTCAGTGGTGGTGTGGGGGGTGGTGAGGTGGGAGGTCCTGCGGCGGGCACGGCGGGCATTTTACCACCTTTCGCGTTGTTGAAGTCACGGCCCCGTGACTGGAGGTGGTAGGTGGTGGAGGTGGAAGTCTGGTAGGCCGGGGTGAGGTGTTGGGTGAGGCTGACCCAGTGGGTGGTGAAGGTGTTAGGCTCCTGATGGGGGTTGAGAGTGAGCCGGAGGGAGGATGGATGGTTGGTCCGGCGTAGGAGTCGGAGAAGGTGGTGGGTCCCTTGGATTCTGACAGGTGGGCGGTCGTGGCGGCGCCATAGCACTCTCTCAATTTTTGTTTCTGGTTGTAAGGTGTTGGTGGTGGGCGTAGCAGGCGGTGATTGAGAGTGGCGGGTTGGAGGAGGTGGGGTGGTTGGTGAAGGATCAGAATCGGAGGAAGGTGGTGGTGGGTCAGGCAAGGGTGACGTGGGGGAAGGGGTTTGTGGGTATGGTGAGGTTGAGGGTGGGGTGGGGGAAGTGAGTGAGGAAAGAGAGGCTGTGTAGGTGGGAAAAATGAGTGGCGGGGATGTGGTGGTGGTGGGTGGTGTGGGGTGGTAGGTGGGAGGGAGTAGACAGGAGGAGGCAGTTTTGGGAAGTGGGTTTGGGAAAGATGGGGTAAGGGTTCTAGGAGGCCTGCGAAGGGGGAGGCAGGCTTTGTGTTGGGGAGGAATAGGAAGGGGGGAGGCGGTAGTAGTGGAGAAAGTGGTGTGTGAGGTGGGAGGGTTAGGAATAGTGGTGGGAATAGGGGAGGGCAAAATAGAAGAGATAGTGGGAGGAGAGGAAATGGGAAGATGACGGTTTCCCCTGTCGACTGGGGGAGATGTGAGGTGGCCCCCGTCATTACGGTGAGATGTGGGGGCAGTGGGAGGGCGCCTTCTGTGACTTCCTCATTTCACTTTTCTTCTTTGAGGCTTGGGACAATCGGCGTATGGTGGGGAGGCTTGTGGGCGCTCTTGTTTTGTTTTGCTGCCCCGGGCAGCTTTTAGCTGCTCACGAATGTCATGGATTGGGCACTCAGGGCAGCAAGGAGTAAATTCCCAAGGATTTACAGGGATGAGATCCGTGGGGAAATGGTTGATGATGCCGATGCGTTTGGGGGAGGAGTGGACGGTTAGAAGGCGCCTTATTAAGTTGATTTGTTTATCCAGGTCTCCCGTCGGTTCATGTATTATGAAGTGGTTTTTAATGAAATCGGGGAGGATCCTGAGGAGTTTGTGGAATATGAGTTGTTCCCAGGTTTTTGCGTCTGTGCCCGGGTACGCAGCGGTGACGAGCCGCCTAGCCTGGATGAAGGTGTCATCGAGGATTCCGTCGTATGTGAGGGCGTCTAGTTCCGACAAGGCTAGAACTGTGCCCAGAGATGGTGTCGCCGCCTGTTTCACAATTTGTTTGAATTGATCCCATTTTAGTCTTGGAACGATTTTGGGAGTGACAGTGGTGATTATTTTCCCCAGGTTCGGTAGTGTGACTGCGATCTTTTCTCTGTCTGAGTCGAACCCTATGTCCAGGAGGGGTTTGACCATGTCTAAATATACATCTATGTCGCACTGGTCCGGGATGAACCTCGGCAATTGGATGTGTGGTTTGGCTGCCATTGTAAGTTCCCTTTCTGCGTTCCTCCGTGCGTTACTCGGATCTAGAACCACCGCTTGCCACCAGTGTAATGCTGTGTTTTTAAGGTGACTTCTCGTCATAAAAACACGAGCACTGGAACGGGGTCCTTTTTACTAGACCGGATGTAATGCACTAACAAAGGAACAGGGCATAAAAAGAGACAGTATACTGTATCACATCTATTGCTTAGGTCCTACTCATTACAGTGTACATACAATGATATTTAGCATATAGGGGAACAGAGATACAGGATTACACTCAACTGCACAGAATGATCACATATATATTAACACTATGGCACAGGGGGATCGTGGATATTCTTTAATGTCACTTGGATGGAAATTATATAACTGGGGTCGTTCGTTTGAATTAATTATCATGTCACTTCAAGATAATAATAAACTGGGGCGGTTCACTTTAGATCACTGAGATTGGGAGTCTGTTTCGGGGATATTACCATAATAGAGGTAGGGTGCGGATAGTGACACTCAACACTGTCACCAGGTCACGGGAACACACTTGCCTTTCGGCTCACTCGCGCACCTACCTCTAGTTTCACAGAAAACTCCCCGGTTCCTTGATGCGGGGGGGGGGGGACTGAATTATTTACCATTTGACGCTTCTTACCCTGATTGCACGAGTTTCTGTCAGGCCACTGTTTAATATATTTTCTGCGTAAGCACTGTCACTGTACTCTGGATCACTGTCACTGTCACTGTCTTACCCTTGTTTCCTGGGTTATCAGATCACTGTTACTGTCAGGGAGGCTCACCTGCCTGGGGCCTCGACCTGAGGGGCGGCTCCTTTCTTAGGGCTGCGCTGGTGGGGTGCAGGGAGGCCCTGTGGTCTGGGGGCCTCGACCTGATCGGGGGCCCTCGGGACTAGGGCCGAACAGCCGGAGCAGTCGGGCCTGCTTCCTCTGCCTCCGGGGAGTGAGGGAGCCTGGATCTCCGTCGTTGTAGACTGCGGTGGCGGGCCTGGGCGTCCTGGGACTGCGGGTGCTCAGGGGGAGAGGCGCCGTCAGGGCTGGGCTGCGGCAGCGTCTCCTGCAGGGCTCCGGCAAGGACAAAGAACTCCCAGGTGTGGGCGGTAAGTCCGTTATCGGGCCTTGCCACCACTCTAGTGTCTCCTCCGGGCCTATAAGCCTGGATGGCGACGAAGGGCTCCCCGAAGGGAAAGAGGCTAAAGGGAGACTCACGCTCTTCGTGGTTCCCTGAGTGTGTCTATAGGTCTGAGTCGGGGCTCTCCTTCCCCTGTTGTGCACCTTGGCTCTAGCCGTGAACTTGCCCGGCGTATGGGGGACACCTATAGGGTGATCGAGGTTGCCCTTTCGCCGTGGCAAGGTACCGCCGGCGTGGTGTTCCTCCCGCAGTAGGAGACAAGCTGGAGTGAGGGGCTCAGAAGCCGCACTCTCTCCAATACGGACAGATCCTACCTTCAGGGAATTCTCCACCCTGGTACGTGCCCCGGCCGGAGCCGAGTGTCTGCCCGTACGGAAAGCGACTAACGGGTGAACTGGTTCGCCTGTCCGTTGCGGCAAGACACCGACCCCGGGACGCCGCTTCCGTAATTGGGTAGCGCTACACGTACGGTAGCAGGGTCTCTATACCCTGGACCGTATTCTGGCCGTAGCCAAAGAGCAACTGGAGAGGGATGCACACAGGCAACTCTCTCTCCTCAGCGTGTAAAGGCCGGAGCCTGGGGTCACCTTCCCCTCTACACACTCTGTCAGGCCGTAGCCTGTGTCTATCACTTTCTCTTTCTTTAGGCCGTAGCCTTGGGCCTCCTGCCCTTGGGCCTCCTGCCCTAGAGGGTGTAACAAGACCGTCAATACGGTGTTACCTGGGACTGAACTCTTTTCAGTCCCACCCCTGGTCTGACGATCACTACCCCGCCCGCACAGTAGTTCGGTTTCCCTGAACACCTGGGGTTGGGGCACTTGCGGGGAATAGGGGCTCAGGGCCGTGATGCCCCGATGACCCTCTTGCCCGGGGTCACTAACCTCACCGGTGTGTCCTCCCGGGGTGGTGGTGGGGTGGCGGCTCGGCGGTGGTGTGGGGGGTCGTGAGGTGGGAGGTCCCGCGGCGGGCACGGCGGGCATTTTAGAGAATCATATCGATTCATGATTCGTCTTGATGCGACATGTTAATTCCTATAGGAACTGTTCACACGAAGCGAATCAATTCAATTCAAATCATGGCGATTCAAGGCGATTCAGAATCACTGATGCGCGAGGGTCCATTTTTTCATCAGTCACTGCGATTCAGTGGAGGAGTGAGCACCATGCTACCGGACGTCCTGATAAATTTAGTGAGAGAGCGACGTGCTATTTATGATGCTAGTGATCCTAAGCATCGGGACAGGGATGCCGTAGCGGCTTTATGGAAGGATATTGCTGTAGAAATTAAATGCACAGGTGAGTTAAGTTTTCAATCAATACAGATTGTTTCTATTCAGTACAAAAGAAATAGCCGCATTTGGCAACTCACGTATATTTCAAATGCGAGAGATAACCTCAGTAACGGTCAGGCGCCAGGCTGTCTGGGTGTCTTATGGGGAAAAAGGTATTTTCCCTGCACGCCTTTGATACCGTTCATTGACACTATGCCAAGTCGCATACATGTTGTTTCAAGAGTAACATGTAAGTATTATGACAATGCTAAAAATAACATAATAAACAAGAATTTGTGTTATAATGTCCTTCATAATCATATTCCCCGTAGGAGTAAAGGCGATACTATTATGGCAATGCTAATAATAACATAATAAAGCAGTATGACCTTAGCTGTTGCGCCGCCAAATAAAATAAAATCAACTAACAAAAATTCGTTCATATACTACATGCAAAATAAAAAGTACAATAGATGTGATGTGATATCATTTGTGTGCTGGCTATAACTAAGTAGCCTGTCAGTGGATCATTCTGTCCTGCCACTCGACAGCTCCACCTGGTGAGACAAAGTATTCTCTCAGAGTGTCGCGAACTGACATGGCTTCTGCTGTAGGCCTTGTACTTCTTGTTGGTGACAGAGTGTTCATGCTTTGATGGTGGTTATTAGTTTTATCATTATCTTCATGAAATCTTATGTTGTCGTCATGATGAAGAAAATTATGAAGCACACAGATACTTTTAACTATTGCTTCAGATACCTCAACGCTTGTCTCCATTGTTGTTTTAAGTACACCAAACTTCTGAGCTAACATTCCAAAAGCACATTCTACATTTCTCCTAGCTCTGCTCAACCTATAGTTGAATACCTTCCTTGAGTAGTCTGGGTCCTTTTGAGGGTAAGGCCTCATTAGACTGGGCTTTAAAGGAAAAGCAGCGTCTCCAATGAGATAGAAGGGTACTGTGATTTCAGTATCTGGAATGTTACTAGGCTGTGGAACACCTAAATGTCCAGAGAAAAATGCCCTACCCAAGTTTGAGTAACTAATAACTGTACTATCACTGTTTCTTCCATATGCCCCTACATCAACCAGGGTAAAGCAGCACTTGGCATCAGCAACAGCCAGTAGTACAATAGAGTGATACCCTTTGTAATTGTGGAAAAGTGAGCCTGCAGAAAGTGGGTATTTCAGCCGACAATGCTTGCCGTCGACACTTCCAATACAGTTTGGAACGTTGCATTTCTCGAAAAACGTTCTAGCTATCTCTCTTCAGTGGTGATCATCAGGGACTGCCATGTACTGCAGCTGCAGTATTTCCCATATAGCATTGCTTGTTTCTTTGACAATCTCATGCACTGTAGATTTCCCTGTGCGAAACTGGAACCCAAGGGAAGCAAAGGATTCTCCGGTAGCAACGTGTCTGGAAATAAGGTTTAAAAAAATATTAACTACCTATATTTCTTGGGGAGAGAGAGAGAGAGAGAGAGAGAGAGAGAAGGTCATACAGGGACGAATAAGTCAGATGAAATCCTGTGTAATTAGCCTTTTATTGTTATTATTATTTTCTTTCCACAGAAACTGAATGCAAGGAAAAGTGGCACCAGTTAAGGAGCAATTTCATGAGAGAAAAGAAGAGGATTAGTATCAAACCATCTGGATCAGGTAACACCAAAACAAAGAAGTGGGTATTCTATGACTCTATGGAATTTCTCATCCCCTATGTAACGCCACGAGCAACATCTTCTAATGTACCAACACCTCTTGATGGGGACCAAAGTTTTGAAGAACCGGTAGATGTTTCCCCTGACGATTCATCAACTTTTGTTGTCCCGGATGCACCTGATAATGCAGGTTTTCAAGAAACAACAAGCAATGTAGACGTCTGTGAAGGGGGGAATAGACCTGCTATCAACCGGCCTACTTCTACACCAAAGAAACCCTTCGCTACCAAAAAACCTCGCTGCGACTCTGCAAGTGAAGTCGATATGCTTCGGGAGCATGCAGCAATCAAGAATGACAACGACTCTGATCCAGATCGTCAGTTCTTGTTAAGCCTTCTCCCTCTGATGATGCAACTGTCGCCAGCTGACAGTATTGACATCAAAATAGAAATACATGAAGCCTTTCGAAGGAAGCTCTTCCATCGCACCAACATCCACTACGGTTACTGGACGGAACAACACACAACTCATACACCACTACCATCTCCTGCTAGTGATGATAATTCTGAGTACTCTTATCTCTAAGAGCTAGCCCTAAAAAGTGGAACAATGATTTTGGTGCATTCACAACGATAAACATATGTCTATTTTTTTACTCTATTCAGTCATAAATAAAGGATGTCTATTTTTTTACTGTATTCACAGCCATAAATTTCCTTAATATATTCACAACCAGAAACAAAGAATTTATACTTATTTTTACTCTATGCACAACCAGAAATAAAAGATATGTTTTCTTAATGTATTCTGTATTCATAACCAGAAATAAAAGATGTCTTTTATACTGCATGAAACACTACTTCTCCCAACTTTCAGACTTTTTAACAGTTCACTTCTTACCTAAGGTAAATGGCAATCCTTTCTTCAACTCCAACTGCACGTCGGTAATTAGTATTCTGTTTTCTTATGTTGGGTGCAGTCAACTCCACTAGCATTTTAAACTGTTCAGTGGTCATCCTAAAATAATCATAAAACTTGTCTGAATTGTTTATCAAATCTGGGAACAAGTGTCCGAAACTCCCAAAATCAGGTCTTTTTGCATTAATTTCATGCACCCATATTCTTCTTGGACGCCTACCCCTACGCCGCCTCAGCCACAGCAACACCTCTATTTCAGCAAGAGCGTCTACGTCCACCCTCGTTCAAGTCAGCCTTTGCACTACTCCCTGTTGATTCTGACAGTTTGATTCTGTCGGTATGAACGGCGCTGATTCAAAATGAATGGAATCAATTGATTCTCCATGAATTGAATGGAATCGAATCGCTTGGTGTGAACGCAGCCTAATAAAAGAATAATATTAACTGGAGGTGTTAACACAAACATAAATTGAAATACTCTTGATGTAAGAAGCCATGAAAGCTGTTGGGGTCAATAGCTCGTGGACCTTGTGCAGGAGTTTTCCTAACACAATATGTAATGGAAAACACCAGAAAAAGAGGACTTGATGATTCATCAGTACTAGATCTTATAGTTTCTAGGCAAGAAAATGATATTAACATTATAATGTATCACCCTCCATTCTGCAAAAGAGACCATGCAGTATTAAATTGCAACTTCAGGATTGCATATGGCATAGTTAACAATCAGAGTTACAAAAAGAGCCTAAACTACAAAAAGGACAACTATCATAACCTTAAGAAGTACTTCTTAGAAACAGATTGGGAAAAGGAGCTTAAGGACAAGATTTAAATGTATATATAGAAAATTCTGTGAACAGAAATGAAAATAAAGAAAAGGTTTAATACAAAATGTAAAAAATAAAAATAAGAAGTAATTTCCTGTGGAATAGATACAGAAGACACAATAGTGAGAGGGCATATAACAACTATAAACAGGCAAAAAATGATTATACAAGGATAAGGAGAGTAGCTCAAGAAGAGTTTCAGGAGGACATTACAAATAAAAGTAGTGATCAACCTAAGCTGTTTTACAGCTACATCCGACGCAAAACGAAAGTTAAAGATAAAATACAGTCCATTATGGACGAGGGGATTGTCTATACACAAAATATTTGTGAAGCACCAAATAAATATATCCAATCAATTTTTACAGAGAAAAATAATTTTGAAAGAGATGATATGGAACAAGCATGCCCACACATATTACCGGATATATAAATATCAGAAAAAGAAGTACAGGAAGAGTTAATTAAATTAGACAAAGGAAAAGCATTTTCTCCTAATGAATTTTCAGGTTGGGTACTATATGAATGTACAGAAGAGTTAAGCAGACTTTTATATTTAATATTCAAGGAGTCCATAGGTCAATGTTAACTAGCGGACATTTGGAAGAAAGCAAACATTGTTCCCCTATTCAAGAAAGGGAATAAACAGAATCCACTCAGCTACCGACCAGGATCACTGACCAGTGTTGTAAGATACTAGAAAAACTGATAAGAAAAGTTTAGGAAACCCATCTGGAAGAACACAGTATGATAAAAGAGAGGCAGTTCGGTGGGAATGATACTGTAGTTACAGAAACATTACAGAAAAGAGAAGGGTGGACAATATCCAATTAGATTTCAAGAAATTTGACAGAGTACTATACCAAAGACTTTTGTGGAAACACTACCATCAACGAGGAATCCAAGGCAACCTGTACTGCTGGATATAGGATTTTCTCAGAAAAAGGGAAATGAGAATAGTACTAAGGGATAATTACTCATTATGGAGGGAAGTGACTAGTGGAGGTCCACAGGGCTCAGTGCTGGCACCAATTATGTTTTTGGTGCGATAATATATATATATATATATATATATATATATATATATATATATATGATATAGTAACATTGGAAATGGAAGCTGTCTAAATATGTTTGTTGATGATGCAAAAACACAAAGGAATATTACTGACACAGATTCTTGCATAGAGCTACAAGAAGAATTAAACTTCATGAATGGAGCAATAAATGGCAAATAGAATTTAATGTGGACAAGTGTCATGTAATTAAATTTGGTTAAAGTAAAAAAAAACAAAAAACAAAAACACGGATTATAAGTTAGGAAGTTCAACCCTACATATATCAGAAAGGGAAAAGGACCTAGAAGTGATTATCAATAACTGACTATCTTCAGCTGACCACATCGGTGAGAAGGTACGTAACATGTACTATATACACTGTGAAATACGCACGCGGCGGGGTGAACCCGACACCACCACCCCAGAAGGAGAGTATGAGGGGGTGATACCCACCCCACAAGGAGATGACAGAGAGGCTGGCTTACCTGACACACCATCCAGGCAAGAGCGACATATCTCTCCCATGACTCGACGCCCCTCTTCCCTGCAGCCAGACCACCCAGCAGTGTACAGGAAAAGTATACTACTCCCCAGCAGTGGGAACACTCGCCAGAATTGGGGTGGGACTTGCAGTAACAAGATCCCAAGCAAACCCTCGGACGCCGAGTCCCCTGGATCGGCCTCCTATTTAACAGAGGACTCAGGAGGAGCCTCAAGGGTTGCTACCCCCCTACCTCAACGGAAGGAGGACACGCTCTGCCGAGCTGTGGCTTAAGCTGAGAGAGTTAGCCTGACCTCTTCCTCCCGACGTCACTAGGACAGGAATCCATTCCCCAACGGAAGGAGGACATGCTCCGCCGGAGCTGTGGCATAAGCCAAGAGAGTTTGCCCAACCTCTTACTCCCAACATCACTGGGACAGGAATCCCTACCCCGATGGAAGGAGGACACACTCCGCCGGAGCTGTGGCTTAGGCTGAGAGAGTTCTCCTGACCTCTTCCTACCGACATCACCAGGGCAGGAGTCTCAGGCAGTACAGCGGGAGTGCAGAGTCCACTGGAGCCGTGGCTTTTGCCAGGTGAGCCTGTAGGTGCCTACTCCCAGCCACCAGGGCTGGTGGTGTCTGGAAGAGTTTCCCCTGACTCCTCTCACAACCCTGACTCCCGTAGGAGCACAGGCAGTGCCCAATGGGGCTGCCTGATGGAGAGAACGTCCCCTGGACCTCCCCCGCACACCCCGGACCGGAGTTTTGGCAAGGCCTCACGGGCCTGCCAAGTAGGAGAGCCGGCCCTCGGCAGCTCTCCCTCCACTAGTCCCCAAGCTCCTACAGAGGGAAACACCTCTTGCTCCGCCCACCCCTCCTGCGGCGGAGAGAGGCGCCCCTCTCCCCATCTCTCTCCTCGAGAGGGTAGGATCTGCTCCCCTACAGGAACCGCACCAGAGACCAGACTGGATGAGATGTCCCCGAGGCCAGGTGTCCGGTCCTTGCAGCCCCGCCCTCCCCAGGTGCTGACGGACTCCGCCAGGATGAGAGGCAACAGTCCAGTCCTGACAGCCTCCGCCCACAGACAAGACCGCAGTTCTCGGAGTCAGCAGGCCTCCCGAGACACCTGCTGCAGCAACTGGACCTCCCCCAGCGCAGATGGCCGCAGTTCCTCCCTGACGGCCGCCCCTGCCGGGCATGATGGCAGCTCAGCCAGGGCACCACCCTCCCCCTGGCCGACCCTAGGCCTGGGCTGCCCCAGGTCCGCCCCCAGGACCCTGACAACTAAGTGCCAGCACCAAGCAGCACACCTCCTGGCCCTCTTTGGTCCTAGCCTGAAGAGCCCCGACTCCAGCCAGGCTGTCACAGCTAGGGAGCTGCCCACCACGCTGTCCACCAACTCCTCCAGGACTAGTGGCGACCACGCCAACAACCTACCCCTGTGCTATACCTTGGACTACCCACCCCCTATGCCTGGCTGCCACCTGAGGTTCCCGGTGTAGGCCCTCTTGCCACCCGTGGCCCTTGCCCTCCATTTTGCTAGGACTGTGAGTACAAATTCTAAGATTGTGTGTTCCCCCCCCCCCAGTACTAGTGAACCCTACCCCCATACCCCCTGTGTTGTTGTGTCCCTCAGTGTTCGTACACCCTACCCCAGTGAACTAGCCCGTACTTATCCCCCTGGTGGACCTAGTGTTGTTCCCCTTTTGTATACGATTGTACTCATAACCACACACACGGAGTGTGTGGCACCCACCCACGGGTCAGCCTCAGACGTGAAAACCACCCCCCCTGTTGCCCCCTCCCCACAGGACACTATATGTCAGTATAACCCCTTAGTGTACTCCCCTCTCAGGCCCCCGATCCCTGTCTCCCCTCCCCCCGTGAACAGACCCACCTTTGACTCACTCAAACCCCCCTTCCCGCCCGACCAGTACAGAATATTATATATTCTCATCCTATGTAAATGCATACATAACGTAAGGTTAGCTAGGTTATCGTCTATGTCACGCGGATGTATTGTACTAGATAGGAATTTGTCTATGTCATGCGACCACCTAGACTTAATGGCTTGGGTATATATTATCGTCCATGTCATGTGCATGTCATATTGGTTATACTGTACTATATTGTCCGTGTGTGCTGAACATAACGTACCTGACATATTTGTGGAATATTATCTGTGACACCGTGAGGCCATCACTCTATATTGGGAAGGTGTAACTCGGTATACCGGTCAGACTTACTGAACTAGATGGAAAGTGATTGTTGTAAAACCTATTTCGAGTCAATGTAAGTTCCTCAGTTTTCCTCATAGAACTTGCGTGTGTTTGTCTTTTGGTAATATATAAGTGTGCCTTTTGACCAGTGGTGTTTGTGTTTTCCTTCCTTGCCTGTAATGACCCGGTCGGGAACAAAGAACCCGGAACCGCACCGTACCTGAACCCGAGGAGTCAGGACTCAGAATAAGCTGCATAACACACTGCTTGCTAATATGGGAATAACATTCACATATAGAAATGAAGACATGCTGAGAAAGATAATAACATCACTCATCAGACCAACCCTGAAGTATGCATCAGTAGTCTAGAATCCTCATCTTAAAAAACACATAGATAAGACTGAAAAAGTACAAAGGGCAGCTACAAGATGGGTACCAAGCTTAAGGGACCTAAGCTACAAAGAAAGACAAGAAAAACTGAATTTAGCAACACTACAGAATAGAAGGAAAAGAGGAGACATGATTATTGTAATGCTAGGTGTTTAAGGCTCGACTTCCCGTCCCTAAAACATCTAACGTGTAGCGGGGTCCTCTTTCAAGACCGGGACTTAGAAGAAATAAGAGAGAGGCAGGACACAAAAACTCCAGGCAGTAACCTTTACACGTGTATTACTCAGTCAGACAAGGGACAACAGCAGATGTTACAACACAATATTTGGTTAATCACAAACACTTATACCTAGATAATCAGTATCTCACAGGTTACTATGGGAAAATGCACTAAAATAACACTCGAGGCGGAGTATGCAAAATTAGTACAGTCCAAGGTTTCTGAGTGCGTGGACGAGTTAGAGATGAGGCTCACTAGGGGATGGTGTAAGGCACTAGGGTCTAATTGTGATTATGGTAGTATGAGGCGGAGTTTACTGGTAGCTTGTTCACTTTACTATTTTCTGGGAGCAAGGACCTTTTGGTTAATTATTAATACAAACTCCATGGCTTGGGTGTTTCTCTTACTGTGATATGATGGGCATTGTGTATTGGTCTTATTCGCTATCACTTTGATTCTCCATGGACTATTCACTGTTCTGCCTTGTCACTGTTAGACCATTATTATTCCAGTTTCACTTAAACACTTGGTCTAGTACTACGAATGCACTTTATCGCCTCGCCACTGTTATATTACACTAGGGGCGCAGTCACTGTCTCGTGGGTCACTGGGTGGCGAGTGCTGCGGGGAGACAAGCCGGCTACATCTCTGCTGAGGCATGGGCACCGCCAGGGGAGACCATGCCGAGATGGCATGGGATCATGCGCAGGGGCATCTTCTCTTGTCCGGGGCTGCAGGTGGTGAAGGGGACCATACTTTCCAGACTGGGGACAGGAGTGTGGCCTTCAGGACTGGGGCCGAACAATTGCCTGAACCTCTCGTTCAGGTTCCTGCTGGAGGTAGAGGTCCTCCACCGTAGGGGCATAGGGAGGTCCTGCCCAGGCATTCTGGGGAGGGCTTGGGGTTCCTGAAGGTTGTGACCCCTGGAGCTAGGCAGCGCCATCAGGGAGGGGCTGCAGCACCAGTCTGCGTCAGGGTCCATCAGGTGGATCTTCTCTAGGGCCAGCCGTAGGGAGCAGAGCCCGGGGGAGGCTATAGGGTCTCTCCAGTACTCCTCTACGTCCTCTGTGTCAGGGGTCAGGGAACTCGTTCCATGCTGAGGCAGAGGGGCTGCTCTCTGCTGCTTCCAGCCATGGGGTCCGGCTACTGGCCGTGGCTTCCCAAGGGTGCGACCACAAGGCGCCAAGGCCCAGCTACTGGCCATGGCCTGAGAGGGTAAATAACTACCAGTGAACCCAGGGACACCTTTGGAGCGGCTACCGGCCATCTGATGAAGGCGGTAGCGGCTACAGGCCGACTCCTGCAGGAGGGGTGTGGAGCGGCTACAGGCTGACTTGGGACAACACCTTTGGGGCGGCTACCGGCTGACTGACAGAGGCGGGAGTGACTCCAGGCCGACTCCTTCAGCAGGAATGAGGAGCAGCTACAGGCTGACTCAGGGGCAACGCCTTTGGAGCGGCTACCGGCCGTCTGATGAAGGTGAGAGGCTACAGGCCGACTCCAGCAGGAGTGGTGTAGAGCGGCTACAGGCCGACTCAGGGGCAACGCCTTCGGAGTGGGTACCAGCCATCTGATGAAGGTGGGAGCGGCTACAGACCGACTCCTTCAGGAAAGGGTGTGGAGTGACTACAGGCCATCTCCGGAAGGACACCTTCTGAAGAAGGCGGGAGCGACTACAGGCCGTCTCCTTGTTACCCTCAGGTCGGCTGCTGGCCGATTCCTTAGTGAGGGACGGGTGGCTACTGGCCGTCCCAAGAGGGAAAACACCTTCAGAGAGGCTACTGGCCAACTCCTGAAGAAGGCGGGAGTGGCTACAGGCCAACTCCTTAGGGGCGCTGGCAGGAGCTGGACAGACAGCACCACCCCGAGGTTGGTTGGTGGAAACTCGCCTGGAAAGTAGTGCAGGATTCCTGCTATGGCGATGGCGGGAGGGCTCTGAGTCATAGGGGCGTATGGCCAGGGCTGACTTGGGCCGTTGTCGCACCGAGTCTCTGTGTGCCGCTGCTGCTCCTCAGTGGGGTCCTTGTGGGGGTGTCTGGGAGTTCATGGGGGCACTATGCTGAATTCCTAGTGGAGGTGGTTGGGCATTCCAAGGGACACTATGCTGTCTTTCACCACCGTCCGCTTGGAAAAAGTCATGTCCCCATGACTGGAGGTGATAGACGTATCATGGGTGGCGTACGCGGGCTGGAGATTTTTGAGGAGGGCTCGCCAGGTAGTGGTGGCAATGTTTTCATCCTACTCCGCATCACAGGTGAGGAAGAGGGTGGAGGTGGCAGTGGAGGAGCGGAGGAGGTGGTGCAGTCCTCGGACCCTGCGGTTTCAACCGAGGGTAGGTGCCCATATAGCCCATCAGATCTTCATTGTCGTGGTTGTTGCTGGTGGTGTGGTGTGGTGCTGAATGCTGGACACCGAGGGTAGGAGTCGGGTTTTGTGCCAGGGTAATGCGGCATAGGGTCTCTGGGGAATACAGGTGGCTGGGATTTGGGCTTGGTGTAGCATGACTGTGAAGTTGAGGGGAAGCAGATGGGGTGGGAGAGTGGGTATATTGGGCTGGTGGGCGGGAGAGGCAGCCAGAGCAAGTGGTTGTTGTTTTGAGGGTCAGCATGGGTGGGGAAGTGGGTGGGCAGGGGCGAGAGGTGCATGCTGTTGAGCGTGGGGTTGGTGAGGTGGGGTGTGGGGAGGTGGGAGTGGGTGTGTGGAGGTGTGGTGGGTGGGAGGAGGCAGCGGTGGGAGGGAGTGGTGGTGGTGGTGTGTTCTCATGGGCGGGGCACTTGGTGCTGGGTGTAGGGTATGCGGTGGCGGGAGGAGTTGGCGTGGGCAGGACACGTGGTGCTGGGTGTAGGGGATGGGGTGGCGGGAGGAGGTGGTGAGGGAGAGCGGTGGGAGGTTGGTGGTGCAGGTGAGCTGTCAGGTGAGGTGTGGGGTGGGGTGGCGGCCGGGGAGGCGGAGGTGGTAAGAGGGGTGTAGGGGGACAGGGAGGGGGAGGAGGAGATGTAGCACTGGCACGTGGGAGGGGGGGGCAGTGCCAGGGCAGGAGGAGGGACAGGGTGTGGGGCTGGGGCAGCAGGGGCAGGAGTGCGGAAGGAACGTATGTGGCGGTTTTGGAGAGTGCAAGGGGCGCCGTGGTAATCAATGGTAACTTGATAGGGGTTGGGGATGTGGGTGACAGTGTGGGGCCCTGTGAAGCGGGGTGCGACCTTGTGAGGGGTGGGGAGTTGAGCGATCATGACAGTGTCGCCAGGTCGGTAGGGGCTGGATCCTGTGTCAGGGCTGAGGTCCAAGTTATTTTGAAGGTGTATCAAACGGCTCTTAAGGTGGTGTGGCGGGTCTGTTGCGGGAGCAGAGGTGGGTGGTTGCAAGTGCTGCTGAAGGGGCAGTAGGAGGGGTGTCTCACTGAAAATCCGCTCATATGGCGAAACTCCATCTTCTCTGGGACAGGAGTTGATGCCCCATTGGACAATTTTTATGTGGGCAGGCCAGTCATCATCTTTAGTGGCTTCTACGTGTGTGCAGAGTTGATTCATAATGGTACAATGGCTGCGCTTGCACACTGCATTTCCCCGTGGCCAGTAGGGGGAGGTGTGGGAGATGTTGTACCCGAAAATTTTGGCAAGTTCCTCCCAGACTTTTCCGGAGAACTCAGGTGCGTTATCCGAGTGGATGGCTTGGGGAATGCCAAAGTAGAGGAAGACGTGTCGAAGGAAGGCATCGGCTACTGCGGCAGCGTGATGTTCCTTGGCTGGGCAGGCCACAACGAACTTTGAATAAGTGTCCACGAACGTGATTACATACTTGTAACCCGATTTTGGGGGCAGAGGCCCTACCACGTTGATCACTAGGAGCTGCCAGGGTTTGTGGGCGGTGATGTGGCCCGATGGTCCTGCGGTATGTGTGATGTCTTTCCCGAGCGCACAAGTGCGGCAACTTTGAATAATTTCCTTGGCGAGGGTGGAGGGGTTTGGTGCCCAGTATGTGTCGTTGAACACTTGCAACAACTTTTTGGTACCCAGATCGATGCCGTTATGGGCGTGAAGGTGGCATAAGGCGTCGAGAAGGGTGTCAGGGGCCAGGAGGATATGACTGGAGGGGGTTAGGAGGTGGTTGCCTTGCCGGTATAGTTTCTTGAACAAGTGGGGAGGAATCCACTGGGGTCGCTCCTTGCGGTGCCACTGCTGCAGGAGGTCTGTTTCTGGCTAGACTGCATGGATGGGGAGCTGGGAGAGGGCGTCCATATTGGTATGGAGCTTGCCTGGTCTGTAAATTTCATAATTGAATTCTTCTAGGGTCTTCTGTCATCTGATGAGTTGGGTGTTGTGGGAGTCTGATTGTCTTGACCACTGGAGGGACTGGTGGTCCGTGATGATGGTGACCTGGGTCCCAGAGAGGTATGCCCTGAAGCGTTAGAGAGCCCATACTATGGCTAAACATTCTCGTTTAGTGGCGGCATAATTTTTCTCTGCCTGATTCAGGGTATGGCTGGTGCAGGCAATGGTATGCTCGCAGCCCTCCTGGACTTGTGCCAACACAGTGCCTATGGCGGAGAGGGAGACACTGGTGTAGAGGCAGAAGGGGAGGGCATAATCAGGAAAAGCCATGATGGGGGCGGAAACGATTTTGTCTTTTAGTTGCTGGAAAGCAGCTCGTTTCTCGTCCATCCAGAGGAACAGTTCCCCTTTTTGGGTTCGGTCATGGAGAGGTTTGGCGATGTGGGCAAACCCTTTTATGAAACGGCGGTAGTTGGATGTCAAGCCTAGGAAGGCTCGGATGCCATGGACGTCCTGTGGTGGGGGTATGTCTGCAATGACGTGGAGCTTGTCGGGATCGGGGAAGATTCCTGCCTGAGAGATAACATGTCCAAGGAACGAGACGGTCCGAGTGGCCAGGACGCATTAAGGGTCGGAGTTTGAAGCCTGCCTGACGAATTCTGGTAAAAACTCGGTGGAGGCGCTGCGGGTGGTCGGCCCAGGTTCGGCTGAAGATGATGATGTCATCTAAGTACACCAGGCATATTTCCCACGTGAGGCTGCTGAGGACAGATTCCATTAGCCTGAAAAAGGTGGCGGGGGCGTTGCAGAGACTGAACGGCAAGACATTAAACTCGTAATGCTTGCCATTACTTTTTGAGAAGGCTGTTTTGCCTCGGTCTTCCTGTCGCAAGGAGACTTGCCAGTATCCAGACTGGAGGTCCAGGGTGGAGAACCAGGATGCTCTGTGCAGGGAATCCAAGGAATCATCGATTCGAGGGAGTGGAGTGGCGTCTTTGATGGTTACATCGTTAAGGCGGTAGTAGTCGATGCAGAAACACATCGTGCCATCCTTCTTTTTCACTAGGATGACAGGGGAGGACCAGGGGCTAGTGGAGGGGGAAATGACACCTGCTTCCATCATTTATTGTACTTGGCGGTCCTCCTCTTTCCGCTGTCTAGGGTTCTTCCGTCGGGAGGGTTGTTGAATTGGTGGGCCTGTTGTGTGAATCTTATGCGACAGCTATGTGGTATGACCCATGTCTGCTGGCCCTGCCGCGAACAAATCCTGGAAGTCCAGGAGAAGGCGGCGTAGGGTGTCTGACTGATGAGCGGAGAGATGGTCAGGAATGGGTGGCAGGGGGGAGGGGGGTGGGAGGGGGAAGGGGCACAGGGCTCTGCTTCTTCCATCTCTCCGATTATGAGACCTTTTGGGAAGGTGAGGAGGGAAGGGACAAGGTTCACGATGTGGACTGCCGTGCGATGCGGGGGGAGGAAAGCTGGAGACAAAAGGCAGGCCGAGAGGGCTCCCAGCGACAGGATGGGGGAGAATAAGACAGAGGGCTGGAGGGCCGCTTGAGGAGCACCCAGGCCTCATGATGAGGGGGAATAGTAATGGCGGCAGAAACGGTGGTGGGAAAAGAGGGAGGAGGGGTAGTGGGAGGGGGCATGGGAGGGGAGGGAGGAGGGGGGTGAGGGAGGGAGGGGGTGAGTCTTCCAGCCGGGGCCAGGGCATACAGGTGCAAACAGCCCGGGTGGGGTTGGGTGGGGCACAGAACTGGAGCTGTCGGTAGCAGCAATCTATGGTGGCCCCTAGCTTCTGTAGCAAGTCCAGTCCTAAGTACCCATCGTAGTTCCGGCAGGAAGAGCCAAAAATTTTAAACTGGTGCTGGGTCGACACCGGCTGGTGGGCGTCGACCCTTAGGGCCCGTGTCTCCCCACAGATGGGCAGGGGGCCATCCCTCACGTGCACAAGGTGAGTGGCTGTGGGGCGGAGCGGGCAAAAGATCGATCTGTGGTGGGAGAAGTAGTGGCTGTAAAGGCAGGATCTGGCTGCTCCCGTATCAACTAGAAGTCTGGCTTTCACCCCGTTCAGTTTCATCTTGTGGTACACTGGGAGGCGGTACTTGGAGGTAATGGCCCCCACCACCATGGGATGGTGCTGGGGTGGGCCAAAAAATCCAGCTGTCATGGGCCTCTTTCTTCCTGCTCCTGCTCCTGTTTCCCAGGATCAGTCTCCTCTACAGGTGCCAGTTCATCTTCTGTGGCCTCGTCCTCCAGAAAGGACACTTTGCATGAACCTGGGCTAGTGGGCTTGCGGCGTGCAGCCTTTAACCTGTCACATCCCGAGCTATTTTGGACCTCTGACATCCCCCAATCCCGATGTATTTTCGATTTTTTTTTTTTGGCTAAAACCTCCGCTTTTGGTGAGAAACGCCAAAAATTCATAAAGAAATCGCTCACCTGAGGTTTAAAATATTCGATCCAGGTACCAGTACCTCCTTACCTGATTGGGTTTTCTAACAGGCTGGCACCAAAGAAAACGAGTTCTATGGGAGGGTAACTATTTCACACCACTCATAAACGGTATTTATTTATTTACTTGGTACGAATGTATATGTAGTATGAGAGTATATTGGTTTTCAAACAGTAATATAGGCATTATAAGCATTGTTTCACTCACTAACTCATCACCATACCTGACCTTCTTTTGCCACATTACCTGATCATTATTTCTGACTGTTTCTTCCTCTAATGCTATGTAAACTTTGTCCTCCACACTGTCATCGATTGGGGAATCACTCTGGCCCTGAATGTCTTTACTGGCCAGGTCACTGGTAACAGGTGAATTGCCGAGACAATGGCATGAGGGGGGGAGGGGGGAGGTTATGCGGTGTAAGGCATTGTCCCTGCTTGGCATCTTGTAGAGGAATAGAGGAAAGTGTCCCGTGTATATGTACAAAAAATCATGCTCAAAAATTGAAAACTGTGCAAATTAGGGACCTTGCAATTGCACGACGTACCAGTACGTCGCCGGGACTGGCAGATGCAAAATGTTGCAATGTACCTATACGTCGACGGAACGGGGCGGGTTAACTGGTCCCGAATGTCATGCAGTGGGCACATGGAGCTGCAGGTTGTAAACTCCCAGGGATTCACCAAAATCAGGTTAGGGTTTTCCCTGTGGGCGGGGCGCCGGTGCATGGGGTGTGCTCTAGGAGGGCTCGGCGCCGGGGTGGGGCTGGTGTGAGGCATGGGTAGATGTGGCTTTACTGGGGGAGCTGGAGTCTGAGTGGGAAACTTTTTCACCACATTGATCTGTTGGGGTGTTGGGCGGGCGGTCAGGAGGCGTCGTATTCGCTGGATGTCTCTATCCATGTCTCCATTCGGGTCATGGATAGTGAAGTGTTCTTTTACAACACTGGGGAGCACTCTCAAGAGTGTTAAAAGTATGCTGTTCCTGGGTTTCTTCATCTGCCTCCGGGTAGACAGCAGTGACCAGGCGTCTTGCCTGAATTAGGGTATCGTCTAGATTCCCGTCAAATGTAAGACTATCCAGTTGGAATAGTGCCACCACTTTCCCTAGTGATGGGGTGATGGCCTGCCAGGTGAGCTCCGGAGCGACTTTCGGCACTACGTTCGCCGCTGCATTGCCAAGTAGTGGGAGTGTGACTGTGATTTTTTGTTGATCATTATCAAAACCAATATCTAGTAAAGGTTTTATTATCGCCAGATATGTGTGTACATCATACTGGTCAAGGTCAAACTTGGGCAATTGCACATATGGTTTAGTTGCCATTTTGCCGGTATTTCCTTACTACCTCTCTCATACACCCGGGTCAAGAACCACCGCTGTCCACCAGTGTAATGCTAGGTGTTTAAGGCTCGATTTCCTGTCCCTAAAACACCCAACGTGTAACGGGGTCCTCTTTCCAGACCAGGGCTTAGAACAAATAAGAGAGAGGCAGGACACAAAAACTCCAGGCAATAACCTTACACGTGTATTACTCAGTCAGACAAGGGACAACAGCAGATGTCTATCTATCTATCTATTGCCAGACGCCTCAATCCCGTTTGGGGTGGCCACAAACAAATCGCCTCCAAGTCGCCCTGTCCCCCGCCATTTCACTCCCCTGCTCCCAGCTCACACCCCCCTCTCTCATATACCTCTCCACCCCATCCCTCCATCTCATCCTCGGCGTCCCCCTCCCTCTTTCCCCTCCACCTCACTCACATACACTCTCTTCATCAGTCTTTCACCCTCCATCCTCTCCACATGGCCAAACCACCTCAGTGTGTTCCTCATAACGCTTCCTATCACATTCACATCAACACCACAATGCTCCTTTATATCCTCATTCGTCAGCCTGTCTCTCCATGTGACTCCACAGGCTCCTCTTAAATAATTCATTTCCACTGCTCTCACTCTTGACTTGTGTCCTTCCAACAACGTCCAAGCTTCACTTCCGTACGTTAGAGTTGGTATCACAATACTGTCATGTAGTAACTTTTTCACTTCCATGCTCACTTCCCTGTTTCTTATCATTGCTTTCAAGGAACCAGCAACCTTTCTTCCCTGCTGTACCCTTTCAAGCACTTCACCCTCCAAACTGCCATCCTTACTCATCACACTACCCAAGTACTTAAACGTACTCACATTTTCCAATTCCTCACCATCCAACCTCGCTGTACATTCACTGACTTCACCTCTCTCAAAGACCATCACTTTACTCTTCCCTACATTCACCTTTAGATTCCGTTTCTTACACACTCTCTCAAACTCATCCACCAAGCCTTGCAGCTCCCCTTCGTCTTCACTCAACAACACAGTATCATCTGCAAAACAACAGTACAGGGAGTTTCCAAACACTATCCTCTCTCACCAGGGCCACTCCAACATCCACTACCCTACCTTGTACCTCTTTTATTACCCCATCCATGTACAGATTGAACAACCATGGAGACATGACACATCCCTGTTTCAACCCAACCTTCAAAGAGAAAAATTCACTTAGTTCACCATCCACACGCACTGCAGCCTTCGCACCATCGTACATACTCTTCACAACATTCAACAACTTTCCATCTACTCCATATATTCTTAACACTTTCCACAATCCTTGTCTATCCACCCTGTCATATGCTTTCTCCAAATCCATGAAAGCCACATACAACTTCTTTCCCTTCTCTAGAAACTTTTCCACTAAAGATCTGAGAATGAATATCTGATCTACACAACCTCTTCCCTTCCTAAAGCCTCCCTGTTCTTCTCCAACTAATTTCTCTGTTCTTTCTCTAACTCTGTCAATAAGTATCCTACCATACACTTTTCCTATTATACTAAGAAGACAAATGCCCCTATGGTTACCACACACTTCTTTTTCCCCTTTTCCTTTGTACAAGGGACTAATTATACTTGACTTCCAATCCTCCGGGACTCTACCTTCCTCCCAGGCCAATCTGCACATCTTCCACATCCATTCTACTACTATCTCTCCCCCATGCTTCAGCATTTCACCACACACTCCATCAATTCCTGGGGCTTTCCCTGATTTAACACAATATTTGGTTAATCACAAACACTTATATCTAGATAATCAGTATCTCACAGGATGCTGTGGGAGAATGCTTTAAAATAACAATTGAGGCGGAGTATGCAAAATTAGTACAGAGATGAGGCTCACTAGGGAGGGCGTAAGGCACTAGGGTCTAATTGTGATTATGGTAGTATGAGGTAGAGTTTACTGGTAGTGTGTTCACTTTACTATTTTCTGGGAGCAAGGACCTTTTGGTTAATTATTAATACAAACTCTTACTGTGATATGATGGGTATTGTGTCTTGGTCTTATTTGCTATCACTTTGATTCTACATGGACTATTCACTGTTCCGCCTTGTCTCTGTTAGACCATTATTATTCCAATTTCACTGAAACACTTGGTCTGGTACTACGAATGCACTTTACCGCCTCGCCACTGTTATATTACACCACGGGCACAGTCACAGTCTTATGGGTCACTGGGCGGCGAGTGAGGTGGGGAGACAAGCCGGCTACAGCTCTGCTGGGGCAGGGGCACCGCCAGGGAAGGCTGTGCTGAGAGGGCACAGGATCACGCGCAGGGCATCTGCTCTCATCCGGGGCTGCAGGTGGCGAAGGGGCCCATACTTTCCGGACTGGGGACAGGAGTGTGGCCCTCAGGACTGGGGCCGAACAATTGCCTGGACCTCTCATTCAGGTTCCTGCCGGAGGTAGAGGCCCTCTGCTGTCGGGGCGTAGAGAGGTCCCGCCCAGGCGTTCTGGGGAGGGCCTGGGGTTCCCAAGGGCTGCAGCCCCCAGAGCTAGGCAGCGCCATCAGGGAGGGGCTGCGGCACCGGTCTGCATCAGGGTCCATCAGTTAGGTCTTCTCCAGGGCCTTTCGTAGGGAGCAGAGACCGGGGGAGGCTATAGGGCCTCTCCAGTACTCCTCTATGTCCTCTGCGTTGGAGGTCAGGGAACTCGTCTTATGCTGGGGTGGTGGGGCTGCTCTCTGCTGCTTCCAACCGGCCGTGGCTTCCCAAGGGCGTGACCACAAAGCGCCGAGGCCCAGCTACTGGCCATGGCCTGAGAGGGTGAATAACTACCAGCGAACCCAGGGACACCTTCGGAGCGGCTACCCGCCATCTGACAAAGGCAGGAATGGCTACCCGCCGTCTGACAAAGGCAGGAGCAGCTACAGGCCGACTCGGGGACAACAACTCCGAAGCGGCTACCAGCCATCTGACGGAGGTGGGAGCGGCTGCAGGCCGACTCCTTCAGCAGGAACAAGGAACAGATACAGGCCGACTCAGGGCAACGCCTTCGGAGTGGCTACCAGCCATCTAACGAAGGTGGGAGCAGCTACAGGCCAACTCCTGCAGGAGGGGTGTAGAGCGGCTACAGGCCGACTCAGGGGCAACACCTTTGGGGCAGCTACCGGCCGTCTGATGAAAGTGGGAGAGCTACAGGCCGACTCCTTCCATCTCTGGAAGGACACCTTCTGACGAAGGCGGGAGCGACTATAGGCCATCTCCTTGTTACCCTCAGGTCGACTACTGGCTGATTCCTTAGCAAAGAGCAGGCGGCTACTGGCCATCCCAAGAGGGAAGACACCTTCAGAGAGGCTACTGGCTGACTCCTAAAGAAGGCAGGAATGGCTACAGGCCAACTCAGGGGCGCTGGCAGGAGCTGGACGGACAGCTACACCCCGAGGTTGGTTGGTGGAAACTCGCCCGGAAGGTAGTGCAGGATTCCTGCTATGGTGACAGCAGGAGGGCTCCGAGTCATAGGGGCGTATGGCCCGGGCCGACTTGGGCCATTGTCGCACCAAGTTTCTGTGCGCCGCTGCTGCTCCTCCATGGGGTCCTTGTGGGGGTATCTGGGAGTTCACGGGGGCACTGTGCTAAATTCCTGGTGGAGGTGGTTGGGCATTCCAAGGGACACTATGCTGTATTTCGATTATGCTATATAAATGCATCTCAGGGAAAGAGAAAATAGACAAATATATGAGTATGTAACATATGGGGAAGCATCAGTGAGAGGACACCGCAAAAAACTACATAAAAAAAAGTTAGTAAAGGCGTAAGGAAATTCAGTTTCCCAAATACGGTCTTTGATCAGTGGAATGCACTGCTGAATGAAATAGTGTGTCCCAAAACTATTAATAAAGTTAAGGATATGAAAGATAAAGATGGTTTCAAACACAGGACAGTACGAGCTTGACTCATTCCTGTAATGATACAATTAGGTAAGAATACACACACACACACACACACACAGTTGAGGCATCAGAGAGAGAACACGCATATCACCTCGATCTGCACTGGCCACTAAAACAGTGGCAATTACCTAAATTAGTATCTTTGAATGAGTCAAGCTCTGTACCAGGTTAGACTAAATGATTTTTCATTATTAAAAGGTAAAGAAATAATAAGTTTAAATAAGACTGGTTCAAACAACACAGAACCACGATGCGTTGAGTCAGCTGGGTTTGTTTATACTACAGCAACACGGGGAAAGCGTGCATACTCTGTAAGTACATACTCTGTTCATTTAGTAATGCCACAAGATGACCACCATATTCAATAAAGCGAATATGGAAGGAATTAAGAAAAGGGATAAAGGTAGAAAACTGGATGATCATTTCTACCATGAACTGTTTGAAATGGAAACATATAACAATCTAATGTTGTGGGTGTACAGATTGGAAAAGGCATTTCAGAATGAAATGGATGAAATTAAGATGCAATTGCACATGCAGAACGAGGATAATGAAAAACTAGGAAGGGAGGCCAATAAGAAAGACACAACCATCAGATGAACTAACAGCTGTGGAATTGAATACACTTAGGAAGAAAGTGAGTGAAATGGCAAGTACAGTAGTCAATCACGAGAGTGTTATGGAAGAGTTAAAAAATGACACAGAGACAATTAGACAAGCAAGCAGTCTTATGGACCAGAGCAGTGATATTGAGGAGAAGATAACACAGGTGAATGAAGCTGATGCAAAGCTACAAAAATGATGTAGAAACCACGTATGCTGAAATGGTGAAAGTAAAGAAAGACTTAGAAACAAGGGTGGAGGAAAAAAGCATTAAAAAGGAAGTGAAAAGAATAATCCAAAACAATCCAAAGTTAGTCAGAGATTCAGTAGAAATAAATAAATCAATAGTAATCACTGGTATAGAAGAGGAAGAAATTAAAAACAAGATCACTAGAGACAAAAAGGAGATGGCAAATCTAATGAGCTTACTGAAAGAAGTATCAGAGGAAATCTGTAGTAAAGACATAGAGGAACACAAAAGGTTAGGGAAATACGAGAAAAGCAAGACAAGACCTCTAAAGGTGACTTTCCAGAGTGTAAACACTGTGGAAGAGATACTAAAAATGCAAAGAATCTTATGGAAAAAGAGGAGTTCACAAATGTATGGATAAAAAGATGCCTAACACAAGAGGAACTGGAATTACTGAAAGAGAAAAGGGAGGAAGCAAAAACAAAAAATGAGGGAAGATCAGAAGAGGACAAGAAGAAATTTTTTTACAAAGTAATAGGATTGCAGGTACGAAAGTGGTACACAAACAGGATGGAAGAAAAAGGAGGAAGTTAGTAGAACCATGTCATGACAAGTATATAAACAAGATGATAAAGTTGATGTACTCAAATGTGGATGGAATGGTATCTAAATTACTAGAGATGAATGATTATGTCAGAGAAAATGAACCACAAATAATATGCCTAACTGAGACAAAATTAACACCAAGGATATTCAATGACATACTAAACTTAGAGGAATACAATATATGGAGAAGAGACAGAAATTTAAAAAAAGGAGGAATTATAATATTAACTAAGAAAAATCTAAAAGTCAAGGAAATAGAACCTAGATATACCATCACAAGTAGAACTGATTGCAGTAGAGATCGACACATCTGAAGGTAAAGTAATTGTAGCCAATTTGTATATGCCACCCAGATCAAACACATGGGAAAGAGACGAATATGAGGACCTGGCAGAGAGTACAATTCAAAGTATAAGATCCTTGCTACATAAAATGGAAGAGAAATCGGAAAGAATTATACTAACTGGGGACTTCAATACAAATATAAATTGGAATACTCTAGATATAAATAGCCAAGAAAGCTGTTGGGACCAAAAGCTCCTGGATCTCGTACAAGAGTTTTTCTTAACGCAACATGTGAGGGAAACCACTAGAAAAAGAGGACTTGATGTACCTTCAGTGCTAGATCTAATATTTACTAGTCAAGAAAATGACATTGACAGTTTAATATATCACCCTCCACTCGGCAAAAGCGATCATGCAGTACTAAATTATAACTTCAGGATAGCATATGACATAGTAAACAGCAATGACAGTTACAAAAAGAGCCTAAACTATAAAAAGGGAAATTATCAAGACCTAAAGAAGCATTTCTTAGAAGTTGATTAGGAAAATGAGGTTAGAGGACAAGATTTAAATGCTGTATATAAAAAATTTTGTGAATTTTATGAAATAGGAGTCCAGAAGTACATCCCACAGCACGAAGAAGCAGATAAGAAAATACAGAAATGGTTCAATACAGAATGTAAAAAATCAAAAGAAAGAAGAGATCTGTTGTGGAATAGATACAGAAGACACAATAGTGAAAGGGCGTATAATAATTACAAACAGGCAAGAAACGACTATACAAGAATAAGGAGGGAAGCCCAAAAACAGTTTGAGGAGGATATAATAAATAAAAGTAGTGATCAACCAAAGCTGTTTTACAGCTATATCAGAAGCAAAACCAAAGTAAAAGATATAATACAATCCATTACGGACGAGGGAATCACTTATACACAAGAGAAAGATATTTGTGAAGCACTAAATAAGAATTTCCAATTAGTTTTTACAGAAGAAAAAATTTTGAGAGGGACTATGTGGAACACGCATGTCCACACATACTACCAGATATACAAATAGCAGAAAAAGTAATACAGGAGGAGTTAAGTAGATTAGACAGAGGAAAAGCAAATGGTCCTGATGAAATTTCATGTTGGGTGTTACGAGAATGTGCAAAGGAGTTAAGTAAACCATTATTTTTAATTTTCAAGAAATCCTTGAGTCAAGGAAAACTACCTGATATTTGGAAAAAGCAAATATAGATCCCCTTATTCAAGAAAGGAAATAGACAAAATCCTCTCAACTACCGACCAGTATCACTGACCAGTGTTGTAAGCAAGGTATTAGAAAAACTTATAAGAAAAGCTTGGGTAAATCATCTAGAAGAACACAGTATGATAACAGAAAGACAGTTTGGTTTCAGAAAAGGAAAATCATGTGTTACTAATCTGTTGAGCTACTATGACAGAGTAACAAACACAATACAGGAAAGGGAAGGATGGGTGGACAGTATCTATTTAGATTTCAAGAAAGCTTTTGACACAGTACCACACCAAAGACTTTTATGGAAGCTGTACCATCAAGGAGGAATTCGAGGCAAACTGTTTTGTTGGATGCAAGACTTTCTCATAAAAAGAGAAATGAGGACAGTACTAAGAGGAAACTAATCATGGAAAGAAGTGACTAGTGGAGTACCACAGAGTTCGGTGCTGGCACCAATCATGTTTTTAGTGTACATAAATGATATAAACAGTAACACTGGAAATGAGAGCTATCTGAATATGTTTGCAGATGATGCAAAAATACAAAGGAGAATTACTAGCACAGACTCTCGTAGGGAGCTACAAGAAGAATTAAATAAACTTCATGAATGGAGTAGTACATGGCAAATGGAATTCAATGTGGACAAGTGTCATGTAATCAAGTTTGGTAAAAGTGGAAAAAGACCTGATTGGGATTATAAGTTAGGAAATAAAACCCTATACACATCAGAAAGAGAGAAAGACTTAGGTGTGATTATCAATAACAGACTATCTCCGGCTGACCACATCAGCGAGAAGGTACGGAACATGTATACATTGCTTGCAAATATGAGAATAGCATTCACATACATAAATGAAGACATGCTAAGAAGGATAATAACATCATTCATTAGACCAACCCTGGAATATGCATCAATAGTCTGGAGTCCTCATCTCAAAAAGCATATAGACAAGATTGAAAAAGTTCAAAGGGCCGCTACAAGATGGATACCAAGCTTAAGGGACCTAAGCTACGAAGAAAGACTAAATAAACTGAATCTACCAACACTACAGGAGAGAAGGAAAAGAGGTGACATGATAATGCTATATAAGTGCATATCAGGAAAGGAGAAAATAGACATAAATGATTACTTAACATATGGAGAAGCATCAGCAAGAGGACACTGCAAAAAACTGCATAAGAAGAGAGGTGATAAAGACGTAAGGAAATTCAGTTTCCCAAACAGAGCAATTGATCAATAGAATGCACTACCGAATGAAATAGTGTGTGCCAAAACAATTCACAAATTTAAGGATATGTACGATAAATATGGTCTAAGACACGGGACAGTACGAGCTTGACTCATTCCTGTAAAGATAGAATTAGGTAAGAACACGTCGCCGACAGAGATGGAGCGCTTCCTGGATCGTGCGGAAATAATCGCTGAATCCGCGGCGAAAAGGAGACCAGCCTATTGTAATTATGTGAATGAATGAGTGCGTGCGTGGTGGTCCCGTTGGACATTAGTTAAAAAAACCGCAGGTGTTCGGTCATAAAGAGCACAAGATACAGTGGAAACAGAAAGTTTCCATATGACTGCATCATGGCAGAGAGGGACGGTGCTTTGTTTACATCTGGTGAAGGGGATTTTGCAGGCGTCTCCAATGATAATGTGGGAAAAGGAGGTACTAAGCTGAACCAAACTAGAGTAGCAGGAGCAGAGAAGACGGTGGAGAGGAATGTCTAGGAGTTAAAAAGGTATGGGCAGTAATTAGAGAGTTACAGGAACGAACCTGAGAGCAGGAGAGAGAGAAAAATCCTACAGAAGAAACTGGAGAACGTTTGCACATGCAATGCTGAACTAGAAAGAGAAGTCACACAATTAAAAGTGAGTAACGAATCTGCCTCAAACGAAATAAAACAGCTCATGAGGGAGAATAAAAGCTTGGAAGAAGAAAGGGACAAGAGGAAAAGTAAACTAGATGAGTATGAATGAAAATCAAGGATGCAAGATGAACACATAAAGGAAATCAAGGAGCAACATAAGGGGTGGAAGAAAATTCAGGAGGAAGGAAATGTAAATTTGAAAGAGATTATAGAACAACACAGCAAGGAAAAGGTGGAGAAGGAGGTGGTTAAGGTACTGAGAAGTAGAGAATCTTTAGTCAGGGATGCAGCAGATAAGAAAAAATAATAATTTCAGGAGTAAAAGAAAAACGTATGACAGTAAGATCAGGAGGAGAAAGAGAAGAACTGAGTAACGGTATAATATCAGTAGTTCTGGAGGGTAACAATGAAGCTCAAGAAGAGACTGAAGAAGTGTTTAAATTAGGAAAGTACAAGGAAGGAGGAGCGAGGCCGTTGAAGGTAAAGTTTAAGTCCCAGGTAATGGTAAATGAAATCGTCAATAGAACACGAAAATTATCAGGCAAAGAGGGGTTCAAAAATGTTTGGATAAGGAGAGATGCAAATGAGGAGGAATGAGCAAAAATAAAGGAGTTAGTAAAGGAAGCAAAGGCAGAAAAAGAACAGCGAACGGAGGAAGAGAAGACGGTGTTTTATTGGAGAGTTATGGATCAGAAATTGAGGTAATGGTACCGATGGAGAGAAGGAAAGAGGGTATAAAAAACAACGAAAAAAGTTTGAAAACGGCATATACTGTTATGGTTTAATATCGGCAAGGTTAGAAATCAACGATTTCTTGAGGGTACATGAACCTGATGTTATGTGCTTTGTAGAGACCAAGTTGAGAGAGGATATTGATATCCATATGGGAGATGGTAAATGTTATACAGCGTATCCTGTGCCCAACTCCTTGGGTTCAGATACAGTGCGGGCCTTGGGTTCTATAGTTTTGACCGGGCCTGAAGTTACAGACAAGGGGATAGGGCTCAAACACCGGCTAACCAGATTTACACTATATTACCCAACACACAAAGTACAACAATTCACACACAAGTACATGGGGAAACCTATACAAAATATAAGTACATTTGATGACACAGTATAATATAAAGTACAATTACACTAAATATATCACGATACACTACATTCAGGGGAGCCTGAATACACTATGACAAATGACACTAGATATATCTCAATATAAAACACACACGGGTTTGCACAGAATATAGCCTATGACACAGTATATCACAGTATGAATACACACTCGTGACATGAACGCAATACTTCATGAGATGCGATGTATCACTATATACCACATGCAAGTCACAAAGATGGGACCTGGCACGGTCTATCACAGTACAGAACACCTCTGGCATAAACAGAACACTTAGCCACTAGATTGGGATATAGAGTCAGGTCAGGTATATATTGCACAGGAGGGAAGGGAACGACACACTTGAGGGCCTGAGAATAGTTACACCACACCGGAATGCACTGTTACAGTGCTGAATCACGGTATATTATCACCCCTAGCGCCTAGGGTAAACAGGGGAATCAGGGTGTTGCACAGGGGCGCATAAGGAGGGGATGTCACTTGGGGCAACAGGGGAACTTCTCACAAGGGCGTATACTAGCACAACAAGGGGGGGGGGGCTGGTGCAGGTGGGGAGGGGACACACACAGGGGCACAATGTCTTAGGGACTGGGGAAGGGGAATAAACACAAAGTCTGTAGCACTACACTCACGGTATAGCTGATTGTCGGTGGGCACAAGGGGCGTGCCTATAGCCTCTATGCAGGCAGCCATAGGTGGTGGCCAGGTATGGGAGAAGGGCCGTCAGTGGCGTGTTCCTGGTGCGAATCTCTGGCGGCGTAGTCTGGGGTCCGGGTCGAAGTGAGGGGCGGAGTGATGGGCAGCCCTTTCCTGGTGGGGGCCCTGGGAGTATGGTGGCCCTCTGGGCTAGGGCTGATCAGGGCTAGGAGGCGCTCAGCACGGCGCTTGCCCTTCTTAATGGTGGGAGTCCTGGAGGCGGACCTGGGTTGGCCCTAGCCAAGGGTCGGCCGCTGGGCACTTGTCGCCTCCCTGGGGCTGCAGTCTCGCCTGGAGGAGGTGGCTGTCAGGGGTTGGCTGCTGCCGCCTGTACTCAGGGAGTCCGGCAGCTGCTGGGGGAATCGGGAGCGGCTCACTGTCGCCTGGGGGCTACAGTCTCGCCTGGAGGAGGCCGCCAGGGGTGATCTGCGGCCACTCGCTCTGGGGGAGTCCGTCAGCAGCTGCGGGTATTGGGGTCTGTGCTGCAGCGACAGGATACCTGGCTGCAGGGTAGTCTCGTCCCAGGCAATCTCTGGCTGGGGTCCTGTGGGGGAGCAGTCTCCACTCTCCATGAAGGAGGGGAGGCAGGAGGGGCACCTCACTTGGCCACAGGATGGCCAGGCTGAACAAGAGGCGTTGCTTTCACAGGGAAATGATCAGTGGCCTGTTCCCTAGCTTGGTGGGCCTGATGGTCCCAGCCGAAACTCCGGGCCGAGGCATAAGATGGAGGTCTGGAGGACACTTCCTCAGCCAGGCAGGTCCGGAGGACACTGCTTAGGCTCCCTCCTGGGGTGGTCGTGGGAGGTCTGGTGGATGCTCCTTGACAGATCCAGTGAACGCTGCTGGGGGACCACTAGTCCCGGGGACGGCCGGAGGAGAAGTCCCGTAGGGCCTTCTGGCTGTTGCTGCAGGTCCGGCGGACTCTGCTGCCCTCCCGCTGTCGGGGGATGGTGCAGCTTGGGGACGACCAGTGGTCTCTCCTCCTGTGGCAGATCCGGTGGATACCAGCATGAGGCCTGCCACCCTTCTGGGGAGCCCTGGCAAAGGTCGTTTGTGGGACAGTCCGACACGCAAGCTCCTGAAGGTGGGTGGTGGGAGAAGGTCTGGTGGACACTCCTACAATAGATCCAGTGGACGCTACTGTGCTGCTGCTCCCCTGGGGTGAAGTAAGTGTCTGAGCTCCAGGAGTGGCTCGTCCTTTTTTCGAGGCAGGTCCAGTGGATTCTGTGTCCGAGGGCCTACTTGAGACTTTGCAAATCCAAGTCCCATCTCAATCCTGGCGAGTGCTCTCTCCGTCGAAGGGTAGTGCACTCAATCTGAGTACGGCCTGGTGGTCCAGCTGTGTGGATTAGGGGAGTCGGGTCACAGGGGAGATATGTCCCTCCCATGCAGAATGTGGAAGTACATCCCCATTGTCTCCTAGTGGGGTGGGGGCTACCTCCCTATGTCCTCCTCCTGGGGTGGTGGTGTCGGGCTCGCTCTGCTGGGTAGATATTTCAGTAAATATAAACTGTGGAGAACAGACAGAAGAAAAGAAACGAGAGGAGGAGTGATGATAACAGTGAAGAACAACACAAATGTAGATACTGTGGAAATGGGAGAGGGTAGGGCTGAAGTGATAAATATGAAATTAGAAACTGGAGAGAATGGCAAGAGAGATATGGCAGAAGTATGTGTTCCCCCCTAAGACATGAGCATGGAATGACGATGAATACCAGGAAATGTTGTCAGACATGGTTAGTTACCTATAGAAAGTGACTGAGAAAAGTAACAATATAATTCTAATGGGTGATTTTAATTGTAAAGAGGTGAACTGGGAGTAATGGGACTCAGGAGGCAGTGAAGATTCTTGGGGCACTATATTGTTGAATATAGCAATGAATAATGTAATGGTCCAGTGCGTCAAAGGATAGACACGATTCCAAGGTGATGACATACCAGCAAGATTAGATTTACTGCTAACCAAAGAACCTGACATAACTGAATATTTGAAATATCTTTGTCCTACAGGAAAGAGTGATCATGTGGTAAATGAGTTCCAGATGATAATAGGGAATGTGGTGCCAAGAGATGAGCATTATAGGCAGGGAAGATACAAGTTTGGGAAAGCAAACTTAACAGGACTGAGAAAATTTTTCGAAAATGCAGATTGGAGAAAATTCAGAGAAACAAGAGAGATACAGAGGAAGTGGGATATCTTTCTAGACCTCTATAATTCTGGTGAGTGTAGCCTATACACTGTATATACACTGTATATGGCTAGTGAGGGAGTGATCACCCTCTACCTACACAGATCAAAAGCCCTCGGGAGCAGGGGGGTGGTTGCTTTCTCAGGCAGAGGAACTCCTTGAGAGTGAAATGGCTGGGAAGCATGCCGGCACGTGACTGGCTACAGCATAGCTGGGTCTTTCGGGTGTGGGCAATCAGGCAAGTTAGCTGCCTACTGCGACTGCAACACAATGGCGAGGTGTTCAGGAAGTTAGCCAAAGAAACCTTGATGGACTCTGAAAGAACAATAATGGCCCCCAGTCCCGTGCAGCCCTTAAATGGGCAGGGGGTGCTAAGAATCTCACGGTTGCCTCAATTACAATCTAATTCCTTTGTCAATGCAAAAAATACAATTAAAATTGGTAACTGGAATGTGAGAACGCTAAATCATGACGGTAAAATCGATGAGTTAGTGAAGGTTTTTCAAAATTATGGACTTGATATTTGTGCTCTGACAGAAACTAGATTGACTGGAGTCGATAAGTTGGATTTGGAGGATGGTATACGTTTATTGATATCTGGTCGACAGGACGGAATGCATTATCAGGGAGCAGGATTGTTGCTGGGTTGTAAGGCAAATAAGGCTTTATGTGAGTGGGATCCTATAGATGAGCGATTGTTATACGCACGGTTTAAATCAAATCATGGCAACATCAGTCTGTTTGTGTGTTATGCACCTACTAATGATGCACTCGATGAAAGGAAAGACACATTTTATGAAAAGTTGCAAGAAGGAGTAGGAAGGGTACCTAGACATGATGTTTTGATCTGTGTTGGAGACTTTAATGCAGTAATGGGCTGTTCAAATGAGGGATTTGAGGCATGTATGGGTAAGATGGGAGTTGGTAGTAGGATGAGTGAAAACGGAGTGAGGTTTGGAAGCTTCTGTCCAGCAAATGACTTAGTCATCGGGGGCACACTCTTTCAGCATTGCAATATACACAAGACAACTTGGGTGTCGCCATGTGGAAAATATAAAAATCAGATTGATCACATTGCTATCAGTAGGAGGCATAGAAGTTCTCTGCTGGATGTTCATGTTAAACGGGGAGCGGATATTGGTAGTGACCATCAACTCAGCATTGCAAAAATAAGGTTTAAACTTAAAAATCAGAAGAAGGAAAAATCTGGTGTTGGTAGATACGATATTGTTAAGCTTGGAAGGGAAGGAGAAGAAAAGGAGGAATTCAGATTAGAATGCAGAAATAGGTTTTTGGTGTTGGAAACATTGGAAGAGGGGGAGAGAAGTGTAGATGAGATGTGGGAGGATGTGAACAATGTTTTGCATGAGACTGCTGAATGTACGATTGGAAGGAGACATAGATTCAGGAGAAAGAAATGGATATCAGAGGAAACGTGGGATATGATAAAAAAGAGAGGTGAGGCTAAATTGAGGAGTGAGATGCAATGCGTTGATGAACGAGAGATTGAATTAGCAAGAGCTGCGTACTGGAGTTTGAATTCAGAAGTAAGAAGGTTAGCTAGGAGAGATAAAAGAAGATGTGTTGATGAAAAGGTTGCAGAGACTGAAATCTTAATAAACAAAAATGATGGACAGAGTCAAAGAATAGCATATGAATCGATTAGAGAACTGAGTGGTAATGCAGGTAAACGCAAGGAAATACCAGTTAGAGACAGGAAGGAAATTTATTGACCAAAGATGGAGATATTAAAAATAGATGGAAAGAGCATTTTGAGACAGTCCTTAATAGACCAATACCACCAGAAGAGGATATACCGTCTGCTCAGGAAGATTTAAATATAGAAACAGGAGAGTTGAGGCTTGCAGAAGTGGAGAAAGCAGTAAAACAGTTAAAGAATAATAAGGCACCAGGGGAGGATGGTTTATTTCCGGAAATGTTTAAAGTGGAGGGGGATAGATTAATAATGATCTTGACCAAGCTATTCAATAAGATATGGGTGACGGGGTTACTACCATCAGTTTGGAAGAATGGTGTAATTGTTAAAGTTCCGAAGAAGGGAGACCTGAGTGAATGTGGTAATTGGAGGGGAATCTCTTTGTCACCGATAGCTTTGAAAGTTTTCAGTAGAGTGTTGTTAAATAGGTGTGAGCCGGTGGTTGAGGGTATTCTGAGGGATGAACAGGCTGGTTTTAGAAAGGAACGTGGTTGCAATGATCAGATCTTTATAGTTAGGCATTTGATGCAGCAAGTTAATGAAATGAGAGTACCGTTAAGTCTTTGTTTTGTTGATTTTGAAAAGGCTTTTGATAGTGTTTCGAGAGAGACTATGGGGAAGATCATGAGACATTATGGAATACCAGAGGAGTTTGTGAGGGTCATTTTGAACATGCATGAGGACACATTTGTAAAGTGATGGTTGATGGTTGTCTGAGTGATTCGTTTGAAGTCAAGTCCGGAGTAATTCAAGGTGGTGTTCTATCGCCTTTACTATTTATATTGGTCATTGATTACATTATGAAACGCGTTGGAACAGAAACCGGTGCAGGTATACTTTGGGGAGAGAACAGGAAACTTTTGGATTTAGATTATGCAGATGATATAGTTTTGATTTGTGATGGGCCAGAAGAGATGCAGAGAGTGTTGGACTGTTTGGTGAGTGAAGGTCGCAAAGGTGGGTTTGGTTATTAATTGTGGAAAAACTGAAATAATCAATATGAATATGGAAAATGCACAGGAATGTGTAATTGGAGGTATGGTTGTAAAGCAAGTTGATAGGTTTAAATATTTAGGTACTTATTTAGCCAAGGATGGTTCTTTGAACTTTGAATTCGAGGAAAGGTTAAAGAAGGCTAATCAGGCAATGGGAATGCTTAAAAATATTTGGAATAATAACAATTTCTCTGTGCATACAAAAATCAAACTTTATAAGGTAATGGTTAGGAGTATCTTAATTTATGGACACCAGTCTTGGTACAGCACAGTGACTATGGAAAATAAATTCTTGGTGTTTGAAAATAAAGCACTTAGAAGAATATTAGGAGTTAAGTGGTGGGAAAGGATACCAAATAGTAGAATTAGAGAAATAACGGGAGTGCAGCCGATCGATGAATATGTTAGATTCTCACGATGGAAGTGGCTAGGACATGTGTACAGGAGACAGGGAATAGTACGAGGTACACCAGGGTGGGTGGCACTTGGTAGGAGAGGTAGAGGAAGGCCAAAAGAGACGTGGGTGAGGACAATGAGACGGGAAGCTGGAGGTGAGTGTTGGGGAGATTTTGAGGAGTTAGCACAAGATAGGATGTGGTGGTGTGAGTTCATCGAGGCCCTATGCATCCCCGAGGGTGCCACAGGAAATGATTGATTGATTGATAATTCGGGAGTGCAAAAATATGTGCCAAGAGTTAGGGGGAAAGAAAACAGGAAAAAGGAGCGGTTTAATAGAAGGTGTATAATAACAAAAAAAGAGAGGGACATGGCGTGGAACAACTGGAGAAAGAGAAGTAATGCCAGAATAAAGGAAGAATATAAAAGAACTGGAAATGAATATACAACAATATGCAGAGAGGAAGAAAGGAACTTTCAAAAAGGTATAATTGATAAATATAAGGAAGAACCCAACTTGTTTTATAGATTTGTCATTGGCGAATTGAAACAAAAGGAAGGAATCGCCAAACTGAAAGTAGAAGGAAAGGTATATAAAGATGCAGCAATGCAAGCTGAAATAATGAACGAATGTTTCCAATCGGTTTTCACTAATGAAAGGGAGTTTGTGGAGGGGGAAGGAGTGACTAGAAATGTAGTGATAAAAAATATAAAAGTGGAAGTCCAGGAAGTGTATAAATTACTAGAAACTCAAGATGTAAGGAAAGCCCCAGGATCAGATGGAATCTCTAATAGGATACTGATGGAATGCAGAGAACAACTGGTGGATAAGATTCACGGTTTAATTGTGTGTCCTCTGGAAGAGGGGAAAGTGCATCGGGAATGGAAGAGGGCAAATGTGGCACCAATTTGTGAGGGAGGAAACAAGGAATAACCCGTATTATAGACCAGTGTCCCTAACCACCATGGTCGCAAAATTGTGCGAGAGAATTCTGAAAGATAGATGGATGAAGTATCTGGAAGAGATGAATATTTTGCCTGAAAGTCAGTTTGGATTCAGAAGTGGAAGGTCATGTGTTTCCAACTTGTTGAGCTTTTACTCAGGAGTGATTGAGATTCTACAGGAAAGAGACAGTTGGGTGGATTGTGTGTATGTAGATTTGGAGAAGGCCTTTGACAAGGTACCCCATTAGAGATTAATGTGGAAATTGGAGCACATAGGAGGACTAAAGGGAAATTTCCTGGAATGAATGAGAGACTTTTTGAGAGACAGACAAATGAGGACTGTAATAAAGGATAGGATGTCTGGATGGAAGAAAGTAACAAGTGGAGTCCCACAGGGTTCGATGTTGGCGCCAGTAATGTTCCTGATTTACATAAATGATATGGTAGATGGAGTGAACAGTTATGCAAGGCTGTTTGCTGATGATGCAAAGATCTTGAGGAAGGTAGAGGTTAAGGAGGACTGTAAAATGCTGCAGGCGGATCTGGATAGGATACATGATTGGAGCCGGATGTGGGAAATGAAATTCAATTTAAAAAAAAATGTAAAATATTGGAAATGGGTAAAAGTACCAAGAGGCCATCAAACAGGGCGACTGCCATCACTCCTGACGACCCAGCATCAAAGATGACCTCGATACAACCGCCGCTAAGACCCAAGCACCTCTAATAGCAGTCCAGGAGGAACGGGAGTCCACCTCTGACCCTCGAGACACCCAAGATCCGGCTGCCTTGGACAAAGACCCTCCTATGGAGACAGGTGATTCCGCCCATTGCCGCCACCAAACAGCTCGTCCCCTCCTACCATCGCCGAAACTGACTGGAGCAAGCTTGACACTGAACAACTTGTCAACAACGTCCTCAAGAAAATCAGGCTCACGAACAATTTGGAGCTGTACGACGGCCTCAAGTAGTTCCCCTAACCATCTCTCCAACTACCAGAAGCCTCCTAGCTCACGATAGTCCTCTTTTTCACCAGCTTCATCTCTGGCGGGCCCACAGGCCCGGTCCTCCTACGGGAGGAAAATCTACAACAATGACAACAACAACAGTGAATTATTTGATGGGTAATGAACCAATCACAAAAGCGAGAGAAGAGAAAGGTTTGGGAGTGCTGGTCCAGGTAGTTTGTCATCTGAAAAACACATTAACAAGACAGGTAGAGAGACGTATAAACTGACTAATACAAGAGTAACTTTTCATTATATGGATGAGATGATGAAAAAATTTATAGTGGCCATGATCCGCCCCAGGTTAGAATATGCAGCAGTAGTGAGGTCCCCACATAAAAACAAAGATATAAACAAGTTTGAGAGAATACAAAGAACAGCAACCAAGATGGTACCCAGTCTGGTACATCTGTCGTTGAGAGAGGCTGGAAAAGCTGGATTTGCCTTCCTTAGAGGAAAGCAGAGAGAGGGGCGACATGATTGCAGTGTTCAGGACCATGATGGAAGTAGACAAAATTCACAGAGAAGATCAGTTTATATGGGTTAGGAGAGTAACAAGAGGACACGGAATGAAATTGAAGAAGCCAAGCTGCTTGAAAGATATCAAGAAATATAGTTTTCCTTATACATCCATATACCTGTGGAACAGCCTGGACAAAGAGATCGTCCAGTCTAAAAACTTAAACGAGTTTAAAGCAAAATTTGACTTATTGAGAAACAGAAACGGGACCCCATAAGCGTAGCTCATTTCCTGTATATCACAATTAGGTAAATACAGTTAGGTAAATAAATACACACACACACACACACGTCATATCCAGCAGGTCTTTCTAGGTGGAAACCCAAGAGTAATGTACGCTGTGTTGTTGCATATTCTCTTCAAAGTAGTTTCTAAGTGGGTTGACCTGTGTTTCAGTGCATTGGATTCCGGTCGAATCCGCTTGAATGTCTCAGCAACTGTATGTCCTTGGTTCGTATTACTGCAAGTGTTTGAAAAGTTTGTGTCTATCTATCCATCTATAGCCCGACTCCCTAATCCCGCAAAGGGTGGCCGCAGACAAAACTCCTCCAAGTCGCTCTGTCACCCACCATTTGACTACCCTCCCCCCAACTCACCCCCCCCTCCCTCATATACCTCTCAACCTCATCCCTCCACCTCATCCTCGGTTTACCCCTCCCTCTCCCTCCCTCCACCTCACCTACATTCACTCTCTTAGTCAGTCTTTCATTCTCCATTCTCTCCACATGTCCAAACCACCTCAGTGTATTTCTCCTAATCTTCTCAACCACATCCACATCCACCCCACAACGTTCCTTCACTTCTTCATTCGTCAACCTGTCCCTCTATGTCACTCCACATGCTCCTCTCAAGTAACTCATTTCCACTGCTCTCACTCTTGACTTGTCCCCCTCTTGCAAGGTCCACACCTCGCTTCCACACGTCAGGGTAGAGATCACAGTACTATCATGCAGTGACTTTTTAACTTCTATACTCACCTCCCTATTTCTCATCACTGCTTTCAGTGAGCCAACAACCTTCCTTCCCTGCTGTACCCTTTCACGTACTTCATCCCCCAAAGTTTCATCCTTACTCATCACACCACCCAAGTACTTGAATGCACTCACATTCTCCACATCCTCACCATCCAGCCTCACTTTACATTTTGTGACTTCATTCCTCTCAAACACCATAACTTTACTTCTGTTTACATTAACTTTCAGCTTCCTCCTCCTACACACTGTCCCAAATTCATTCACCAAACCTTGCAACTCCCATTCATCTTCACCCAACAACAGTGTATCATCAGCAAACAGCAACACCAGAATCTTCCAGATCTCACTGTCATTCATTAGAGCCACCCCAACATCCACTGCCCTACCTTGCACCTCCTTTACAACCCCATCCATGTATATATTAAACAGCCATGGAGACATCACACAACCCTGTTTCAGTCCCACACTGAGATCAAAGAACTCACTCAGCCCACCATCTACTCGCACCGTTGCCCTAGCTCCTTCGTACATACTCTTCACAGCACTCAACAATTTCCCCTCCACTCCATATATTCTTAATACCTTCCACATACCTTGCCCATCTGTTCTGTCATAAGCTTTCTCCAAGTCCATGAAGGCAGCATACACTTTCCTTCCCTTCTCCAGATACTTCTCCACGAAACATCTTAGAACAACTATCTGATCTACACACCCTTTTCCCTTCCTAAATCCCCCTTGTTCTTCTCCAATTAGCTCCTCTGTCACATGCCTAACCCTATCAATGAGTATTCTACCATATATTTTACCAGTCACACTAAGAAGGCAGATACCCTTATGGTTACCACATACTTCTGTCTCCCCTTTTCCATTGTATAAAGGAACAATTATACCTGATTTCCAGTCCTCTGGAACTCTTCCCTCTTCCCAAGCCAATCTACACAACTTCCATATCCACTCCACAACAATCTCACATCCATACCTCAGCATTTCACCACACACTCCATCAATTCCTGGGGCCTTTCCCAACTTGAAATCTTCATTGGTTCCACTACTTCCGCCCTACTGATCTCTTCCTCCCTCCTCTCATCTCTTCTTCTCCCAGCCATTCCCCAACCACTTATACTCACACTGCTCTCATTCTCTACATTCACCAAATCCTCAAAGTGCTCCTTCCATCTCCTCAGTTTCTCTCTCTTCTCCACCAACACTCCATTATTCCTATCTTTCACTCCCCTACTAATTCCCCTTTCACACTGCCTTACTTTCTTTACCTCCTTCCAAAACAATTTCTTACTCTCCCTCCATTTCACACTCAGATTCCTCCCAAACTTTTCATCCACTTGCTTCTTACTCTTCTTCACCAGTCTCTTCACCTCCCTTCTCCTGCTCACATATACCTCTCTCTTCTCTCTCTCATCTTCTCCCCTACCGCTACTCGGTAACCATTTTCTATATGCCTTCTTCTTTTGTTCCACAGCTCGTTTCACCTCGTCATTCCACCATGCTGTCCCTTGCATCTCCTCCTCACTCCACAAACCACCTCACATGCTGCGCCTATCTCTTCCATGAATATCTTATATATTTTTTTTTTTTTTATGTGTTCGACTCTGGGCATAGACTTCACAGCCTGCTATCAAGGCCCAACAGTCCTCCTACATACCATACACCTCTTCATGTCACCACTTCGGCGCTAATACCCACCGTCCATATTGAATACATGCTAGGGCTGTCTCATACAGGACTGGTGTATTGGTATTAGGGGGGGTATTTTTACGACATGTCGGCGGATCTTCTGGTAGATCAGTAAAGTCTGATTTTATGAAATTCAAATCCTTAAACTGTTCCCTGCCTCAGCGGGGATTTGAACCTGGGTCCGTTAGAATGGCAGGCCACCTCTCTACCGATTGAGCCACCCCTTCCATCTGCTCTAGGTCATACCTTCCCAATCTTTCTTCCATTATGCTCTTATACTCTTCCATTTTCTCCCTATCTTGCAAATTCTCCACTCTTCTCACAGGAGTTGTTTCCTCCTGTCTTCCCCTTCATATCCTCAACCATTTTCTTTGCAGCTTTACCTTGGCCATCACTAAGTGATGGTCCAAGTCTCCATTCCCCCACCCTCTCCACACTCTTGCATCCAACACTTGTCTTCTCATTCGCTCATCCGCACACACGTAGTCTATCATTGCCTTTCGTTCAACAAGTTCATCATCCATCCTCCTCATTACTCTCCATGTATACCGGTGGATCATCTTATGCCGAAAGTAGGTGTTGGCTATTGCCAACCCCTTACCAGCACAGATGTCCACCAAAGCACTACCATTCCCATCTGCTTCAGCTGGCACACCCCACTGACCAACCACTCCATCCACTCGTACATTCCCAACTTTCCCATTCATGTCTCCCATCAAAAGCACACTCTCGCTCCTCTCAGATTTGTCCATACATGCTTCCACTCTCGCCCAAAACTCATCTTTCACTCTTGCCACTCGGTCCTCTGTGGGAGCATACACACATACAATCGCCCATGCTTGTATATCTACCTTCATCCTCACCCATACAATCCTTGCACCCACTGTTCTATACTCTCTTATATTCTCCTTCCACATCTTGCTTATCATCAGACATATTCCTTCTCTTGCCCTCTCATTCTCATTAACTCCCGCACATATACCTAAACCATATTTCCATTTAGTTTCAGTCAATCCACATATATCCACTTTTGCATCCTCAAGCACCTGAACAATCTCTCTTTCACTTCATCATTCACTCCTCTCACATTCCACATTCCCACCCTCAGAATGTCCTTTGTCCGTTCCTTAGTCGTCAATGTATGGTCCGTCCTGGTCCGAGGCGCTTTATTCGCTTGTTTAGTTTTTTTTACGGGGTGGGGCACTAACCCACCACCAACCCTTTTAGTCGCCTCATACGACAAGCAGGGATACTGGGGGAGTATTCTTGAAAACCTCCTACCCCCAGGGGGTGTACTTATTATAAATTATCGTATTTGAATGAGCTACATTTAAACCAAAACTATCACTGCCCAGTCATGCTCCATAACCAACTGACCGACGACCTGCAGTGTTTGGACACGTAGCACAGACTTGAGCTGCGTTTTCGCAGGCCACTTTGGACTGGGTGTCGTATGCACAGAGTGACATGCTGGAAGTCACCGTTCCGCTCAGTGCGCATGCGCCGAGTGGCCGTTTAGCTTCTATCTGCATGTTATCCCAAATTTTGTGCCATTTATCAACAACACTGTATAACATACATGTGCCAGGAAGATAGTTGGATGTCTTATTGACCTGTAGGTAACTATAGGTTAATATATGGATATATATATAAATAAAGATATATGTGTATGTTACAGGCAGATTATCAAATTAGTCATTTGGTGGATTAAGATTAGTTTAATTTAGCTTTATTTAGGTTAGGTTGATCTAGGATAAAGTTAGGTTAAGGTTGGGTTAGGTTTGGTTAAGTTTGGTTAGTTTAGGCTTAATAGAGAAGGGAACGGTAACTTCCAGCATAAAGTCACTCCGTGCATATGACACCGATTTAGACCAGTCTGGACTCATAAGTGGTCGCGAGAACAGGCTAATTAAAATACGCACCTCCACTGCCAGACCCCCCACCCCACAATCCCCCCACTCCAATATGGAGCCGCAGCCATATCCCCACCCCAGGAGGACACCACGGCGGGCCAGGTGAGTGCAGGACTGGCCCAGAGCAAGATGGGTGCCAGGGTGCCCCTCCCTTGAGTCCCTCTTCCCCTCAACCTACCCAACTGCAACATCGCAGGAATGAGACACGACCTCACTGACGGAGCAGCCCTCACCAGGATCGGGGTGGGACTGCTCCAGATACAGTCCCAAGCAGCACCGCAGTAACGGGCACTGTACGTAGCGGGGAGGGAGCGGCCACCGTACGCCCCTCAGTTGCTTCCCCCCGTAGCTCAGTGGTAACAGCCACTGTACGTACCGGGGAGGAGGCGGCCACCGTACGCCCCTCAGCTACAGCCACATCTGGAGACCACCTCGGTGTGCTAATTATTGAGCACACACCAACAGGCAAAGGCAGGAGGAGTGGAACTGCGACAATGGCCATCGTACATGTTGGGGAGGGAACAGCCACTGTATGTCCCTCATCCACCTCCTCCTCCTCCTACGGGAGTAGCTTCACGGTAACGGCCATTGTACGTACCGAGGAGCGAGCGGCCACCGTACGCCCCTCAGCTACTTCCCGTTGGGCAGGCAGAACCACGGCAACGGCCACTGTATGTGTCGGGGGGGGAACGGCCACCATATGTCCCTCATCTGCCTCTTCCTTCTTTGGGAGCAGCTCCGTGGTAATGGCCACCATACGTACCGGGAAAGGAACGGCCACCGTACATCCTTCTGCTGCTGCCCTTAGAGAGTGTGGCACCGCAACAATGGCCACCGTATGTGTTGGGGAAGGAACAGCCACCGCACGCCCTTTGCCTGCAGTCTTGAGGGTTCTCCCGGAGGGGAAGGCCCCTTGTGCTACCAGCTCACCACCTCTCGGCTGCGTGGGACACCCTTTTCTCTCTCCCTCCAGGTGTGGTTTCCCGGAGGTGCTGCTGTCCCAGGAGTGGTGGCGAGGTCCTGTTCCTGCCCTGCAGCTAGTCCTTGGACGATGCCGGACCCCGACAGATGCCCTGCAGAAGAGGTGCTGCAGCCCACTCCTGATGGCACCCCACTCTGTAGGTGACCGCAGCACCAGGCCTCCCAGGGCCAGCCTGCAGACCCCAAGGCAGGACCGCTCAGGCCCCACTCCCTGTCGGCCCTCTGCCCGGAGTAAGAGGCAGTAGGCCCGACTCCTGAAGCTGTTTGACCCCAGTCCCGAAGGCCACATATCAGGTTGAGGCCCCCAGATGGAAGGGCCTCCCTGCACCCCAGCTACGAAACACGCCCGGGTAGTGACGCCCCTGAGAGCTGTCTTCTACAGGAGAGCTCTCCCGAGGGGCCCCCCCTCCACGCCCGGGTGCCACTTCTGCTAACCCTAGGAATAAGCAGTCCAGTGACGACATCTTCCACCTCTCGAGTCGTGTCAGAGACTTAGTAAATGTGACAGTAGTGAATGTGACCAGTAAAGCAGAAACAATATACTAGAAAGTGACAGTCAGCAAATATGAACATAAAGACAGAAACTAATGGTCAGTGAATATGAATAGCGAGATGAAAGTGATATACCCAGATATCTATCCTTATTAACCCTAGGTACTGCGTCTATACCCAAGCACTACGGAACCAGGGAAATGTATCAGTGGCGGCCCGAGACTAAGACCAGTCAATAAAGATAGAACCAGTAAACAGTGTCGTCGCAGCTAAGTGACATTCCCATGGGCCGCGACTTGGGTACAGCCATTGCCCCTATGTGATATGTATAGTAATACTGATTAATCTGGCACTTTACTTCATCTATATATAGTGTATCCAGACGAGTGTACTAAATGAAAATTGTGCCTTAACTCTAACACCTACATTGTGCCCTAGTGACCTGTCATATCTATGTACAGTATATTAATGAAGTTGTATATTGCCCCCTACATCATTACTGTGTTTGTGGACACATACCAATAATAACAACTTTGTCACCTTGTCCATTCCATATTCAGTATATCTTTGTTCTTGTATTGTAAGGAGTTTGAATTAAGACAATAGATGTGCTAAGGTATACTGCCGAGTTTTTATGCCTCATTCCTTTGTGAGTGCTTTACTTCCGGTCTAGAAAGAGGACCCCGCTCAGTCGCGGGCGTTTTTAGGACGAGAGGTCGGACTAAAAACACCCAGCATAACACTAATGTTGGTCCAATCCTGTCCCAGCCTCCTATTGGCTGGAAGTGATTGGGAATATCTTAGAAGAATGTCCCTACGGTAAGAAATAAAAGATTCTCTCCGAATTCCCAAACAATTTGGGCTGAAACCTGCCTTAAAGGTTCACAGAATACATTTAAAGTTGAAGAGACTGAGTCTGCATTCTTTCAGCAAATTTTGAGCTATCCTTCTGCTTCCCCTTAAATTTTATTTCGGTCATTAATGCTTTAATAATCTATTTCATGCGATCTAAAGTAATACAAAGCCTCTGCTTCATGGTGAGATTTATTTGGTTCTCTTCTTGGATGACCACGGGCTTCTACTAACGTTAAAAATCTAATATAAAACAAACCTTATTCCCTAGTCCGCCATTGTTGACCACCGATGTTTATACCCTGGCACGGACACTCCTTCTTGGCTGTTACTGACGCGCATATGTTTGTGCGCAGACCAGTCTGGCCTAGGCTAGCTTCTGGGGCAGGACTGATTTCGACCAGTCCGTACCGGTCTAATTGTCTCGCCAGAATAGCAATAAGACTGGTCGATACTGGTATAAAATCCTCACATTTGTCTTCAACATAATGCCCTGTGAACAGTGTTGCAAATGTTTGTGTAATGCTAGGTGTTTTAAGGGCCGGCTTCCCGTCCTATAAACGCTTAGTGTGAAGTGGGGCTGTCTTTCTAGACCGGAGGTTAGACAAATAGGAGAGAGGCAGGACATAAAAACTCAAGGCAACAACCTTACACGTGTATTACTAAGTAGGACAGGGGAAAGAATAGATGTCACTGTTACAAATACACTGGACAATTATAAACTCTTATATCTAGGTATGGGCTATCAGTATCATGCAGGATACTGCTCAGATCAAGTAACACTCGAGGCAGGATATTATTATCTATAGGGAGTCTGGGTTTTCTATATTCGTGGAGTTGCTTAGTACTGTTCCGTGTTGGTGGGAGTTTCTTTGGCACTGGGTCTGGATAAGGTCTTAGTATCAGGAGATATTTTCTGGTGGTCGTATATACACTCTGCTAGACCCGACTCTCACTGGGTGGTCGTATTTGGGGTTACACTGTCACTGTTACTCATTCCACCACTTTGGTATTACCCCTGACTTCCACCAGCGGGTTAGTTCACTATTCTGCCTCTATACTAATAAGTCACAGACACTGCATAATCACTGTCACTGATTTTGGATCCAGGCGTCGGGGCTGTCAAGTAAGAGGAGCTGCGCAGGCGTCACAGCTCCACTACTGATGGGGCTGGGTACCGCCAGGGGCCTCTGCTTCCAGAGGCCACGGGATCACGCGCAGGGGCGTCCTTTCTCGTCCGTGGCTGTGGGTGGTGAGGGGCCCAGCGTTCTCTGGGCCGGGGGCGGGAGTACGGCCTTCAGGGCTGGGGCCGAATAACTGCCTGAATCTTTTGGTCAGGCTCCTGATGGAGGAAGAAAATCTCCAGCATTGGGATGCGGGGAGGTCCCGCCCGGGAGTCCTGGGGGTGGTCTGGGGTTCCTGAGGGCTGCGGTCCCCAGTGCTTGGCAGCGCCGTCAGGAAGTGGCTGTGGCACCAGTCTGCATCAGGGTCCGTCAGGTGGGCCTCCTCCAGAGCCGGTTGCAGGGAGTGGATGCCAGGGGAGCCCACAGGGCCTCTCCAGTGCTCTTCTCGGCCCAGGACTCCCTCTGGGTCGAGGGCTGGAGTACAGGTGTCAGCTTCTGATGGAGGAGCGGCTACTGGCCGTCTCCTACCATAAGGCCTGGCTACTGGCTGTGGCCTTCTAGGGGCGCAGCTGCCGGCCATCGCCAAGGCCCAGCTACTGGCTGTGGCCTTCTAGGGTTGCGGCTGCTAGCCGTCGCCAAGGCCCGGCTATTGGCCGTGGCCTGGGGAAGGGAGCAGCTACCAGCAGACCTGGACACCTTCGGAGTGGCTATAAGTCATCTCCTGACAAAGGTGGGAGTGACTACTGGCCATCTCCTTATTGCCCTCAGAGCAGCCACAGGCCGTCTCCTTCAGGAGGATTGAGCGGCTATAGGCCGTCTCGAGGAAAACACCTTCAGAGCGGTGATAGACCATCTTCTGACAAAGGCGGGAGTGGCTGCAGGCCTTCTCCTTATTCCCCTCAGAGTGGCTACCGGCCGTCTCCTTCATGAGGGTTGAGTGGCTGCAGGCTGTCTCAAAGACGGCATCTTCAGTGCGGTTACAGGCTGTCTCCTGACGAAGGTGGGAGCAGCTACCGGCCATCTCCTTGTTCCCCTCAGAGCGGCTACTGGCCGTCTCCTTCAGGAGGGTTGAGCGGCTCTCGGCCGTCTCAGGGGTGCTGGCAGCAGCTGGAGAAAAGCTCCACCCCAAAGCTGGTTGGGGGAAGGCTCGCCCGGAAGGTAATCTGGTATTCTTGCTATGGTGGCGGCGGGTGAGCTCCTGGTCATAGGGGCACGCGGCCCGGACGGACTTATGTCGTTGTCGCTCTGAGTCCCGTCACTCTGTCGTTGCTCCTCTATGGGCTCCTTGTGGGGACGTCGGGGCGCCTCCTGTGGCACTATACTGCATTTTAGTTTGAACATCTCTCTTGCTATGTTCGGTCAGGCGCATGTTACTTTCCTGCAAAACACATTATATTAGGAGTATATCTTTACATACATATCTGAAATCATTCAGAACATGTAAATAGGTAATCCTGATACCATTAACAAATGTTTAATTTCACAGTGTAACTGTTATACGTCATATGTTTTGGTGTTTAGTGCAGTCCCGGCAACTCTGTTGCGCTATATTTCTTATTAGTCATTCATCTCCTTAATTAAGCAATTCTAGTGAAAAGGATATAGAATAAAATTATGTTATTTTGCACTATACAATTGATCATCTTTCAACTGGTGAGCCCAAAACTGGATCTCTCAGAAAACCGCCCATGTTCTTAGGTAAGCAACAAAAACACATAAATTTCAAGGTAAAATTGAACATTATGTGATTGTCATAGTTTGTATATTTGCCACTTTGTTTTTGGTGGCTCTGTGGTGTTTCCTGCCAGATTCATACGGTAACTGGATTGGTTCTTTGTTCCCTCCCACTCAGCCTCTCCCTCAGTCATTCTCTGCCACTCCTTCAGTCAAGGCTAGAGTCGTGATGCGGCCCACTAAGTATAATTCCAGTTGAGTTGGAGGTCACAGCAACAATAACAGCCAAATGGTAGGTGAATTACACTGTCAGGAACTTACTAACCATTTTCTGTTTAATTTCTCCCCAGGCTGTGGTATGCCGTTCAGACTGGACCAGAATTCTCAGAGTGTTGCAATAAACAGCACAAGCATGATCTCGAATGTAAGTTGTTGTTATGTACTTATTTTGCCAAATAATGTCTCCAATTATCATCATTTTTTGTCATCATAATAGCTGTCATTATCATCACTGTAGTCATCATCATAGTACAGTAGTCATCTTTAGGCTATTACCATCAACATCACTGTTGTGTTGTAATGATGTGTATTGAGCCACTGAATGCCCATAAGGCTTAGCTAACCCACACCCACTAATGATACATCTTGGTACGGGAATATATTGACCATGTCTTTTCTATCCTCCATACAAGGAGGGTAGAAATGTTGCAAGAGGATGGAAAAAGAGAATAATATAAGAGAGGAGTGGAGGAGCGATGGGGTAAGTATGATTTGGAGCAAATGGGGGACGTGGAAAATGTGTGCAAGATATTCACATAAGAAATCTGTGTAGCATGTGAGGTAGTGTGTGGGGTGAAGAGAAGGCGAAAGGGGACGCAAGGAACAGCATGGTGGAATGAAGAGGTGAGACAGGCTGTGGCACAAAAGAAGAAAGCATATAGAGAGTGGTTAGGAAACAGGGGCGTGGAGGAAGTTGAGAGACAGAAGAGAGAGTTGTATGTAAAGAGGAAGAGAGAGAGGTGAAAAGAAAGATTAAGAAGAGAATGGATGAGGAATTTGGAAGGAATTTGAGTGTAAAGTGGAGGGAATGTAAGAAAATGCTAAGGAAAGAGGTAAAGCGACTTAGAAAAGATGGTAAAGAAGAAAGTTGGGAATGAAAGATAAAAGTAGTAGATTGCCAGTGGAGAATGGTGAAAAAGTGAGCATATGGGGAGGACAGTTTAAGGAATTGTTGAATTTAGTTCTTTTTACATAACAGAGCAGAGGAAAGAAAAATGAATTAAAAAAAATAATCAATACACCAGATTACTGGTGTCCTTCATTCAGAAAAAAATCTGTAACAGTTGGACTTGAACAGCTGTAGGTTGAAGTTTGGGAGGAATCAACTTCAGGGAAGAGAGTTCCTGAGACATGCAGTTCGGGGAATAAAAGAATTCTGATAGGTAGAAGTTCAACAATATAGCTGTGTGACATTCCAGTCATGAACGCTACCAGATGCCCGTGTAGCACGAGGGAAAGCATGGAGGGGTGGCACAATGGATGCAACTTTGAGCATTTGCCATAATAATATCTAAAATAATGCAAGCGTGGCAACATTTCTTCTTACTTGTAGGGGAGGTATTTTATTGGTAATAGCAGAGTTAATAATAATTCCAACAGCCTTGCTCTGAGTTTTGCCTAGTTGTTTTAGTGCAACCTCTCCACATCCATTCCACAAGGGTGAGCAATATTCTAGTTGAGAGCGCACATGACTCTAATAAATTATAGCTAACTGCTCGTCAGTGAAGAAGTTACGGACTCTGTACAGTAATCCAAGTTTCTTTGAGGCGGTTTTAGCATGTGATCTGCCGTGAGAGGTCCAGCTGAGGGTATTGTTGAAACACTGAGGATTTCAGTACTTTTGGAGATGGACAGAAGAGAGACGGAAGAGAGAGTGATATGTAGAGAGGAAGAGAGAGGTGAAAAGATTAATAAGAGAGAATAAGAAGAGAGTGGATGAGGAATTTGGAAGGAATTTGAGTGTAAAGTGGAGGGAATGTAAGAAAATGTTCTGGAAAGAGGTAAAGAGAGTTAGACAGGGTGGCAAAGAAGTTAGTCGGGGAGTGAAAGCTAAAAATGGTAGATTACTAGTGGAGAAGGGAGAAAAAATGAGGAGATGGAGTGAACACTTTTAGGAAATGTTGAACATAGAGAATGAAAGTAATGCGAGTATAAGTGGCTGGGGAATGGCTGGGAGAAGGAGGGATGTGAGAAAAGAGGGAGAAATTAGTAGGCTGGAAGTTGTGGAAGCAATGAAGATAGTCAAAATGGGGAAAGCCCTAGGAATTGATGGAGTGTGTGGTGAAATGCTGAAGCATGGGGGAGAGATAGTAGTATAATGGATGTAGAAGATGTGCAGATTGGCCTGGAAGGAAGTTAGAGTCCTGGAGGATTGGAAGTCAGGTATGATTATTCCCTTGTACAAAGGAAAAGGGGAAATGGAAGTGTGTGGTAATCATACGGGCCTTTGTCTTTTTAGTGTAATAGGAAGAGTATATGGTAGGATACTTATTGATAGTGTTAGGCAAATAACAGAGGAAGTAGTTGGAGAAGAACAGGGAGGTTTTAGGAAGGGAAGAGGTGGAGATCAGATATTCGCACTCATCATCAACTTACTCGATGTAGTGCTGCTCTCGGGTGTCTGCTCTTTCCTCTCCTCCATCTTTCCTTCCTTCCATCCTCTTCTGTCTTTCTTTCCTTCATTTTTTCCTTGTCCTTCTGCCTACGGGTGACTTTCCACTCCCTCTTCTGTCTTTCCATCATTCTTTCCTCTTCCCTCTGCCTTTGGGTGACTCTACACTGAGTAACAAACCAAATGGTTTCCTGTACACCAGGAAACCATTTACTATGCTGGGTGGTAACCATATAGCCAAATTTTGGCGCCTGGTGGTTTAGTGGGTAATTACTGCACTCCAATCGGATTGAACCAGTGCAGGTTTATATCCAAGTTGTGGTTGGGGTTTATTGCTCACGTTATGCCACTCAGGGATAAGTGAGGCTGGTCACTCTCATCGTAAATGCGAGGACCAACTTGCCTAGCCCTGGGCTTCTACGCTCCTCATGGGGCAACGTAGGATTGGATGATGGATGGAAGATATTAGTGGAAAAGTTTCTATATCTGGAGAAGACATATGACAGGATGGATAGACAAGGATTGTGGAAAGTATTAAGAATATATGGAGTTGGTGGGAAGTTGTTGAATGCTGTAAAGAGTATGTATGAGGATGCTAAGGCTGCAGTGCATGTGGATAGCGAATTGAGTGAATTTTTCTACTTGGAGGTCGGATTGAACCAGGGATATGTCATGTCTCCATCGTCGTTCAATCTGTATATGGATGGGGTTATAAAAGAGGTAAAAAGTAGGGCAGTGGATATTGGAGTGGCCCTAATGAGAGAGGGCAGTGTTTGAAAACTCCCTGTACTGTCGCTTGCAGATGATACTGTGTGTGTTGTTAAGTTTAGACGAAGGGGAGCTGCAAGGCTTGGTGGATGAGTTTGGAAGAGTGTGTAAGAAACGGAATCTAAAGGTGATTGTAGGGAAGAGTAAAGTTATGGTCTTCGAGAAAAGTGAAGTCAGTGAATGTTCAGTGAGGCTGGATGAGGATGAAATGGAAAATGTGAATGTTTTTAAGTACTTTGGTAGTGTGATGAGTAAGGATGGAAGATTGGAGGGTGAAGTGCTTGAAAAGGTACAACAAGGAAGAAAGGTTGCTGTTTCCTTGAAAGCAGTGATAAGAAACAGGGAAGTGAACATGGAAGTGAAAAAGTTACTACTTGACAGTATTGTGATACCAACTCTAACATATAGAAGTGAAGCTTGGACCTTGTTGGAGGGACGGAAGTCAAGAGTGAGAGCAATGGAAATGAGTTATTTGAGAGAAGCTTGTGAGGTCACATGGAGAGACAGACTGACAAATGAGGATGTGAGGGAGCATTGTGGTGTGGATATGGATGTGATAGGAAGCATTAGGAGAAACACATTGAGGTGGTTTGGCCATGTGGAGAGGATGGAGAGTGAGAGACTGATGAGGAGAGTGTATGTGAGTGAGCTGGAGGGGGGGAGAGGAAGGGAGAGACCAATGATGAGATGGAGGGATGGAGTGGAGAGGTATATGAGAGAGGGGTGTGTGAGCTGAAAGCAGGGCAGTGAAATGGCAGGGACAGGGCAACATGGAGGCGATTTGCTTGTGGCCACCCCTTATGGGATTAAGGAGTCTGGTAATAGATAGATATATAGAATATTACTAGCATTGATTATACGAATCTGGCAATATCTTTCTAATAGTAAATTGTATATATTTGGTTTTACTAGCAATAAACGAGACAAGGTTTTTATGTCCCCATTCAATGATCCTATATAAGTCTTGATTTATGTAGATGGCTCTACTGAGTTGAGAGTTAGAGATAACCCCCTCAAGCACTATGACGCAATATGAGTCATAGTCCTTTCAATCTGAAGAGTAACCGATGATGCAATATGATGCAACTTCTCTATAAATGATCATAGAAACTTTTCCCGTAGATGAAAGTGCGTCAAATTTTGGTGAGTCAAAGGCGAGAGTGGCCAGGTCTGAGGAAAATATATGGCAACATCCACCAGCCTATCGCAAGGACAAGTGGCCTGTTCAGTGCCCTCTTGGCAGTCAGACTAGGAGAGTGTGTGAGCACATGGCTGGCCATCTTCTTCCTCATTTTCTATTACGTCACCGACCATACCTTACGTGTATTGTAGTGATAGTGTGTTATGTATAGTACAGTGTGCTAGTGAAAAAGGTTTATAAGTGTTTTGTAATATATTTTCAGAGAAATCCAAGTTTGAAATTCATAACCAATTGTGACCATTCCCCTCCTATACACTGAAACTACAATGGCAGGCAAGGGCTTATCGGAGGAGGAGTACTTGAAATACCTGTTTAGTTGTGAGACGGAAAATGAAGAAGAATCTGGTGATAGTGAATATGAGAGTGAATGGAATGAGGAGGAGAGAAAGAGGGAGAGGAAAGAGAGAGCTAAATCCTCCCCCAGGGGAACAGATAAACCCAAAGCCGTGGTCAAGGCAACGGCGATTAGCACAACTTCAGCCAGTAGCACCACCACTGCCATCACTGCTATCACCACTGTTATCACTGCCACCACTGGTATCACCACTGCCACCACTGCTACCACTCTGTTGTTATCCATTCTTTCCACATGACCATACCATCTCAGGACACTCTTCGATTCTGGTGTCCACCGACTTCTCCAATCCACACCTTTCACGAATCACATTATTTCGTATCCTATCCACCCTCTGTACTCCACATACATTCCTCAGCAGTCCCATCTCCACTGCTCTTACACTGTTTTCACAAGTACCAAAAATATACGAACTTCACTGACACTGCACTACACTCAAACTGAACTGAAAACTGACTGAACTTGCTCTAGTCTCTTCCCTATCCTTATACAACTTTACATTACTCTAGAAACTTCTACTTTCTAGGAGAAGCAACAGTTGCCAACACAGAGATATCCAAAGCATACCAGTTTTCTTACACTGCATAACATTCTAAACTATTTAACATACAAACTTAAATTAAATTACATAATTTAACAAGCAATCACATACTTAAAACATTATACGGAAAAAAGGAACACAGAAATTAATGCATAACTTACGAAACAACTACGCTCACATACAGCAGGCAAACTGGCAACTCTGACTCGTATCGGAACCACGGTAAACATCGGCAATCAGTGAGAAACTTCTTGACTACCTAACTGGCAAATCCCGCTTCTTAACATTACCCCCTCCTTAGTCCTTTGTCGTTCCAACAAAACTACACAGTATATATAAACATAGCCGTAATCCAAACTAAACATCTAACTATGCACAAAATAATCCTTCAACTTATCAGGTCTTCTTGTATGCTGCTTCCGATGACATCCTTGCTCCTCCACACAGTCCACTTCTCCTGGAAGGTCTTGGTCCTCTTCCTGATTCATTTCTTCCCTCGGGAAACTGTCACCATCCTCTTGCACTTCAGCTCTGTGGTCCTCCTCAACATCCTCGGCTGCGGGAGAGCACGATTTCTCAGAGATGTCCCAGCTGTAGTGTCCTGGCCCATGGTACTGCCACAAACGATTCACATGTACCACCTTTGGGCTAGACTTCCTGCCTCCCTGAATCAGACACGTTATGTCTGATTGGCAGTCTAACACAGTGTAAGGCCCGTCCCATGGGCTCTGCAGCTTCGGTGACTGTCCCTTCTTTTGCTAAGGATTGTATAACCAAACTTGGTCGCCATCCTTGAAGCTCACCTCACTTGCCTTGGCATCATACTTGCAGTTCATCACTTCTGAAAATTTAAGGGCTCCTGGCACTTGATGATGTACCTCAACCAGCCTTTCCTGAAGATGCTTCACATAGCTGAAGGTGTCTGTAGGCAGCTCTTCACCAGGTAGTCTTCCCATTAACGTCAACAGGTAAGCATAACTCGTGGCCCAACATCAGTTTTGCAAGTGTGTAGCCAGTTGACTCATGGGATGCAGACCGATATGCCATCAACGATGCAGGTAATTTCTGGTCCCATGCTTTTTGTCCCTCTATGCAGTACTTGGCCAGTTCTTGTCCCAGGGTCCAGTTGAATTTCTCCACCATTCCATGTGACTGTGGCCTTAGTGAGGTCATTCTGGTCTTCTTGATCCCCAATAACCTGCGGCATTCATGGAACACAGCAGACTCGAAGTTTCTACTCCAGTTTGAATGTAGCTCTTGTGGCATCCCAGAACGACAGAAAAACTGATGAACCAACACCTGAGCAACAGTCGCGGCCTCTTGAACAGGGATGGCATAGGTTTCTGGCCACTTCGTGAAGTAGTCCATGGTGACATAAATATTCTGGTTTCCTCTTTCAGTGAGTGGCAGAGGTCCAGCAATGTCCACTGTGACTCTTTCCATCAGTACATCCACTTATTACAGCTGAAGAGAGGCACAACCACGATTCTTTGGTCTCTTCTTGGCACAACACACATCACAGGCCCAACACCACTCTTCAGCATCCTGGCACATGCCAATCCAGTAGAACCGCTGTCGCAGCCAGCTTAGAGCTTTCTTCACTCCCAGGTGCCCACTAGTGATTTGGTTATGGGACACATCCAAGATCTCGGTCCTAATCTTCTTCAGAACCACCAGTTGCCAATACTTGCTGAGGCCATCGGGTGCTTCCCACTGACGCTCCAGTAGTCCGTTGTTCAAATGAAGAAGGTCCCATGACTCCAGCAGCTCTTGGTCGCAGGGCCAAACCTGGAGACTTCTTCCCAAGATGGTCGCACTGTCCTCCACTGCAGCCACTCTAGCACTGGTTGTAAATTTGCATCCTCTCCTCTACTGACATCTGGCGTGGAATTTCCATTGCAGCACTCTTGAGGCTAGTAGCAAGCTGCACTGACCTCTCGTACTTCTGCTGCTGTAGCTTGGCATCTATTTCCTCATTAAGCTGCTGCTGTTCTTCCTTCATTTCCCCCATGAAAGCATTTAGCTGTTCTTGCATCCTCAGTTGTAATTCCCTCTGTTGCTCTTCTGATGCCTCTTGATGTTGTTCATTTCGTTCTTTTTGTTCGTCACGTTGTGGCTCTAATAGTTCACTCTGTGCCTGTAATGGTTCTTTGAGGTCCTTCTGTGACTGTAGTTGTGCTTGTAATAGCTTCATAATTGCAGCCAATGACACCTCGTCCTCCTGCCCAGCTAGGAATCTTGTCTGCACATCCCCTTACTCCATGTCGAAGGTTAGACTCACTCCAGCCCTTAATAATCCCACTCCTGACATCAGTGTTATGTCCCCGTCCCACACTTCCACAGGCTCCAACAGCAGTAGTTCAGTATAGGAAGGACGTTGCCCAGTGAGCTGTTCTTCCTATGGTCAGCCTTTAGGTGTACAGTACACGAGATCAGCTGAGGTATTGTAAATAAACACTGACTTCTTAAGTTCACTGTCTTTATTTTCCAAATAATTACACTGAATGCTTTCCAACTTCACTGTTCTCACAAGCACTGTAGCTATACAAACTTTACTAACTGCACTTACACTTAATGCTTGACAACACTTCACTATTTTCATGAGTACTGATGATATACAAACTTCATTAACACCTCATTGTTTGCCAACAACACTTCACTATTATCACAAGTACCCAAAATATACAAACATCACTGACACTGCACTACGCTCAAACTAAACTGAAAACTGACTGAACCTGTTCTGTTAGTCCCTTCTCTATCGTTATATAGCCTTATATTACTCTAGAAACTTCTATTTTCTAGGAGAAGCAACAGTTGCCAATACGAGGATATCCAAAGCATACCAGTTTTCTTACACTGCATAACACTTTCATTTATTTAGCATACTGTACAAACTTAAATTAAATTACATATGTTAACAGGCAATCACATAACGAAAACATTATACGGACAAAAAGAGCACAAAAATCAATGCATAACTTACGAAGCAACTACGCTCACATACAGCAGGCAAACTGGCAACCTGACTCATATCGGAACCATGGTAAACATCGGCAATCAGTGAGAAACTTCTCGACTACCTAACTGGGAAATCCCGCTTCGTAACACTATCTTTACCCCCCACAGTACAGTAGTTGCAAATTATGTGATTACTTGTTTATTAACACTAAACTAATGAAGCACTTATAAAGCAATAAAAATAAACAATACAAACAATTCGGTGCATGTCATAGGCTGGCTATGGTCCGTCTATTTTATGAAGAGCGTTTGGGCGTTGTCTCTCTTGGGGAGTCCCCGTCCCACAGTGTTGCCATACTTTGTACTGGGCAACTTAATTGGATTAGAATAAAGGCGCTAATGACAACTCTCCCTCCCAGCACACCACTTTCCTCTCTCTCTCTCTCTCTCTCTCTCTCTCTCTCTCTCTCTCTCTCTCTCTCTCTCTGCATATAGAAATTGCATTTTTTATAGATTTACTTCTATAAAAAGTCTATACACTTTTATGAATTTTTAAAATTTGAGGAAAAGCCTCCAGATTGACTGTCTGTATCTTGCTGCACTCTTATTCATTCCATTTTTCCATGACCTTTCCCCCTACTCTCTGTTTCTGTCTGTCTGTCTGTCTCTCTCTCTAACATTATTTTTTATTATGACTGTGATTTTCTCCTTAAAGTGTGATGTTTATTTGTGGTTTATAACAGCTTTTGAGGAAACAATTATAGGTCCTCTGCTTTCTCTTCTAAAAAATACTTATTTACGTTGTAAATAAGTTCTTTTTCTCTATTGTGGAGCACACGAGAGCGAGTAGCAGGAGTAAGAGCATCCATCTCAGGTGGCGGCCAGAGTGGAAGTGACCTGGATTAACACGGTCACTCTACCCTTACAAGCGTGACAACATTGGAAAGCAACGTTGCCAAGTGTTGTGGTTTTTATAAAAAGTAATTGTTATTAAAAGAAAAAAAAAGAGGCATTTATAACACTATATAGCCTCTTTGTCTCATGTCAGCTATTTACTACTACTAAATGAAGTTTATTTATAGTATATATATATTTAATTCTTTAATAAGGCTATATAGTGTTATAAATGCCTCTTTTTTTCTTTTAATAACAATTACTTTTTATAAAAACCACAACACTTGGCAACGTTGCTTTCCAATGTTGTCACGCTTGTAAGGGTAGAGTGACCGTGTTAATCCAGGTCACTTCCACTCTGGCCGCCACCTGAGATGGATGCTCTTACTCCTGCTACTCGCTCTCGTGTGCTCCACAATAGAGAAAAAGAACTTATTTACAACGTAAATAAGTATTTTTTAGAAGAGAAAGCAAACAGAGGACCTATAATTGTTTCCTCAAAAGCTGTTATAAACCACAAATAAACATCACACTTTAAGGAGAAAATCAGTCATAATAAAAAATAATGTTAGAGAGAGAGAGACAGACAGACAGACAGAAACAGAGAGTAGGGGGAAAGGTCATGGAGAAAGGGAATGAATAAGAGTGCAGCAAGATACAGACAGTCAATCTGGAGGCTTTTCCTCAAATTCTAAAAATTCATAAAAGTGTATAGACTTTTTATAGAAATAAATCTATAAAAAATGCAATTTCTATATGCAGAGAGAGAGAGAGAGGAAAGTGGTGTGCTGGGAGGGAGAGTTGTCATTAGCGCCTTTATTCTAATCCGATTAAGTTGCCCAGTACAAAGTATGGCAACACTGTGGGACGGGGACTCCCCAAGAGGGACAACGCCCAAACGCTCTTCATAAAATAGACGGACCATAGCCAGCCTATGACATGCACCGAATTGTTTGTATTGTTTATTTTTATTGCTTTATAAGTGCTTCATTAGTTTAGTGTTAATAAACAAGTAATCACATAATTTGCAACTACTGTGGGGGGTAAAGATAGTGTTACGAAGCGGGATTTCCCAGTTAGGTAGTCGAGAAGTTTCTCACTGATTGCCGATGTTTACCATGGTTCCGATATGAGTCAGGTTGCCAGTTTGCCTGCTGTATGTGAGCGTAGTTGTTTCGTAAGTTATGCATTGATTTTTGTGCTCTTTTTGTCCGTATAATGTTTTCGTTATGTGATTGCCTGTTAACATATGTAATTTTACTTAAGTTTGTACAGTATGCTAAATAAATGAAAGTGTTATGCAGTGTAAGAAAACTGGTATGCTTTGGATATCCTCGTATTGGCAACTGTTGCTTCTCCTAGAAAATAGAAGTTTCTAGAGTAATATAAGGCTATATAACGATAGAGAAGAGACTAACAGAACAGGTTCAGTCAGTTTTCAGTTTAGTTTGAGCGTAGTGCAGTGTCAGTGAAGTTTGTATATTTTGGGTACTTGTGATAATAGTGAAGTGTTGTTGGCAAACAATGAAGTGTTAATGAAGTTTGTATATCATCAGTACTCATGAAAATAGTGAAGTGTTGTCAAGCATTAAGTGTAAGTGCAGTTAGTAAAGTTTGTATAGCTACAGTGCTTGTGAGAACAGTGAAGTTGGAAAGCATTCAGTGTAATTATTTGGAAAATAAAGACAGTGAACTTAAGAAGTCAGTGTTTATTTACAATACCTCAGCTGATCTCGTGTACTGTACACCTAAAGGCTGACCATAGGAAGAACAGCTCACTGGGCAACGTCCTTCCTATACTGAACTACTGCTGTTGGAGCCTGTGGAAGTGTGGGACGGGGACATAACACTGATGTCAGGAGTGGGATTATTAAGGGCTGGAGTGAGTCTAACCTTCGACATGGAGTAAGGGGATGTGCAGACAAGATTCCTAGCTGGGCAGGAGGACGAGGTGTCATTGGCTGCAATTATGAAGCTATTACAAGCACAACTACAGTCACAGAAGGACCTCAAAGAACCATTACAGGCACAGAGTGAACTATTAGAGCCACAACGTGACGAACAAAAAGAACGAAATGAACAACATCAAGAGGCATCAGAAGTGCAACAGAGGGAATTACAACTGAGGATGCAAGAACAGCTAGATGCTTTCATGGGGGAAATGAAGGAAGAACAGCAGCAGCTTAATGAGGAAATAGATGCCAAGCTACAGCAGCAGAAGTACGAGAGGTCAGTGCAGCTTGCTACTAGCCTCAAGAGTGCTGCAATGGAAATTCCACGCCAGATGTCCGTAGAGGAGAGGATGCAAATTTACAACCAGTGCTAGAGTGGCTGCAGTGGAGTACAGTGCGACCATCTTGGGAAGAAGTTTCCAGGTTTGCCCCTGCGACCAAGAGCTGCTGGAGTCATGGGACCTTCTTCATTTGAACAACGGACTACTGGAGCGTCAGTGGGAAGCACCCGATGGCCTCAGCAAGTATTGGCAACTGGTGGTTCTGAAGAAGATTAGGACCGAGATCTTGGATGTGTCCCATAACCAAATCACTAGTGGGCACCTGGGAGTGAAGAAAGCTCTAAGCTGGCTGCGACAGCGGTTCTACTGGATTGGCATGTGCCGGGATGCTGAAGAGTGGTGTTGGGCCTGTGATGTGTGTTGTGCCAAGAAGAGACCAAAGAATCGTGGTTGTGCCCCTCTTCAGCTGTAATAAGTGGGTGTACTGATGGAAAGAGTCGCAGTGGACATTGCTGGACCTCTGCCACTCACTGAAAGAGGAAACCAGAATATTTATGTCACCATGGACTACTTCACGAAGTGGCCAGAAACCTATGCCATCCCTGTTCAAGAGGCCGCGACTGTTGCTCAGGTGTTGGTTCATCAGTTTTTCTGTCGTTCTGGGATGCCACAAGAGCTACATTCAAACTGGAGTAGAAACTTCGAGTCTGCTGTGTTCCATGAATGCTGCAGGTTATTGGGGATCAAGAAGACCAGAATGACCTCACTAAGGCCACAGTCACATGGAATGGTGGAGAAATTCAACTGGACCCTGGGACAAGAACTGGCCAAGTACTGCATAGAGGGACAAAAAGCATGGGACCAGAAATTACCTGCATCGTTGATGGCATATCGGTCTGCATCCCATGAGTCAACTGGCTACACACCTGCAAAACTGATGTTGGGCCACGAGTTATGCTTACCTGTTGACGTTAATGGGAAGACTACCTGGTGAAGAGCTGCCTACAGACACCTTCAGCTATGTGAAGCATCTTCAGGAAAGGCTGGTTGAGGTACATCATCAAGTGCCAGGAGCCCTTAAATTTTCAGAAGTGATGAACTGCAAGTATGATGCCAAGGCAAGTGAGGTGAGCTTCAAGGATGGCGACCAAGTTTGGTTATACAATCCTTAGCAAAAGAAGGGACAGTCACCGAAGCTGCAGAGCCCATGGGACGGGCCTTACACTGTGTTAGACTGCCTATCAGCCATAACGTGTCTGATTCAGGAAGGCAGGAAGTCTAGCCCAAAGGTGGTACATGTGAATCGTTTGTGGCAGTACCATGGGCCAGGACACTACAGCTGGGACATCTCTGAGAAATCGTGCTCTCCCGCAGCCGAGGATGTTGAGGAGGACCACAGAGCTGAAGTGCAAGAGGTTGGTGACAGTTTCCCGAGGGAAGAAATGAATCAGGAAGAGGACCAAGACCTTCCAGGAGAAGTGGACTGTGTGGAGGAGCAAGGATGTCATTGGAAGCAGCATACAAGAAGACCTGATAAGTTGAAGGATTATTTTGTGCATAGTTAGATGTTTAGTTTGGATTACGGCTATGTTTATATATACTGTGTAGTTTTGTTGGGACGACAAAGGACTAAGGAGGGGGTAATGTTAAGAAGCGGGATTTGCCAGTTAGGTAGTCAAGAAGTTTCTCACTGATTGCCGATGTTTACCATGGTTCCGATACGAGTCAGAGTTGCCAGTTTGCCTGCTGTATGTGAGCGTAGTTGTTTCGTAAGTTATGCATTAATTTCTGTGTTCCTCTTTTCCGTATAATGTTTTAAGTATGTGATTGCTTGCTAAATTATGTAAATTTAAGTTTGTATGTTAAATAGTTTAGAATGTTATGCAGTGTAAGAAAACTGGTATGCTTTGGATATCTCTGTGTTGGCAACTGTTGCTTCTCCTAGAAAGTAGAAGTTTCTAGAGTAATGTAAAGTTGTATAAGGATAGGGAAGAGACTAGAGCAAGTTCAGTCAGTTTTCAGTTCAGTTTGAGTGTAGTGCAGTGTCAGTGAAGTTCGTATATTTTTGGTACTTGTGAAAACAGTGTAAGAGCAGTGGAGATGGGACTGCTGAGGAATGTATGTGGAGTACAGAGGGTGGATAGGATACGAAATAATGTGATTCGTGAAAGGTGTGGATTGAAGAAGTCGGTGGACACCAGAATCGAAGAGTGTCCTGAGATGGTATGGTCATGTGGAAAGAATGGATAACAACAGAGTGGTAAAAGAGGTATACCTGAGCGAATTTGAAGTAGGGAGGAGGCGAGTTAGGCCAAGGAGAAGGTGGAGAGATATTGTGGATGAGTATTTGAGGAAGAGAGGTTTGGAAGTCGGTGAGGCTAGGGAACTGACAAGAGATCGAGCTGGCTGGATGAATATTGTGAGGAGAAGTGCATGATCAGGGATTTTGGCACCCCTTGTGAGCATGGCAGCGTTCGGATTGACTCTATCGGATATGTTTGTGTGAAGCTGCAGAATGTGGAGAATGTTTTTCGGCGTATCCGGTGGAGCCAGGATTCTGGGGGCTTGAATGCTGAGTAAATGGAAGTGTGGCCTATTTGGATTGGGCAAATTTGTGCTGTCTGGATATTGCTACTCCTCACCCTGCCCTTGGGTGGGAAGGGAGGTCCGGATGATGATGATGATGATGATGATGTGAAAATAGTGAAGTGTTGTTGGAAAACAGTGAGGTGTTAATGAAGTTTGTATATCATCAGTACTCGTGAATATAGTGAAGCATTGTCAAGCATTAACTGTAATTGCAGTTAGTAAAGTTTGTATAGCTACAGTGCTTGTGAGAATAGTGAAGTGAAGTTGGAAAGCATTCAGTGTAATTATTTGGAAAATAAAGACAGTGAACTTAAGAAGCCAGTGTTTATTTACAACACCTCAGCTGATCTTGTGTGCTGTACATCTAAAGGCTGACCATAGGAAGAACAAATCACTGGGCAACGTCCTTCCTATACCGAACTACTGCTGTTGGAGCCTGTGGCAGTGTGGGGTGGGGACGTAACAATAGGTTTCTTTGTAATTATTTCCGGTTAGTCGGAAAATCCGGCAAGTTGAACTACCCTAGAGCCCCATATAGTTCGACTTATGAAGGGTTTACTGCATCATTATTATTATCTGTCTATCTGTTACCAGATGTCATAATCCCGTAAGGGGTGGCCACCAATGAATCGCCTCTATATTGCCCTATCCCCCGCCATTTCACTACCCTCCCCACAGCTCACATCCTCCTCTCTCAAACCTCTCCTCTCCATCCCTCCTTCTCATCCTCGGCATCCCCCTCGCTCTCCCCCCCCCCCTCCACTTCACACACTTACACGCTCCAAGTTAGTATCTCACCCTCCATCCTCTCCACATGGCCAAACCACTTCAGAATATTTCTCCTAACACTTTCTATCACATCCCCATCCACACCACAACGCTCCTTCACTTCCTCATAGGTCATTCTGTCTCTCCACATGCTCCTCTCAAATAACTCATTTTCACTGTTCTCACTCTTGACCTGTGTCTTTCCAACAAGGCCCAAGCTTCACCTGCCTATGGTAGAGTTTGTATCACAATATTATCATGCAGCGACTTCTTTAGTTCCATGCTCACTTCCTTATTCCTTATCACTGCTTTCAAAGAACCAGTTACCTTTCTTCCTTGTTGTATCCTTTCAAGCACTTCACCCTCCAAACTTCCATCCTTACTCATCACACTACCCAGGTACTTAAACACACTTACATTTTCCATTTCCTCCTCATCCAGCCTCACTGTACATTCAGTGACTTAATTTCTCCCAAAGACCATAACTTTACTCTTCCCTACATTCACCTTTAGATTTCCTTTCTTATGCACTCTCCCAAATTCCTTCACCAAACCTTGCAGTTCCCCTTCGTCTTCACATAACAGTACATATATAGTATCATCTGCAAACAACAATGCAGGAAGTTTTCAAATGCTGCCCTCTCTCATTAGGGCCCTACCTTGGAAATCTTTTATAACCCCATCCATATACAGATTGAACAACCGTGGAGACATGACACATCCCAGTTTCAATCCAATATTCAGATAGAAAAATTCACTCAGTTCACTATGCACACGCATTGCAGCCTTAGCACCCTCATACATACCCTTCACGGCATTCAACAACTTCCCATTTACTACAGACATTCTTAGTATTTTCCACGTCCCTTGTCTGTCCACTCTGTCATATGCTTTCTCCAAATCCATGAAGGCCACATACATCCTTTTTCTCTTCTCCAGAAACTTTTCCACCAAAGACCTAAGGATGAATATCTGATCTGCACAACCACACAACCATATCCCTTTCTAAAATCTCACTGTACTTATTATTATTATTATTATTATTATTATATTATTATTATTATTATTATTATTATATTATTAATGTATTTTGACATTGTAATTTGTCCACCTTAATTTGGCAGAGATATTTGTCCATTTACAGTTCTTTACTCATAGCTTAGTGGCAAAATTTGATACAGTGGCCTCGTGTCGAACATGCCCCCCCCCCTTTTTTTCTAAATAGTAACGATGACCTTTAATACGGTAGACACTCAAAATATTCAGTAAAAAGTAAGTAACATATGGAACACTTACATTACCTTAGTTTGTTTCCATGGATGTGGGTGAAATGCAAGGAGTTTGGCGGGGGGGGGGGAGGATCCATCATTCCGGGAAGTCCTGGGAGAGATGCTATGGCCAGTGACAGCATGCATTGGCTGGGAAAGGTGCTGCAGCCAGTGACAGCATGCAGTTGTGTGACATCACAATTGTAATAATTGAAATGAAACTTCACTCATTAATCACTGGTCTGGTCGGGATTTGAACTCAGGCCCTCGAGCCTTATATGCGCGCACGGTACCACTGAACCAAAGAGAGGATCCCTGCTTTGTCTCTAGGCAACGCGGGCTTTTATACAGCCCATTACACCCCTCTTTTCTCCCCTTGGTGATTAATTTGGTGAGTTTCGAACACACAAGGTAGCGTAAGCATTGGAGGCCACCATGGGTAGGCTGCGGACCACACCGAAACAGTCCATCCCAGGGATGAGGGCAGGGACGCTGTCAGCTAACCAAGGACCAACATCAAATTGCCAACCAAGCCCCGCCTCACATCCCACACCACTGCCAACCAGTGTAATAACTGAAATGAAACTTAACAACTTAATCACTGGTCTGACCGGGATTTGAACTCACGCCCTCGCGCCTTAGACGAGCGCACGTTACCGCTGAGCCAAAGAGAGGATCCCCCCGGCTTTGCCTCTAGGCAACGCGGGCTTTTATACAGCCCATTACACAATACATCAGTCTCCCTGTGCCCACTAGCATACTAGCGTTATAACTGCGTGTTGGATAGTTTTTTTTTTTTCCTCATCATGCAATGCATGCCAACAACCACCTCACAAAAAAGCAACACCTGACAAAATCTACAGTATGTATCTGTACCCACACACCACAGAAGTTGAATATTATTGACTGGAAGGACATTGTTTACAACATTCTGTGGATTTTTTATTTTATTTATTTTTTTTTTTTTTGCCTTAGTTCAGTCTTGTCTGATCTTAAAGAATTTTCCTCATAAGGTTTATTATTTGTTCAGAATGGAATTAGTACAATGCATGGTATTTTCTGATCTACCATTAATTACCATACAGGATGCAAGGTCACTGTACTAATACATCTACTGTATATATGCTTTCCATAGCACTTCTTAATGACTTGTGCCATATTCCACTGCACTGTAGAATTCTTATTGTAATTCATTATTGAGGATTGAGAGATGTCGATTTTAAAGTAGGCTACGTTAAAGCTGACAATATATGGCAGAATTCATTGTAAAATAACAATGGATGTGTTATGTGGCTCTTCCACTCTAAACCAGCCCGACCTGGTCCCGAAGCAACGCCGTGCTGTGGAGAGAAGTCAACTTGTGGACATGTATATGGCTGGCCACAACATTTCCCACATTGCCAGGGAGCTTGGGGTGACCAGAACAACGGTGAGGCGCTGGCTTACTCGCTGGAAGGAGATTCAGGATTTGAAAGACCGGCCACGGTAAGGACCCTTGTATGTAAGAATCAACCAGTATCCAAATAAGAAAAAATATGGGTTATATATAAATGTATATGAGACATCTCTGACCAGAGGAGCAACAGCATCATTTTAAAGAAAATAAAATTTCACTATCATTCCACCAAACTTCACTTCCATACGTTAGAGTTGGTATTACATTAATATTATGTAGCGACTTTTTTTACTTCCATGCTCACATCCAATTTCCTATCACTGCTTTCAAAGAACCATCTACCTTTCTTCCTTGTATCCGTTCAAGCACTTCATCCTTCAAATTTCCACCCTCACTCATCACACTACCCAAGTACTTAAATGCACTCATTTCCATTTCCTCATCCTCCAACCACTGTACATTCAGCGACTTCAGTTCTCTAGAAAACCATAACTTTACTCTTCCCTGCAGTCACCCATAGATTTTGTTTCTTACACACTCGCCCAGACTCATTCACCAAGCCTTGCAGTTCCCCTTCGTCTTCACTTAACAACACAGTATCATCTGCAAACAACCGTACAGTAAGTTTCCATATGCTGCCCTCTCTCATTAGGACCACTCCAGCATCCACTGCCATACCTTGTATCTCTTTTATAACCCCATCCATATACAGAATGAACAACCATGGAGACATGACACAATCCCTGTTTCAATCCAACATTCAGATAGAAAAATTAACTCTTCACTATCCACTCGCACTGCAGCCTTGGCACCCTCATACATACTCTTCATGGAATTCAGGAACTTCCCATTTACTTCATATGTTCTTAATATTTTCTGCATTCCTTGTCTATCCACTCTGTCATATGCTTTCTCGAACTCCATGAAAGCCGCATACGACTTCTTTCTCTTCTCTAGAAACTTTTCCACTTAAGACCTGAGGATGAATATTTGATATGCACAACCATTTCCCTTCCTAGAACCTCCCTGTTCTTCATCAATTAATTCCTTCTTTATTTCCCTAACTATGTCAATAAGTTTCGTACCATATACTTTTCCTATTACACAAAGAAGATAAATGTCCCCATGATTACCAGACACTTATTTTTCCCCATTTCTTTCGTACAGAGGAATAGTTATACCTAACTTCCAATCCTCCGGGATGCTAAACCAGTGACGAAAAGGAGGTCTGCCTATTGTGATTTTGTGAATTGAGTGCGGGAGTGGTGGTCGCATCTGAATTCAGTGAAAAAAAGCAGGAGGATTTGGTCAAACAAGAGAACAATGCAATGATGGTTTAAATTTTCTTACATACTGTTATGCATCATAGCAGAAGGAAATAGTCCATTGTTTACATCCAATGAAAGCGAAATTGCTGGATTCTCCAGTGAAAACCGGAACAGAGGGAGCATTATACTGAGCCAGACAAGAGTAGCAGGCGTGGGAAAATGGCTGAGAGGAATGCCAGAGAATTACAACAGGTATGTGCAGTAATTAGAGAGTTACAGGAACGGACCTCAGAACAGGAGAAGGAGTTTAGGGTGTTGAAAAATGAGTTAGAGAGCGTTTTCTCACGCAGTGCTGATCAAGAGAGAGACGTCACAAAGGTAAAAGTGAGTCATGAATCAGCCACAAATAAAACAGCTTTAGAGGGAAAATAAGTGGCTGGAAGAGGAAAGGAACAGGAGTATGAGGAGTATGAATCAAAAACAAGGATGCATGATGAACACGTCAGGAAAATTAAGGAAGAGCACTAGGGGTGGAAGAAAATTCAGGAGGAAGGAAAAATAAATCTGAAGAAGATTTTAGAATAGCAGAGAATGGAAAACCAGGAAAAAGGTGGAGAAGGATGTGGTTAAGGTAGCAAAAAGTAATAATCTATAGTCAGGGATGTACCAGAGAGGAAAAAATGTTTGATAATTTCAGGATTGAAAGAAAAACCTATGTCAGTAAGATCAGAAAGGGAAAGAGAAGAACTGGGAAGGGCTAAAGAGATAGTATCAATAGTTACTGTATGGAGGGTGACAAAGAAGCTCGAGAAGAGATTGAAGAGGTGTTTAGGCTGGGAAGATACAGGGAGGGTGGGGCGTTGCCACAAAAAGTTGTGTTTCAGTCACAGGTCACGGATCACTAACCGGCCGAGTGCAGGAACCATACAGGTACGGCGATGCCTACGTCTGCAGACAGCGCTGGAACTGTGGGAGGCGGTGGCTGAATCGGTAGAGAGGCGGCCTGCAGTCCTGATGGACCCAGGTTCGAATCCCGGCTGGGGCAGGGAACAGTTTAAGGATTTGAATTTCATTAAAAGCAGACTTTCCTGATCTACCAGATGACCCGCCGACATGTCGTAAAAATACCCCCGCTAATACCAATACACCAGTCCTGTATGAGACAGCCCTAGCATGTATTCAATATGGACGGTTGGTGTTAGCGCCGAAGTGGTGAGATGTGGAGGTGTAGGAGGACTACTGGGCCTTGGGATAGGCTACTGCCCCCAAGATATAGGCCCTGAAGCCTTTGCCCAGAGTCGGACACATAAAAAAAAACAAAAAAAAACCGTACCTGTACGGTCAGCAGTTGCAACCGGCGTCAACATGCGAATTTTCAAATTTGGCGGGAGAGGACTGGCATGAGACGCACGCACCCTTCCTGCATCTGTACCCACGTCCTATATCATCTATATACTCAGCAAGAGTGTCCTTGGCTCGAATAGCACAGTTACCGATGAAGAAAATGAAGATCTACCTTAACTCACTGGGTGTAGGCGGCGGCTGATAAAGTCTATGGGCGTTACACCGAAGTTTTCAGACTCCTGCTGAAGGAGAATCGACCTCAAAATTGACCTAAATGGTTTCTGTTAGTACTTTTATGGTTGTTCATATTTTCTCATCATTTCTAACCTATCTAGCAAAAAAAAAAAAAAGTCGAAAATTGGCCGGCACCGCAGCTCCATGAGGGTCCAAAGTCTGCCAGCACACAGGGTGTTAACAGAACGTGGAAACTGGCTGACAAGGTGAGGTTCAAGAATGTTTGAATAAGGATGGATGCAAATGAGAAAGAAAGAGCTAAAAATCAAGGAGCTAGTCAAGGAAGCTAAGGGAAAACAAAATGACCAGAAAATGGAGAAAGAGAAGACAGAGTTTTATTACAGATTTATGGATCAGAAATTGAGGAAGTGGTACTGACGAAGAGAGGAAGGGAGAAGGACGCAATAAAAAACAACGTAAATAGATTGACAGTGGCATATGCTAACGTAGATGGCTTAATCTCAGCAAGGCTAGAAATCAATTATTTCTTGAGGGTAAGTGGGCCAGATGTTACATGCTTTGTTGAGACCAAGTTAAGAGAGAATATTGATATCCAAGTGGAAGGTGGCAAATACAAACTATGGAGAAGAGATACAAAAGAAAAAAATGGGAGGAGAAGTGATGATAGCAGTGAAGAACAGCATAAATGTGGAACTGGGAGAAGGTATGGCTGAAATGATAAATGTGAAACTAGGAACCAGAATATGGGTATAGCAGAGAGGAAAAGTTTGAATGTAATGGAGATGAGGTGTCTGAGGAGTATGTGTGGAGTGACACGTATGGATCGAGTGCGAAATGATGAAGTGCGAAGGAGAACTGGAGTTCTTCGGGAGATGGCTGATCGAGTTGAGCAGAGGGTGTTGCGATGGTTTGGGCATATGGAGAGAATGGATAATGAGCAATTGATGAAAAAGATAATAAATAAATAAATGGAGAGAAATTGTGAATGAATAAATGATGACGCAGCCCTGAGGGGATATTCCCCCGCATTTGGTCTTATCAGCTGATCAGGTCAGGTGCAGATAAGGGGATGGGTCTATTATGATGTGGCAGGGGTAAACCAGCTCTGCTGTTGGGCCCTGCAGCAGATGTCACTGACTGCACTGCGCAGTTGACCCTCGTGTGGTGTGGTGCAGTGAGGCTCTGTCCCTTCTCCCCACTGGGGCTAAGATGCAAACGAATGTGTTTGGATGAGTAAACTGGGAGTGTGTCGTCTTGTCTCGGCTACCTCCTTTTCCTTGGGGGAAGCAGCCTAGGTATATAGATAGATAGATAGAAACCAGAGGGAAAGGCAGGAGAGATATCGCAGTAGCATATGTACCCCCAAGACAAGGTCGTGGAAAGAGGCTGAATACCAGATGTTGTCATACATGGTTAGACACCTACAGAAAGCGATTGAGAAAAGCAACAATATAATCCTGGTGGGTGACTTTAATTGTAAGGAGGTTAACTGGGAGGGGTGGGACACAGGAGGTAGTGAAGATTAGTGGAGCAGTACACTGTTAAATATAGCAATGGATAATGTAATGACCCAATGGGTCAAAGAAGAGACAAGGATTAGAGGTGATGAGACACCAGCAAGACTACATTTACTGCTAACCAGACAACCTAACATAAATGAATCTTTATAATATCTGTCTCCTCTACGAAAAACTGATTATGTAGTGACTGAGTCCCAAATGATAGAAGGGAATATGGCACCAAGAGATGAACTTTACAGGCATGGAAGATACAAGTTTGAGAAAGCAAACTTTACAGGACTGAGGAAACTTTTCGAAGAAGCAGACTGGAGAGAATTCGAAGAAACAAGAGCGATGCAGAAAAAATGGGATATCTTTCTTAGGGTTTTACAATTCAGGTGTGGAAAAATATGTACCAAGAGTGCCGTATTTTGCGGTGTATGAGACTTACTTTCTTGTCGCGAAATTATCTTGAAATATCCCCATGCATCATGGAGGCCAGACTAGACAGGTTAGCCTGGCTCCGCTTAGAAGAAACTCTTACACAGATGATCATCTCACTGCTTGGCAATCACAGGTATTACTAGATTATGAAGACTGTTGATTTACTGTAATAAAATTAAATGCACTTGTGTATATACTCAGCAGATTTTAGAAACATCCAAGTTCAAGAACACAAAACACTAGCAGTTGTTTATTGTACAATTGGCCATGTGACGATCTAGGGGTTTAGCGGTTTAGGATCAAGTGTTCACCTCGCTCTAGCAAGCTAGCATGATCATCGGTGAACTGCCTGCTAACTTTCTTTGCAATCATATTGGAGATGTGTTGGCTAGCGAGACGCTGAGTCATTATAATACGTCTGTCTCAAGGAAATTCAACCCTTGTTAGGCTGGCTTCTCTTACTGATATTTTGTTCCATTCAAGACAAGAATATCATAGAAGGAAGCAGTGTTATATTACGAGTAGTGGAGAGGATGGAGAGCGAGAGACTGATGAGGAGAGTGTATGTGAGTGAGGTGGAGGGGGGAGAAAGAAGGGAAGGCCAAGGAAGAGATGGACTGGAGAGGTACATAAAAGAGGAGGATGTGAGCTGGGAGCAGGGCAGTGAAATGGCGGGGGACAGGGTGACATGGAGGTGATTTGTTTGTGGCCACCCCTTACGGGATTAAGGTGTTTGGCAATAGATAGTGATAGATAGCCAGAAAAGCAGTTGCAACATTAAACAATACTCCCAGAAATTACAATTACTCTCTATTTTTCAGCCGTTACTAGAGCACTTAGCAAAGTCTAAGCCACTCAGGGCTCAGCCAGTTATACAGCTGTTATGATAACAAGATTAAATTTACTGAGTCATATAATACAGCATCTGAAATTAACAGTGCTTGATAGGCATTTATAGCAGGCTAGCAGCATCTGCCATTTCACAGCAGACGAAGCGATCAGAATGCGTGATCCCATTCTTCCTCTGCCTCACTACTGCCCTAACAAAGCTATCATGATGAGTGATGGCGAATACATGAATGCAACCCAGTTCATGTGTGTGTGGGTATGAGTGTGGTGAGGGTGTAGTTAAGAAAGGAGGTTTGGGAAAAGTCCAGGTAGGGGCTCTGTAATGCTAGGTGTTTTAGGGTCGGCTTTCCCTCCCTCTAATGCCTAGTGTGTAGCTGGGTTCTTTTTCTAGACCGGAGCTTAGACAAATAAGAGAGAGGCAGGACACAAAAACTCAAGGCAACAACCTTGCATGTCTATTGCTAAATTCTGCAGTGGAATGGGCAGATGTCACAAATACAGTTATGCTGAACAATTATAATTCTAAGGCCTAGATATTGGGTGTTAGTATCGCACAGGATACTACTTGGGACAAGATCGGGTAAGGTGAATAGCACTATAATCAGGGATCTTAGGGCAGTGAAGCTAAACACTATTATTTGGGAAAGTCTAGGTTCTGCATGTCGGGTGGAGTTTATAGCACTATTTTCACTGCTGGCGGGCTAACTGGTTTGTCTGTCGTGTCGTTAAGTTGCTCTTGCACTTTGGCCTCCGTATGATCTTACTGTGGTGCTGTGTCACTATATGGCAGCGTGTTCACAGAGACAGACATTTATTTCACTGCCCTGCCATGTTCACTGTTTCACTGTTATCTTACTTATTCCACCTCTCTTTTATATTATTACTGATGTTTCATGCACTGACTTTTCACCCTCTCAGTGTCAGTCACGCGATTCGCGTTTCACGTGGATTGTTCTAAAGATGTTCAGTCACTCAAATCACATTCCTAAGTACACAAAAAAATCACCAAAAATGTAGTTTCTGGCAGATTTGCGTCAAATTTTGAAGCATTGTAGTGAATGCAGCGCTTTCCAATGGTAAGGCATTGGCAACACTGAGTTGCCTCACGGGGCCCAGCACGTAGTGATAAACCTCAGTCTCATCCAAGCAGCCAGGAGGTGAGGTTGCGTCGAGTGTACTGTCCCTTTAAACTCCTACTAATTCTACCCCTCCTGCCCGAGCCGAAGCCCCTATGGACTCAGTGTGATAATGCAATATTTGTGAGCATATTTGTATGTGATATTGTCGATGGAACATAGATATATGTCACGAAAAGGAATTGTGTCCGTTAGCAATCGTTAGGCTTAGAGGCGATATGCATGTTCACTGTTGCGGGGTTTCACCTCTCGCCCTTCCCAAGGCCCTCTGGCGTGATTATAAATACGTATATAATGAAGCCAATGCCTAAACTGTATTTTGTGTGAAAGATATAGTGGCTGGCTTGGTGAAATTATGGAACCATAGTGTGGAATGGGGCAGGCATCACATACAGTTTTTATAGTCGGGAAGAAAGAATTAGAAGTGTTTAGGGATGGAATTATTGTGATTCTGATAGTGAAAATGCGTATGGAATTGCGTGAAATATACGTCAAACATGCTGCGGATGTTCGTGAAGGAGTGTGGTGTGTGCCAATACAATAGAGTTGCAGCGAGTGTTCACAGAGAAATATTTCATGCATTGACTGACTTAGCTAAAACAAAGCGCAAGTGTCAGAGACAAGAAATATGCCACAGCCACATATACATACGTATGTCGTGCAGTGAATGTTTGTGGAGAAATCTATTGTGTGCATCGCATGTGTTTTAGGCAAATGTATCGCAAGGAGAGAAAATACGCCACAGACACAGACACACACACACCCACCCACACCCACACCCACACACACACCCACCCACACACACACACCCACACACGCACATGCTCACCCACACACACCCACACACACACACACACACACACACACACACACACACACACACACACACACTCACCCACACACGCACATGCTCACCCACACACGCACACGCTTACACACTACATAACCCCACATCTTCAAGTTACTGCCAGCATCTCAACACCTTTGAAGGAAGTGAGTTATCCGTATTTTATTGATCTGTATATTGACCTATTTCTATAGGTCAATATTTTTTACACAAATAATTAATGTTTTTTTACATACACAAGCCAGGAGTGGCTATCGGCCGTCTCCTGAGGGGTGCTAGTCGAAGCTGGACAGACAGCTCCACCCCAATCTGATCTGGCGGTCCCACTCCCTGAAGGTAGTGTCGTCTTCCTGCTAGGGAGACGGTGAGGCAGCTGAGTGCTATAAGGGCGCACGGCCCAGGCTGACTTGTGCCGTTGTCGCACTGCATCCTGTGGTTCGGCTGTGGCTACTCCGTGGGGTCTGGGTGGGGGTGTTGGTGAGTTTCTGGGGGCACTATGCTGTAGATCACGCATTTCAGTATGTAAACCTCTCTGTGTTGATGTATTATCTATATTGGCGCAATATTGCTCGTGATACTGCAAGGAAATAACACAGATGTGAGCTAAAGATGCTGAAATAGGTGGACAGTGCTTCAGACCAATATCAGTGTAGGGCATTGTGTAATTTCGACTCTGGTCATAGGATATTGTGTGTGTAATTGTTTCTCTCTTCATATATTAGTGTATTTGTTCACCCGTGGTATTTGTGTTTCCCTTCCTTGCCAGTGTTGACCCGGTGAGGAATTAAGGACCCAGAGTTGCACCGTGACTGGACCCGAGAAGTCGGGACACAGAACACGCTGCATAACAATACTTGTAACCGGATTTGGATGGTAGGGGCCCTACTACATCCACGGATAACAACTGCCAAGGTTTGTAAGTGGTGATGCTCCCCAATGGGCAAGGTGTGCGGGTGATGTGCTTGCCAAGCGAGCAGGCTCAAGAGGACTGGGTGACTTATCTGGCTAGGTTGGAGGGGTTAGGGGTCCAATAGGCATCAGTGAATACTTGCAAAAGTTTCTTAATGCCCAGGTGAATCCCGTTGTCAGAGTGGAGGTGAGTCATGGCCTCTAGGGCGGTTTTGGGGTCGAGCACTATATGCCCCGACAGGGTAAATAGGTGGTCGCCCTGCTGGTGGAGTTTGGAGAATAAGTGCGGCAGTATCCAGTGGGGACGAAATTTATTGCGCCATTGTTGTATCTGTGTAGTCTATCGCTTCCCCAGTGCTTCTTCGGAACCCAGTGTATTTGATTCCATATCCACACAGTTGAGTAACCTTAACCTTGCTCTTAGCACTGAAATTACCATTTTGGGTGATTATAACATACATAATGTTGAATGGTTATTGCATTCTGCCAGGACTGACGACGCTGGTCTAGAGTGCGAGCTGTTTGCAGAATCGTTTAATCTCACCCAGCTGGTAAAGCAATCATCCAGAATACCTGATAATCCTGACCATAATGCCCATCTCTTGGATTTATTCTTGACAAGAATAAATCCAAGAGATGGGCATTATGGTCAGGATTATCAGGTATTCTGGATGATTGCTTTACCAGCTGGGTGAGATTAAACGATTCTGCAAACAGCTCGCACTCTAGACCAGCGTCGTCAGTCCTGGCAGAATGCAATAACCATTCAACATTATGTATGTTATAATCACCCAAAATGGTAATTTCAGTGCTAAGAGCAAGGTTAAGGTTACTCAACTGTGTGGATATGGAATCAAATACACTGGGTTCCGAAGAAGCACTGGGGAAGCGATAGACTACACAGATACAACAATGGTGCAATAAATTTCGTCCCCACTGGATACTGCCGCACTTATTCTCCAAACTCCACCAGCAGGGCGACCACCTATTTACCCTGTCGGGGCATATAGTGCTCGACCCCAAAACCGCCCTAGAGGCCATGACTCACCTCCACTCTGACAACGGGATTCACCTGGGCATTAAGAAACTTTTGCAAGTATTCACTGATGCCTATTGGACCCCTAACCCCTCCAACCTAGCCAGATAAGTCACCCAGTCCACTTGAGCCTGCTCGCTTGGCAAGCACATCACCCGCACACCTTGCCCGTTGGGGAGCATCACCACTTACAAACCTTGGCAGTTGTTATCCGTAGATGTAGTAGGCCTCCTACCACCCAAATCCGGCTACAAGTATTGTTATGCAGCGTGTTCTGTGTCCCGACTTCTCGGGTCCAGTCACGGTGCAACTCTGGGTCCTTAATTCCTCACTGGGTCAACACTGGCAAGGAAGGGAAACACAAATACCACGGGTGAACAAATACACTAATATATTAAGAGAGAAACAATTACACACACAATATCCTATGACCAGAGTCGAAATTACACAATGCCCTACACTGATAATGGTCTGAAGCACTGTCCACCTAGTTCAGCATCTTTATCTCACATCTGTGTTATTTCCTTGCAGTATCACGGGCAATATTGCGCCAATATAGATAATACATCAACACAGAGAGGATTACATACTGAAATGCGTGATCTACAGCATAGTGCCCCCAGAAACTCACCGACACCCCCACCCAGACCCCACGGAGTAGCCGCAGCCGAACGACAGGATGCAGTGTGACAACGGCACAAGTCAGCCCGGGCTGTGCGCCCTTATAGCGCTCAGCTGCCTCACCGTCGCCCTAGCAGGAAGACGACACTACCTTCAGGGAGTGGGACCGCCAGATCAGATCGGGGTGGAGCTGTCTGTCCAGCTCCGACTAGCGCCCCTCAGGAGACGGCCGATAGCCGCTCCCGCCTTCTACTGGAGTGCGCCAATAGCTGCCCCAAAGGTGCCTTCTCTTTAGGGTCAGCCGATAGCCACCCAACCCTCATAAGGGAATCGGTGTCTCACCGGCCTGAGGGTAATGAGGAGACGGCCGATAGCCGCTCCCGTCTTCGACAGAAGGTATCCTTCCTGGGACAGCCAATAGCCGCCCAACACCCCCTCCTGCAGGAGACAGCCGATAGCCGCTCCTCCCCTTGGCAGAAGGAGATGGCAAGTGGCCGCTCCTGCCTTCATCAGACAGCTGGTAGCCGCTCCGAAGGTGTGGCCCCCAAGTCGGCCGATAGCTGCTCACCCCTCCGGCAGGAGATGGCAAAAGGCTGCTCCCGCCTTTGTCAGACAGCCGATAGCCGCTCCGAAGGTGCTGCCCCCAAGTTGGCCAATGGCAGCTCATCCTCCCTCCTGCAGGAGACGGCAAGAGGCCGCTCCCACCTTCGTCAGATGGCCGATAGCTGCTCTGAAGGTGTCCAGAGGCACGCCAATTCCCCCACTCAGGCCATGGCCAATAGCCGGGCCTTGGCGCCCTATAGTTGCGCCCTTGGGCAGCCACAGCCAATTGCCTGGCCCCACGGCCAGAGAGAGGTGCAAGCAGTGTCACCGCCCCAGCGTGAGACGAGTGCCCGGACCTCCAGCACAGAAGAACCCCAGGGATGCCCTACAGCTTCCCCTGGCCTCTGCTCTTTACGCCTGGCCCTGGAGAAGATCCACTTGACCAACCCTAACTCAGGTCGGTGCCACAGCCCCTCCCTGACGGCGCCCCTTGACTCTGGGGCCACAGTCTTCGGGTACTCCAGGCCCTCCCCAGGACGCCCGGGAGCGATCTCTCCACGCCCCGACGACGGAAGACCTTCACCTCTGGCCGAGACCTGAGCCAGAGATTCCTGGACCTGTTTGGCCCCAGTCCTGAGGGCCACACCCCTGTACCCAGCCCGGAGACTACGGACCCCTTTGCCACCTGCAGCCCTGGATGAGAGAGGATGCCCCTGCGAGTCGTCCCGTACCCTCTCGGCACGCCCTTCCCTGGTGGTGCCCCTATTCCGGCAGAGTTGTCGCCGGCGTGTCTCCCCAATGCCCCCCATCATATAAGTGACTTATGTTAAGTGTGACGTTGCCCCAGAATTAGTGTAACAGTGATACAGTGACCGTGTATGTGAATACCGGGGCGAGTGATATCACAGGCGGAGGAATAAGGACGAGTGCAAAAACTAAGTTATGGTGAATCAGACTCATGAGTGACGCCCTTGTATGAAATCAGTAAGACTCTTACCCTGAGAGATTCTCTGTAGTAAAATATCCAAACGTCCTTTGCTACCAGGAAACAGTAGAGAAAACGTGTTAGTAATATCCTCCCGCTTGTATTACCAAAAACACAGTAAACTCCCAGTGTCTTCTACCCCCCCCTTAAGAAATCTCCTCAGCAGTCAGTGTGTATGTAAGAACCTGGACTAGCAATATAATCAATTGTCAAAATCCCTTTGCCATGAGAAAATACTAAGTTAGAATCCGTAACATCAATTCCCTCCCAATATTACTTTGATCTGACCCTCCGTGCATCACCCCTCCCCCCCGTGTGAGACCCACTCCTACGCTCCCACGTGCACCACGATCCTGTATTCCATGTACACCTGTGCACAAAATTTACAGTGTTATCGTCAGTGTCTGTTAAGCCAGTATCCTGCGAGATACTAATTATCTAGTTAAGGTTTTATTTTCTGTCACAAACTGTGTTGTATTATCTGCTGTTTTTGTCCTGTGTCTGACGGTGGTAATATACGTGTAATGGTTATTGCCTGGAGTTTTTGTGTCCTACCTCTCTTTATTGCACTAAGCCCCGGTCTCGAAAGAGGACCCTGCTACACGTTAGGTGTTCTAGGGCCGAGGAGTTGGGCCTTCTTCACCTAGCATTACACTGGTGGCCAGCGGTGGTTCTTGACCCGGGCGTAGAAGAAAGGTAGTGAGGAAATATTTAGCAAAATGGCAACCAAACCGCACGTACAATTACCCAAGTTTGACCCTGACCAGTACGATATACACAAGTATCTGGCAATCATCGAACCCTTAGTGGATATTGGCTTTGATAATGACCAGCAAAAAATTGCAGTCACACTTCCACTATTGGGCAAAGGGGCGGCGAACATAGCACCGAAAATCGTCCCGGAGCTCACCTGGCAGAACTTCACAAAGTTCGTTGTTCAAGCCACCACCCCATCATTAGGGAGAGTGGTGGCTCTATCCCAATTGGATAGCTTCTCATTTGACGGGGATTTAAATAATACCATGACACAGGCAAGATGCCTAGTTACTTCTGCCTACCTGCAGGCAGATGAGGAAACCCGGGATCAGCACACATTCAACACTCTGCTCAGAGTGCTTCTGAGTGTTGTCAAACAACACTTTACAATCCATGACCCAACTGGAGATGTGGATAGAGATGTCCAGCTCATACGGCGCCTCCTGACCACCTGCCCTGCTCCCCAGCAAATTAATGTGGTAAAGAAATTTCCCACTCAACCCCTGGCTCTCCCGACCATGCCACATCCGCCCTTGCCTCACACCAACCCTACCCTGGCGCCCAGCCCGCCTAGGGCACACCCCTCCCGCCGGCGTCCCACCCCTCGGGAAAATCCGAATCTGATCCTAGTGAATCCATGGGAATTCACAGTGCGGCTCCCGGTGTCCCCTACATAACATATGGGACCAGCTTAAGGCTGCCCGCCACAGGCCCACGGCCCCGGGTTCACATAAGGTGTCCTTTCTAGAAGGCGAGGTCCCAGAAGATGAACTGGCACTCATGGAGGAGCCCCATCCGGGAGAACAGGAGCAGGAACAGGAGAATGAAAGCCCCAGACAGCTGGATTTTTAGGCCCGCCACAGCAACAACCCACGGTGGCAGGGGCCATTACCCCTAAGTATCACCCCCCAGTGTACCACAAGATGAAATTGAATGGCGTGAAGGCCAGACTGTTAGTGACGGGAGCAGCCAGGTCCCGCCTCTACAGTCACTACTTCTCCCGCCATAAATCGACCTTTGGCCCACTCCGCCCCACTGCCACTCACCTTGTGGACGTGGGGGATGGCCCCCTACCCATCCGTGGGGAGACTCGGGCCATACGGGTCGACACCCACCACCCGGTGTCAACCTGACACCAATTCATTATTTTTTACTCCTCCTGCCGGAGCTATGACGGGTATTTATGGCTGGACTTACTCCAGAAACTTGGAGCTACAATTGACTGCCACTATTGGCAACTCCAGTTCCATGCCCAACCCAACCTCACCCAAGCCGTTTGCACCTGTATGCCACGGCCCCGGCCGGAAGATTCGCCCCCTTTGCCCTTCCCGTGCTCCCTTTCTCCTCCCCTCACTCCACCCCCCCTCTCCTCCACTTGTGCCCCCCCCCACCACCCCTCCTCCCTCCTTCCCTGCCACCGTCTCCGCCGCTGTTACCATTCCCTCCCACCATGAGGCCTGGGTGCCCCTTAACTGGCCATCCGGTCCCTCTGCCTTGTTCTCCCCCCTCCTCCTGCCGGGAGCCCTTTCTGCCTGCCTTTTGTCTCCCACTTTTCTCCCCCTACACCGCACCGCCGTCCGCATCGCTAACCTTGCCCCTTCCCCCCTTACCCTCCCCAAAGGGCTCGTCATCGGAGAGATGGAGGAAGCTGAGCCCTATGCCCCATCCTCCTCACACTTCCCTGCCCCCCTACCCCCCATTCCCGACCATCTCTCTGCCCAGCAGTCAGACACCCTATGTCGCCTTCTCCTGGATTTCCAGGACCTGTTTGTGACAGGACCAGCAGACATAGGGCACACCATGTACCTGTCGCATGAGATTCACACGACAGGCCCACCCATTAGACAGCCTTCCTGACGGAGGAATCCCTGACAAAGGGAGGAAGAGGACCACCATGTACAGTTGCCAAGATTTCCGCCTGGACCACCTAGTCCCGAGATATGGCTGATGTGGCAACAGCGCATCTGTGTGTGTTCGTGTGTACACGCCCGAGAATTTCTTGACTTGCCAAGCTTCATCCTCTGACTCATATTATGTGCTCATAATATTATGATATGATATTGTAAATATTATGTGATTGTATGGGATAGTTAGCTGTGCGCTATACAAATGATAAAATCTGAGTTATATAAAATATACGTCTTTATTGTCTTGTCTTGTAATGCAACGTGAAGCAATACAGACTGAGCTGTGGTTCAGAAACAGTGGATAAGTTCACCCACAAACGGTGCGAGCGGGAGCTTAGCGGGTGAAGGGAAGAGGGTGGGACGGGGAGGGGGGGGGGAGGTAACGTCATTTAATCTCTATCTATCTATCTATCTATTGCCAGACGCCTCAATCCCGTTTGGGGTGGCCACAAACAAATCGCCTCCAAGTCCCCCTGTCCCCCGCCATTTCACCGCCCTGCTCCCAACTCACCCCCCCCTCTCTCATATACCTCTCCACCCCATCCCTCCATCTCATCCTCGGTCTCCCCCTCCCTCTTCCACCCTCCACCTCACTCACATACACTCTCTTCGTCAGTCTTTCACCCTCCATCCTCTCCACATGGCCAAACCACCTCAGTGTGTTCCTCACAACGCTTCCTATCACATCCACATCCACACCACAACGCTCCTTTATATCCTCATTCGTCAGCCTGTCTCTCCACGTGACTCCACGGGCTCCTCTTAAATAACTCATTTCCACTGCTCTCACTCTTGACTTGTGTCCTTCCAACAATGTCCAAGCTTCACTTCCGTACGTTAGAGTTGGTATCACAATACTGTCATGTAGTAACTTTTTTACTTCCATGCTCACTTCCCTGTTTCTTATCACTGCTTTCAAGGAACCAGCAACCTTTCTTCCCTGCTGTACCCTTTCAAGCACTTCACCCTCCAAACCTCCATCCTTACTCATCACACTACCCAAATACTTAAACGTACTCACATTTTCCAATTCCTCACCATCCAACCTCGCTGTACATTCACTGACTTCACCTCTCTCAAAGACCATCACTTTACTCTTCCCTACATTCACCTTTAGGTTCCGTTTCTTACACACTCTCTCAAACTCATCCACCAAGCCTTGCAGCTCCCCTTCGTCTTCACTCAACAACACAGTATCATCTGCAAACAACAGTACAGGGAGTTTCCAAACACTATCCTCTCTCACCAGGGCCACTCCAACATCCACTACCCTACCTTGTACCTCTTTTATTACCCCATCCATGTACAGATTGAACAACCATGGAGACATGACACATCCCTGTTTCAAACCAACTTTCAAAGAGAAAAATTCACTTAGTTCACCATCCACACGCACTGCAGCCTTCGCACCATCGTACATACTCTTCACAGCATTCAACAACTTCCCATCTACTCCATATATTCTTAACACTTTCCACAATCCTTGTCTATCCACCCTGTCATATGCTTTCTCCAAGTCCATGAAAGCCGCATACAACTTCTTTCCCTTCTCTAGAAACTTTTCCACTAAAGATCTAAGAATGAATATCTGATCTACACAACCTCTTCCCTTCCTAAAGCCTCCCTGTTCTTCTCCAACTAATTTTTCTGTTCTTTCTCTAACTCTGTCTATAAGTATCCTACCATACACTTTTCCTATTATACTAAGAAGACAAATGCCCCTATGATTACCACACACTTCTTTTTCCCCTTTTCCTTTGTACAAGGGAATAATTATACCTGACTTCCAATCCTCCGGGACTCTACCTTCCTCCCAGGCCAATCTGCACATCTTCCACATCCATTCTACTACTATCTCTCCCCCATGCTTCAGCATTTCACCACACACTCCATCAATTCCTGGGGCTTTCCCCGATTTAACTTTCTTCATTGCTTCCACAACTTCTATCCTACTGATTTCTTCCTGTCTTCTCACCTCCCTCCTTCTCCCAGCCATTCCCCAGCCACTTATACTCGCATTACTTCCATCCTCTACGTTCAACAATTCCTTAAAGGGTTCTCTCCATCTGCTCACTTTTTCTCCCTTCTCCACTAGTAATCTACCATTTTTATCTTTCACTCCCCTGCTAACTTCACTTCCACCCTGTCTTACTCTTTTCACTTCTCTCCAGAACATTTTCTTACAGTCCCTCCACTTTACACTCAAATTCCTTCCAAATTCAATTAATCAATACTCTAAATACATATACAGTATATTACTGGCTATGAAAATGGTTTGCGAGTAGAACCTGAAATAACATGGGTCGTATAATTGTATAAATAATGTTATGGTGCCTTACTTAGTGGACGTTCACGTATTGCACTTTAAAAAGGCAGCAAGGGAAGCCAATCACATAACAGCAACACGATTACAGTCAGCCAGTCATAGGTAGACCAAGCTGTTGTAAGAACCCCTAATGTTAAAAACTGGCATTCTTCCGATGCACTTCATCATGAACAGGCAACAAGCTGATTTAGCCAGGAGAACTCAAATCGTCGCCCTTCATGACCGTGGACTCTCGTCACGTGCTATAGCACAGCAGCTGGCAGTGTCCCGGACAACTGTCATCAAGTGGATAAGGAGGCACGAGGAAACTGGGAATCTGAGTGACCTTGGTAAGCATGAACAAAGTTTAATGTAAACTTGACGATAATTATAATAATAAGTGCCTGGAGTGCACCCGAGTTATGTAATATTTGGTGTTTTCCTCTTATAATATTCTAATCAGTATCACTTCTCCCCCAGATATTGTTTGTGTGCGTGTACGTGTGCGTGCGTGCGTGTCCGTGAGCGTGAGTGTGTGTGCGGGTGTGTGTGTGTTAATGGTGAAATATTCTAGTGGTGAGGTTGTGTACTGGTGAAATAATATAGTGGTGAGGTTGTGTAGGCCTACTGGTGAAACATATTTAATTCACAGGGTTCGGATCCGCAAGGACATTGATTTCCAGTTTCCAACTCCTCTTGTTTTTACAATGTAATGATAATATAACGATTCCCCCAAAACCGCACAGGCCACATAGTTGTCCCCACTGGTAGTTTTGATTGTCAGTCATTCAATGTGGGCTACCAGTGGTGAGAACTGTATCACGGTACTGTTTAAGTATCCCGAAAGGTTGAAATATGGTCATATATCGTTTTAGAAAGGAGACCCCGGCCACGGTTAACGACTCCACAAGAAGACAGGGAAATCCTACGAGCGGTTGAGGACAACCCCTCCACTAATGCCGTTGCCATTCGGGAAGCCTTGCAGCTTAATGTGACGCCGCAGACCGTGCGCGCACGATTGCACGAGGGAGGGATACATCATAGGTAAGCTCCCGATAATATCACTAAAGATCAAAGTAAGTATTCTATAAATCATATTCTTAATAATGTCCCTATATTGTTATGTGTTTAATCCTTCATTTAACATTCTTCTTACACAGACTTCTTTGCGGAATACATAAGTGCAAATGCCCGAAACTTTTTTGAATATTCATATGTTTGCTGCATAATTACATGCACATTAAGTAGGTTTTAATTCATATTATTCCTGATATAATAGGATTCCTGCCAAGAAGGAGCGGCTCACGGACCAACATCGACCTGGGAGGCTAGCATTCGCTCGCCAGTATGTGGGCGAGGATCTAGATTTCTGGTCCAGGGTCGTGTTCAGTGACGCAAAAACTTTCTCCAGCACTGATCACGGCAGAATACATAACTGGAGACCGAATAACACAAGGTAAGCAAAACCGTCATCTCTGTGTTAGCAAACATAATTTTGTAATTAAATTCCAGTCGTCGTATACTGTATATCATCCAAAGATAATATGAAATAATAATCACGAGGTTTTATAAGTAACAATCGACACCCGTCCCTAGTTGCACTACATTAAGATGTTGCATTTTCTAGACCAGTCTAACACCCTTAATATTGTTTATTCATAATTAGAGCTTCTCGGTGTTAGGCCTCCATATCATCAACAATTCTTAGATAACCATTTTTCTGCAATTTAGGCCTACAATTTTTGTAAAACAAATCCTTCTAACTGTCATGAGCAGTAGAGCCAGGTAAACGATCTACGGAGCTCCGCCATATGGCCTGAGTTGCCTAATGCTCTTCCACACTCTTTCCAAAAACCTTTCTCCCCAACTTATCGGTTTACCATAATTGATAACAAATCCCCATTCTCTCTCTAGCTTTCTCTCTACTCTCTCTCTCTCTCTCTCTCTCTCTCTCTCTCTCTCTCTCTCTCTCTCTCTCTCTCTCTCTCTCTCTCTCTCTCTCTCTCTCTCTCTATATATATATATATATATATATATATATATATGATGTCTCTATCTCTATCTCTATCTCTCTCTATTTCTCAGTATTACGAACTATTGCAGTACTGTTTATTAAGATTTGCAATCCCTGTAAAATATATCCAACAAACTGAGGAAAATGAACCTTAGAACGTGGCAATGCTGATTTTCCCGAAGCGTTAGAAATATGTATAAACCATAATATATTAATGATTTCTTTTTATTCTATTCACGTGCAGATATGACCGTAGAAATATTTTCGAGGAGGCCAGAAGTGGACACGTCACAGTCAACACCTGGGGGTGGATGTGCATTCACGGCATTGGAAATGTCATAAGGATAGAGGGAAGGTTCACTGCTGAAAAATACATTGATATTTTGCAGAATGTGTTCCTCCCTTCATTTCAAGAGCAGAACTATCCTTTTCCTCCTGGGCCTATACTTTTTGTTCAGGAACGCTGTCCCATCCATACGGCAAGAGTTGTAACTGAATGGTTTAGCGGTCGAGATGACATTCAGCTACTCGATTGGCCTAGTAAGGGAGCTGACATGAACCCCATTGAAAATGTATGGGGGAATATTGTCCAATCATGGGAGCCCGAGAGGGAACGGACAGCAGCTCAATTAATGGCCCACGTCCATGCCCAGTGGGAACTGTTCAGGCACCACCACCAGCTCATTCGAAATCATGTCACCTCTATGCCAAACAGACTGCGGGAGGTGATCGAGAAGGAGGGTGGTTGGACCCACTACTAATAAAAGTAGCATAAAATCTTATATTTTGATAATCCTTTAAATATGATTGACATTATATCATGCAGTACAACACACTAATGGTATCTTTATTAGCATACTAAGGCCTGATATTATATCTGATGTGACACTATCATATACCTGTATATTTTGCTCAATGACATGATTTCAAATAATGGTCACTTATACAGGAAATAGGAACGTTTATGTGCATTAATTTATTCAACTTCAGTTACAATGATTTTTTTTTTCATTAATGTGATTTCAATCACAACGATTTAAACAGCAGAAATTTTTGCCTGATTGATGTAAGTGAACGTCTACTGGGTGACTACAGTATTATCTATAGTAGTACAATTTAGAACATATTTTACATAGATATACAACATGCAACACAATATAGAACATATATTACATATACATTATTTGCTATAGTATAACGTAACATAATCATCAAAGGAAATCGGTCAAGCTAAGCTTCACAGACGTTGCACCTACACGTATTTGTTAACTTGAAGTTATAATCTTTCTTACTAGAAGAAGCCTTATAATCACATAATATGTAACACATAATGCATTTTCAACACATTTAGTGTTTGTTTTTGTATGGTGTTTAAGGTTCTATTCCCAAACCATAATCCTATATAAATATGCAACATGCAATGACCTTATATTTATAATATAATACAACCAAAGGTTAAAGGGAAAGAGGATATACAGCAAGTCGTGGTCGCCACTTATTCACACACGTATATTAACAAATACCACACTCGCATTACATATTCACTACACTTCGCCCTACCCCCATCACAAATTGTCACACACCCACACCCGCACCCACACATATGCTGTAAAACTTGACACACACACACACACACACACACACACACACAGACTCTTGTAGGGAGCTACAAGAAGAATTAAATAAACTTCATGAATGGAGTAGTACATGGCAAATGGAATTCAATGTGGACAAGTGTCATGTAATCAAGTTTGGTAAAAGTGGAAAAAGACCTGATTGGGATTATAAGTTGGGAAATAAAACCCTATACACATCAGAAAGAGAGAAAGACCTAGGTGTGATTATCAATAACAGACTATCTCCGGCTGACCACATCAGCGAGAAGGTACGGAACATGTACACACTGCTTGCAAATATGAGAATAGCATTCACATACATAAATGAAGACATGCTAAGAAGGATAATAACATCATTCATTAGACCAACCCTGGAATATGCATCAATAGTCTGGAGTCCTCATCTCAAAAAGCATATAGACAAGATTGAAAAAGTTCAAAGGGCCGCTACAAGATGGATACCAAGCTCAAGGGACCTAAGCTACGAAGAAAGACTAAATAAACTGAATCTACCAACACTACAGGAGAGAAGGAAAAGAGGTGGCATGATAATGCTATATAAGTGCATATCAGGAAAGGAGAAAATAGACATAAATGATTACTTAACATATGGAGAAGCGTCAGCAAGAGGACACTGCAAAAAACTGCATAAGAAGAGATGTGATAAAGACGTAAGGAAATTCAGTTTCCCAAACAGAGCAATTGATCAATGGAATGCACTACCGAATGAAATAGTGTGTGCCAAAACAATTCACAAATTTAAGGATATGTACGATAAATATGGTCTAAGACACGGGACAATACGAGCTTGACTCATTCCTGTAAAGATACAATTAGGTAAGAACAATTAGGTAAGGTAAGAATACACACACACACACACACACACTGTATATTGACAGTCTGTGGCTTGCACGGAATCCTGCGTTGTAATATGTTGATCCAAATGAAGATAAGGATATAGAACTGCTAATAATACTAGCATATTCATTAACAGTGCACACTGTCAGACTGGTAATAAAGACAAACTAACCAAGACTGACAGGTGCGTGAGAGCTGCAACGCTTCCACTATATGTTCCATGATATATTTTGATGGTTTAACATGGGCTGGTTATATTTTCAATATGATATTATTGTTCATCAGTATGTTGGTTAATGCCATAACTGGAGGAACAAGAACCTCTACAATGGCACTAGAACGCATCAGCGATACAGTATAGGGCATAAGCGGCCTCCTCCCCTGTAACTGGTATCCAACACATGATTATCTTTTTCATTAACGAAAATATCACTGGGTGTCGAAACCGCATTACTATTACTATTACTTTATGTAAATAAGTAGTGTAGGTTGGATAACGTAGTCAGTACTGTGAGCTGGTTACGTAGTACTACTGCACTTGTATTTTGACCAAGAATTAAATTTGGTTTAAACATATACAGTATATGGAACGCCATTAGCACAAGTTGATCATGTGTGTGTGTCTACTAATACGTAGCCGAGGAGTTGAGAGAGTCGAGGTGATAGGACAGGCGTAATGTCCGTTAACGAGGAAAGGGGTATTCTTATTGGTATAATTTATCGTGGGTAATTGATTGTCTATAGAAAATGAATAATAACTGCAAAGGTTTCTTATTATCAAAGATGCAAGATATCACTGACATCCTATGAATTAACCTGTAATGGCTAAGAATATAGAGTAAACGACGAGACCCCACCACCCTCTTCCTTTCACTTACAAGACAAGATAAAGAAGATTATTATATATAACTCAGATTCTATAATTTGTATAGTGCACAGCTCACTATCCCATACATTCACATTAAAATGCCCGCGACCGGACCTTCCGCCCCACACCACCACCGGGCCACCACCACCCCACCACCCGAGGAGGAGATAACGGTCAGGTTAGTGACCCGGGACAAGGGGGTCATCCAACCACCACTGACCTGTGCCCCTTCTTCCCGCAACTACCTCAACACCAGGTGAGCCTAGATCTGCAACAACTTCAACGGCGGGTTGACCATCGACAGCAGTGGGGTGGGACTGATACAACATCAGTCCCTAGTAGTTTTGTGGTGACGACCACAGCTTCACCCCAACGGGACAGGAGGTCCCTAGGTGAGCCACGAGGTGTTTACACCTACTGCCACCGCGAGCCACGGGGAAGTACCATCCTCTGCCGCAACAACCTTGGTGAGCCACGAGGGGCTTGTATCATCTGCCACCGTGAGCCACGAGGGCGTAATACCCTCTGCCACAGCCAGGACAGGAGGTCCTTTGACGAGGGAGGAGAACCCTCTATAACAAATAGGGCAGGAGGCCCAATAGTGGACTGTACGGGGCTCACACCCCTAGCCACTCCAAGGGTAAGAGACCCTCACACAAAGCCACAAGTGGGTCCCAGGACCGATCAACCTGGTGCCACGGCAGTTGTGAAGACAAGAGAGAGAGTCGCCTCTGTGCTACCCTCCATAAGTGCAAGAGAGACCACGGCCTCCGTGTGTCCTCTAAAGTCAGCTGACTCCTGCAGGAGTAGCTGGACACCACCTGGGAGAGTTGCCCCGAAAGTGTCACCCGAACAGAGGCCCGGTCCCAGTTGGGACCTACCTCCCACCCCCGGGAAATTCTTGTCTTCCCCAGGTACCAGCAGGAGACGAGGCCGCAGCCCACACCTGACGGCGCGTCCCCCAGCAGACCTCCGCAGCCCTCGGACCCCCAGGCGAGCCCAGCAGCCCATCGACGCCGACCTCCCCCTGCCGCGGACCCTACGACGTCAGGCCCGTCTGCTACACCTGTTTGGCCCCAGTCCCTAGGGCCAACATAGACAGGCCTCCCTTCACCGTGACCAGAGGAGGGCCTACAACAGGTCGAGACCCCAGGCAAGAGGGTCTCCCTGCACCGTGACCAGAGGAGGGCCTACAACAGGTCGAGACCCCAGGCAAGAGGGTCTCCCTGCACCGTGACCAGAGGAGGGCCTACAACAGGTCGAGACCCCAGGCAAGAGGGTCTCCCTGCACCGTGACCAAAGGAGGGCCTACAACAGGTCGAGACCCCAGGCAAGAGGGTCTCCCTGCACCGTGACCAGAGTGAGGACCTACACCTTATAGTGACAAAGTGATATCGCCCCAGAAACTCGGGCAAGATTAGTGACTTTTCCTTTCCTATAGTGAGACAGAGATAGTGATCCAGTGACAAAGTGAACCAGCGGGATTACACCAAAAAGTGTCCGTAAATACCTTCCCCTGGAAAAGACCATAAGTTCTGGGCTCGTACAACTAGTGCTATTCCCAAGTCCAGTCTAGAGTAGTCCCCCCCCCCCCTTGTCAGTGTATGCGCGGGCGAGAGTTGCCGCGCCGAGCCCAAATAGTGAATTGTAGTGCTCTACTCCCCTTGTTCTTTTATAGTAATAATCCCTCCCCGGCTCATCAAGCCCAGACATCTCGATTGCCCCAGCACACTAAGACCTTTTGGACTTTAATGCAAGTTAGTCTCATTCACTTATGGACCCTTAACCTATTGTAAAGTATAATTATAGTGTGTGTGAACATCCCGTGCTGTACTAACGTAACATTGTATATCTGTATCCTCTGCTCATAATATCATTCTATGTAATATTGTCAAGGTGTTAGAATTAAGGTAATAGATGTGTTAAAGGTGGACTGCCTAGTTTTTATGTCCTGTTCCTTTGTTAGTGCATTACTTCCGGTCCGGAAAGAGGACCCCGCTCAGTAGCTAGTGTTTTTAGTACGAGGAGTCGGCCTAAAAACACTCAGCATAACACTGGTGGCAAGCGGTGGTTCTGGATCCGAGTAACGCACGGAGGAACGTAAAAGGAAACTTGCACAATGGCAGCTAAACCGCACATTCAATTACCAAAATTCAACCCGGACCAATGTGACATGGATGTTTATTTGGACATGATCAAACCCCTTTTAGACATAGGGTTTGACTCAGATAAGGAGAAAATTGCAGTCACACTACCGAATCTGGGAAAAATTATCACAAATGTCGCACCCAAAATAGTCCCAGAACTGTCATGGGACCAGTTCACTCAGATAGTGAAACAGGCTTTTATGCCTTGCATGGGCAGAGTTGTCGCACTCTCGCAACTCGACGCCCTCACCTATGACGGTAACCTGGATGATACTTTCACCCAGGCTCGGCGCCTCGTCACCGCCGCTTATCCCGAAGCTGAAGTAAATACTCGGGACACTCATACCTTCAACGCCCTGCTGAGGATCCTCCCGAGCATAGTCAGGGAACACTTCTCCATATATGATCCCTCAGGAAATATGGATCAAGACCTGCAGCTCGTCAGGCGTCTTCTCGCCGCCCGTCCCACACCACAACCGCTTCACGCAGTGACAAAGTTCCCCACAAACCACAACCCCCCACCAAAACCCAAGCCGCCGCCTAACCAATCGCCTGCAGACCCACCTCCCACAGTACCCAGGGCTTACCCGCAAAGGAAGCGCCATAACCCCAGGGAACAAGGTAACTTAATTAGTATAAACCCTTGGGAGTTCACGGCTTGCAGCCGCACCTGCCCACTTCATGACATAAGGGAGCAACTCAAGGCGAATCGGCGTAAGAACCCCCAACAAGGCCGTAGGAAAGTTTCCTCCCTTGACGACGACACCCAGGAGGACGAAGTACCACCACTGCTCTACCAAGGACCGGACGATGACGAGCACGACGACTACCCCCATCCTCAGCAGATGGATTTTTTAGGCCCGCCCCCGCACCTACCCACGGTGGAGGGGGCCACCTCACATAGCTACAGGCCCCCAGTCTACAACAAGAAATGGCTGAACGGGGTCAAGGCAAGATTACTGGTGGATACGGGAGCAGCCAGGTCTTGCCTCTACTCCCATTTTTACTCCCGCCACATCTCAGCATTCGGCCCACTCCTCCCCACTTCAGCCAACCTCGTAGACGCAGGGGATGGCCCCCTACCCATCCGTGGAGAAACCAGGGCCTTACAAACTACCACCCACCAACGAGTCTCCACCGACCACCCATTCATCATTTTTGACTCCTCATGTAGCCAATATGATGGATATCTTGGCCTGGACCTGCTTCAGAAACTCCACGCAACCATTGATTGCCATCAACGTCGCCTCCACTTCGGTCCAGCCCACCCTAACCAAGCATCCACCGACAAGAAAAGAAGAAACAACAACACCATCACCCCCACACCACCCTACAACACTCACCCTCCCCAACCCACCTGTACATGTAACCCCACCCTGACATCGCTAAATGCCTCACTTCATCCCCCTCCAACCCCATCCCCCACTCCACCTTTGCTACCCCAGACTCCCTCATTTCCTGCCACTATTGCTTCCACCATTACCATTCCACCTCACCACGAAGCATGGGTTACTCACCAGACCCTCAGGTACATCAGTCCTCTTTTCACCATCCATCCCCACCGGACCCCTGTCATCCTGTTTAGTCTCCCCCACTTTCCTCCCCCCCAACGCCCATCAAATCCGTATTGCCAATCTCGCCACAACACCTTTAACCCTGCCCCGAGGCCTCATCATCGGCAACACAGAAGAGGCAGAACCATGTTCAACACCACCCCCCAATCACCCCACCCTCCCCAACATACCACCACATCTCTCTCCTGCCCAGTCAAACAGCCTCCACCAACTACTCCTGGACTTCCAGGACTTATTCCCCTTCGGCCCCACTGATCTCGGCCATACCACCTACCTAAGCCACGAAATTCACACTACAGGACCTCCCATTCGCCAACCATCTCGCAGAAAAAATCCTAAACAACGGGCAGAAGAAGACCGGCAGGTTCAAGAAATGCTAGATGCCGGTGTCATATCAAACTCCACCAGCCCATGGTCATCACCTGTAGTACTCGTGCGAAAAAAGGACGGAACCATGCGGTTTTGCGTCGATTACCGCAAAGTAAATGACGTTACCATCAAAGACGCTACACCACTACCCAGGATCGACGACTCCCTAGATTCACTACATGGATCCACCTGGTTCTCTACCTTAGACCTGCAATCAGGCTATTGGCAGGTTCCAGTTCACCCTGACGACAAACACAAAACCGCCTTTTCTACATCAAACGGGAAGCACTACGAATTCAACGTTCTTCCCTTCGGACTCTGCAACGCCCCTGCGACATTCTCCCGTTGATGGAATCTGTGCTGAGCGGACTCACCTGGGAAACCTGCTTAGCCTACCTGGATGACGTAATTGTTTTCAGCCATACCTGGGCCGACCATCTCCACCTCCTCAAACAGGTATTCCACCGCATATGACAGGCAGGATTGAAGCTAAAACCAACCAAATGTGTGCTAGCTGAAAGATCAGTCTCCTTTCTCGGACACCTGATCAACGCAGAAGGCATCTCCCCCGACCCCAATAAGCTACGTGCAATCGCCAACATTCCACCACCCTGCGACGTGCACGAAACCAGGGCCTTCCTAGGACTAACCTCCTATTATCGGCGCTTCGTGAAAGGCTTCGCGAACATCGTCAAACCCTTGCACGATCTTACAAAAAAGGGAAAACCGTTCGCCTGGACTGAACCCCGACACATCGCATTCACCACCCTCAAAGCCAAACTCACCTCCGCCCCAGTCGTCGCCTTCCCGGACTACAACCTACCATTCCACCTGTACACAGACATCTCACTCCATGCAATAGGGGCAGTCCTTGCACAGGTACAGGACGGCCGCGAACACATCATCGCCTGTGCCAGCCGCACCCTCAACTCGGCGGAAAAGAATTATGCGGCCACCAAACGTGAATGCCTAGGGATAATATGGTCACTTGAGTACTTCCGCTCATACATATCAGGCACCCATGTGATCATCATCACGGATCACCAATCCCTACAATGGTTGCGCCAGTCCAACACCACGAACGCCCAGCTCACTAGATGGCACGAAACCTTAGAAGAATACGATTTTGAAATATCGTATCGTCCAGGCAAACTCCACACGAACGCCGACGCCCTATCAAGACTACCCATCAATGCCATCTCACCAGAACCCGACCTGATTAAGATGTGGCAAGACAACCAACGCCTTACCTGGAGTCCGCCGAATATTTTCAGCAAGCTCCACCTGCATGGCGAACACTTGTTTGACCCTAACGGCCACATAATCCTGAGCCCCACAGCCACCCATGACACCATGCTCCACCTCCATGCCGACAACGGAATCCACTTGGGCACTAAGAAACTCACCCAAGTGTTCAACGACATATACTGGACACCGAACCCCACCACCATCGCCAAAACCATCGTGCAATCCTGCCGAGCCTGTGCGTTAGGAAAGGATATCACCCGCACAACAGGCCCATCTGGAAAACTAATGGCCGCAAAACCCTGGCAACTGCTACCCCTTGACGTCGTCGGACCACTCACCCCCAAGGCAGGATATAAATATATAATCACCTTTGTGGACGTCTACTCAAAATTCATCATAGCTTGTCCTGCTAAAGACCACAGTGCAATATCTGTCGCTGATGCTCTGACTCGCCACGTGTTTCCATACTTTGGCATTCCCCAGGCATTGCACTCCGACAATGCACCAGAATTCACCGGAAAGGTTTGGCAGGAATTAGCTAAAATATTCGGATTCCACATCTCCCACTCATCCCCCTACTGGCCACAAGGCAACAGCATCTGTGAAAGAAGCCATCGCTCCCTCCTCAATCAAGTCCGCACTCGCATCACACAAACAGGAAATGAAGACTGGCCTGCTCACGTCAAAATAGTTCAATGGGGCTTGAACACATGCCCACAAGAAGACGGCATAACACCACACGAGCGAATATTCGGGGAAACCCCGCTCCTCCTCCCGCTCCGCCACCACCTCCAGCCACCCTCCCCACCCTCCCCCACCGACCCTCTCCACCATCTCAAACGCCGCCTCCACCACCTACAAGCACAACAAGACCTTACACCCGATACCAACCACACCAAACCCTACAAAACAGGCCAATCCGTCGTCGTCGCCCAACTCCCTACCCCTAACAAAATTGCACCACGATTCATCGGACCCTTCACCATAACTCAAGTCCCCAATCCATATCAAGTCATCATCAATCAACACGGCCAGAAGCGCACGTATCGCAACCGCCACGTGCGACCCTTTCACTCACCCAACAATAACCACACGCCCAGCACCTCTGCCTGACCACCTGGCCATGACGACGCTTCCGGGAATTACCCCCCACACTCACACGCCTACTACTTCTCACCCCCACCCAGTACCTCACCTATCACCTCACCACCCCCCACCACCCCAGACCTTGACCCACCTCAACCACCGCCCTCACCACCACCCCCACCCAGCACCTCACCTACAACCACACCACCCCTCACCACCCTGGATCCTGACTCACCTCAACCGCCGCCTACACCACCACCACCACCCGGCACCACCACATACTCAACAACGCCCACACCACACTCCACCACCCATTCCCGCACCACCCCTCACACCACACCCCCTCCATCCCCTGCCTCTCCACCAACCCAAACCACTACCTCCTCAAATCATACTCCTCCACCTTCGCCCACCTGCGCCCGCACCACGCCCAGAACCACCCAAGCAAACGCGCCCACCCTACCCAGCGACCATGCTCACTATACCCGCCACACAACCAGGCGACCCACCTCACCTCCCAACACCCGTACACCCTCACCACCACCACGTGCTCAGCCACCCTCACCACCCACACCCACCCTTACCACCACCACTACTAGATCAGGCCGCCTTTCACGCCCACCACCCAGATATACACCTACACCACCCCACGGTAACCAGCCAACTCACCATACACCACCACAAAGACCCCCTACCCCAAACACCTCCCCCATCACTCTCCCTCTCCACCAAGCACGATGGAAAAAACCCAAGTCCCAATTCCCCAAAGTCAATTCCCCTACCCACTGACCCATCCCCCCATAAAAGCACCGACCCGCCAACCATAGCCAGCATTCAGCTACAGCCGCCCCACCAAGCACCAACCACCAGCATGAAAATCACCCGCATCCAGTGGCTATCTCACGGCCAGCCGCCCATCAGAATCCGACAGACGCCCCAGCTTCTTCGCCGCCTACACCGCACAAACCACCCATCCTCCATCCGGCTGTTCATCAACCCAGCCCACGAACCGACCAGAACGACCAACCACTGGATCAACCTCCTGCAGCACCTCACCCCAGTCAACATGACACCAACCACCATCACCTACCACCTGCAGTCACGGGGTCGTGACTTTTTCACGAGCGACGGTGGTAAAATGCCCGCAACCGGACCTTCCGCCCCGCCACCCCCCACACCACCACCGGGCCACCACCACCCCACCACCCGAGGAGGAGATAACGGTCAGGTTAGTGACCCGGGACAAGAGGGTCATCCAACCACCACTGACCTGTGCCCCTTCTTCCCGCAACTACCTCAACACCAGGTGAGCCTAGATCTGCAACAACTTCAACGGCAGGTTGACCATCGACAGCAGTGGGGTGGGACTGATACAACATCAGTCCCTCGTAGTTTTGTGGTGACGACCACAGCTTCACCCCAACGGGACAGGAGGTCCCTAGGTGAGCCACGAGGTGTTTACACCTACTGCCGCCGAAGGCCACGGGGAAGTACCATCCTCTGCCGCAACAACCCTGGTGAGCCACGAGGGGCTTGTATCCTCTGCCACCGTGAGCCACGAGGGCGTAATACCCTCTGCCACAACCAGGACAGGAGGTCCTTTGACGAGGGAGGAGAACCTTCTATAACAAATAGGGCAGGAGGCCCAATAGTGGACTGTACGGGGCTCACACCCCTAGCCACTCCAAGGGTAAGAGACCCTCACACAAAGCCACAAGTGGGTCCCAGAACCGATCAACCTGGTGCCACGGCAGTTGTGAAGACAAGAGAGAGAGTCGCCTCTGTGCTACCCTCCATAAGTGCAAGAGAGACCACGGCCTCCGTGTGTCCTCTAAAGTCAGCTGACTCCTGCAGGAGTAGCTGGACACCAACCGGGAGAGTTGCCCCGAAAGTGTCACCCGAACAGAGGCCTGGTCCCAGTCAGGACCTACCTCCCACCCCCGGGAAATTCTTGTCTTCCCCAGGTACCAGCAGGAGACGAGGCCGCAGCCCACACCTGACGGCGCGTCCCCCAGCAGACCTCCGCAGCCCTTGGACCCCCAGGCGAGCCCAGCAGCCCGTCGACGCCGACCTCCCCCTGCCGCGGACCCTACGACGTCAGGCCCGTCTGCTACCCCTGTTTGGCCCCAGTCCCTAGGGCCAACATAGACAGGCCTCCCTTCACCGTGACCAGAGGAGGGCCTACAACAGGTCGAGACCCCAGGCAAGAGGGTCTCCCTGCACCGTGACCAGAGGAGGGCCTACAACAGGTCGAGACCCCAGGCAAGAGGGTCTCCCTGCACCGTGACCAAAGGAGGGCCTACAACAGGTCGAGACCCCAGGCAAGAGGGTCTCCCTGCACCGTGACCAGAGTGAGGACCTACACCTTATAGTGACAAAGTGATATCGCCCCAGAAACTCGGGCAAGAATAGTGACTTTTCCTTTCCTATAGTGAGACAGAGATAGTGATCCAGTGACAAAGTGAACCAGCGGGATTACACCAAAAAGTGTCCGTAAATACCTTCCCCTGGAAAAGACCATAAGTTCTGGGCTCGTACAACTAGTGCTATTCCCAAGTCCAGTCTAGAGTAGTCCCCCCCCCCCTTGTCAGTGTATGCGCGGGCGAGAGTTGCCGCGCCGAGCCCAAATTGTTCTTTTATAGTAATAATCCCTCCCCGGCTCATCAAGCCCAGACATCTCGATTGCCCCAGCACACTAAGACCTTTTGGACTTTAATGCAAGTTAGTCTCATTCACTTATGGACCCTTAACCTATTGTAAAGTATAATTATAGTGTGTGTGAACATCCCGTGCTGTACTAACGTAACTTTGTTTATCTGTATCCTCTGCCCATAATATCATTCTATGTAATATTGTCAAGGTGTTAGAATTAAGGTAATAGATGTGTTAAAGGTGGACTGCCTAGTTTTTATGTCCTGTTCCTTTGTTAGTGCATTACTTCCGGTCCGGAAAGAGGACCCCGCTCAGTAGCTAGTGTTTTTAGTACGAGGAGTCGGCCTAAAAACACTCAGCATAACACACATAATATTTACAATATCATATCATAATATTATAAGCATATAATATGAGTCAGAGGATGAAGCTTGGCGAGTCAAGATATACTCGGGCATGTACACACGAACACACACAGATGCGCTGTTGCCACATCAGCCATATCTCGGGACTAGGTGGTCCCAGGCGGAAATCTTGGCAACTGTACGTGAAATGATAGAGCCCGGCGTCATTTCCCCCTCCACCAGCCCCTGGTCCTCCCTCGTCATTCTAGTGAAGAAGAAAGACGGCACGATGCGATTTCGCATCGATTACCGCTGCCTGAACGACGTCACCATCAAAGATGCCACCCCCCTCCCACGAATTGATGATTCCTTAGATTCCCTTTATGGGGCATCTTGGTTTTCCACCCTCGACCTCCAGTCTGGATACTGGCAGGTCCCTGTACATCCAGAACACTGAGGCAAGATGGCCTTTTCCACGAGCAATGGCAAACATTACGAAATTAATGTCCTGCCGTTCGGCCTCTGCAACGCCCCTGCCACCTTCTCTAGGCTAATGGAATCTGTCCTGAGCAGCCTTATCTGGGAGATATACCTGGCTTATTTGGACGACGTCATTGTCTTTAGCCAGACCTGGGCCGACCACTTGCAGCGCCTCTGCCAAGTCTTCACTAGGATTCGCCAGGCAGGCCTCAAGTTCCATCCCTCTAAGTGTGTCCTGGCTGCCAGGACTGTCTCATTCCTGGGACACATTATTTCCCAGGCAGGAATCTCCCCAGACCCCGACAAGCTCCACGCCATAGCGGATATACCGCCACCACAGGATGTCCACGGCGTCCATGCCTTCCTAGGACTAACGTCCTATTACCATCGCTTCATGAAGGGGTTCGCTCAGATTGCAAAGCCTCTTCACGATCTGACCGGGAAGGGGGGGCCATTCCTCTGGACTGAAGAGAGGTGAGCTGCTTTCCAGCAACTAAAAGACAAGCTCATCTCTGCCCCCATCGTAGCCTTTCCCGATTATGCCCTCCCCTTTTGCCTCTACACTGATGTTTCCCTTACCGCCATAGGTGCCATACTAGCCCAGGTACAAGCCGGTTGGGAGCACATCATCGCCTGCGCCAGCCACACCTTGAATCCAGCCAAGAGGAATTATGCTATGACCAAGCAGGAATGCCTCAGCATAATATGGGCTCTCCAGCATTACAGGGCTTACCTTTCCGGGACTCAGGTCACGATCATCACGGACCACCAGTCACTCCAGTGGTTACGCCAGTCTGACTCGCACAACGCCCAACTCGTCAGGTGGCGCAAAACCCTGGAAGAATTCCAGTACAAGATCTCTTACAGGCCTGGAAAACTGCACACCAATGCAGATGCCCTCTCCCGCCTCCCCATCCATGCAGTACAGCCAGATCCGGACCTCCTACAACAATGGCATTGCAAGGAGCGGCCCCCCTGAATTCCCTCCCATCTGTTCAGCAAACTATGCCGAGAGGGTGACCATCTCTTAACCCCGTCTGGGCATATCCTCCTGACCCCTGATGTGGCACGTGACACCCTGCGCCAAGAAACTATTGCAGGTGTTTAACGACACCTACTTGGCGCCAAACCCTTCCACCCTCGCCAAGGAAATCATTCAAAGTTGCCGCACCTGTGCGCTGGGGAAAGATATCACCCGGATCGCAGGACCCTCAGGCCACATCACCGCCCACAAGCCCTGGCAACTCCTGGTGATAGATGTAGTAGGCCCCTCCCTCTCCCAAATCTGGATATAAATATGCGATCACCTTCGTGGACACGTATTCAAAATTTGTAGTAGCCTGCCCAGCCAAGGAGCATCATGCCGTCACTGTCGCCGACGCCCTTCTCCGACACATGTTCCCTTATTTGGGAAGAGCTCGCCAGAACATTTGGGTATAAAATCTCCCACTCCTCTCCTTACTGGCAGCAGGGGAACGCAGTATGCGAATGTAGCCATCGCACTATCATGAACCAATTCTGCACACGCATCGAGGCTACGAAAGACGACAACTGGCCTGCTCACGTGAAGATTGTTCAGTGGGGCATGAATTCCTGCCCCCGAGAAGACGGGGTTTCCCCACATGAAAGGATATTCGGCGAGGCACTCCTTCTATTACCAATACGGCAGCACCTGCAACCACCTGCCTCTGCTCCCACCACAGACCCGTTGCACCTTCTGAAGGGCCGACTGCACCACCTACAAAAAAATTTAGACCTCGGCCCCGACACAACCTCCAACCCCTTCAGCCCAGGCGACACTGTCATCGTCGCCCAACTTCTCAAACCACACAAACTCGCACCCCGCTTCACAGGGCCCCACACAATCACTCATGTCCCCAACCCTTACCAAGTTGTTGTGGACTATCACGGTACCCCACACACCCTCCGAAACTGCTGTGTACACCCTTTCCGCATGCCTGCCCGTGCCACCCCGGCCCCACACCCCCAACCTCCTCCATCCTCGCGCCACCCCCCATTTCCACATACGAGTGCTACATTTCCTCCTCGCCCTCCCCCTCCACCCCCCCTACCGCCTCAGCCTCCCTGGCCGCCACCAACCCCCACACCTCACCTGACATCTCACCCACCACACCAACCTCCCCTCGCTCTCCCTCACCCCTTCCTTCTGCCACCCCACCCTCACTGCCCAGCCCCATGTGTCCTGCCCACGCCACCACACCTTCACCACAACCCACTACCACTACCCTCCGCCCACTGCCCTCGTGTATGCCCACTCCGATTGCATCACCCCCCACCGCGCCCCCCACTCACCCAGCAGCACGTACTACCCAACCCCGCCCATCTCCCCACCCACTCCCACCCTCAGAACCACCACCACCCGCTCAGGGCGCCTCTCATGCCCACCCGCCTGATACACTCATTCTCCTACACCACCGGCCTCCCCGCAACTTCACGCTGTCATAATACACCAAGTACAAATCCCCTCCACCTACACTCCCCAGAGACCCTATGCCTCATTACCACGGCACAAAACCCGGCTCCTACTCTCGGTGTTCAGCATACAGCACCACACCACCGAGCAAGATGAAAGTGCGATGGGCAGTATGGGCGCCTACCCTCGGCAGGAACCGTCGGCTCCATGGACCACGCAACATGCTGAGCCTCCTCCACTCTGCCCCACCACCTCCACGCTCTTCCTCACTTGCGATGCGGAGCGGGAAGGAAACAACCCCATTGCTGCCTGGCAGGCCCTTCTACAGCACCTTCAACCTGTGTATGCCACCCATGACACTCATGTATACCACCTCCAGCCACGGGGATGTGACTTTTTCCAGGAGAGTGGTGAAATGCGTGATCTACAGCATAGTGCCCCCAGAAACTCACGGACACCCCCAACCGGACCCCACGGAGTAACCGCAGCCGAACCACAGGATGCAGTGTGCCAACGGCACAAGTCAGCCCAGGCCATGCACCCCTATAGCACTCAGCCGCCTCACCATCGCCCTAGCAGGAAGACGACACTACCTACAGGGAGTGGGACCGCCAGATCAGATCGGGGTGGAGCTGTCTGTCCAGCTCCGACTAGCGCCCCTCAGGAGACAGCCGATAGCTGCTCCCGCCTTCTACAGGAGTGCGCCAATAGCTGCCCCAAAGGTGCCTTCTCTTTAGGGACGGCCGATAGCTGCCTGCCCCTCGTAAGGGAACCGGTGTCTCATCGGCCTGAGGGTAACAAGGAGACGGCCGATAGCCGCTCCCGCCTTCGTCAGAAAGTGTCCTTCCTGGGACAGCCGATAGCCGCCCAACACCCCCTCCTGCAGGAGATGGCCGATAGCCGCTCCTCCCCTTGGCAGAAGGAGACGGCAAGTAGCCGCTCCCGCCTGCATCAGACGGCCGATAGCTGCTCTGAAGGTGCTCCCTCTGAGACGGCCGATAGCTGCTCATTCCTCTGGAAGAAGGAGACAGCAAGAGGCCGCTCCCGCCTTCGCCAGACGGCCGATAGCCGCTCCAAAGGTGCTGCCCCCAAGTTGGCTGATAGCCGCTCACCCCTCCGGCAGGAGGAAACGGCAAGAGGCCCCTCCCGCCTTTGACAGATGCCGATAGCCGCTCCGAAGGTGCTGCCCCTGAGTTGGCCTATAGCCGCTCACCCTCCCTCCTGCAGGAGATGGCAAGAGGCCGCTCCCACCTTTGTCAGACGGCTGATAGCCGCTCTGAAGGTATCCAGAGGCACGCTGATTCCCCCACTCAGGCCATGGCCAATAGCCGGGCCTTGGCGCCCTATAGTTGCGCCCTTGGGCGGCCACGGCCAATAGCCGGGCCCCACAGCCGGAGAGAGGTGCAAGCAGTGTCACTGCCCCAGCATGAGACGAGTGCCCGGACCTCCAGCACAGAAGGACCCCAGGGAGGCCCTACGGCTTCCCCCGGCCTCTGCTCTTTACGCCTGGCCCTGGAGAAGACCCACCTGACGGACCCTAATTCAGGTCGGTGCTGCAGCCCCTCCCTGACGGCGCCCCTTGACTCTGGGGCCCACAGTCCTCGGGTACTCCAGGCCCTCCCCAGGACGCCCGGGGGTGATCTCTCCACGCCCCAACGACGGAAGACCTTCACATCCAGCCGAGACCTGAGCTAGAGATTCCTGGACCTGTTCTCCCCGCGGCCCCCCACCATATAAGTGACTTATGTTAAGTGTGACGTTGCCCCAGAATTAGTGTAACAGAGCAACAGTGACATAGTGTATGTGAATACCAGGTCAAGTGATATCACGGGCGGAGAAATAAGGACGAGTGCAGAAACTAAATTCTGGTGAATCAGACTCACGAGTGACGCGCTTGTATAAAATCAGTAAGACTCCTTCCCCGAGAGATTCTCCGTAGTAAAATATCCAAACGTCCTTTGCTACCAGGAAACAGTAGAGAAAAAGTGTTAGTAATATCCTCCCCCTTGTATTACCATAAACACAGTAAATTCCCAGTGTCTTCAACCCCCCCGCCTTAAGAAATCTCCTCTCGGCAGTCAATGAGTATGTAAGAACCTGGACTAGCAATATAATCAATTGTCAAAATCCCTTTGCCATGAGAAAATACTAAGTTAGAATCCGTAACATCAATTCCCTCCCAATATTACATTGATCTGACCCTCCGCGCATCACCCCCCCCCCCCCGTGTGAGACCCACTCCTACGCTCCCACGCTCACCGCGATCCTGTATTCCATGTACACCTGTACACTAAATTTACAGTGTTAGCATCAGTGTCTGTTAAGCCAGTATCCTGCGAGATACTAATTATCTAGTTAAGGTTTTATTTTCTGTCACAAACTGTGTTGTATTATCTGCTGTTTTTGTCCTGTGTCTGACTGTGGTAATATACGTGTAATGATTATTGCCTGGAGTTTTTGTGTCCTACCTCTCTTTATTGCACTAAGCCCCAGTCTTGAAAGAGGACCCCGCTACACGTTAGGTGTTTTAGGACTGAGGAGTCGGGCCTTTTTCACCTAGCATTACACATACAACACTACTCAGTATACCCACAGGGACAGCTCTTAAGCCTAAGTGCTCGTGTGACATAGACAGGTCCTAGCTATTACATCATCTCTGTGTGACATGTACAGCAGTCCCTAGCTAACTTAGCCTCTGTATACGCATCACACTGGCCGAGAATATACCGTAGGTCACACTGGGGGAAGTGGGGGGCGAGGGGTTTACTGAGGAGAGGGAGGCTCTCTCTCTGTGGTGCCGGGGTGAGGGCAGGGGGGGAGGAAGGAGGGGGAGGGTCCAGTACAGAGATATTGCTGTGTTAAGTGAGTGATACAGGCTCGTCTTGCTGTCCGAGGGGAGGGGGCCTCAACCCGGGACTGAGGTTATACACTTCGCATGTGATTCACGGGAGCTCGAATCATCAGCAAGGGTGGGGGGGAACACTGAACACGGGATATGTGTGTGTGTGTGTGTATGGGGATAGGGGAAAGGAACACTGGAGAACAGTTCACTTGTAGTTCACTCGAAAGGGGGGGAATTCACAACACTGGGGAGGTATATAATCCAAGACCTGTCACTCACTGTTCTGATGGAGAGGAGACCACGGCCCACAGGGTAGAGGGCCTATGCAGGGAGCTCCAGGTGGCGGCCAGGCGTGGGAGGCAGGCCATTCAGGGAGCTGTGCAGAACAGTGGGGCCCGTGGAGTTGCCACTAGTCCAGGAGTAATGGGGCGGCATCTGGGGCGGCTTTCTCACCACGTCGGCCCTGCAGGAGGCAGGGTTCTCAGGACTGGGCCAGAAGTTGGGCAGTACGCTGTAGGCCCTTGGTCGTCTCTGGCGTCTGGGGAAGTCCCTGGTGGAGGCCCGGCCCGAGTGTCAGCCAGGAGGAGGGTGCCACCGAGGTAGGGCAGCCTGTACCCCCGTCCGGGGTGGCCGTCAGGGGAGAGCTGCGGCCATCTGCGTCGGGGGAGGCCCCTTGGCCTCGGTGAGCACCTGGGGAGGTCCGCTGGCTCTGGGGACTGCGGCCTCGGCTGCAGGGGGAGGCCGACGGGGTAGAACTGCAGCCTCTGGTCCTGGCGGAGCCCGTTAGTGCCTATGGTAACCCGGGCTGCAGGGACCAGATTCTGGGCCTTGGGGGTGCCTCGTCTGGTCCGGACTCAGGAGGGGAGCCTGTAGGGGAAGAAACTCCAGCCTCCCAAGGAGAGATACACCTCGTTCTAACACCAGGGCGGTGAGGCGAGCCAGAGGGGACTCCCTTCGTCAGACAGCCCCGTCGGGCACTGCCTGTACTCCTCCGTGGGACAGGGGTTCAAGGGCACCCTTGTTGGACCTCCTGCCCTGGGGATGTGGGGAGGAAAAGGTCGGACGTACACTCTTGGCTTATGCCACAGCTCCGACAGAGCCTGCCCTCCCTACGTCGGGTTGGAGTTATCTGTCCCAGAGACGTCAGGAGGAAGAGGTCTGATGTACACTCTTGGCTTACACCACAGCTCCGATGGAGCATGCCCTCCTTCCATCTGGGAAGGTCTTGTGCTTGTAACATCAGGAGGAAGAGGTCAGACATACTTTCTCAGCTTTCGCCACAGCTCCGACGGAGCATGCCCTCCTTCAGTCTAGGCAGGGGAATAGCAACCCTAGAGGCTCCCCCTGAGCCCTCAGTTAGTTGTAGAGCCGATGAAGAAGACTCAGCGTCCGAGGGTATGTGTAGGAACTTGCCACTGCAAATCCCACCCCGATTCTGGCGAACATTCCCTCTGCTGGAGAGTAGTGTACTTTCCCTGTGCACTACCTGGTGGTCTGGCTGCGCGGAAGAGGGGCGCCAGGTCGCAAAGGAGATACGCCATTGTTGCCTGGACATTGGCCCAGGTAAATTAGCCCCTCCGTTGTCCCCTTGTGGGGTGGGTGTCACCCCCTCATTCTCTCCTCCTGGGGTGGTGGTGTTGGGTTCACCTCGCTGCGCTGGTATTTCAAGTATATTATTGCCTACGAAGATACGTATTCAAAATTCTTCATCGCCTGCCCAGCTAAGAAACACCACGCCATCGCTGTGGCTGAAGCCATCGTCCACCAGGTCTTTCTTTATTTCAGGACTCCCCAAGCCCTGCACTCAGACAATGCCCCCGAGTTCACCAGCACCATATGGCAAGAACTCGCTACCATCTTCGGATACTGCATCTTGCACTCCCCCTACTGGCCCCAAGGCAATGGAATATGCAAGAGGGGCCATTGCACCCCCCTAAACCAGGTGCAGGCCCGAATAGAAAAAACTAAGAATGAGGACTGGCCAGCCCACGTCAAGATTGTACAGTGGGGAATCAACTCCTGCTCACGAGATGATGGCATCTTCCCCCACAAAAGGGTATTCTGGGAGGCCCCCCCTCCTCCTGCCTTTGCAACAGCACCTCCAACCCCCCCCCCTCCACGTCCCCCACGTCCGACCCCCTACACAACCTCAAGAGGCAACTGCACCACCTGTGGAAGACACTATGGCTGGTAGTATTAAACAACCTCTTCCCCTTCCCGCGAAGCATCTTCACGAAGAGGCTCTTCCCAGTTTGGTACCTTTAAACCCCGGCCGAGCAGCCTCTTCCCAGAAGGAGACTACGGAAGGGTTGGTATGCTGCGGGGGTGCTTTCTGGGAGAGAAATCGTGAGATTGGTACGCCGGAGGAGAGCATGTTTGCCGTTATCTGTTTTATGTTTACTCTCTCGTGTGATATATTGCGAAAATAATATGCTAAATCTGATAAACAACGTCTCCGAATCAGTCCAACGGTAGGAATAGTTTTAATACATGATACTTTAATACTTGAGAGGGGGTCCAATGATGGTTAGGATGATTTTTCCTGTGAAAAAAATACAGATTCTCTCTTCGTTAGGATAACGGCAACTAGAATTTAGCGATTTTGTTTGGTGGTTCAGTTAGGTTAGAAATAGGTTAGTTTAGATCAGGTCAGGTTATCTAACAGACTTTTACACCATTCCACTTTTCATTAGTCTTCAGAAAGGTAAGCACGTGGTATAATTTAAGGCAGTGATTAGGATTACGGCAGTTAGAATTTAGAGAAGACTTCCGGACGGTTAGGATTACGGCAGCTAGAATTAAGTTGTTTGGTTTGGTGGTTCAGTTAAGTTAGAAATAGGTTAGGTTAGGTCAGGTCAGGTCAGTTAGGTTAGGTTAGGTTCATACTGCTGCAGTTCAGCTTCAACCGCTAGAATTTAGCGCTCATGTTTGGTTTTTCTACTATGTTAAAAATGTTAGGTTAGGTTATTTAGGTTAAGTTATGGCTACCGTAAAAAGGAAGTGATCAGGATTAAGGCAACTAGAATTTAGCGGCGATAGTAGTAATCAAACCACGGCCTTAAATATACCACGTGCTTGCCTTTCTGAAGACAGTAGTGAAAAGTGGAATGGTTTACAAGTCTGTTACATATAGTGCTCTCGGAAATAAGCTGTGAAGTTGCCTGGATCACCACTGTATGAGACACAGGTAACTTAGGAATGACAGAAGTCAACGACTGGGCTGTGCGCATGTAGCAGTCACTGAGCTGATCGTAAATGGGTAGCACCAGTCTCCTAAAAATCTATAAATAAAGATAGAATCACACACAAAGAAATGATAACAAACATTTTAAAAAATTGCAAATGCATTTTGTGAATGTAAAGGTACTAACTAGTTACATGAATATGATATCAGTTTAAAAACAGATACGAAGATAGTTGGGAAGAGGCGGGTGATGCTCCTGCTTCATATTCCAGTACTTTCAACCCCGAGAGACCTCTTCACGCGCCGTACGAGGAACCTCTTCGCTTTAAAACTACGGCTGGTGCGACGAAGAGCTTGCTTGTGCGAAGAGGTGGTTTAATACTACCAGACCTACAGCTGGACGCCACTCCCCCAGCCCCTACAAACCAGGCGACTCAGTAGTAGCAGCAAAGCTTCCCATGCCCAACAAAGTCTCCTCGCGGTTTATGGGACCTTGTATCATCACTCATGTCCCAAACCCTTACCAGGTCACCATAGATTACCACAACACCCCATGCACTTATCAGAATCGCCATGTATGCCCGTTCCCGGTCAACACCACCCCACGCTACAACCCCTCTCCCCCTGCCACCCACACCATCTCTCCACTGCCTACCACTCTGGTCCCCCCCGTCATACTCATACACTTGCTATATCACATCCTCCTCCTCCCTACTATCCTCTCCCACTCCTTCCCCTCCAGCCCACTCCCCCACCACACCTCACACCTCATCCCCCACCACCTCACCACCACCTCAAATCCAACCTCCCGACCCAGGGGCCCCAAACCCACCCCCAACCACCCAATCACGTTTCCAGCACTGCACACCACCCTCACCACCTCCACATCTGCACCATCCCCCCCACCCCTTACACCTAGCTCCACACCCACTGCCCACCCCACATCATAAGCACAGCCCCCTACCGTCACCCACGCCGCCCCATCACCAAACACCCGGACAGCATGCCCAACCACGACACAACAAGGCCGCACTCCCTCCTCTCCAGCCACACCCACCCTCAAAACCACCACCATCCGCCCCAGTCGTCTTTCACGTCCACCGGCCAGATACTCCACCACATCATCACCCAGCCCCCCCGACCTCTCCTACACCATCAGAACAAACCTCCTGTACCTCACACACACCCAACACAGCCCACATAACACTAACACTGCACCAGGCCCAGTGGAAACTTCCACCAGCCCCCAGCCCCAGGGAAAAGAGCCGCACCTGCCCTCAGCGGCTGCATAAAACCCCCACCACCTCACCGGTCACCAGCATTCAGCTAGGACACACCAAACACCGACCACCACCAGCCATGAAGGTATTGCGTGTCACCTGGGCCCCAACCTATGGAAGAAAACAGTGCGTCCATGGGACACATCACCTCCTGTGACTCCTCCAGGAAACGCATCAGGCCTCCACCCTATATTTCACCTATGCCCATCACCAGGACCCAGACCTAGTCACCCAACACTGGACCACCCTCCTCCGGCACCTACCACTGACCCAAAAGCACCACCACCACAGAGACCTACTACATCCAACTACAGGGACGTGACTTTTCCCCCCGAAACTGTGGTGAAATACCCGCCGTAGCAGCAGAACACCGCTAAGGTATGACGACACCCCCCCAGGAGGAGATCATGGAGGGGCTCTGAGGGTATGCGCGTTGCCCAGGCAATATGGGCCTATGTCCCTGACTACCTTGCACCCTTATTCCCTGGAACAGATCCAGCAAGGACGTTGCAGTCTGGGCGCATTACGCTCCAGCCAGACCAGCCCTCACCAGGTTGGGGGTGGGGCTGATCCTTCAGTTCCAAGCAGCACCCAAGTGACGGCCTTCAGTTGCACAAAGCCAGTGACAGCCTTTAGCCGCACAAAACCAGTGACGGCCTTCAGCCGCACAAACCCAGGGACAACCATCAGCCACTCAACCGCTGCAAAACCCCCCTCCCCTGCAGAAACCTGTGTGCACTCAGGGAGAGATGGTACCACCCCTCTCCTTCTGCAGCTGCCTCCAGGGACTGGACTCCAGTGATGGCCTTCAGCTGCACCAGCAGGCAGGTGACAGCCATCAGCCGTACCTCGACTGCCATCCACTCCCCTCACAGGACACCGGTGACAGCCTTCAGCCGCAGCTGTGGACAGGTGACGGCCATCAGCTGCACCTCACCCACGGTCCTGTCAGGAAGTTGGGCCCTGATGACGGCCTTCAGCTGCATCAACAGGAAAGGGACGGAAACCAGCCACCCTCCTCTGGTTGCCCACGGGACCTCAGCAACGGCCATCAGCTGTGCCAGGGAGAGACCCGACCAAACATCTCTCATCCCCTGTGACTTTCCCCACGGAGGATGACCCTTGCTCGGCTCAACCCTCTGGTAGCCAAGCGGGATGATCTTCCATTTCTCCCCACAGAGGCAGCCCCCAGGAGGAACTTCCCTGGCTGGAGGAGGTTTGGCAAGGCCCCGTGGCGACCCTGGGAGTGTGTGCAGTTTAGCTGGCGCCGGGGGAAGACGACCAGCTGATGGACTCCCGCCGGAGGCGACGCCGCAGACTACCCCTGACAGCGGCCTGACGGGAGGGAGAACGCAGCCGTCGGACTCCCAGAGGTGTCCCTGCGACCCCGGGGTGCAACCTCCCCAGCCCGAAACGACGGCGACCCCCTCCCCAGGGTGGACGCAGACAAGCATGCCTGCTCGTTCTGTTTGGCCCGAACCCCAAGAACCAGACCCCTTCTCGAGGGCCCAGTCGGAGCCCTCGTATCAACCTAGTGCCTTTGTAATTAAATAGAGTACTGCGTTGTACTTGGACTCATATTGTATACTGTGTGTAGAATTTAAGATAATATACGTGTAAGGTTGTTGCCCAGAGATTTATGCCCTGTTCCTCTCGTAGTGTGATCAAACTCCGGTCTCGAAAGAGAACCCCGGCTCAGTAGCTAGTGTTTCTAGGACGATAAGTCGACCTAAAAACACCTAGCATAACACATTCCTGTTTAGAAGGATCCAAATAAACCCAGTATAACAACTATAACTGTAATGCTGAGTTGAATTTGGCTCGACTTCTCGTCCCAAATCAACTCAACACTGAGCGGGGTCCTCTTTCGAGACCGGAGCTAGTGCAATGAAGAGAGGCAGGACATAAAAACTTTCGGCAACACCATACACGTGTATTATTTCAGTTAGACACAAGACATTTCAGTAGACATTACATCACAATATAGAGCAATACAAAACCTTATCTAAAATATTGTGTATCTCGCAGGATACTAGCTTCCTAGATATTAATGACAATACAACAAATCTTAGTACTAGGAGTACAGTAAATACCCATGCGCGCGGAGCGCGTGAGGGGAGAGGGGGGGGGTTTGTGATCTACCAGGAAGGGGGGGGAGGTAGGGAGACACGGAGAGTGACTTAGAACGGCGAGGGGGAAGTTATGGTAATATTTAATGAGGCCCGATATTAACAAGGGAGTTTAGGTGTTTTCTGTTGGCAAGAATTCTTTGACAATTAACTCTGATTCTTATTTGGACTTTAAGAGCGGGGGTGAGGAATGGAGAGAGGTTTTAGAGATAGCGTGCGGAACAGGGGAATATAGTTATTACTCGCTGTCTTCGTTGTTTTGGGGACACTAGATTTCTGTCGGCACAACTTATATATTACACATCTCCCCGGTAGGTTATATAGACTTGCACTTTCCAACGCGTAACAAAGTCGGAACCCTTGTAAATTCTATTCCACTATATTACTCAGAGCTTAGCCAATGGCACTCCAATAATGTGTTATTCTTTCTTTGGGCTCTAGAGAGAAGTCCTTAGTAAACTCGGGATGACACTCGCACGTATCTTCGCTTGAGGTCTCTACCCATATTCTCGCCCATTAATGGAGCATTATGTCCTGGGTTACCCCAATGGAGATTACATGAAATTACTGCACTAGTCTTATTCTAAGAGAAAAGGAGTCACACTTAACCTACTTCACAATTACAGGATCACTCGTATCTCTCGTGGAGAGAAACACGGTTACCTCAGTGATGATCCGGTCGGACTGAGGGCGTCGTCAGGGTAGGGCGAGCCGGGAGGGCACAGGGCGACTCACTAGGGTGTCCTCTCACGTCCGGGGGTTTCCGGACTGGGCTCCGGACTGGGGCCGAAGAGGGCTAGGAACCTCTGGGTCAGGTCCCGGCGTCGTGGGGGCGTGGTGAGGTCTCGCCCGGGTGTCCTGGGGCGGGCCGGAAGAGGGGACGGACTGCGGTCTCCTATGGGCAGGGGCGCCGGCAGGGAAGGACTGCGGCAGCGGCTGTCACGGGGGCCCGACAGGTGGGTCTTCTCAAGGACCTCGCGCAGGGAACAGAGGCCGGGGGAGACAGGAAGGTCTTTCCTCCTCACTATACCCTGGGAGCGACCATCGATCGTCTCCACCGGGGTGCTGAGGGAGCGACCGTGGATCGTCTCTACCTGAGCTTTCAGGGAGCGACCATTGATCATCTCTTCCTGATTTTTATATGAGCGACCATAGATCGTCTCTATCTTTTTTTTTTTTTATGGGAGCGACCATTGATCGTCTCTACCGGTGTGCTGAGGGAGCGACCGTTGATCGTCTCTACCTGAGCTTTCAGGGAGCGACCGTTGGTCGTCTCTTCCTGATTTTTATATGAGCGACCATAGATCGTCTCTATCTTTTTTTTTATGGGAGCGACCATTGATCGTCTCTACCAGTGTGCTGAGGGAGCGACCGTTGATCGTCTCTACCGGAGCTTTCAGGGAGCGACCATTGATCGTCTCTTCCTGATTTTTATGTGAGCGACCATAGATCGTCTCTATCTTTTTTTTATGGGAGCGACCATTGATCGTCTCTACCTGGTTTTGAAGGGAGCGACCGTTGATCATCTCTACCTTGTCACTATTAGAGCGACCATAGATCGTCTCTACCTTAGGGGCGCTGCCTGGAGTACAGTTTCTGACTCCACCTCTAGCTAACTCAGTGATTCCGCCACGCGAAGGTAGTGTCTTTCGCCTACGGTGGCGGCGGCGTGGTGGTTGAATGTCACAGGGGCGCACGGCCCGGGCTGACATGCGTCGTTGTTGCCCGGAGTGTTGATGGCTAGTGGCGGCTACCCCGTGGGGTCCGAGTGGGGGGGTCGGCATTCTCGTGGGCGAACTCCGTTGTTTCTGGTTCGCCCTGTTGTCGGGGATACTATGGTATTCTCCGGGATATTCTGGAGTACCGTATGTGTGTCTGTTAAAGCCACGCATTTCAATAACCAACATAATAGTATTCGCTGAAGAAAGTGTGTGGCAAGACCCACCATCTTTGCAATGTTTCAGTCAATCAGTCTTATATATATACAAATTTAATTGATCAATGGATAAATGATGACAATTATAAAGGGATGGACATCAAGCAAGATCCAATGATGTTCTAAAAAATCTTTATATGGGGCCACTACCCAGGATAGGGGGCCCCATATCTAGTTTTGAGTAGGACACCCAACAAGATTAATTCGGCCCTGTATGATCCCCAGTGTTATCCTTGTTTCTCATCGTGTTGAAATCCATACTAAGCACAAGACAATATCAAGTTGAGAGTCAAATCTTCATCTATTATGGAAGCTGTCTCACTGTTGTGTATTTGAGTTCGCCCAATTACCGTGGAGCGCATGTGTGCATCAAGATGGCGGATATAATGCTTATTCTGTAGAGAAATTTTTTTTTTTTTTTCTTAATTACCAAGTACATACTAAAGAAACCATATGGTTCCTTAAGGGAGCAGCCCCAGAAAGTAATTCTGAGGATGGGTTTCTATTCAGGTTGTAGCTCAAAGCTGAAATGAACAGTACCTGATGAAGCAAGATGGCGAGTACAAGCGTCAGTTCAGACAGGCTCCTTCCAGTTAATAGATAAATCAAGCTTTGACACAGGTAGCAAAACAAACTGCAGTATAATATTTCGGTGTTTGTCCATCACTTCCATCTGTCTTGGCAATATATTTCGAGGTGAGCACTTGCTTCTCCTATTTCAGAGATTGCACGATGGTACTGGCGTGGAATATATCGCTGTTAGGTGAAGGAAGTGCTGTCCAATGAGGGATCGGGAGGGTCAAACCATCTGTCACTTGTCAAATTTGAGTTAACGCCCTTACAGTTAATTTTCATTTGTATTTATTGTTTGTTTTTAGCAGGAAAGACAGAGAAATGGGATTGCAGAACTTTTTTCATGTATGTTGTTCTTCCCACGTGCCGTAAGCAAACCTTTGTTATGAAATAAGAAATTATCACAAACACTCTTTATATCTCGGGTCATTATTGAAAAAGAGGCGCTCGTGATTTTTTTTTTTTTTTTCAGCCTAGTTCTTACAGAGGAGTAGATGTCAAGAAGATTATTTTAGTAGGTTGAACTAATATAAGGGAATCTGTACATAGCTTATGAATATGGTATTGGGAAGTTACGTATTTTTGCTCTTCTCGTCTGTACATCTTGTCATCTCATTACAGTAGTGTATACATACTTTCCGACAGTAAAAAATAATCTCTTTACTATGTTTTCCATTCCTCCATTATGTGAACTTGATTTACCGGTATCTTTCATTGTTCTTCTCCATATATATACTTAGACCTATTCAGTCCGGGGATCTGTTTTGTATTATAGTCTTGCTGCTTTCAGAAATTTATGTAGCTAAGGATTTTTCACACTGGGGGAGTTATCAAAGAGTCAGTCAGATGATGCCATGTTTCCTTGTAATGATTCCTTACACGGTACTTTGTTAAGGTTGGCCATGGTACAGCTGCTGTTTTCTTCGGGATGGATGCTAAACCAATCACCAAAACCAATTGATTACTTCCCAGTAGTTTTTGGAAGCTGTTGAGAGGAAGACTGTCAGATGTGTGATATAATTTTTAACATATTGAGTATCTCAGCACGGACTTTGTCCCTCTTCACTTGTGGCTGAATGTCTTTTGTATAAGTGACAGTTTTGTGAAAGGTTACCAGGCTTGCAGCCATACTTTGTTCTTATGGTAGTTGTTGTTGTTGTTGCTTAACCCTGGTAACTCTGGTCCACTAATTGCCTTTGTGGGGCTATCCTAGAAATACAGTCTGTCACAAGGAGGCATTGGATTCCTACACCGGTATGTATTATACTGTGTCCTAGAGATACAGTATAATACATACCTGTGTAGGAATCCAGCACCTCCTTATGATAGACTGCCTCTGCCCCAGTGAGGTGTAGGGAAATATGAGGAAGTTTGAATCCCAAGTTGCTGCTGCTTGTGTTCCATGCAGGGTACACAGCAGCACCACATGTAGGCCACCAGTCAGTGCCACTCTTGTGGCAGTACATCCCAGGATTGATGGCAGCCAACAAGCTACTACAGGAGTTATAGCCTTCGTTAACCCCTTCAGTGCCAGAGGCCTTTCTGAGTGAGGTAAATGAAAATTGTCAGGAGATAGCAAGAATAAAATCAGGTGTTACTGCTTTTCCATGGTGGCTTTCAGTTTTTTTTTTTTTTTTTTTTTTTTAATAGCCACTCACTTATAAAGTTAGATCATTTATAATGATTTACCCACATGGAAATGGTATCTTCTTGAAAAATGTCCAGTATCCCCTCTGAAGGCCAGTTAACTCTTAGGAACCCATTAGTGTTGTAGAGGGATGCCTTTATGTAGAGGTACCAATATTGCGTGATGTGGCCCCATAGATTTACCATCAGGATTTCAGGGTATTCTTAATAATTCTGTATGGCCACTGGATGCTTTGTTGGGAACTCAGTTGTTACACCCATGGAGTGTAGTTGATCTCTAACTCCTGTATAGTCTTTCAGGGTAAAGGTAGAGTTTCCTTGTGTGTGTTACCCAGTGTCATGACTAAACTGTGTACGCATAGAACAGTCTCCACAGCTGATTTGTTAAGAATTGAGCTGACCACTGCCGACTCATGACATTGTTCCAGTATTCGACTCAGGACAAACAAGCAACAAACATCGCTCGCTTACAGTATAACTGGGCAGCACCACAGCCTGGTTATACAAATATACCTCATGAAGGAGGATAGTAGGCTGCAGGAGAAGGGCAGTTACTCTCTGCAGTCCACCAGGTTGACATCCATGTGAGCCTAGGGCCACAATATCCATAACAACAGGTACCCATACAGTAAAGGGAAATGGCAACCAAACAAATTACTAGGATGGTTCCAGTCTCTTCCTTACATACCCTCGTGAGTCCTGACTCATCTAGCTCCCATCTTTGTGAAACCCAAAGTGACTGATGAAACAGAGAGAGAAAGCACCGTAACACTGGGGAGCAGGTCTTTGTTCATTGTAAAACTTGCTAAAACTTGCCTCTGGCCAAGGATAGGATTTGAGTGTGAACAGGTAAATGTGTTTGAAAGACCTGCCATTTTCCTAAGATGTCTGCGCAGTCCATTCGTAATCAGCTTCCATAGCCTATCTGTGCAATGCAAGGGAGTGAGAGAGAGAGGGAAGCCATTCATACATGTAGTGTTGGTTAAACCTCATCACCGAGTGACATTTTTCATTTCAAGCTAATATTACCATTAGACAATTTTATTCAGTTTAGACAAACCTCTTTCATCAGGAGAGGTTAAGTAATGCCTTCCTTAACCCCTTCAGTGTTAGAGGTATTTTCCTGGTTGAATAAAAGTATCTGGAGGCAGCAGTAACAAATTAAGCATGAAATCATTGTACCGCAGGAGTAAACCATTTCGCTCAGGGACACATTTCTTATTTCACTCAGGGACACGTTTCTTATTTCATTCAGGGACACGTTTCTTACTTCATTCAGGGACACGTTTCTTACTTCATTCAGGGACACATTTCTTACTTCATTCAGGGACACGTTTCCTACTTCATTCAGGGACACATTTCTTCATCCAGGGACACGTTTCTTACTGTATTCAGAGACACGTTTATTTCATTCAGGGACACGTGTCTTATTTCATTCAGGGACGCTTTTATTACTTCATTCAGGGACACATTTCTTACTTCATTCAGAGACGTGTTTCTTACTTCATTCAGGGACGCTTTTCTTACTTCATTCAGGGACACGTTTCTTACTTCATTCAGGGACACATTTCTTACTTCATTCAGGGACATGTTTCTTACTTTACTTCATTCAGGGACATGTTTCTTACTTCATTCATGCTATTTTTTGAGATTTTCATTCAGCTAAGGAGAGACGTTTGGAATCATATGAGTTGAATATAGTCTTCATTAACTCCTTGAGTATGAGAAGTCTTTCTGGAACCTACTAAGTCTTCTGGAGGTGGGAAGAATATACAGGTACTAAACCACCAAGTGTACGGGGTAAAGGTTAAGTCTGGACCAGAGTATGTTTTACTGGAATCAGGGGATCAGTTGATGTTTGTGTGGTACATTAACTTAAACTCTTCACTGCAATGACATTTATTTATTTATTTTTCTAATTTTTAGTACCACCAGATTATTTTATTTGAGGTAGGAAGGGCCTTGGGTATTAGAGGTCATTGAAGGCTATTTCTTGCTCTTCCAGCTGCGAATGTCTCTTCTTAGAAGGTGGCAGGAATAAAATGATGACATACTAGGGCTGAGTGGCTTAATTTCTAGCAACCATCAGACATTTTTTATTCAGTTTAACCCCATGGACCATATATTTCTCTGTTTAAAGAGGCTTCCTGTCACCTTTCCCTAAGCGATTTAATTTCATTATTACATCTTACTTTCATCTTCTGTGTTGCATAAATCCTTCCATTATGACCACACTTTGCACAAAGAACATACAAAAGGATATTAACCAGCTACAGGCGTGGTATCGTATCTCGGGGTAGATTTAACACGGCACCGGCATGTAAAGTGTAGGCATACGTTTTTGAGCCTTGGGTTTCCTCCTCAGCCAAGTCCTAAACCCACCCAAATGAGTCCAAAAACGAGTTTAAAGCCAATCTAAATGGCCTAACCTGTAAAAGAAGCTAACCTAAGCCTAACATCTGTAAATAACTCAGTTAAACCAACAAATAAAATCTGAAAATCGTCAAATGTAAGTCTGGAAAAAAATCAAGCTTAGTAAACTGTACCCCAAAATGACAATGTTCACCAACCTATGGCTAAAACACATTAATCTAAGTCTAAAAACTGTTTATAAATCAACCTGAACACACAATTTTAGTTTAAAATATCATCAAAATTGGAAAAAATCAAAACCCATCGTTAAACCGAGGTTTGGCCATTGTTAGGCGGGGTATGATGGTATTTCTACCTCCATCGTTAAGCCAGGGTATCGCATCTAGAGGTATCATTTGTCAGGGTATACCTATATAACCAGAAATAAATTGCTAAGGAAGGGGTGTTAGGGAACTTCCTTAACCAGCAAGAGTACGGGCCCTTCTCATCAGTGGTGTATTTTTCACATTAATCAGACACTTTTACTGAACAGGAAATTTATCGTAGTGAAGGGGTTGATCCGAGGCTTCCTGTTCGTATTTTTAGCGAGGATGGAGAGCGAGAGACTATCAAGGAGAGTGTATGTGAGTGAGTGAGTTGGGGGGGGAGGGAGGGGTAAGCCAAGGATGAGCTGGAGGGATGGAGTCGAGAGGTATATGAGAGAGGGGGGTGTGAGCTGGGGGGAGGGCAGTGAAATGGTGGGGGGCAGGGCGACATGGAGGCAATTTGTTTGTGGCCACCCCATACGGGATTAAGGCGTCTGGCAGTAGATAGATAGAAGGGGTTGATAAAGGCAATATTGCATCCATTGTGTTGGAAAAGTCTCATCTAGGCTACACAAATGCATTCAAACAATGGCATATTGGTTAACGATCCCCCCACACACTTTTTTTTACACTTAACTATCTATTTATTGCCAGATGCCTTAATCCCATAAGGGGTGGCCACAAACAAATTGCCTCCATGTCACCCTGTCCCTCGCCATTTCACTGCCCTGCCTCCAGCTCACACCCCCCTCTCTCATATTCCTCTTCATCCCTCCATCTCATCCTTGTCCTCCCCCACCCTCTCCCCTCCTCCACCTCACTCACACACACTCTCCTCATCAGTCTCTCACTCTCCATTCTCTCCATATGGCCAAACCACCTCAATGTGTTCTTTTTTTACATCTATCTATCTATCTATAGCCCGACGCCCTAATCCCGCAAAGGGTGGCCGCAGACAAAATGCCTCCAAGTCACTCTGTCACCCACCATTTGACTCCCCTCCCCCCAACTCACCCCCCCCTCCCTCATATACCTCTCAACTCCATCCTTCCACCTCATCCTCGGTCTACCCCTCCCTCTCCCTCCCTCCACCTCACCTACATACACCCTCTTAGTCAGTCTTTCATTCTCCATTCTCACCACATGTCCAAACCACCTCAGTGTATTTCTCCTAATCTTTTCAACCACATCCACATCTACCCCACAACGTTCCTTCACTTCTTCATTCGTCAACCTGTCCCTCCACGTCACTCCACATGCTCCTCTCAAGTAACTCATTTCCACTGCTCTCACTCTTGACTTGTTCCCCTCTTGCAAGGTCCACGCCTCGCTTCCATACGTCAGGGTAGGGATCACAATACCATCATGCAGTGACTTCTTAACTTCCATACTCACCTCCCTATTTCTCATCACTGCTTTCAGATAAATTATTTCAAAATGGTGTGTGCCTTTTTTTTTTTCTTTTTCTTTTTTTTTTTTAATGCCTTCTCAAAATTAACAATTCCCATGTATGTGTTATTATGTGCTAATGATTGACAGGAAAGGCAAAAAAAATGTTCATTGATATCTTTGTAAGCAGGAAGTTGAAAATAAGGAATATCCACATAAAATGGCCACAATGAGAGTTAATGGGAGTGCAGATTGACTTGTCTTTATCATCGCATTACCTGAATTTTTTTACCTGTTTTCATTATTTTTTATAATTTATGATAGTTTAGAATGCTACAGTACAAACTCTGAAATCCAAAATGCTTGGGTCTAAAATCTGTCTACCGGTATCTATCTACATCCAGACCATAATCCCATAAGGGGAGGCCATTTGTCTTTGAGGTAGGCTAGTTCTTTTACAGGGAGGGACACAAACCCTCCACCAACCCATTTGTTGACATGTAGGGAACATGTATGGGTTGGTTATATGGTTACCACCCAGCACTGTAAATAGTGTCCTGGCTTACAGGAAACCATTTGGCCATTCACTCAGTGTTAAGCCACGTGAAAAGGAAGGAGAGTAATATAAAGTGACAGGAAAGATGGGAGAAATAGGAAGAGAGGAGAGCAGATACAGAAAAAGAATGATAAAAGTGAATGAAGTAGTAGTAATAGGCTGCACTACATCAAGTGAGTGGATGATGGTTGCCACCACCTACCGCCTAAAGACTTTATGGAAAATGATATATTACATGAACAATAAATGCAGTGAGGTATCTTGTGTTGTTGGTAGTACAGTACTCGTCAGAAGTATTCAGCGTTGTCCGCCAGGCACGCAATACTTATGGCCCAAAAAGAATCACCCATTTTGGGGGGTAAGAATTGAGCCACAAGTTTGAGCTCCGAGCATGACGTCACGGTAGCCTGAGGCCTTCCGACGCGCTGGTTGGTTCCCGCCTGAGTCGCCCACGGGCTGCCTGAGAGAGAGGAACTCCGCCGAGTGTCCCTCTCAAATTGCGCCATTTTTTACCAAGTGTCCCGCAGTGTTTTGGCCTTCAAAACTTTGTTATGGCACCTACCCGTGAACTATCGAGTGAAATCATATCCCAGATCATTGCTCTAAAGGAGGCAGGCCACCAGACAAAGGAAATTAGTGAATTCGTTGGTGTGGCACGATCGACAGTGCGTCGTTGGTGTGCGCGGTTCCGGGAGGAAAACAGTGGTGAACTTCCCACAAAGAAACCGAGGTCTGGTAGGCCTAGGAAAACTTCCCCAAGGTCTGTTAATGTTTTAAAACGTGCAGTGGAGTTTAATCCTCGTGTGAGTGCAAGGAAAATTAAGGAGAACAACCCGAAAGTGTTTGGTGAGGTGTCAGGGAGAACAGTGTCTCGTAGGGTGCATGAGCTTGGTTACACAAGTCACAGGCCTGTGAAAAAGCCTCTTCTCACCAAGAGCCAGAGAAATCGTAGGCTTGCCTTTGCTAATAAATATCTAACCTGGGGTGAGGAGTAATGGTTGTCAGTGTTGTGGTCTGATGAGGCAACGTTTAGTGTTACCTGTAACAGAGGAGCACGTGTGTATCGACGCAAAGGTAGTGACCCACTTGACCCACGGTATGTAGAAAGCACAGTTAAACATCCTGATTCACTCATGGTATGGGGTTGTTTCTCAGGGAAGGGTTTGGGGAAGCTTGTTGTACTTCCCAAGAACCTCAGAGTGAATCAGGATGTTTACCTGGAGCTTCTGTGTGATCATTTACCAGACTCCTTCGAGCTAACAGGTGCACGAGTGTTTCAGCAGGACGGTGCACCTGCTCACAAGGCCAAATCGGTCACCAATTGGCTTCGTGACTGCGAGGTATCATTCATGACAGACTGGCCAGGAAATAGCCCAGACCTCAACCCGATTGAAAACCTCTGGTACCTCGTAAAGAAGAGTCTCCAAGGGAAAGACGTGAGCTCTCTGCCTAAGTTGGAAGCCGCCATTCGTGACTCCTGGGACAAAGTACCCCTCCAGCACCTCAGGAGCCTCGCCCTTTCACTTCCAAGACGTCTCAGGTCCGTGAAGAAACGTAAAGGCTACCCTACGAAGCACTAAAGGTAAATAAAATGCATTATTTATATGTTTTTTCAATGTTGAAAGGTTTGTTTCTCAGGAGGGACGCAGGGCGTTCCATACTTCTGACGAGCACTGTAGTATGTCATCTGATGTTATACTTGTCCACAAATAAATATAGTTTTCAAATATTCAGTCATTGTGTGAAGATGGATGGTATCAACACCCTCCTACTTCATGAAAAAATATTTTGGAAATTGGAGATTTTTGGAAATTGAATGGAAGATGTGCAGATTGGCCTGGGAGGAAGGTAGAGTCCCGGAGGATTGGAAGTCAGGTATAATTATTCCCTTGTACAAAGGAAAAGGGGAAAAAGAAATGTGTGGTAATCATAGGGGCATTTGTCTTCTTAGTATAATAGGAAAAGTGTATGGTAGGATACTTATTGACAGAGTTAGAGAAAGAACAGAGAAATTAGTTGGAGAAGAACAGGGAGGCTTTAGGAAGGGAAGAGGTTGTGTAGATCAGATATTTATTCTTAGATCTTTAGTGGAAAAGTTTCTAGAGAAGGGAAAGAAATTGTATGCGGCTTTCATGGATTTGGAGAAAGCATATGACAGGGTGGATAGACAAGGATTGTGGAAAGTTTTAAGAATATATGGAGTAGATAGGAGGTTGTTGAATGCTGTGAAGAGTATGTACGATGGTGCGAAGGCTGCAGTGCGTGTGGATGATGAACTAAGTGAATTTTTCTCTTTGAAAGTTGGGTTGAAACAGGGATGTGTCATGTCTCCATGGTTGTTCAATCTGTACATGGATGGGGTAATAAAAGAGGTACAAGGTAGGGTAGTGGATGTTGGAGTGGCCCTGGTGAGAGAGGATAGTGTTTGGAAACTCCCTGTACTGTTGATTACAGATGATACTGTGTTGTTGAGTGAAGACTAAGGGGAGCTGCAAGGCTTGGTGGATGAGTTTGGGAGAGTGTGTAAGAAACGGAATCTAAAGGTGAATGTAGGGAAGAGTAAAGTGATGGTCTTTGAGAGAGGTGAAGTCAGTGAATGTACAGTGAGGTTGGACGGTGAGGAATTGGAAAATGTGAGTACGTTTAAGTACTTGGGTAGTGTGATGAGTAAGGATGGAGGTTTGGAGAGTGAAGTGCTTGAAAGGGTACAGCAGGGAAGAAAGGTTGCTGGTTCTTTGAAAGCAGTGATAAGAAACAGGGAAGTGAGCATGGAAGTGAAAAAGTTACTACATGACAGTATTGTGATACCAACTCTAACGTACGGAAGTGAAGCTTGGATGTTGTTGGAAGGACACAAGTCAAGAGTGAGAGCAGTGGAAATGAGTTATTTAAGAGGAGCCTGTGGAGTCACATGGAGAGACAGGCTGACGAATGAGGATATAAAGGAGCGTTGTGGTGTGGATGTGGATGTGATAGGAAGCGTTATGAGGAACACACTGAGGTGGTTTGGCCATGTGGAGAGGATGGAGGGTGAAAGACTGACGAAGAGAGTGTATGTGAGTGAGGTGGAGGGGGGAAGAGGGAGGGGGAGGCCGAGGATGAGATGGAGGGATGGGGTGGAGAGGTATATGAGAGAGGAGGGTGTGAGTTGGGAGCAGGGCAGTGAAATGGCGGGGGACAGGGCGACTTGGAGGCGATTTGTTTGTGGCCACTCCAAACGGGATTGAGGCGTCTGGCAATAGATAGATAGATAGATGGTCATATTTGAAAAGTTGTAGTGTATAATGACAGTATGTGGTGCTTTTGGTGGGTATGAGGGTTTTTTTTTTTTTTTAGCTGAGTTTTGGGCTTGAGTTTGGTGCTTGGCTATCACACTGCCGTATTGTAAAACTTCTGCCTATCAGAATTCTTTTTTCCCCAAACTGCTTCTCTTTGGAACTCACTTCCCCAGGTTAGTTTTGCTCCAGACTTCAACCTACAGCAGTTTAAGTGCAACTGTTGCAGATTTTTTGTAAATGGAGGACACCTGTAAATCTGGTGTACGGACTTTTTAAAAATTTAATTTGTTTCTCCTTCTTATGTTCAATTGTAAAGAAAAAAAAAAAAAGCCCCACTGACAGCCAGTGTTAGGAACTTTGGGATCATATTTTCATTGAACCCATGTTATAATGTCTTTGCTAAAGAATTATTTGTTAAAAGTAGGACTTGAGGCAAACTAATACCACCATTAAGTGAGAGATGCCAGCAAAATAGTGTGTCAGTAACAAGAATGAAATGTACAGGTTCCTTCTTGAGATATGTGAGAACTTCAAATTACTTGTTGGCTTAGGCTGAGTTGTTGTCGTTGAGTAACCCCAGTCCATTTGGTCTGACTGACAAGCATTCACCTGCTGGGCCATGCCATGCAGTGAACCAATCTTTCTTTGTGGTAGACAGCACCTCACCATGACAAGGTGCGGCGAAGGCTGTGGAGATTTGTTTCAGATCGACGCCACATTTGCATCTCCACCCACTTAACAGGGGCACCTAAGTAGGCTCCATATTACCCCAATGTTTGTTATATGGTTACCACCCAGCATTGCACATGGTTTCCTCATTTACAGGAAATCGTCAGGCTTGTCACTGAGCCATCAGAACTTGGAGGAAGAGTAATAAAAAGTGACAGGAAGGAAAGGAGAAATGTGAATGGAGGAGGACAGACACAAAGAAGAGTAAAGATGAAGGAAGAAGTACTAGTAAGTAAAAAGTACTGTGTCCATGCATCCAGTTCTCAGGTTCTTTAGAGCTACAGTGTTGCTGGTGACATGGGTGAATTATGAGTCAGACCAGTTTCACCCATAATGTTGTCAATAACTTTAGCTCTGTAATGGCTGAGAATTAGGCCTGTATTGCCTTAGGGTGGAGAAGTGTACTAATGCCTCTTGCTTAGTTATTTATTTTGCATGTTACAACTTACTAGTCTCCTGTATCACATTTATTCCTTTGTATTATCAACAAAGATAGCTTAAATAAGATAAAATCAATTAATACAATGTCACACGCAGAAATAAACTATTGTAGTAAGGAAAAGATGTTAGAGAGTTTCCTTATCCAGCAAGAATGTGACCCGTAGACCCACATTCGTAATAGCACTTCTTGCACAGTATAAGCCAACGGATAATTCACGGTACACCCTGCATGACATTGGAGTGAAGTGGTTAAGTTGGAGACATCTGGCAATGAAGGGATTAAGGAAGGTTAATTTTAAATCCTCTCATGATGAAGGGTCTCTGTCAACCAAAACAAAATTATCTGGAGGGTAGTAAGAGCAAAATTTGAATTACCCCATTGTAATAAAGGAACAGGTTACAGTAAATGCTCAGTAGGTGTCTCCATTTTTTACCTTTTTTGCCATCAAGTCTACAGAATATTACAGAAAAATTCTATCTATCTATCTATCTATAGCCCGACGCCCTAATCCCGCAAAGGGTGGCCGCAGACAAAACGCCTCCAAGTCGCTCTGTCACCCACCATTTGACTACCCTCCCCCCAACTCACCCCCCCCTCCCTCATATACCTCTCAACTCCATCCCTCCACCTCATCCTCGGTCTACCTCTCCCTCTCCCTCCCTCCACCTCACCTACATACACCCTCTTAGTCAGTCTTTCATTCTCCATTCTCTTCACATGTCCAAACCACCTCAGTGTATTTCTCCTAATCTTCTCAACCACATCCACATCCACCCCACAGCGTTCCTTCACTTCTTCATTCGTCAACCTGTCCCTCCACGTCACTCTACATGCTCCTCTCAAGTAACTCATTTCCACTGCTCTCACTCTTGACTTGTTCCCCTCTTGCAAGGTCCATGCCTCGCTTCCATACGTCAGGGTAGGGATCACAATACTATCATGCAGTGACTTCTTAACTTCCATACTCACCTCCCTATTTCTCATCACTGCTTTCAGTGTACCAACAACCTTCCTTCTCTGCTGTACCCTTTCACGCACTTCATCCCCCAAAGTTCCATCCTTACTCATCACACTACCCAAGTACTTGAATCCACTCACATTCTCCATATCCTCACCATCCACCCTCACTGCACACTCTGTGACTTCATTCCTCTCAAACACCATAACTTTACTTTTGTTTACATTAACTTTCATCTTCCTCCTCCTACACACTGTCCCAAATTCATTCACCAAACCTTGCAACTCCCATTCATCTTCACTCAACTGTACTGTATCATCAGCAAACAGCAACACCGGGAGCTTCCATATCTCACCCTCATTCATTAGAGCCACCCCCACATCCACTGCCCTACCCTGCACCTCCTTTACAACCCCATCCATGTATACATTAAACAGCCATGGAGACGTCACACAACCCTGTTTCAGGCCCACATTGAGATCAAAGAACTCACTCAGCTCACCATCCACTCGCACCGTAACCCTAGCTCCCTCGTACATACTCTTCACAGCACTCAACAATTTCCCCTCTACTCCATATATTCTTAATACCTTCCACATACCTTGCCTATCTATTCTGTCATAAGCTTTCTCCAAGTCCATGAAGGTAGCATACACTTTCCTTCCCTTCTCTAGAAAAATTGCCGTCTGAAATTCCGTCGCTAAATATAAAGCCGATTTGCCAATTCCCTCTAATTACAGTACAGTAAACTCTCATCTAACTCACATTTTTTGCAGTTATTTTATTGATTTTCCACAGTAAATTAAAGATAAATTGCTTATTACAGTTCCATTGCTTCATACAGGTGGCATGTAAATAGCACTTCACTTGAAACTCACATGGTGGTATCTTACAGGTTTTGAGGACAGCTTAGTCTATAGGTGTGATTGTGGGTGTGGCAGTAAGAGCAGAAAATGAATAAATGATGCAGGACACACATTGATAACACTAAGTCAGCACCACAACACACAGGAAATCACCTGACGGAGTGGAAGAAGTGTTATACATGGACCACTTTGTGTATAAAGAGTGGATTGGTACACACATATATATAGACAAATATATAACAAAAAGGCAGATATATTCCTAATACACAACAAATCATATAGAACCAGAAAAACTCAATCAAAGACAAATATGGACATGGACAACTTGTGAAGTTTCAGACCGGATTCATGACTTGCCGCAAAGACTGCAAAGACTGACTCCACATTATTTGAGTCTTCCAGTATGATTCTTTTGGTTTTGTCTGTGTGTGTGTGTGTGTTTGTCTGTTTTTCTGTAAGCAGACAGTTTTGTTTACGCAGTCACTTTCAGTGACCTCTTTATTGTTTCATCATCCGTGCTTTTATCTTCATATGGTTTTGCTCAGTAGGAGAAACATTTTAAACTTAAGGGTTTAGATGTAGCCTTCATCAGTTGCTTCACCAAGAGGGGTCTGTCCACAGCTCATTAATGCTTTGAATCCAGTGACATTTATTTATCTTGATTCTTGTTGCCTCCAAACCATTTTGTTGAACATAGGAAAGACCTCATGTATGGAAGAAGTTAATGAAGACTACATCTAAATCCTTCCATTTGAAAGTTTTGTATTAAATAAAATAATCTTGTAATAGCGAGAGTAATATCAAGGTACAGCACTTCATTATGTTGAAAGTGTTAAAATCATGTAGTGATAGCAAGTCTAAAATATGAAAGGTGTCTCAGTGTTGCGAAGGGATAAAGCTTTGTAAATCTCAGACCAAGTGGGCAAGTTAGTTTCCAATTGGTCATTTTGTTTTGAAAGGCTGTAAGTACTTGCATGTGTCAGCCTTGTTCATGTGATGGCTATTTAACATGCCACACGTTCTCTGGCAAGTCATCTTGTAGGACCGCATCCAAAGTCTTTGTAGGTCTGCCTCTTGTTGCTCTACACTCCACTTTTGCACTCATATACCTTTTCATCCAGTTTTCATCCTCTATTTTTTCCACATGTACGGATTACCTCAGTCCCGTCCCCCCACCATGCTTCACATCATCAGTACCTTCAGACCACCTAGCTATGTCCCAGTGCATTGCATCACCAGTTCCTTCACCCTCAGGCAGTTTTTCAGCTATTCATTCGTAATTCATTCATTTACACTTCTGTCATTAAGGGAAACACAACACTTCCATCTTGTCATCCTTGTCTCAGTATGCTCAGACCTAAACACATCCATCTCTTTAAAAAGGTCATTTTTACTATCAAGAAGCATTTCACTTCGCACACATACAGCATACAATTTTCTCATGGTAATGTATAAATGGAAGCTTCCCTTAATACCAAGTGAGAGAAATCCCTCATCTTCTTCCTTTAACTCTTAACCCTGGTAGTGGAGCAGGTTCCCCCTCTTTCCTCTCCTTTTCTAGCACAGATTATGTCACCTTAAAAAAGAAACTACATACTACAAAGACATCTTCCAAGTCTGTCCAGGTATGTCTAGCCAACTCTCACTTGCAGCATAGGCTACTTGAAGCATCCCACACCTTGCAGTCTACCTCATGACACTACTTAGTATCCATGTATTTTATTGTGCTTGATAGAATACAGCAGGATAGAAAGGTTGCAGGTTCATTGACAGAGTGATGAGGAATAGGGAAGTGTGCTTGGAAGTAAAAAAGTTGCTGCATGACAGTATTGTGATTCCTACTCTAACGTACAAAAGTGAAGCTTGGACCCTCTTGGAAGGACACAAGTCAGGAGTGAGAGTAGTGGAAATGAGTTATTTGAGAGGAGCATGTAGAATTACATGGATAGGCAAACAAATGAAGTAAAGAAGCATTCTTGTGTTGATATGGTTATGGTTGAGTGTTAAGAGAAATACTTTGAGATACTTTTTGCCATTGGAGAGGATGAAGAATGAGAGACTGGCTGGAAGAGTGTATTTGCGTGAAGTGGAGAGGGAAAGGAGGAGGGGGAGACTGTGGATGAGATGGAGGGATGGAGTGAAGAGAGAAATGAGAGAGGGGAGGATGAGTTGGAGGGAGAACAGCCAAATGGCAGAGGACTGGACAACGTGGAGGTGATTTGTTTGTGGCCACTTCTTGTGGGATTAAGGCATCTAGCAATAGAGTCATAGAAAGATATTAGACTGAATTCCTTCCAATGCCTTTCTAACACACAGCCCATGGCTGCACAATTTCTGCCACTACATTGCCATCATCCACATGAGTGATCATGATTTTTTTTTTTTTTTTTTTCTTTTTTTCACAATCTCTCTTTTTCCTATGGACTCATTCGATTCCTTCACCTCAATCTCTTTGTGCCTCCCTCTCAGTCTTTGCAGTCAACACTTAGTCATCATTGTACAACAGTTCCCACAGGAGGCCAATTCATAAGTTGCAAGACAGTGACTCAGACACCTCCTACTCACTGTCTCAGACACCTCTCTTGCCCTCCCTCACATACTTCCCACAGTCAGACTTCCCACATTCAGACTTAATAACCTATACCTGTGGGATGCCGTAGGTCTTTTTGCTTTTCTGTTTAGCATGTATGCAATGTTTAGTTAAATTTATCTTGTAAGCAGTGACAAAACAGGGACCCAACCCACACCTCCACAAGTCAGGCTAGAAAACTGAGGCCCATAATGTTGTCGCCCGAGCCATTTGCATTGCCAGTGGTCTTAGGACACTTCATCAAAAATGGCTAAAGGAACACCCAGCCAGGCATGCTTTGGTACTTTGATTGTCTTTAACATTTTTCACCCACTGATAGGTCAGCTTCCTAGAGCAGTGCACCTAAATTCATGCCTTTTTCTCTGGGTTATGAGTGGCAGTTTGGGGAACTGCAGTGCCCTGTGTCCTGTGGTGCAGTCTGAAGAGTCATGTGGTAAATGATGCCAACAGCCCCACATCAGCCTGTTACCTTCAGTAGATTTATTATTATTGTGTTCTTGCAAGCTTTATTCTGATTAAGTGAGGCACTGGTTCTGTTACAGGTTGATGGTGAGGGAAAAGTGATGGAACAGCCAATACAGAAACCCAGCCACCACAATGCCGAAAGTGCAACGTAAATATTGGATCTGTGGCCACTAGATGTTACCTTGGTGGAGATGGAGTGAAGAAAATCGGGTGGTGTGCATGTTCTGCCGAACATACATTATCATCACCGTCATAACACCTCCCACAATGCTACTTGTAAGCAGAACTGACCTTATATTTGGTAGGTTGTAGTAGTGTCTGTTTTGAACTGTTGGAACATGTTGCTGACTTATTGTCTAGTAGTAATAAGCAGATTTTGGTTGAGAAGAAAGGAGCAATTTGACTACCTAGACAGTGTAAGGAACTAATTTGGTAGATTAAAATTATTGTTTGGAACATGTATGCTTCATGGAACATTTAGCTAATCTGATATCTAATAGCATGTTAAAGATATTGTATGTTGACAGTAAGGTATATTAACACAGTACCTTGACATTGTGTGGCTTTTTGGTGATGCATACTGGTTACAGATATGGCAGACTAAGACTAGGGCTTGAAATTTATAAGCATCTTTTTCGTATAGTAAATTTGGTATCTAGTAGTGTGATGTAGAGGTAAGGATGATTTGTTGGATTTTCCCTGATATAAAGTGGTTGTGAATGTGTCAGATAAAATTTGAAGTTTTTAATTTATAAGCTTCGTGGGGTGTTTAGCAAATTTAGTTTCTCTTAGTGTAGAAGTAAGGATGATAATTTGAGAAGTAACAAATATTGAGGTAATATTAGGATTATTTTTGTGTCATCTCGTTTATAAATGCAGATAATACTACTCACAATCAGGGCATTGAGATGTAAATTCTGTCTGTATGCTTGGTGTGGGAATGACAAGGATAATGCCCAAACATTCCTCTCTGATTACAACACGCGGCGGTCACTTTGCAGTCCAAATCCCTGTGTACCGGTATGTTTGGCCATTGATATAAACTTTGATATTGCTCTGACATGAAGCTAATATATCATAACACACTGCAATATAACTTAAAAACAATGCTTTTGATTAGTGACGTTAATGACAGGTAAGTTTCCTGATCATTGAAGTGATATGGCTTAAAAATAATGTTGTGTGTTTTGGTGTTTTGCTGTAGAGCATGAAGATAATGATTTTGTTTAATGATGATGTCGATGATAGATAATTTTCCAGGTTATTAAGTCTATAAAAAGAAAGAATGGATGTAGATATTGGCCCTGAAGAGAAACTCGAAGATGATATGATGAACAAGGCAGAGGAAAAGACTGTAAAAGAGTTTGATGAGGGGAACATGAGTAATTTGGGGGATACAGAGGAAGGGAAACTCAAAAACATACCCATTGCTAAACCCACTGTGAATAGCATACCCAAGGGAGGAAGCTTAAAAGAGATTCATGTTGAGAAAAACTTTAATTTTGCTAAGCTGGGAAAGTTATGGGAACAACAGGTTGATCAGAATATTATGCAAGGTGTGCCAAAAGAAAGAAATATAAAAGAGGCTGATAGAGAAGGGAAAGATGATGGTTGTGGTGATGGTGCCGACAGTAGTGGTGGTGATGGTAATGATAGTAAATGTTTGCAAGAGTGTCATCTGGATAAAATTATTGATAAAGATATGAAGGAATTTAGAGGAAATAAAGGGATACCATGTTTGAAAGAGCCTTCCCCCAATAAAATAGATGATGAAATAGAGGAAGGGGGAATTAGAGGAACACAGTGCTGCAAAGACAGTGAAAGTACAGACATAAGTGCTGATTGTGTTGAGGAAGAAAGAAGCAAGAGCCAAACTCATTCAGAATATTTACCCCCATATAAAAGAATTTGTGATGCCACAGAGAAAGAAGTTGGGGTCAAAATCTTGCAGTGCTTGAAACAGTTCCGTCATGGGAGAAACATCAGACTCAGAAAAGTGGAAGGGGAGAATGATGACCTTGTAGAGTTTTTAGAAGAGTTGCATCATGATAGAAGAGTGAATGTGATGGAAACAGAAGAAAAAGTAAATGATGTAGAGTTTATAAATGAGTCTCAGCCAAGTGAAAGTGACTGTGTTGATGAGGAAGATAGAACTGTGAGCTTACAGGGTAGAAAAGAATTATGCACAGATAAAGATGGTTGTAATGACACTGTCTGTGATGATCAAGAAAGGGAAGAAAGAGCAGACAAAGCTGTGAGTGTAAAAGACCCTCATCCAGGTAAAAATATTAGTGTTAATATCCAAGAAGTGAGAACTGAAAACTTAAAGAGGGTTAAAGAATTTCAAGCCAATAAAACTGACTGTGATGGTAATATGCAGGAAGGGAGTCTGGGTGATTTAGGTGAAGAACAGTTCCATCTGTGTATAAAAAGTGATAGTGTTGTGAGGGCGGAAAGGGTTGACGGTATTCAGAGTTTAAAAATCTTTCAGTTGGATGAAAATATTGGTGATGATGTTGCTGAGAGTAGGAGGAATGACAGAAGGCAGTGTTTGAAATGGTTTCGGACAGATAAAAATGTGAGTGCAATTGTACCTGAAAAGGAAAAATATGATGATGTCCAGTCTTTAAAAGAGTTTCGTCTGGATAAAAGCAGTGCCTTTGATAAAGGAGAAAATAGAATTGCAAGAATTCAGTGTCTGAAACAGTTTCAACCAGATGAAAACTACAGTATCAATCTAATGGAAACTGGTAGAGTTAATGATGTTGAGTGCTCAGATGAAGCTCAGTCAGATAAGAATGTTGGTACTACAGATGAAGCAAGACCCAGGAGCAACCAGTTTCATGAGAGTGAAGGATTACCTTTGGCAGACCAAGGCCCAACTCAACCCTCGTCCACCCACAACCAGGCGAAGACTCACCAGTGCGCGGACTGTGGTCAGCTGTTTACACTGAAGACCAACCTCACCCGACACAGACTTTCACACACAGCAACAAAGGACCACCACTGCCCAGACTGCGGCAAACTATTCACTCAGAAACGACACCTGACACAGCACTCCCTAATGCACTCCACAACTAAAGACTTCAAGTGTATGGAGTGTGACAAGGTATTTCCATCTGGAAAGGCTCTTGAGAACCACTTACAAATGCACACCGGAGTCAAGAAGTTCCATTGTTTGCAGTGTGGGAAGTCGTTTACTCAGAAGGGGAATCTAACTCGCCACATGCTGATCCACAAAGGCATCAGGAAGTATGCGTGTCTGGAGTGCGACAAAGCCTTCATACACAAATGCCAGCTTAAGAAACATGCACTTATACACAGTGGAGTAAAGGCATATAAATGCGACCAGTGTGGCAAGTTCTTTACCACTAAGGACCAGGTTTCTCAGCACATTTTCATTCACTCAGGCATCAAGCGCTTCCAGTGTCAGGAATGTGGGAAGATGTTCTCACACAAGAGCCACCTGAAGCAGCATGCACTGATTCACACTGGGGAGAAGAAGTACGAGTGTCCAGAGTGCAAGAAGTGCTTCATGCATAAGGGCCAGCTAACTGAGCACTCAGTTGTCCACACCCGGATAAAGGAGTACAAGTGCTATGACTGTGGGAGGTTGTTTGCCCATAAAAGTCATCTGACACGCCACTCAATGACTCACACCGGGGTGAAGCCACACGAGTGCCTGGAGTGTGGCAAGCTGTTCACCCACAAGAACTACCTGACTAAGCACTCGCTGGTTCACTCAGGCCTCAAGCGCTTCAAGTGTGACAACTGTGGCAGATGTTTTGCCCTCAAGGATGAGCTGGTGAAACACGTTTTGGCTCGGCACAGCATCTTTCTGCCCCCACGTGCATCCCATGTCTAGCCTTCAAGTACAGAAAAGAAATATAATACAAGATAAAAATACGCTTCCGTTATGCTGCCAGGATTATTTTTATCTTCCTTTCTTTGCATCAGTCTCACATATAACCATCTGCTAGTTCCTTCAGCTTAACTTAGCAGAGATTTTCATCCCTTTGAAACTTGTTTCCCCTATCTCAGTGGCAAAGTAAGTTGATAGTATGGCTTTATATCCTTTCCATAGCACTTCTTTCAAACTATAATTCATTCACCTTAACTTGACAGAGATTTTCATCCTTCTGCAGCTTGTTTCTCTTAACTGTGTGGCAGAGTAAGACAATACTGTGGCTCTACATCTTTTCCATAGCACTCATTTGTAACTGGCACTGTGATCTTATGTTAAGATCCTGTTATAGCTTATCATTTAAGGTGGCGAGATTTCAGTTGTAGGCCAAATCAAAGTGAAGAAAAGATGGTACAGAAAAACAAACAAACAAACAAAAATGCTTCAGTAGTGCCTTCAGGATCATTGTTATCAAACAAGCTATATATATATATATATATATATATATATACAGTATATATATACAGTGGGCTCGCACAGTGCGCGTCACCGCAGTGCGCGATTCGCCTTGTGCACGAGTGACCAAAAATCATAACCAAAAACCCTTTAATGCACGAGTTTACCGCACAGAACGCTAGGCAGAGGCAAGGAGTGGCTCAAAAATGCCATTTTCTACTAGTGCACAACCACCCCTCACAGAGCGCGTCACGTGTCGTCATGTTGATGCGCCAGACAGAGTCAAGTTGAGCAGCCTAGCGTGATGGAAGGCAGGACTGAGCTGTGTATGTCAAACATTAGCAAGATCCTTGCTGCCATGGATAAGTTCAAGGAAGAGGTGAAGGAACAGGAAGTGAGCAACCTAAGAACGGAGGAACTTCTGGTTGGTATCGACAAACTCTTCCGTTCCTACACAGACAGGCACAGGGAAGAAATAAACAGAAGACAGACGCTCATAACAAGCTACACACAGCAGGCTCAAGTTGGTGAAATAGCGGAACCATCGACATCGTCTGCTCCTGTTCCTGTTGAGGATGAAGAGGATGCAATGTCAGAAGTGTCAGCATTGGACTTTGAAGGGTTTATGGCCGAAGTGAGTGACTTTGATGCTCCTGGGGAATGTGATCAAGAGGAGTCTGCGGAGGGAAGTGTTGGTGCGGTGGGGAGTGCGGCGCTGTAAGTGTTGCTGCGCCTCGAAACCCTTGTTATTTAAGGTCATCAGGCCTGTTGTCTACTGTTGTTAAGGTGACTACCCATATTTTTGTTATTGTAGCTTTAGCTTTAGTACAATGTCTGAAACATATGACCTTTATTATGTCTCTAAGGGCCAAAAAATGTCCAGGTATGAGGGGGTACCGCCCATATGTAATTATTCCCATAAGATTATGTATTCCTAGTAGGCGAATTCCCAGTGCGCGAGCTCGTGCACCGCCCAATCTCTCGCGCACTGTGCAAGCCCACTGTATATATATATACATATATATATACCTGTATATATGGTATGTTATTGTTTTTGTCATTGTTCATACCTCCTTCTTTAACCCATATTGTTTCTACAAAGGCATAGTTCTTCCTTCTCGTTTTTTTCCAAACCACTTTTATCCTGTGTTGAGTTTTAAGCTTATATCATTTTCATTGTTATCTGTGGAGTTTATTTGTTAACATATTTCTTTTAGTGCGATAGTACTCTTTTCTCCAGGCATCATATTTGATTATAATATATATATATATATATATATATATATATATATATATATATATATATATATAGATATATATATGTATATATGCAGAGACTTCACCGTGAAGATATATATGCAAACTAACCACAGGAGAAATGAAAGGAGCGACAGTGAGTACTTTCGTATATTACATCTTCAGACAGAGTGAGACAGAAACGTAAAGGGTAGAGATCTTTTATGCACACCCGCAGCAGGTAGTGGCACACAGAACAATGGATGACCTGAATTTTTTACCTGCGGCTTAACTTAGGGTCACCTGCAGCAGGGAGTGGAACAGCCCTTTCAGTAATTCAGGCATTGTTTACAAAATCCCTTGTAAAAGCTGTAACAAATTTTACATAGGACAATCTGGAAAAGATTTGGAAACTAGAATCTCACAACATAAATACAATGTAAGAACAGCCCAACAGAGTAGTGGTTTATTTCAGCACAAAGCATCCAGTGATCACCATATTGACTGGACAGGGTCCAAGATTCTAGCAAGATCAAAAAGCTTAGATGAAAGAAATGTAATAGAATCTTGTCTAATTTCTGGCACATATGAAAAGAATGTAAACATGAGCTATGGTCATTTTAAGTGTGATAAATTGTTAACTGAAGTAATTTTAAAGCAATATCCCCCAGACTAACACGTGATTGTTCCCTGTCATCTCCTGGTGGTGTAGTCACACCTGTGTGGGACACATCAAGCATTAATCCTCTAGGTCTTAAGAAGCAGTATTTATCCCTTCCTCCCTCCCCCCTCTCCCCTTCCCCCTCCCTCCCACTCCCCTTTCCTCCCCTTCTACTCCCTCCTCCTTTGTCACATGTATTTTTAGATTCAGGTCATCCTTTGTTGCAGCAGTTCTCAGACTTTTCAGTGTGTGACCCTATTTGGAGTATTTCAAGACTTTGCGACCCACAGGGTAAAAAAATCAAATATACAAAGTGGAATATAAACTTTTCTACACACACACACACAGCGAGAGAGAGAGAGAGTACCCGGTATATAACCTACTGTATCGTAGTTATTATGAATAGGCTAATAGTGTGATATTGATAATTGCAACTTCAGTTAAGTAAATAAAATACGTTGAAAGCATTAGGCCTATTCTATGTCCCTGCGACCCATCAAAATTCCTTTCGCGACCCAAAGGTGGGTCGCGACCCATACTTTGAGAATCACTGCTTTATTGTATTCTACTCCCTGCTGCAGGTGACCCTAAGTTAAGCCGCAGGTAAAAATTCAGGTCATCCATTGTTCTGTGTGCCACTACCTGCTGTGGGTGTGCATAAAAGACCTCTACCCTTTACATTTCTATCTCACTCTGTCTGAAGACGTAATATACGAAAGTACTCACTGCCGCTCCTTTCATTTCTCCTGTGGTTAGTTTGCATATATATATATATATATATATATATATATATATATATATATATATATATATATGTATATATATATATATATATATATATATATATATATATATATATATATATGTATATATATATATATATATATATATATATACAGTGCCCTGGCACAGTGAACAAGTTTATGGGCGGCAGTTGAGCTCGTTCACTGTGAACAACATATCTTATGGGAAAAATAGCATATGGGTAGCACTGCTCCCTCAAAGTCCACTTTTTGAGCCATAGAGATGTACTAAAGGGCACATTTCAAACATATACAGTACAGATATATAAAATATAAAACAACTGGTTATTTGCCTTAAATGGAGCAGATGCCAGTCCTCACTGGCTTGAATACAGATGGTTCTGAGGCAGGGAGATCGTAGGGTGACCCCACCACATCACCTTCCACAACCTCGTTACCATCACCAGTCTTTGCTCTCATCACCTGACTGGACCACTACTCCATGTGTCTCTGCCTCATTCACCTCTCCCATAAAACCTTCAGAGTCCAAAGATGACACCACTGACATCACATCATCATTGTTTTCCCCAGGAAGTGTAGCAGACGATGTAGAGGCAATTGGCTCCTGTTGTTCTTGAGTTCGGTAGTAGCGTGCGATGAGTGTTTGTTTCTTGACTTCCACATTATGTCTTTCAGTGTAATAGCGAAAAGTGGTTTCTGCTCCACTGAGCACTTCCCATGTCCTAAGGTAGCTGGTCTCATTTGCCTTGATCTCGTCTTTCAGAACGTCCACTGCAGATAGAATTTTATTGAACTTCGACCTAGGCAAATCTTCGTCCTCCATTGGATTCTGCCCAACAGGTTGCTCAGATCTGGCCTCTTGTGCAGTGTCTACTAGGGTTGGGGGGGGTCGTTCAGTATGGGAGATGGCTGTATGGCCTACTCTTTCCACGATTTCATTTACTTGGGGTTCAACTCGTTCATTATGGTTTTGTGGACCTGATTATCATCTGCTCATTCACTATACGAATCGTTTACTTTGAATACGTTCACTGTGTGAGGGTATTGTGAATGTAAGTATGTATGTATGTATTCAAGGGGTGGTTGAGGTTTGCTGCTCTCATAATCCCACTCAGGGAGGAATAAGGCTGGTCACTCTCATCTTTAATGTCAGGACCAACTTGCCTAACCCTGGGCTCCTGTGTGCCTCATTGGGTGACCCTGGATTAGATGATGAATGAATGAATATAACCAAATTTTGGCTCCTGGTGGCTTAGAGGGTAATTATTGCACTCCAATCGGATTGAGCCAGTGAAGGTTTATATCCAAGGGGTGGTTGGGGTTGATTGCTCATGTAATGTCACTCAGGGATGAGTGAGGCTGGTCACTCTCATCTTAAATGTTGGGACCAACTGCCTAGCCCCGGGCTCCTACGCTCCTCATGGGGCAATGTAGGATTGGATGATGAATATATATATATATATATATATATATATATATAAAATGTATTTTAGCTTGTGTTGCTGTAGATGTGTGGGACAGCATTAGGAGGAGTATGGTACCTTAAGGTGGTGAAAATGAGAGATTTACCTGGAGAGGTTATGTGAGTGAAGTGGAGGGGAGATAGGGAGGGGTAGGAGGAGACTGAGGATGAGATGGAGGAATAGGGTGGAGAGGTATATAAATGAAAATGGTGTGAGTTAGAAGGAGGGCATTCTAATGGCACAGGACAGGGTGATATGTAGTAGCCAACCTTGCAAGGATTGAAGCATCCGGCTGTAGTGGAGGAAATGAGTTCAGACAGTTCTCAGTACAGGCTTCCCTTGCATAATGATGGGGTTGTGCAGCTGGAAAAGCATAACATTAAGCAAAAATGTTTTAGTAGTAGTAGTAGTAATAGAGCAGGAGTAGTAGTGGTCCAGTAACTGCAACCCCACTGTCATCTGAACTTCAACCAGTGGAGTGTAGGCTGGTGTCGCCCTCCTCTTGCAGTCCACCGTTCTCCATTTGGGGGAGAGAGACTAAGTTGAGGTATTTTGTATAACCAGGCACTGGAGGCAACTGGTTATGTTGGTGCCACTGTGCATCCCACTCCATCACCAAGTTGTTGTAGCATGGGTTCAGTGGAGGTATGTTGCCAAGAGTTGTAAGAGTTGCGGGGAAACTTTTGACAAACCCAAGTCCAAAGCAATCCTAAGTAACAAACCCAACATCCAGATCCTGAGTAACACACCCAAAGTCCAAATCCTAAGTAACAAACTCAAAGTCCAAATCCTAAGTAACAAACCCAAAGTCCAAATCCAAAGTAACAAACCCAAAGTCCAAATCCAAAGTAACAAACCCAAGTCCAAAGCAATCCAAAGTAACAAATCAAAAGGCCAATTCCTAAGTAACAAACCCAACATCCAAATCCTAAGTAACAAACCCAAAGTCCAAATCCTAAGTTACAAACCGAGTCCAAAGCAATGCTAAGGAATGTTCATAGTCACCCAAAGCACCACATACTGCCACACTGAACCATTCTGAATTAATGTAAATATTAAGAAAATTATTTTAAAAAAGACAGTCCCATTAAGTGCCAGCAACGTCTCCATTTTCCACATATACCTTTCATTTTCACCTTACACCTCAAAAATATTCATTATCCTGATTTTGCTTCTCTTGACTTCTGTTGAAATAATATTGGACACCAGGAAAAAGTGTTAAAAAAAAAGTGTTATTGGAGTGCATTATTATTAACATTAATAAAAGATAATGATGACTTTATTTATATTTAGGTCATTGTTTATCCCCCAACTTTTTGTCCTTTATTTTTTCCTCCCCCTCTTTCCTCTTGATCTGTTGAAAAAAAGAAGAAGAAGTACAGTAATCTTTTCTCATTCAACTTGGCCTAAATTTGCCATCTTTCCATCGTGAATGCTAGGCCTGTGAGGGATTAACACTAGGATGTGATACTAGTCATGAAAAAGTGCTATAGAGAGGATGTAGAGCCATAGTATTGCCCTGTTCTGCCACCAGGCTATGGAATACAAGATGCAAAAAGACAAAAATCTCTACCAAATTAAGGTAAATGAACTACAGTATGAAGATAATGCCGTTGTTACAGTACCTTGTTCTTCATTCAGGCAGTGCAGTAACACTTTGTCATAAGTTCCTCTTTGGTTTATGATGATGATAATGATGATGAAGTTGGTGAGGATGATGGTGATGATGATGATGATGAAGTTGGTGAGGAGGAGGAGGAGGATGGTGAAGTTAGTGAGGATGATGATGATTATGATGTTGTTGATGATGATGGTGGTGGTGGTGGTGGTGATGATGGTGAGGGATTGTGATGTGATGATTATTGGTGGTTCCCAGACTAATTTTTTTTTATATGTGATGCCTCATTTTAATTTTGCAAAATTCTCATACTCCACCTCCCATACTTTTAATTGTGACAAATACTAAGTTTGTATATATATCAGTTTTGTTAAGGTTTAAATAATGTGTCTGTAAAGTTACACATGGTGGTTTAGGGGGTTAAGATGGTCCAGTTGGAGGTGACTCTTAATATATACTTTACATCCAAGGGGTGGCAGGGGGTTAGCAGCTGGTCACTTTTCTTAAATATCCAGCCTCAAACTTCTGTGTTCTTGGTGGGGCAGTTAAGGTATGGATGATAGCTAGAAAGATCCGCAAAACACAATAGCTTAAGCAAGAAATCATAGGCTTTCCCATGAAGCCACAAGCAGGTGTTGGCACATCATTATTTAGCTACAGGTAAAATGCGTAAAAAAATAATTGAAGATAAAACGATTAATACAAAGAATATAACCTACAGCATAACCACAACAAAGCTGTCAGTGAGGGAGAATGGTGAATGTGGAGCTGTGGGAAATGAGCAATAGTCAGTGGGGAACCAGGGATGCAAACTAGACACATTAGGGAACAGTGATGGGTAGGCATTGGGTAAGGGTGGCTGATGATGCTGGAGAGGAATGCCTTCGTGTAGTGGCACTGATATAACTTGGCAGCTCCACAGACCACATGGACAAACATACCTCAGCTCCCTCCCCATCCCCCAGAAGGCAAATGCTGGACTGGATGAGAAGGGAATCTTTAGCCAGCAGTACATCAGGCACATATTCAAATAAGCCTGGGGCCACAACAACAACATTAACAGTGGTGGTTGCTATACTGTATTTTTATTTTGCAAGGATGTATGGCAAGCTTAATCAGAGAGAGTGAGAGTCCTTTTGAATGAAATATTGAGCTCATGGTTTCATTATTCATCCATCCATGCACCCTCCAGCCCATCAGGAGTATAAGGGCCTAGAGCTATACTGCTTCATCCAGACTTTGAAGGCAAGGGTGACCATATATTCAACCTTTAGTGGCATCATCGTAGCAATAAACCCCAACCATCCCTTGAAAGTAGACCCTCATGGGCCACATCTGACTGGAGCATATTGACTCACTAGACCATCAGGTGTTTAAAAATTGTAAAAGGCAATGGAACTAATGCACTACACATCTACACAGAACAAAGGCTGACTCATGATCTCCCTATGTGCATCGGAGAACTGTGCCATGCAGGGGAAAACATGCATGTGGGACGAGAGTCAAGTAAATTTTCATATTACCTCTTTGAAATATAAATCATAATACAGGGTGGCCCATAAATAAAGCTATATCAGAAACTCACCTGGTGGTCTCTTACATGTTGTGGGGGCTGCCTGGTTTGCTGATTTGGCTGTCAGTGTGGGAGTGGTAGGTGAATAGATGTTATGGGGTGTGCATTAATAGCTCTAACTGAGCCATTCCTGCTGGGCACAAAAAGCCATCTAATGAAGTGAAAGAGGAGTTTTCATATCCAGGCCACTCTGTGTTTTGCACCTAAATTCATGTCCTTTCTGTGATATCGACCTTATGTTGTCCTAGTACGGGAATCAGTGATAATGATGATGTTAATGATGATAATGATGTTGATGATGATGATAATGATGATGAAGGATGGTGATCATGACATAATGATAGTGTTGAAGTTTTCAGGAGTATTTATGTATTTATTTACTTATTTATTTATCTTGTTATATATATTATGTAATAGTTTTCCAGACATGTTATTTATAACTGAATATGTTTGTTATATGATGTTTCATTTTGGTTGTAACTCAAAGAGCATATGTTACTGTAGAGTGTAAGATAATAGATTTATATGTACACGTGTAATTTATGTATTGTCTGTAATCTCTGGAAGAATACTGAAAAATAAATGCATATGCAGTACACTGTTGACTGTTGAGAGAGAGAGAGAGAGAGAGAGAGAGAGAGAATTGTATTGCTTGGTAAGGAACTCTTATGAGAGACAGACAGACAGGCCAACAGACAGAGTCACAGACAGAGAATTAGGCTGTGTTTAAGGGTTGTGTCATTTTAATACAGTATTATTTATATCAGTTTCCTGTACTAATGGTTTCCTGCTTGTTTGGTAGCTACTTAATATATTTATGTACTGAATGGCATATATTTATTTTTGTACATATTAATAAGTTATTTATTAGTGTTTGGATATAGTAAAGGATTGCAGTTGAGTTAAATAAGGTTGAGAGATATATAAAGGAGGGAAATTTGAGGTGAAAGGAGAGATAGATGAGGTAGAGTTAGTGAATGTGCTGAGGAGTGTACAAAGGAGCCTAGGTTGGGATGGAATGGAGGACTGCAACTGTATTAATGTGAGAACACTTGGAATTTATTTTATTCTCACTCTTCCCAGATAGATTTAGAGATTTCAAATACTGATATATAAAAAACAGTATTAAAGAACTACAGGGTATGATAAATGTATGTGAATATTAGTGGTAAGAAAGATAGAGTGTGTAGTATCCTGTGTAGTGTTATTATTGTCAAGTGTATTATATGGAATTGGGTTAGGATAGCAGTGTTGATGATGGTGCTTAGTTAGGTACAGCTTGGTGTATTTGCATAGATTATTTACACAGACGTATGGTGGTCTAGGGACAGTCAAGGACAAAAGAGCATCTAATATATCACCTTTTTTGCTTCCCTCATTCCTCTGCTGGATAATATTTCTTAGCTGAGAGAGAAAGAGGCTGTCTTGTAAGGAAGCCCCCTAACACCTTTTTGTAAGTGATTTATCATGCTTATTACACCTTACTGTCCTCCAGTGTGTTACATGAATCCTTCCAGCATCTCCATACTCTGCATAAACATACAAAAGGATATTAACCAACCATATCCAAAAATACATCACTAAGGAAGAGGTGCCGGGGAAGTGATGGATGTGCCCAAAATGTAAAGCAGATGCCATGGGTTTAGACCAACTTTTGTCCTGAACTGTACAGCTTAAGTGATAAACATTCCCTAAGTGTGAAGTACAGTAGATGCAGTAGAATACAATATAGCAGCAGGCCAATTTTTGTCCCCGTCTATAATTTCTGATCCAGTAATTATCTGGTACCAATATATCCATGCCGGAATATAGGTTCTTTTAATGTGGTTTTGGACTGTGTAAATTATAGGAACATGTCTGCCATATCAGCCCCATGTAGTCCATTGATGTACTGTATTTTTCATTCTTGCTTCTTTTAGTTTTGTCAATCATAGGAGAATTTTTTCAGTAGGGGGATGTTCAGTGTGGCTTTCATCATCCCCTTCACTACTAGAGTTCTTCCTTAAGTTGAATATAAACTCCAGGTGGCATTCAGAATTTAAAAAAAAAAAAAATGGCCACCAAGATTGAAAGTGTTTAGTGAGGAATTACTGTACTTCCATGGCAGTGATAAGGTGTAAATGTATGTATTTATTTATTTATAATGACTTCTTTTGTTCTTGCCACTTATAACACTTCATCCTTAGTTTCCACATTGTATCTTATCATCATGTATACCATTGATGCAAATTATGTCACTATTCAAATATACAGTAAATAGCATACAGGTTGATGTAACCAGCAATATGCAAAATTAATTGAAGAGGAAGTGGTGCCATAAAGCTTTCTATGCCACCAAGCTTAGAACAGGCTTTCATTGTTATTTTGTCGGTATTAAAATTTGTACAGTAAATAGTATATAGGTCAGTGTTAAGGTGCAGTGAGGTGTAATATACAAAAGTGATAGCCAAGAGGAGGTGCCATAAAGAATTCTCTGCTGCCAAGATTAGAATAGCCTTATACAATATTTTGAAAAGTGAGAGGGATGGTGTATGCAGCACTCAATACAAGTAGCCCCCCCCCCCTTTTTTTTTTCTTTTTTTTAACTAAACTTTAACTTGGCCGAGAGTTTGTCCTTTTGCAGCTTGATTCATGTAGCTCAGTGGCAGAAAGAGACAATGCTGCCACTGTATGTAATTTCCATAGCACTTCATTGTGACTAGCACCATATTGAAGTGTTAATCTCATACTACAGCTCAGAATTCAAATTGCTGCGAGGGCAATTTTAGGCCAAGTTAGAGTGAAAAGAGTATGGTAGTGAGTTTTTTTGTGTGTGTGTGTGTCTTATGGGGCAACGTACAATTGGATAATGGATGGATGGTGTCTGACTGAACATACATTACACTCAACAGTCCATTCCCCGACACTCAACTTACCAGCAATCCCCACAACTCTACAAATTACACACATCTTCACATATCACCATTTTTACACCAATACCCACCATCCATAGTGAATTTGCTTCCCTCAAATAATTTCCTCCTAAACTTCAACCCACAGCAGTTTATGTCCAACTATTGTAAATTTTTTAAAAATGGAGGACAACACCTGTAGGCTGGTGTATGGATTTTTTTTTATTTCCCTCTTCATCTTCTGTTTAAAAAAAAAAAAAAGTAGAAGATGAGAAACATGCTACATCCATCACACTGAGGATCTGTCTGATTATGTATATATTTTTTTATTATATTATTATTATTATTATTATTATTATTATTATTTTTTTTTTTTTTTTTTTTTTTTTTTTTTTTTTTTTACATGACTGGGTTGTCTGGAAACGTGGTCTGTTTTGATGAAATTCAGATCATTAAAATATTCCCTGTTCATGCCTGGGATTGAACACACATTTGTTCAGACAGAAGAGCAACTGCGTTTTAGCCTGTATGGCACTTGACAGAAGACAGTCTGGAGAGAGAAAGAGAGAGAGAGAGAGAGAGAGAGAATGTGAAATCAAATGTGCTTTATTTTCACTATTTATTTAGTTAGCCTGCATGCCACATTACAAAGCACAGCAGCAGCCAGATAAAGAAATGAAGCAGTTGTCTTATGGAATAGTTCTGAGCATTTTATAGAGCAGTACGTGGTTAGCTATCATGGCCAGTTGAAAAGAAAATCACACTTTGACACAATACTGTATATATATTCAGGACAGTGCATATACATACATACATACACCAGCTTCAAAAATTATCAGTGCACTGTGGGTTCGATGCCATCCATAATGATTCAGCTAAGCGGAATTAACAACCCAATAATCCCTGTAGATATTATATTTGTACGACTTCCTCTTACATGTTATACAGGCTACAAACAGTAAGATATATGACAGTCAGCAGCCCCCTGGGCTACCTATGCATGTGAAGACAGAACTGCATTTCCTGGCATTCCTCAGTCCCTGTGTCGTAATATTTAACATCTGTTGTGCACCAATAGTTTTTAGAGCTACTGTACATTCATGCACAAATACACTACATACTGTTTATACTGTCATCATGGGTAGCAAAAGTAACTGTCATATTGGGCTCCTGTCCACATCTTCACAGTTTCTGTTTTCATTGCATCAGCCTTGGCACAGATTCTATATTTTAATTATTCTATCTGCAGGTGATGGTGTTGTCTGTTTTAGGGAAAGTGTCTGTTAATGAAGGAGTTAATGGAGGCTCTTCTGACCCGGATAGCTCAAGCACATCTCTTATTATAGTCTTCATACTTCTGTTTACCTGTCTGCAGTATTGTCAGATGCCGTATTCCCATAAGAGATGAACACAGACAAATTGCCTCAATGTTACGCTCTCCTCTGCGATTTGCCTGCCCTCCCTCCAACTCCCACCCTGTCTCATATCTCTCTACTCGATGCCTCCACCTCATCCTTGGCCTCCCCGTCCTCCTCACTCACATACACTCATCTAATCACTCTCTCATTATTATTCTTTCTTCACATGGCGTGATACCTGCAGCTGATTTTTCCTTCAGAGTACAGGTGACATCAAGTTGCAGAAGGGTTAGTGAAGGCTATATTTAACCCCACTTATTTGCTGTGTCTCTCCAAAGGTCACCTGTTGGCAGCAAGAATGTAATGTAATATATATAATGGAGGAAAGAAGAAGGAAGCAGAGACAGTACAGTACATTATTGTAAAATAAGGACTTGCTGTACTGTATTCTTCTTTTTCAGGATAGATCTGTTGCCCTCTTATAACATTCCAAGTACTCGTATAATAGAATTTCTTTTATTATGCCATATCTTACTGTTTCCAAATGGTTCCATGGTTATCATATAGCATCCCAAGTATAATAGAATTCCTTTTATTATGCTTTTTGAATGTTGTAGCTTTCCAGTTTCACCTTTTTTTTTTCCTTTCTTTTTTTTTTCATATTTCAGCTTCTTAAAAATTTTCATGCTGTATTCCATAGTAGTTTCAAAATACCCTAACTTGTTATTTATACAGTGGTCCAGTTTTTTAGTTTTAACTAGTCCAGCTGTTCTTGTTTCAGATATTCCATTTTTTTTCAGTTCCAGATACTTTAGTTGTCCCATTCCTGATATCCCAGTTCCTAATATTTCACATTTTCAGTTTCAGATATTCATACGCTTTAACTACATGTATCCCTGTTTTCTCTTCTTTTTTTCTAACTTTTCAGTTTTAAATATCCCTGTTCATAGTTTCAATTATTCAGTCTCTTTAGTTCCACATTTTACAGCTTTTCAGAGTCAAATATTACATCTTTTAATTTCATAGGTCTTAAGTGGAAAGGTCTAGAGAAGGGAAAGAAGTTGTATGCAGCCTACATGGTTTTGGAGAAATCATTTGACAGGGTAGATAGACATGGAATGTGGAAAGTATTAAGAATATTATGGAGTAAATGGGAAGTAGTTGAATGCTGTGAAGAGTATGTATGAAGGTGCTAAGGCTGTAGAGTGTGTGGATGGTGAACTGAGTGAATTTTTCTATTTAAAGGTTGGATTGAAACAGGGATGGGTCATGTCTCTATGGTTGTTCAGTCTGTATATGGATGGGGTTATAAAAGAGATACAAGGTAGGGCAGTGGATTTAGAGTGACCCAAATGAGAGAGGGCAGCATTTGGAAACTCCCTGTACTGTTGTTTGCAGATGATACCATGTTGTTAAGTGAGGAGGACGAGGAAATGCAAGGCTTGTTGAATGAGTTTGGGGGTGTGTGTAAGGAATGGAATCTAAAGGTGAATGTAGGGAAGAGTAAAGTTATGGTCTTTGAGAGAAATGAAGTCACTGAATGTACAGTGAGGTTGGATGAGAAGGAAATGGAAACTGTGAGTGCATTTAAGTACATGGGTGGTGTGGTGAGTAAGGATGGAAGTTTAGAGGGTGAAGTACATGAAAGGGTACAACAAGGAAGAGAAGTTGCTGGTTCTGTGAAAGCAGTGATAAGGAATTGGGAAGTGAGCATGGAAGTAAAAACGTCGCTGCATGACTATTGTGAAACCAACTCTAACATATGGAAGTGAAACTTGGACCATGTTGGAAGGACTCAAGTCAAGAGTGAGAGCAGTAGAAACAAGTTATTTGAGAGGAGCATGTGGAGTTACATGGAGAGACAGACTGACAAATGAGAAAGTGAAGGAACGCTGTGATGTGGCTGTGGGTGTGATAGAAAGTGTTAGGAGAAATACATTGATATGATTTGGCCATGTACAGAGGATGGAAAGTGAGAGCCTAATGAGGAGAGTGGATGCAAATGAGCTGGAGGGAGGGAGAAGGAGGGGAAGGCCGAGGATGAGATGGAGGGATGGAGGGGAGAGGTATATGATAGAGGGGTGTGTGAGCTGGAAACAAGGCAATGAAGCGGCATTGGACAGGGGGACATGGAGGCAATTTGTTTGTGGCCACCCCATAAGGGATTGAGGCATCTGGCTATAGATAGATAAATAGAATTTCAAAATGTTTGTGTTTTCTGGTTTTGAATATCCTAACTTTTTCTTTCTTACAGTAATATTGCAGCATTTCACTCCAGATATTTCAGCTTTTGACTCTCAGATATTGCCATTTATTCCATAATTTCTTCTTTTCTTTTCCAAATATTATATTTCCTAAAATTCTTTGTTTCAGTGTCATGTGGCAATACTCAAGTTTTCTGTTTAATTTAATCATCAGTTCGGTTATTCTGCTTGCCATTTCAACCATTCCAGATATTTAGTTGTATATTGTATTAAAATTTCAGCTCTTCAGTTCAGAATACAGTATTCTAGTTCTCCCGCTTCAAAATATTCTCTGCAATTACGGTACTTTCAAATAATCTGGGAGTCCTATTCAAAATACTTGAATTTTTAGTCCCATATATTCTAAAATTCCAAGATGTAGATATTTCAGGATGCGAAGATGTGTAATGGATGCAAGAGCTTATAGAGGTTGGGGGAGTGGACTTTGTGACCACTACTTGGTGGTGGCCAGAATTAGGATTCAAGTAAGATGGAGGAATAGAAGAAGGGAAAGACGAGAGGAAGGAGTAGTTGCAAGGAGAGTGGAAAGGTTACAAGAGGATGAGAAAAAGGCAGAGTATAAGAGAGAAGTGGAGGAACGATTGGGCAAATATGAATTGGAGCAGATGGGAGACCTGGAAGGTGTGTGTAGGATATTTACAGAAGAAATATGTGCAGCATGTGATGTGGTGTGTGGAAGGAAGAGAAGACGGAGGGGGGTGCAAGTAACAGCGTGGTGGACTGAAGAGGTGAGACAGGCTGTGGCACAAAAGAAGAAAGCATACAATGAATGGATGAGAAATAGGGGCGTGGAAGAAGTTGAGAGGCGGAAGAGAGAGTTATATGTAGAAAGAAAGTGAGAGGTGAAAAGATCAGTAAGAGAGAGTAAGAAGAGAGTGGATGAGGAATTTGGAAGGAATTTGAGTGTAAAGTGGAGGGACTGTAAGAAAATGTTCTGGAAAGAGGTGAAAAGAGTAAGACAGGGTGGAAGTGAAGCTAGCAGGGGAGTGAAAGATAAAAATGGTAGATTACTAGTGGAGAAGGGAGAAAAAGTGAGCAGATAGAGAGAACACGTTAAGGAATTGTTGAACATAGAGGATGGAAGTAATGCGAGTATAAGTGGCTGGGGAATGGCTGGGAGAAGGAGGGAGGTGAGAAGACAGGAAGAAATCAGTAGGATAGAAGTTGTGGAAGCAATGAAGAAAGTTAAATTGGGGAAAGCCCCAGGAATTGATGGAGTGTGAGGTGAAATGCTGAAGCATGGGGGAGAGATAGTAGTAGAATGGATGTAGAAGATGTGCAGATTGGCCTGGGAGGAAGGTAGAGTTCCGGAGGATTGGAAGTCAGGTATAATTATTCCCTTGTACAAAGGAAAAGGGGAAAAAGAAGTATGTGGTAATCATAGGGGCATTTGTCTTCTTAGTATAATAGGAAAAGTGTATGGTAGGATACTTATTGACAGAGTTAGAGAAAGAACAGAGAAATTAGTTGGAGAAGACCAGGGAGGCTTTAGGAAGGGAAGAGGTTGTGTAGATCAGATATTCATTCTTAGATCTTTAGTGGAAAAGTTTCTAGAGAAGGGAAAGAAGTTGTATGCGGCTTTCATGGATTTGGAGAAAGCATATGACAGGGTGGATAGACAAGGAGTGTGGAAAGTGTTAAGAATATATGGAGTAGATGGGAAGTTGTTGAATGCTGTGAAGAGTATGTACATTGGTGCGAAGGCTGCAGTGCATGTGGATAGTGAACTAAGTGAATTTTTCTCTTTGAAAGTTGGGTTGAAACAGGGATGTGTCATGTCTCCATGGTTGTTCAATCTGTACATGGATGGGGTAATAAAAGAGGTACAAGGTAGGGTAGTGGATGTTGGAGTGGCCCTGGTGAGAGAGGATAGTGTTTGGAAACTCCCTGTACTGTTGTTTGCAGATGATACTGTGTTGTTGAGTGAAGACGAAGGGGAGCTGCAAGGCTTGGTGGATGAGTTTGGGAGAGTGTGTAAGAAACGGAATCTAAAGGTGAATGTAGGGAAGAGTAAAGTGATGGTCTTTGAGAGAGGTGAAGTCAGTGAATGTACAGCGAGGTTGGATGGTGAGGAATTGGAAAATGTGAGTATGTTTAAGTACTTGGGTAGTGTGATGAGTAAGGATGGAGGTTTGGAGGGTGAAGTGCTTGAAAGGGTACAGCAGGGAAGAAAGGTTGCTGGTTCCTTGAAAGCAGTAATAAGAAACAGGGAAGTGAGCATGGAAGTGAAAAAGTTACTACATGACAGTATTGTGATACCAACTCTAACATATGGAAGTGAAGCTTGGATGTTGTTGGAAGGACACAAGTCAAGAGTGAGAGCAGTGGAAATGAGTTATTTAAGAGGAGCCTGTGGAGTCACATGGAGAGACAGGCTGACGAATGAGGATATAAAGGAGCATTGTGGTGTGGATGTGGATGTGATAGGAAGCGTGAGGAACACACTGAGGTGGTTTGGCCATGTGGAGAGGATGGAGGGTGAAAGACTGACGAAGAGAGTGTATGTGAGTGAGGTGGAGGGGGGGAAGAGGGAGGGGGAGGCCGAGGATGAGATGGAGGGATGGGGTGGAGAGGTATATGAGAGAGGAGGGTGTGAGTTGTGAGCAGGGCAGTGAAATGGCGGGGGACAGGGCGACTTGGAGGCGATTTGTTTGTGGCCACCACAAACGGGATTGAGGCATCTGACAATAGATAGATAGATATTTCAGCCTTTCCATTACGTATATTTCAGTCCTCCAGTTTTCAAATAGGCTTCCTAATCTCCATACTAATAGAGTCAAAGCCAATACAAAGAAGTGGAATTTATGAATATGGTAAAACCTCGACATAATGGACTTCAGTAGACCGGAATTTGCTTTTATAAAAATTGAGAATCTTATCGGACTAAATTCTCATATATCAGAAAAAGTCCAATAAAGCCAGAAACGGTCCGGACTGCCTGACTACTTCAGCTACGTTCACCACAATAAGGTAAATGAAAGACATGTTTATCAGTGTTCAGTACAGTATTATATATATTATACCATTTGATTATTGTAGTGAATGTATAATACAGTAGAGTACTGCAGTGATAATGAAAACTGTTTAAAAACCATTGATGCAATCCGGACTTAAGTCTGATATATGGGCAAAATCCAGGTTAGCAAAGGGAAGTCCAGATGTCGCATTTATCTGAACTTTGCATTTTTCAGAATGGCTTGGGCCCCAATTAGTCTCTTATAGTGAGGTTTTCCTGTAATGCAGTAATCACCCCAAAAAAAATCAACTCGCCCCATAAATTTCATAGTAGCCCTCAAAATTATCATAGCCTACAAAACCACAACAAATCAACACAAAACACAAATATGAAATGTGAATAAACAAATAATACTGCACAGTATTTGGACACTCACTAATGTGAGCCAGATATCTTGTTTATTTTTTCCCCCTGTGGTAGAGGCAGAGAGATGCTGATTATATCTCCTCCTTGAAAAAGACAGCGATGTGATGTGGATAATGCAGGTACAGATATTATGAAGTTAATTGAATTCCAGTATAGTCATTCCAGGTATTTAAGTTTTCTATTATTCTAGCTATGACTCTTGTAAAATCTTGTTGTAGAAATTGGTGTGTTAAATGTTGTGATATGCTTAGTGAGATAGATTGTATACATGTAGTCTTAAGTACGTGGTGGTTGGAAGGAGAAGCAAAGGGAGACTGAGATGAAGATGGGAGGATTATGTGTCGTGAGGAGGAGGAGGAAGGCAAAAAGAATGGTGTGAAGAGATAAGATTAATTTTCTGAGGAGGAGGGGTGAGATACAAATATTATGTGGAGCAATAACATTCAGTTTTCTGAGGATTCCACAGCTTTGTTAGTCCCATTTTTAGTACATAGTTCCAGTATTCTAAAATGATTTGTATCAAAAATTTTGGCGGTCACATCTTTTAAACAGTTCCAGTATTCTGACATTTTTATCTAATGGTTCCACAGTTCTGTTTGTCCCATTTCAATGTCATTACAATATTCTTTCAGTTGTGGCTCCAATATTATGTAAGGCCCACCTTATGTAATGGTTTCAGTATTTTGGTTGTCACGTAAAACGGTTCCCCTTATTTTAACAATCGTTTTTTTACTCAAATATGCTGTCCCTGTCATCTTTTAACACAGTTCCAATAATCTGTCAGGTCCAGCTTATAATGCTCTTTTTAATAATACCTAGGTTATGTTTCCTGTAAAAAGTCAGTTCCCTCCAATAACATGCTTTTAATAGTTTCTCTTTTCATCTTTAACATGGCTTTAATGGCCTTTCTGTTGTGGAATTAATATTCCATCATTTTTGTCTGATACTGCAGTTCCAGTAATCTCACAGCTTTATCATAATGGTTCAAGTATTACACCAGTTTCTTTTTTTTTATGCCAATATTTTGTCTCTCATCATTTAACATAGTTCCAATATTCATTCAGTTTTACCAAATGGTTCTGATTCATATTTTCCTCTTGTGATTCCAGTATTCAATTTTTTCCATCTTCCATTCTGGTTTTAATATTCTGTTTGATGGGGTTCTAATTTTTGGGCAGTGTTACCATTTTACTGGTCCAACAGTGAAATTTGACACAAAATAAAAGATACCTCTATTTATAAAGGTTGTTGGATGGATTATAGGTAGTTTGCTTTGTAAGTGTTGGTAATGAGCAGTCTGAGGAGAGCAATAAATTAAAATGCTTTGTATATTTGGATTTCATTTACCTTAATATGGGATCAGTTGAGAAACGGAAAGAGAGAGACAGCTAATCTACTGTATTACCTTAGCTGGAAAAGTTGTTGCTCTTTTTTGTCCAGTTTCTGATGTTCTGTCTTCCCTCTTAGGTCCAGTCTTTCTGTAGCAACTTTGTAGTGGATAGACACAGAAATACTATGGTTCGTTAACTCTGGTGTCAAGAATTCCTAACCCCCTTTCAGCTCAAATAGTGATGAAGTGCAGTAAGGCTGAAGGTTTGATTTGTCTAGTAACCAAGGAGACTCATTGTTACCTCAGAACTAAGGCTTATTGAGTCATGCAACCACAACTCAACATACAAGTTTCGCGAGTGACTGAGTTCCATCGGTAAGACAGACTATAATGGCTTTGTACAGTCACTTTATTCAATTCTTTCATCATATTTTAATTGGCTGTTTTAGAGTTCATAACACCTCTTTTTTAGCAGTTTATTTTGAACATTGCACATCAGTAGTAGGAGAAGAACAGGGAAGTTTTAGGAAGGGGAGAGGTTGTATAGATCAGATATTCAGCCTTAGGTTTTTAATGGAAAAGTTTCAAGAGAAGGGAAAGAAGTTGTATGCGTCCTTCATGAATCTGGAGAAATCGTGTGACTGAGTAGATAGACAAGGAATGTAGAAAATATAACAAGTATATGACGTACGTGTGAAGTTGTTGAATGTTGTGAAGAGTATGTGATTATGAGGGTGCTAAGGCTGCAGTGCTTGTGGATAGTGAACTAAGTGAAATTTTTCTATCTGAATTGTATTAAAACAGGGATGTGTCATATTCCCATGGTTGTTCAATCTCCATATGAATGGAATTATAAAAAGAGATACAAAGTGGCGCAGTGGATGCTGGAGCTGCCCTAATAAGTGAGGGCAGCATTTGGAAACTTCCTGTGTTGTTGTTTGCAGATGGTTACTGTTATGCAGCATAGTCTGGGCTCTGACTTCCTGGGACCAACTACGGTGCGGGCCTTGGGTTCTTTGTTCATGACCGGGTTAACGTACACAGACAAGGAGGAGGAAGTCCAAACACTGACTGAACAAGGGCACACGTATATTAACAATAAGTGGCGTTACAATCTATCACACACTACAGTCCGCGACCAAACCTAATAAATACAGAATATCAACTAACACGGAACAATTGTCTCCACCTAGTTCATACATAATACTGACCAACACGAGAAGTATATATCCACTTACAACTCGTCTCACTTTACAATACACAAATAATTCATACAATAGTTCAGGTATCTCCTGTTCCTGTGTATGTATAACATTCCTAATACAATTTACCTCAATATACACAGCGCATAACAGACGGAAGCACATTCCCATTCCACAACCATTTGCGTGACATGGGTGGAACCTTACACTACCTATTACTCATCTGTGTGGCATATACGGAGTCTGGGCTAACTTATGTTCCACACACGTGACAGGACGAGGGAATAAACCACGTATAATCTACTCGCGTGACAGGGACGGAGGACTATAATTACATAGAATTCTCATATAGGTCAGTCACAAGAAGTAAACCCATGTTACATACACTCGGTATATAGAGAATAATCCAATGGGGGGGGGGGTTATGACGACACGGGGACAGGGGCACAACACTTGTACTTAAAGGTAGTTCATCATGTATTGCAAAGAAGGGAGGGGAGTCATTATGGGGAAAAGACTAGAGCCTCCCGTCTCATGCCCGCACTGGTTGTCAACGTGAGTTTCCTCCTGGGGTTGCAAATCCACTGATCCAAGCAAGGGGGAGAGGGGGGCAATACTGGGGCAGTGGGGAGGGTCTGCTTTTAAGCACTAACACCACCAGAGGACAGAACTGTAACCTTAGTCTTTTACTCACGGACACAGGCAGAGAGGGGCACCAGGGCGTGGTGCAAGACCCACTAGACAGGAAGTTGCAGGTGGCAGCCGGGTGTGGGGGGTGTGCTCCTGGGGTCGGTCACTGTCTGGATCACCACGCGCCCTACGGGAGCTGGTGGGCGGCCTTCTCTCTGTAGGAGCCCTGGTTGAGGAGTGGGCTTCTGGGCTAGGGCCGAATAGGGCCGGGAGGCGCATGGCACAGCGTCGGCCCTTCGTCATAGTAGGGGTCCTGGGGACGGGCCTGGGTAGGCCCGGGCCGAGGATCGGCTGCGGGTGGAGTGGTGCCCTTCTGGGGCCACAGTCACATCCGGGAGGGGTGGCCATTAAGGGTGGACTGCGGCCGCCTTCGTCAGGAGGGGTTCGGCGGCTGTGGTGGGTGGTAGGGGTCGTCTGCCTCCTCTGGGGGCTGCAGTCTCACCTGGGGGAAGAGGCCATCAGGGGTGGTCTGCAGCCACTCACTCTGGAGGAGTCCATCAGCGCCTGCCGGGGGCAGTGGCGGAGTCGCAACGACAGGATACCTGACCTCGGCATAGTCTCACCCAGGCTGGTCTCAGGTGGGGTACCTGTGGGGGAGCAGTTCCTGCTTCCCAGGGGAGGGAGGCGAGGAGAGGGGCGTCTCGCTCCGCCACGGGAAGGGCGGACTGAGCAAGGGGCATCACCCTCTGTAGGAACCTCAAGGGTCACGGAGGGGGAGCGGCCGACAGCCTGCTCCCCTGCTTGGCAGGCCTGATGGTCCCTGCTGGAACTCCGGACCGGGGCGTGAGACGGAGACCCACAGGCGCTCCTTCAGTCAGGCAGACCCGGCAGGCACTGCCTAGGTTCCTGTTAGGGACAGAGGCGAGAGGAGGTCCGGAGGATGCTCCCTCGGGTGCTGAGCCCGAGGAAGACGAGAGGGAGAGGCCCGGCGGGCACTCCTGGCATTTGCCACAGGTCCGACGGACTCTGTCCCTTTGCCGCTGGGGCTGGGGCACCTGTCCTGGGGATGACGGGGAGGGAAGGCCCGGTGGGCACTCCTGGCCAATGCCACAGGTTTGGCGGACTCTGGCCTCCTGCCGTCAGGGATGGGGCAGCTCAGGAGACGACCGACGGTCTGTGCCACTTATGTAGCTCTGGCGGAGTCTACCTCCAGGCCCGCCTCCCTCCTGGGGAGAACCAGCTAAGGTTGTCTGTAGGACGTGCTGACATGCTGGCTCCCAAAGGTGGGTGGCAGAGGGTGGAGAACTGGCAGTCACTCCACCCACAGTAGGTCCGGCGGACTCTATTGTGCCGCTGCTCCCCTGGGGTATAGCAAGGCTAAAGGCTCCAGTGGAATCCTGTCCTCTTGCGAGGGCCAATCCGGCGGATACGGCATCTGAGAGCTTGCTTGGGACTTGGGAAATTGTAAGTCCCACCCCGATTCTGGCAAGTGCTTCCTCCACCGGAGTGTAGTGCACTCAACCTGCGTACTGCCCGGTGGTCTGGTTGCAGGGAAGAGGGGCGTCGGGTCACTGGGGATATATGTCGATCTTGCTGGGAAGACTCGGCAGGTGAGATAGCCTCCCTGTCATATCCTTGTGGGGGGGGGTCACCTCCCGTACCCTCCTCCTGGGGTGGTGGCGTCCGGCTCACTCAGCCGAGCAGGTATTTCAGTTACATGGTACTGTATTGTTAAGTGAAGACGAGGGGGAACTGAAATACTTGGTGAATGAGTTTGAGTGTGTAAGAAACAAAATCTAAAGGTGAATGTAGGGAAAAGTAAAGTTGTGGTTTTTGAGAGAAATTAAGCAACTGAACGCAGTAAGGTTGGATGATGAGGAAAGGGAAAATATGAGTGCATTCACTGTAGGTGGGGGCACCCACCATCCACTCACTCGATGTATCGCTGCTTTGGGTGTCTGCCCTTTCTTCCCTTCTTCCTCTTCTGTATTTCTTTCCTTCATTTTTTCCTCTTCCTTCTGCATACGGGTGACTTTACACTCACTCTTTTGTCTTTCCTTCACTCTTTCCTCTTCCTTCTGCCTTTGGGTGACTCTACACTGAGTGAAAAGCCAAATGGTTTTCTGTACACTAGGAAACCATTTAGTATGCTGAGTGGTAACCATATAACCAAATTATGGCGCCTGGTGGTTTAGTGGGTAATTAAGGCACCCCAATCTGATTGAGCCTGTGTAGGTTTATATCCAAGGGGTGGTTGAGGTTTATTGCTCACGTAATGCCACTCAGGGATGAGTGAGGCTGGTCATTCTCATCTCAAATATCAGAACCAACTTGCCTAGCCTCGGGCTCCTACGCTTCTCATGGGGCAGCATAGGATTGGGTGATGGATGGATGGATGGTCGGACATGGGTAGTGTGATGAGTAAGGATTGAAGTTTGGAGGATGAAGTGCTTGAAAGAGTACAACAGGGAAGAAAGGTTGACTTGATAAGAAACACGGAAGTAAGCATTGAAGTAAAAAAGTTGCTGCATGACAGTATTGTGATACCAACTCTAACTTATGGAAGATGAAGCTTGGACCTTGTTGGAAGGAAACAAGTCAGGAATGAGAGCACTGGAAATGAGATATCAGAGAGGATTGTGTGGCGTTACATGGAGAGACAGACTGGTAAATGAGCAAGTGAGGGAGCGTTGTGATGTGGATGTGATAAAAAGCATTAGGATAAATACAATGAGGTGGTTTGGCCATGTGGAGAGGATGGAGAGCTAGAGACTGACGTGGAGAGCGTATGTGAGTGAGAGAGAGGGGGAGACCAAGAAGGAGATGGAGGGATGGAATGGAGAGGTATATGAGAGAGGGGTGTGTGAGCTGGGGGAAGGGCAGCGAAATGGCGGGGAACAGGGCGACATGGAGACGATTTGTTTGTGACCACGCCTTACGAGATAGTCGTCTGGCAATTGATGGATAGATAGACACATCAAGGTGCCCTTTTATGTTTTGATGCAAACTACGTCGACATAAAAGCAATAGAAACATACAAGATGATGTCGAAGTTTAATCTGCAAAATAAATTGTCTAGGAAGAGATGCTACACAATTCTTTTCCACCTACAGCGCATTCTTTTTAATCTGGCAGAGGTTTTCGTCTTTTTCCAGCTTGTTTCCTACCATCGAGCACAACTTACTGTCCCACCTGCCAAAGGGTGTTCAGGCTGGGAGTGAGAGGGCTGTTTGGTCTCTGTTCCTCTCTGTGCTTCATCTGTAGGACCACTGTTTTGCCTTCCACACTGTCCTTTTGTCTATTTTTTCCTCTTTCATTCCCGTCCTGAGAGAGCACTAAGAGGTGGTCAGAGTTGAGGGTGTAGAGTGAGCAGGGTTATCCATAGGTCTCATGAATGGAAAAAGATGTATTCTCGAGATGGAGGGGAGTTGGAGTCTAACAGATGGGAGGATGCGTGTATACAGTATCCCTGGTACAGGATACAAGCATACAAGTACTGCCTGGTAAGAGCTTTGCAAATTGTGCCTGAATGGTTTGGTAGGTGAGGTGAGGAATTGTGTATGCAACCAGTCCATGTTCGTCGAGTGTGGGCAGTGTGCTATGGCAAGCAGTGAGTGCAGGAGTTGCCTCTGTGTGTACGTGGAATACTCATGTCCGCGCTTTTGTTACGTGGGTGAAGGCCTTGAACAAATCAAGTTCAACATGGCCGTGGAGTGATATGTGGTTGAATGGATAGACTTTAATGGCACAAGAAAGACAAGACTATAAGTGGAAAGAGAGAGTGAGTTGGTGTAAGGTAGAGGAAAGTGTGCCTTGTTCTCTCACCTTCGGATTCTGTGTCTTTCATATACCATCGTGTTGTCCTCCCAGTCACTCTATTATGATTCTTTAGCCAGCGATGATGTGCTCCCTTGTGCTACGTATACAGTATGTGTGTATGTGTGTTGTAATTCAGTAGCATCACACCCAACAGGGGCTGAGAGAACGCTTGGGTTATTATAGTTTTTTTTTAACAATTTTGTCATTTTTATTTATTTATTTTTTTTTTTTGCCACCCCAGTGCCTATTTATTTATTTTGTTACCACCACATTGACATTATTTATTTTTTTATTTATTTTTACCAAGACAATGACAGGTTTATTTTTATTTTTTTTTGCTACTAGTACAGAATTTAACCAGCCTTTTGGAGACTTGTATGAGTTGATGCAGCATGTTCCTAATCCTTTAACTATATTCCTTCCACCATAACCTGGCCTAAAACTACCACCCATCCATCTTAACAGCAAGTCTTAACAATAGATCAGCAACAGATTATGGTCCTAGTCACAAAGAAATGCCGTGGAAAGAATGTAGAGCTGTATTTTTTTTTTTTTTTTTCCTTCACACTGCTACGTGAAATTATGACGTTTGGGCACTGGGAGTCGAGTGGATTTATGGCAACGTGTGCAGGGTTATCCATATGTAGCTCCCCTCTTCCAGTACGAATTATCAGTGTCGACCCTGCATCATCCCTTATTTTCTACTGCCCCTGCCATACCCAAGCCCACACAAACAAACTGAGCCGTCCCTGCAAGGCAGAATGTGTCGTCGGAAGAGTAGCTAGTGAAGGGCTTTTTACGGGCCGCCAGGAGTGTGAAAGGGGTCGACGACATGGATGGGTTAAATAATAATCTGCAACAGAGGAATGTATTCTAAGCACCGAAGAGGATGGAAACTGATGTCTCAAGAAACTGCGAAGAGAAAGTAACGCACGACGTCTATAAAGCGAAGGACAACCTGACTCCGCATAAAGACTCGAGCTTTACTGGGGAGTAACGGAAAGCACGAAGCGCTAAACGAAGACCAAAATGGTGTACCGAATCAAGTTTTCGTAACGTACGAGAGGAAGCGGAAGAGTAAACTTGACACCCATAGTCTAATTTCGATGAAATAAGGGTTCAATGAAGGTTAAGTAGGTATGTACGGTCAGCATCCCAAGACACATGGGATAAAATTTGCAGGAGACGAAGACATTGTAAAGTCGACACCTTCAAAGACGAAATATGAGCGTCCCATGTCAACTTTGAAGCAAATATCAGGCCCTAGAATCTAGTAGATGTCCGATACTGAAGAGGATGATGATAAAGATAGAGAGGTGGGTGAAGCGATTGACGACCTCGAGTAAAGGTCATTGCACACGACTTAAAAATGGGGAACCGAAAACCATGAGCAGTATCCCAAGAAGAACCATGCATAATAGCAGACTGAAGAAGACTCTGTAACACTACGGGATTAGAGACTGCAGCATAGATAGCAAAGTCGTCAACATATATAGAGAATGTACACCTACTGGGAGAGAAGCGACAATATCATTAACTGCAATAAAGGAAAAGTGTTGTGCTAAGAACCCCGCCCTGAGGAACTCCTTCATATTGTGGGAAGGAATCAGACAAACTATTACAGACGTGAACAGAAAATGACCTATTTGTCAAAAATTTTTGAATAAAAACTCCCATATTGCCAACAGTACCAAGTAACTGGACTGTGCGGAGAATATGATACTTCCACGCTGTATCATATGCCTTCTCAAGATCAAAAAATACATTATGGACTGATTCACCTTTGGAAAACGCAGCCCTAACATACGTTTCCAACTCAATGGGCCCAAAGTACTCCGCATCTTTCGGTAGCCGAATTGAGATGGGGTTAAAAGACGGTTAGATTCTAACAACCATATTAGCCTAGCATTAACCATACGTTAGAGGACTTTGCAAAGACAACTTGTCAGAGCTATTGGACGATAATCTTGAGGAAGACGGCCATCTTTAAAAGATCTGAGGAAAGGAATGACAAGCACGATGTGCCAACTTGGGGGAGATTCGTCTTTCGTCCAAACACGATTGTAAAGTGCTAATAAAAACTGAAACCTCGCCGATGAGAGGTGTTTAAGCACACCGTAATGAACACCATCTAAACCCCCACATGTATCTCTGCAAGAACGAATGACATCACGTAATTCCGCCGACGTAAAAGGAGCATTATAATGATCTTTATCGGAGAGATGGAAGTGGAGCGGATGACGCTCTGCTGTCGAACTAAGTTTATGAAAGTCACATGTCAGATGAGAGCCTTTACTAACCTCACTAAAATGTTCGCCTAACGCATTGGCGACTAAGTAAAGGTCTGCAGTGGAAATACCATGCAGGTGGAGGACCGGAGCCGGAGATGGTACCCGTTTACTTGCTATCTTACGGATGCAGGCTCAAACCGCCGAGATGGGCGTGTTAGAAGTAACTCAAGAGACATACGACTTCCATTTGGATTTCTTAGCTTCTTGAATTGTTCGGCGAAAGGCAGCACTGGCACGTCGGAAAACTATAAGGTGATAAATTTTATCAGTGGTATGGCGTTTGCGGCGATAGCTCTTCCAAGTAGCCCGTTTGATGCGGAGGGCTCTTGAGCATTCCGGCGTCCACCAAGGAACACACTTAGACGAAATGGAACAAGTGGTCTTTGGAATTGCCCAATGAGCAGCATTTAGGACCACGTCTAGGAATTCAGTGAACATATTGTGTACACAAGAAGAAGGAACAGAAAGAGGAGTCATACAGGAAGTAAAAGCTGTCCAATTCGCTCGAGTAAAACTTTAGCGAGGAGGGTGTGGAGTATGAGAATATGATGTGAGTCAGGATGTATTGGAAAATGATCACTAAATGGACAGTCTTGAAGGACAGACCAAGTGAAGTCCAGAGCAAGAGACGGAGAACACAAAGAAAGGTCAATGCAGGATAAAGTATGCGTATGTGCATCGAAGAGGGTGGGAACACCGGTATTGAGGACTAAAAGCTCAAGATGGTAAATAAAAGATTCCATCAGTCGACCACGAGGATTGATAACGGAATCACCCCACAGGGGATTTCGACTATTAAAATCGCCGAGCAAAAGGTATGGAGAAGGGAGACTGGAGAGCAGGATGGCCAATGCCGAAAAATCAAGTGTCACTGAGGCGGAGAAATAGAGGGAGACAATTGTCAACCAGTGCCTAAGAAATATGAGGGCTACGGTACAGGGGAGCTCAGTAGGAATTTGTAACGGTTCAAATGGAACCGTATGATGGATCAAAATGCAAACAACAGAAATGGAATGAGGAGAGCTAAAAAAGGTATAATTGGGGATAGGAGGTGGGACTCCTGAAGGCGAGTTTCCTGTAAGCAAAGCACCGCAGGTTGGTAAACAGAAAACAAATAACGTAAGTCGTTACGTTGGGAGGTAAAACTGCGTAAATTCCACTGTAAAATAGACATCGCACCATAAGACAGAGGCTCAAAACAATGATAAAACTGAAGATGCTAAAAAACTATGTTGAAGAAGAGGTTACCTCTGAGTAATGGCAGTAGGTATCGAAGAACCACTGGAGAACTGAGTGGTGGAAAGGCATGACTCGGGCAACGAAGAACGGCGGTGAGGAAAGGGGGTTTCTTCCCCTGGAAGCAGAGGAAGGTCTAAAAGGGGTTTAACGATAGGCTCACTTGAAGTTGAGGTAGGGGAAGAAGAGAGGTGGAGGTAACGGAGAGATTTTGGGTGAAGTAGAGGGGGCAGAGGCTGCAGCCTCAGGGGGAAGAGGAGTGGAGGGAAGAGTGAGAGGAGGGGCGTGAACATCGGCAGAAACGGTAATTATAGTAGTTGAAACAGGGATGGTTGCAGCAGTGGTTAGAGCAAACGATGGTGGAGAAGTGTCCTGTAGAAAATGTGTAACTTTCTGGATAGTTTCGGGAGAACTGTCATCCGAAGATGCACGACGAGGTGGGTGGAAATCAGAAGATCTGGAAGAAAGGGGAGGCGTGCAGCGCTATTGAGGAACAGGACGTGACCCACGATGGGCTTTGCGTTTCTTGACCGATTGAAGGGGAAAGGCAGGGTGGGAGGAACGTGGTCGAGAAAGGGAAGGATGTGACGCAGGACCCGGAAGTAGATGACGTAGGTAGGGTAGAGGAAAGAGAGGTAGGAGCAGAGGGACCGAGAACTGAAAAGGAATTTGATAACGGAATAGAGGTGGATGAAGAAGGGCAAGAGGTGGCTGGGGGAGAAACAAATCAAAGTTGAGCTGCAGAAAGAATTCTCTCCAGTATTCTTACCAGCTCCACCTCAGCGTCAGTGAGCTTGAGGTGGTCGGTTCAGGATCGGGGCAGTAAGCCTTCACTGGCTCATGCGGTGCCCCCTCCCACTTGCCTTATTACTGGATTGATTTTTGCCTTAAAATCGTTCACTGTTTTTGCCATTACTGCCTTTCTCGGCAAGTTGTTCCATTCGTCCACTATTCTGCACGTGAAAAAATACTTCCTCACATTTAGTGGTGGTCTCTGTTTCCATATCTTGTATGGATGTCTTCTGCTCTCTCTTCGGTCCATAATAAAGAAATCCTCCACCCTCAGTCCCTCCAGTCCTTTCATTATCTTGAAAACTTCAATAAGATCACTCCTAATTCTCCTCATTTCTAGTGACACCAAACCAGTCTTCCTCAGCCTGTCTTCACAGGTGTCCTCCCTAATTGTGGAGATCATCCTTGTCATCCTTCTCTGCACATTTTCTATGTTCTCTATGTCTTTCTAGTTATGGTCTCCATGCCTGCTGACAATACTCCAAGTGGGGCCTAACCATGGATTTATACAAACATAGAATATTGTTTCTGCTCTTGTACTCTGTGGTTCTCCTTATGCTTCCCATCACTTGATTGGCTTTCAGTACCACCTGCGCTATGTGGGCACTTGGACTCAACGTTTTACATATTTTCACTCCCAAGTCCTTCTCCTGGTCTTCATTTACAATTTCCTGCTCTCCCAGTCTGTATGTTTGGTTACTGTTCCCATGACCTATATGTAAACATTTACATTTACCTACATTAAATAACACTTGCCACTCTTTTGACCACTGATCTAGATTATTCAAATCCTCCTGTAAGCTGTCAACTTCTTCTTGGCTTGCCACTCTACTAAAGATCTTTGTGTCATCAGCGAACTTGAGGACATGTGAGACTACATTATCATCAATGTCATTGATATATAAAGTATAGTAAACAAGAGGGGCACCAGCACTGATCCCTGGGGCACTCCACTTTTCACCCAACTCCATTCAGATTTTTGTCCTCTCACGACAACTCTCTGTTTCCTATCTCTTAGCCACTCACCAATCCATCTATGGCAGTGGTTTCCAATGTGTGGGATGCGCCCCCCTAGGGGGGCACGAAGGGCTGCCTGGGGGGGCACAAAGGCTTGATAAAGAGGGTAATTATATTTGAAAACTATGAATTATGATGGAATTCAGTAATTTCTAAATATGGAGAAAATATTTCAGATATGAATAAGAAATCTACTTATCTGGATATATAAACAATTTCAAAGTTTAAGAATCAATGATATTTATCGACATGTGCCAACTATGCCAGTAAAATACAGTATATGAGGAAGGGGGGTGCAGGGAACGTGTCATTCAGAGATGGGGGGTGAGAATTAGAAAAGGTTGGAAACCACTGATCTTTGGATAATCTACCCAGTCTCGTGCACTTTTATCTTCATCAGTAGTCTTTTATGTGGAACCTTGTCAAATGCCTTTGAAAAGTCCGAATATATCACATCCACTGGGAAACCAGAATCTGTGTAAGACGTCACTCTCTCCAGAAAAGTCAGCAAGTTCGTCAAGCAAGACCTTCCTGGCACAAAACCATGCTGTGTCCCCGTTATTAGATTACAGTCCATGAGATGCTTAAGGATTGCATCCCTAATCAAAGACTCCATAACCTTGCTCACCACTGAGGTCAAACTTATTGGCCAATAATTGCACGCAAGTCTTTTTGATCCCTTCTTAAATGTAGGGGTCACATTTGCCATCTTCCAATTTTCTGGCACCTCTCCTATTTCTAGACTCTTCCTGAATATTAAACTGAAAGGATATGCCACCGTCCCTCGTATGTTCTTTAGTACTGCAGGATGTATATTGTCCTTACCAGGCAAGTTTTCTTAATTCAAATCCTGTAATTTCCTCCTTATTGCCTCGACTGATAGATCTACGTCCTCCAACATGTGTTCCCCATCAAACAGTTGTCTGGGACTCGTTATGTTTCCTAACGTTTCCTTGGTATATACTGTTGAAAAATATTTATTCAAGATCTCTCCCATTCTGTTGTCATCGCTTATAATATTGCCATCGTCATTCTCCAGGGGCCCAACACTTTCCCTAACTTCATTTTACTGTTGGCATATCTGTAATATGCTTTTGGATCTGCCTTTACTCTCTTAGCTATCCGTTCTTCACACCTCCTTTTGGATTTCCTTATTGGCTTCCTTGCTCTGTTCATTGCATTCTTTAGCTCAGGTAGTCTATATATCGATCAGTCTCCTGGTATCGTTTCCACCAGCTGAGCTTGTTTTTCCTAACCTTAAAAATTTCGTTATTCCACCATAGTGGCTTTCTTTTCCTTTCCTCACGGTTGATTAGAGGTACAGACAGTTTGACAATTTTGTCATATTCCTCCACAAATAATCTCCACATTTCTGAAACCGTCTTACCCAGAAATATCTCCTTCCATTTAATTTTTGCAATTTCTCTTCTCATTTCCTTGTACCTGGCTTTCCTGTAGTTATAGTAATATTCCTGCCAGATTTCTTATCCCCCATCAATATTTATAACAAAGCTCACCACATTATGATCACTTGATCCCAGCGGGGCCAATACCTCTATGTTATTTACTAATACTGGATCAGAGCTCAATACCAAGTCTAGTATATTCTCTCCTCTTGTTGGCTGTTTTACATGCTGAGTAAGAAATTTATCGATTACCAATTTCAATAAAGAGTCTCCTTCACGACCAGCATGTAACAGTTCCCAGTCAATAGTGCTATGATTAAAATCTCCACATATCACCACCTGGTCATATTTCCCACAAACTTCTTCAATCTTCCTGTGTAGATTTTTCTCCTCCTTGTCTGTTGCTTTTGTGTTATGGTAGCACACACCCATTACAATGTCCCTGCTTACTGCTCTCACTTTACACCACACTGATTCCGTGTTATCAGGCATTAGTTCTTCCAAAGCGGTTGCTCTTGTCTTCTCTAAAATATGCTAAACAACCACCTCCTTTCCTATTTAGTTTATCCTTCCTTATCATGTCATATCCAGGGATGTTGATTTCTGCATGTGGAATATAACTATTTGTCCATGACTCTGTAATTAGGATAATATCTGGATCTTTCTCATAAACCATTTCCTCTAAATCCAACATTTTGTTAACAATACTTCCAGCATCGAGTAACTTGCATGTTAATACCCTATTAATCCTCTCAACACTTTGTCCATCACCATCAGGCCTAGAATTATTTTTTCTGTTTACATTATTTACACACTGTTTCTCATTTGATACAGTTATGCCTGGGTGACCCTTGTATATGGGTCTTCCCGGCTTCTCTGGCGTCCTTGAGCCTGTTCCATCTTTCTGATCACTATCTATCCTCCTCTTATTATCAAGTTTTTTCTTTTTCTCCCTGATCTCTTCTGTTCTTTAGCTCCTTCCTTAGCTCAAAGTCCTGCTCCCGTTCAGCCATGGTCGTGTCTCTGTTTATGTATGCTTCACTCCATGACTCTACATTTCCAAGCTTCTTTGCATTCCTTAGTACCTTTTGCTTCTGGCGGGGCAACACTGAAAGAGCAGATCATCGCCTGCTAGAGGGTTAGTTGAGGGAATGTCAAAAAACTTGGTCCAGGTCTGGGGGCCGAACAAAGCTTGGAATTTGTCGTATTCTGTTTGCCTAGGAAACGGAAGTAGCGATGGACAAGGACGAGAGATATGCGTGGGAAAAGTAGAAGAGGGAAGAGGAAGATGAGGTTCTAGGGTAATGATAGAGGAGGAGCTAGTGGAGAAGGACTTGGCAGAAATTGGAGGAGAAGAGGTTGGAGGAGGTGAGGAGGAGGAGAAAACAGGTGGAAAAGTGGAGGTAGTAGGTGGGACATCCCAAAGAGAAGCCGGCAACCTGGGTCAGGTTGGCGGCTGAACAGGGGAGGAGGAACTAATAACTGAATCCATATTGGTATATGAAACAGAAAAAGCTCATCTTGACGGTTGAAAAGGAAGGACATTACGGGCGAAACCCCGAGTCTAGAGGCCCGTCCAACGACCCAAGTGGGAGCCAAACTCCAATGTGCACCCCTTACCCTATCCTGGAAGGGATGGCGACGCCGCGCCAGAGAACAAAGGTTCCCTGCGCAGCGAAGGATCATCGGCCAATGACCAAGAGTCCCGCCGCTGAGCCACAGCACTTCCGGAACCGACAACCGCAGCCCAGCGGCAGTCCTGCCTCCACAGAGGGTTCCCCTGCAGAGGTCCGCACACTGGGGTGGCGCCGAACCACCATGACTCCCACCACTGGCCGAGACAATAGCTCAAGGGCACACCCAGTCCTTCCTGTTACAACTTAAGCGTGGTCAGTGATGAGAATTTTGATGAATGTGGAAAAGGCCACGCCATTTAAAGCCAAATGTTAACACAGAGAGAGACAGGAGAAAAGGAAAGAAGGAGCGATAAGAAAAGAAAAGAGCCTTGCAAAATTAGTTGAGGCAACGACTGGGACCCAAGGAGGGGGGAGAGGGGAGAGCAGAATGGACTGGAAGGCCATCCTGCAACCAGACCTCCACGCCTGTGGAGGGAATGAAGGTACCCTGCTGGAACTCCCCTACACATCAAGCCCCAGTCGATGCCCCCGTAGCCCCCCCCCCCACGACGACAACGAGCAAAGGAACGGTGGGGGGGAAAGAGAGAGAATAAATCCGGAAAAATGCCTATCTATATATATCTGTAGCCAGACTCCATAATCCCGTCAGGGGTGGCCGTGTTAGTGGTTTTACAGGGAGGGGCACTAAACCTCCGCCAACCCACTTGTTGACAGGCAGGGAACACGTATGAGTTGGTTATATGGTTACCACCCAGCACTGTAAATGGTTTCCTGGCTTACAGGAAACCATTTGGCTTGTCACTCAACGTAAAGCCACCCGAAAAGGAAGGATGAGTAGTAAAGTGACAGGAAAGATGGGAGAAATAGGAAGAAAGGAGGGCAGACATAAAAAACTGATAAAGGTGAAGGAAGAAGTAGGCAGCACTACATCAACTGAGTGGACGATGGTCACGATCACCTACCACCTATAACGAACATAATTATGAACAAGTTTTTTCTTTCGGCTCGCCGCCCCTACTTGAGAGGGCGTGCAGGTTGCCAATTTAACCTTATTTTAATCAGATCTAGCCATATTTACATCTATTATGTGTCTCTATCTATTTTATACTTGTTTTAAGGATATTTCAGTTATATTACTATTTTCTCTAGTGATTTGTGCGGTTTTTGTGGACGCAGCAATGTAGCTTACTAGCCTTTGGCAACTGTACGGAAGGGAGGCGGGAGTGAGAGGAATACAAAATGAAATCGGTAATGGAGTTAAGAGGACGCCCAGTGGATGGCAAACGTGGGATTTTATTTTATGTATTTATTTTTCTTTTTTTCTTGCTCTCTGGACCCTGCTTCGATCCATCTTTAGGTGGGAAAAGAGGTCTAGGCTTACCGGTATATAGGGTCATATATTTTCGTAGTAAAAGAGACAAGTTTCGTAACACATCTTCCTTAGCTATTTATTTGTATGTCACATTTCAATAACCTCCCATTTGTAATTGATGCAGTGTCGTAGGATGGCCACTTGTAGTAGCTGTAGTAGTAGTAGTAGTAGTAGTAGTAGTAACAGCAGTAGTAGTAGTAGTAGTAGTAACAACAGTAGTAGTAGTAGTAGTAGTAGTTGCAACCCCAGACTCAGATGAATGTAAACCCGGTGGACTACAGACTTAGGAAGGACACTGTATGCAGCATCGTTTGACGGAACCCAGTATTAATGAAAGAAAAACATTTGGGAGCCGAGTGTCAATCGCCCGCCGGAATATGCTGTTGGCCAAGTCCAAGATTTAGGCTATATCTTGATGCCCTGAAGGTTTTATGGTAATGGTTCAAACCGTTCCTGAGATATAATGGTGCTAAAGGCAGGCGATAAAGACTAATTGACCTTTGGCAGCCATTTTGCTGACCTTGACCCCGAGTGCCCATTTTCGAACTCGTCCAAGATTTTGGCCATATCTTGATACTCTGAAGGTTTCATGTTGATAGCTCAAGCCGTTCATGAGATATAATGGGAACACACACACACACACACACACACACACACACACACACCGACAGACACACAGAGGCAGGCATAAACATTATCGCTCTGCCTCGTAAGGCAGGCGATAAAAAGAAGAAAGAGACAAAGAAAAACTTGTCCTTCCTGCCGTTGGTTCACCTTCATTTCTCGCAGGTTTACGTCATTTTGCAGCCTGTTTCACGTAGCTCAGTGGCAGGAAAAGAGTGCTATGGCTCTACATCCTTTCTACAGCACTTCTTCGTTACTAGCATCATAATCAACAGCACAAAGATTTTAGACCAAGTTAAAGTGAAGAGAGTACAGTTTCGTGCCTGACGCCGCATATTGTGACGGTTTTTTGTCCCTACTCAGCAAGGAACCTGCTCCCCACGACACCCACTCTAAGAATACTGGATCTTGAGCCACATTCAGAGTGGGTATCGTAACATTATTTCCTTGGCTATTTATCCCACGCGTTTTTGTTTTTTCTCGTGTGTGTGTTTGGAAGGGACGCCTTCACGTGTTGGCATTGATACAACTGAACGGTTCCTCTGCCAGGTTGTGCAGACGTCTCTCAACACCCTCCCTCTCCCCGGAAAGGAGGATGGTGAAAAAGATGAGAGCTACTTCAGCCTGCAGGCCACCGGGTTCACTTTCCAGATGAACCCAGGGCTACAACAACTAAAACACTACTATTAATAACTACTACTACTACTACTACTACTACTACTACTACTACTATTACTGTTACTTCTACTACTACTACTACTACTACTACTACTACTACTACTACTGTTACTTCTACTACTACTATTATTATTATTATTATCATCATCATCATCATCATCCGGACCTCCTTTCCCACCCAAGGGCAGGGTGTGGAGTAGTAATGTCCATTTTGGGCTAACTGGACATTGCTACTCCTCACCCTACCCTTGGGTGGGAAAGGAGGTCTGGATGATGATGATGATGATGATGATGATGATAATAATAATAGTAGTAGTAGTAGTAGTAGTAGAAGTAATAGTAGTAGTAGTAGTAGTAGTAGTAATTATTAATAGTAGTGTTTTAGTTGTTGTAGCCCTGGGTTCATCTGGAAAGTGAACCCGGTGGCCTGCAGGCTGAAGTATCCCTCATCTTTTTCACCATCCTCCTTTCCGGGGAGAGGGAGGGAGTTGAGAGACGTCTGCATAACCTGGCAGAGGAACCGTTCAGTTGTATCAATGCCACCACGTGAAGGAGTCCCTCCCAAAAACACACACACGAGAAAAAACAAAAACGCGTGGGATAAATAGCCAAGGAAATTATGTTACGATACCCATTCTGAATGTGGCTCAAGATCCAGTATTCTTAGAGTGGGTGTCGTGGGGAGCAGGTTCCTTGCTGAGTAGGGACAAAAAAAAGTCACAGTTATTATTATTATTATTATTAGTATTATTATTATTATTATTATTATTATACCACCTACATCTGCTGCTTTTGCTGCTGCTGCTACTACTGCTACTACTGCCACTACTGCTGCTGCTGCTACTACTACTACTACTACTACTACTACTACTACTACTACTATTACTACTTCTACTACAACTACTACTACTTTTTTTTTTTAATCACCTCCATCCATTGGTGCATTATATTGTGCAGCTCAGCACCAACCTTGCTAATACAGTTCACCATTTGGAGTTGTAATGTGAAGGTTAACACTAACCCTCATATTACAATCCGTTGGCCCCAAGCACGCCAACGGCTGTGGTTACCAACCATCTACTATTACTATTATTATTTTATTTTATATTTATTGATATTACAGTGTACATAAAGACATTGAACTATTGGAGTCGATGGTCTATGCGACTCTTGACCACTGTAGCTTCGTAATCCATACCCGCCAGAGAGACAGGCCTGAGGGCTGATGATCTTGTGCCCCTGAGACATAGCAGAGCAGACCTCACGAGGGAGAATGACAGTCGACATCTCATCCAGGCCATAACAGAACTCTGCGGTTGACGTTTCTTCTCAGAAAGAACCTCTGCCAGTCTCGAGTAGAATCTCACTGCTTCTGGACCCATCCCACCTGATGTCGTGAACACAAGGCAGTGAATCGACCGAGGTCCACATGTTGGATCCTTTCTTGATAATTTCTATTTTTTTTCTTGTTCATTCCTTTTGTGTGCAGCTTCGAGGGACAGTTCACGATGACATGCTGCCATGGGATCGAATATCCTGATGTCGAAGAACGCCCTCTGCCCACGTGTCCAGAAACCTCGAGCACTGACATCCACTCTTGCATCATTTGATGTGTTTGCTGTTCTGTGGGTGAAGTGCTCGCCGTCCAGGGGTAGCAGAGCTGGCTCAATAGTGACATCATGGCATATATCCTGCAGCATTTTGGCAGTGAGGTCGCGTACTTCATCGTGTCGGATGCAAACAAAGCCTCTCTTCTTGCATACCATTGCATGGTTTGCATCAAAGGCAGTGCCACAGGCACAGTGTTGAGGTAGGTTCTCTATTGGCCACCCATATCTCAAGGCTATGGCGTCAATAAATTCTTGTTTGTTGAAGTGGAAGCCTTTTGCCTTGAGAGGCAGGGTTGTGAGCCAGTTCGATGCCCCAACCTCCTGTGCAATTTCATCTCTTCTGCACTGGTCTGGTGTTAGATGTTCGGTTATGTGCTGCAGCTGGTCTTTTTGTCTTGCGTCACGCTCCTTGCTTATCTGTGACTTTATGTCTTTCTGCCTTTGGTGGTCGATTTCACTCGTCTCAACCTGGGCGCAAATCTTCTGTGACAAGGATTCGGTGAGCCTGAGTGAATTTCTGTGTTCGTAGCTTGCCACGGCTGCTGGATTTATAATGCCAAGGTCTCCCATCCTGGGTGGTAATGCTAGAAGGTCCCTCTCTTCTGGTGTGGGGATGTGGCCATTGGTTAGAGATGGGAGGAATGAATCCCTGATAGCATCGTCCAGTGGTTGTAGCAGCGACTCGATGTCTGGTATGGTCCTCACCACGACGGTCCACTTGTGCTTTACACCATAGATAAATACACTGTATGCTGCTTGGGGTTCTGTATTTGTGAGGCTGGATAGTGTATGAATTTCTTCTACCCATGTCTTTACCTTATCACTCACATATTTGTCTTTGAATTCCTTAGTTCTGATCACAGCACCTAGATGCCTCTGACCTTCCTTGGTCACTATCACGTTTGTGCCTCTAAATGCTTCCTGTGCATCTTGATAGTAAGCTGGTTTCACGATCAAGATGGACTTACTTGCATTAGGGCAGTAACCTATTTCAGGGCCATGAGATGTTACAAGGTCCCACCATTTCCTTACATCCTCCACCTTGCCAGCACCTGTGAGATCATCTGCATAGGCTACCAGTTTTACATTGGTGGCCTCATGTTTGATCTGTTGTTGCAGCACTGTCATTACCAGAGAGTACATAGCCATGGTGACGGGGTCCCCCTGGGTAGTTCCTTCTCTGGACTGGATTACACCGATATCGTGAGCAGCTGTCTTACCCACAATGTAGAGGTCTGCTGGTTCTTTTTAGGTGTTTTCCACATATAGGGCAAATGCTAGGCATTTAACCTTGATGTTGTGCAGCATAGCCATCCGGTTGATGGAATTAAATGCATTTGAGACATCAACTAATAATACTGCCTGACAGTCCTCTTCCTCATATATTTTCCTCATGGAGTGAACTGCTGCCTCACCTCCTGCCTGCTGGCCTGCACACACTTGGAGGTTGCCAACTGCTTGCATCACACATCATCTTTCACCACCTCCATGATGCATTTTCCTATAATCCGTCTTAAGACTTCACCCACCCCGATGGGCCTGCATCCAGGATTCTTATCAAGGGGGATTAGTCTGCAAGCCGTCAGTGTTTTGATGTTACTGCACTGACTTGAAGCCAACTTCCTCGCCAGTGAGGCGATGGTGTTACACGGGTCTGTTGCTGCCTCCCCAGACTTGATGTTACTGAGGATTACTCGCCAAGATCTTGCATCCAGGCCTGGCGTCCCTGCCCCTCCTTGTGTGTGCATTACCTTCTGCCACACCATATCTCCAGTTATCCTGTCATATATGATGGGATTGGAAGGAATGTAGTTTGGGCACTTGATTGTCGTGCAGTCGGGTGTTTTCTTTTAGTTGTTGTATTGTTTCATCTGTCAGGTCAAGTACTCCGTTTGGTGATTCAGCTGACAGGGATCTTGTTGCCATCGAGACCTTCCCCTGTCTCATCTTGCTGCCAAAAATCTTTGCCACATCGTTGGTATTCTGATTTCTTCTGCCTCGGTTGTTTATTCTCATCTGCAAGGCCCTTGCTTCCTCAAGTAGGTTGTCGATTTCACCTCTTTTCCATGTTTCAACCCGCCTTTGGATGGCCTTAATATTTTCTGCAATGCTAGCTCTTGGGCGGGTCTTGTTGAGGAAGAGATGTGGTATCAGTGCAAGGACCCTAAGATAGAATGAGACAATGGGTGTGTTATTGTTGTAATTGGCTATCAGGCGAGTGATTTCCTTGATCATGCACTCCTCTATGGTGGTCTTCATCCTGAGTTTCATTTCTGTCATAAACTTCCTGATGTTCCTCATCCCCAACTTCACTACTATTCACTTCCCCATGGTGATTTAACCCACCCAGCGCTTCCGTATCTCTCGCATCTTGGCGTCCATCCCTTTCCCTCGCTTCACCATGGGGTCTTTGTCCACCACGCATGTCCGTGTGATCGTGCATATTGTCGGTGACCGCCTCATTAATTTCCATGTCACCAATCTGTCGCCTGCCATGTTGGAAGCGGTCAAGTGCCGCTTCTGGTGGGCTGTGATTCCCTAACACATTCATACAGAAAGGTCCCATCCTACAGTATGTACACGGTGACCTGTTTGTTGCACATGAGCACCTGATACACTTATGCTGCCTACTGGAGCACTGACAACAATACTGTGGCGTGGCCATGGTGTTAATAAAGTTTATATACTGTGGTATAGTATTAATAATAATAATTATGGCTACTTTATGTAATACTTTTTAATGAAAATTAAATATAATGTTACTAGAACTACTGTTTTACTATACAAATCTTAAATTTAGATTTGATATAAATGAAGAATTTGCTTATTTTACTTCTATTTTTGCAGATAATATGATGACGTTCTAAAGCAGTTTGCTCGTTTTTCTCTAGTTTTGCACATCAGTTAATATCTAATTGGTTTGTCTTGTACTAATAATCAACTGAACTGATACTGTTATGTATTTAAAGTTTGATATGAAGTAAAACAACGCTTCTTTGTTTAAGGGTTAAATAGGTGGCCAATGGGTAATGATAACAATAATAATAATAATAATAATAATAATAATAATAATAATAATAATAATACCTCCACAACCTCCTACTACTATTACCACCACCACCACCACCACCACTACTACTACAGTATTACTGCTACTACTACAGCTACTACCACCACCACCACCACTACTACTACTACTACTACTACCTCCACCACCACCACCACTACTACTACTACTACTACTACTACTACCACTACTACTACTACTGCTGCTACTACTACTACTACTACTACCACCACCACCACAACCGCCACCACCGCCACCGCCACCACCAATACTACTACTACTACTACTACTACCACCACCACCGCCACCACCACCACTACTACTACTACTGCTACTACTACTACTACTGCTACTACTACTACTACAACTACTACTACTACTACTGCTACTACTACTACTACTACTACTACTACTACTACTACTACCACCACCACCACCACCACCACCACCACTACTACTACTACTACTACTACTACACCACCACCACCACCACCACTATTACTACTACTACTACTACTACCACACCACCACCACCACCACCACTACTACTACTACTACTACTACTACTACATTCTCTTGTATGTTGATGCTGCCAACATTGTCGATTTTTAATGGATGTAATTAATAGACAAGATAATAGTCAGCTGTAGGGGGCAAAATAAATCGCTAACGAACAGACACCACGACACCAAAAAAAATATTCATGGTGGTCCGTAAATAGCGCTCCTCTAGAGACTCGCCTGGTGGTATCTCTTGTGTTGCGGGTGCGGCTTAGTCTGCTGGTGTGGGCGCGACAGTGGGAATGGGAAATGAATAACTGATGCGGGGTAGTCACTGATAACGCGTAACAGAGCCGTCCTCTCTCTCTCTCTCTCTCTCTCTCTCTCTCTCTCTCTCTCTCTCTCTCTCTCTCTCATCCTTGGTCTCCCCCTCCCCCTCTGCCTCACATGCACTCTTCTAGTCAATCTCTCATTCTCCATCTTCTCCACTTGGCCATACCACCTCAGAGTATTTCTCTTAATGTTTTCCACCACATCCACATCACCACAACGCTCCTTCATTACCTCCTTTGTCTGTCTCTCCACTTAACTCCACATGCTCCACAACCACATCAACACTACAAACTTCAAAGCTTCTTTACTTCCTCATTTGTCTGTCTGTCTCTCCACGTAGCTCCACGCTCCATTACTTCATTTATTTGTCTGTCCGTCTCTCCACGTAGCTCCATAAGTTCCTCTCCGGTAACTCATTTCCACTGCTGTCACTCTTGACATGTGTCCCTCCAACTGGGTTCAAGCTTCACTTCCGTACGTTAGGGTGGGATTCATAGTACTGCCATGCGGGAGACTGCTCTGTCAGGTGGGAGTCACTCGGCTTCCAGCTGACTTTTTGAACTGGAAGTATTTGATGAACGCTGTACCAAACCTCTCCTGTTTAGAATATACTGTATATACCGTATATATATATATATATATATATATATATATATATATATATATATATATATATATATATATATATATATATATAGATAGATAGATAGATAGATAGATAGATAGATAGCTGTCTACTTATTTCTCCAAGGGGCGTGTTACAAAATGATCCACCACTCCTCTCTCTCTCTCTCTCTCTCTCTCTCTCTCTCTCTCTCTCTCTCTCTCTCTCTCTCTCTCTCCTGACTGTAGGCTGTATAGTGTTGCGAGACTCCAGAATTCAGTCCTATCACTGCAGTATTCAGCCTCAAATATTTTATTGCCACCAACGGAAGACGATTTCATTTGGCAGTCAGAGGGTTAAAATCAGTTGACCTTACCCATTCATTACGACGTGAAGTTGTATTCTCAGTCTACAAACTTTTATTTTTTTTACTAAGCAGAGATAACACGTTTTCAAGACTAACATACGCTTGTAACACCAAACATTGCTCGAAAAGTTAAGATATCAAGTAGTTCTACTAATTTACGATTTTGAACCAGTAAAATAAAGTCGTGTGGTCAGATGAAGCCATTTTTGATAGGTATGTTATCGCAAGAAAGTAAAAAAAAAAAAAATTGAGAAAAAAAAATGAGCCGGTACTGTTTACATAAATAATTACGAACCTATTGACTTGTATATCTGTGTCCATTGTATAAGATTTTGCATGTAAAAAAGTGTGTATAATAAGGGATTTCGAGCATTAATATGTATAATAAAAATAATGTAAGCTGCTGGAAATAAAAATACTGTAGGTTCCTAACTTCGTGCGGCGATGCGAACGAGTAGCAGTGCAAACATTTCAGACGAGGTTGGAGGGTGTTGGGGTATTTTCCTCATAATTTTGTCGTTTTCCACAACTTTCCCTATATATTTCCAGTAAATTACGTGCTGTGTGCTTATAAATGTTCAAGGAAGACGTGGAAGGGGAAGAGAAGCTGCCGTACATTGGGAAAAGTGGTAAATTTTGTGTTTAACTTGGAAACAGGATCCACACCTTACAGTATGTCAACAACGGTAAGTGCTGGATAAGTATTTATAAAAGATCTTAACCTGGTGAACATACGATTTAATTTAAGCAGCAGAAATACCATACCGAGTCACTTGGCCCGACCTGTGTGTCTGGAGTTCGAGGCTTCAATCCCGCTGACTCCTTCGCTTCATCACTACCTCCAGCATCACCGTAGTCATCACAGTGGCTTCACGGACCCTTTAGACATCACGGTCAGAAACCGGAGAGAGGAGTGAGGAGAAGCAAACCGACTGGGTGGACCATGGCAGCCAAGGTTGTGGGGCAGGTCAAGTGGTTCCACGTCCGGAGGGGCTACGGCTTCGTGACTCGCTGGGATACGGGGGTGGATGTGTTCCTCCACCGCTCCTCCATCGTGGCCCCCAACCCTGCCCACCCTGTGCCCTCTGTTGCTGCTGGCGAAGAGGTGGAATTTGTTTTACGAGAGGATGCTAAGGGCCCCGCAGCTGCCTCTGTCACCGGCCCTACAGGCTAGGCAGTGCGGGGCTCACCCCATGCCCTCCCCTGTCGTCGTCGCTGGCGTCAGCCACTATCGGATGTTCCTGCCTCCTTCCCTGCCTCCTCTGCCTCCACCATCATAACCATATGTGTGGAGGTTGCCAAGGCCTTTTCGGGAGGAGATATGGCGGTTTTTGCTTGCCGCCTGCCCATCATTTTCCAGGCCAATGGGCTCCCTGCCATATCCATCCCAGAGTCTTTTTCTTCCACACCCATGGCACAGAGGAGGCCTGGGAGGGGGGCTCCTTGTTCTCGCCCTCATCATCGTCACTCTCAGCCCCCTTCGACCCCCACCTCCTTGGTCCCGAGGGTGCTACACCTGCAGCCTTCCACTCCTCCAACAAGGATCCAGCTGTCGAGGCGTGCTGTCTCCTGCCAGTATGCCTCTCAGCCCGTACCTGAGGTTCCCATGGAGGTTGGGGATCCTGAACCCTCATCTCCACCTGAGGTTGCTTCTGATGCCCCTGTAGCTGATGTGGTGACTCCTGCTGTGCCTTCTCCATCATCAGTGGACCAGGGATCAAAGAGAGCCAGGTCCCCTAGTTCGACCAGGAAACTCTCTTAGGGCAACTTTGCCTCCCTCCCCCCACTTGGCCTAGAGATTCTGGAGAACCAGCTGCTCCTCTATGAAGACACAGCACCAGTGGAGTCTGGCGAGCGGGAGTTTTCCAAGGGGGACTATGGGCAGGCGTTGCTCTCCTTCACCGAGCTGTGCCGGGGGTCCCTCCAGACTGTTACCGACCCCGAGGAGTGTCGTATCCTTTCTTACACCCTCGGGGTCGTGCAGTCTCATTTCGCCGCAGGTTCTGACTCAGATTCAGACTCTGGTGCTTCTACGGTTTAGTCTCGGCCGTCACTTTGCTACCCCTGCCTTACTGCCCTACTGCTCCTGATTTTGTATTCTGCCATTTTTCATCTGTTTTGTGGACTGCCTGGATATTATGTATTTGTATAAGTATGTGTATACAGGGTATGTATATGTCCAGTAAGACTTTCTGGCTTAATGGCCAACGTTATGGTCGATAGCCATTAAAAAAAAAAAAAATCACTTGCCCATTTTCCTGATTGTTTTCTCCTTGTTAAAAATAATAATAATAATAATAATTTGGTGGTAAATGTGTAGTGCTGATTTTGTTGTTTTGTTTTTATCAGTGTTTATTCCGATTCACTCGTGTTTGTCAAGCGTCCATCTATTGACAGACGCCTCAATCCCGTAAGGGGTGGCCACAGACAAATCGCCTCCATGTCTCCCTGTCCCCTGCCATTTCATTGCCCTGCTCCCAGCTCACCCCCTCTCTCATATACCTCCACTCCATCCTTCCATCTCATCCTTAGCCTCCCCATCCCTCTCCTCCCTGCCACTTCACTCACATACACTCCTCGTCAGTCTCTCGCCCTCCATCCGAAGGGTAATGGCAAATTTTTAAGAACCTCATGTTTTTTCTAGAATTTATTATTACTATCCTAACCTTTAACATTCATAACCTAGCTTAAATCCTAATGAAATATAACAGCCTAACCTAACCCAGTTTAAACTTAACTGCTGAATTGAGCTTAACTGTTGAATTGAACCATAACCCAACCCAATCCAACCTAACCTAACCAAACTAATGGCAGCTTAACAAAAACACCGAAATGGAAAACCAAATGAATTTTGGTAAAGTTGGCTAGGCTTGAGTAAGTGTCCACCATAACGCTAAGAAGCGCAAACGATGGGAAAACAAGGATAAAAACAACGAGGAAACAAAATCACCAAGAAGCAGTTGTTTACCACTATAAAAATAATAATAACATGAAAAAAATAATAAATTGTAAGAAGAAGTGAACGTGCAAGGTCTTTTTGCTTCTGAAACGAAACCATACTTTTACCCTTCATACAAGTTGGTGAAAACATAGTAGAGCTCCCATATATATAATTTAGTTGTATTTTTTCTTCTCACAATAACTATAGTCATATCATAGTGGCAGGTTTTTAAAATATTTGCAAGTTCGTCATTTTTAAGTTTTAAGATTTTGAAATGTTGCCCTGTCACTTTGTCATCCATCATTAATTTGAACTCGCCTACTTTATTTTTTCTGATAACTTACTGGATAAACAGATTTTTCATACCCATTAACCATTACCGGGTATCAGAAATAGTTTTTTTTTGTTTTATGTATAGCTGTTAACCCGTTTGTACATGATGACATGTTTGTCATCATTAGGGTCTGGCTGCGACAATACACATTGACGCTTTTGGCTACATTGAAGCATAAAAACTTTCATCAGAGGAAAAGTTTTCGGCCGATCAGCATCATTTTTGGAGGCATCGTAGCTTCCCTGTTCCTCGTCAAAAGTAATGAGTTGACAACTGTGGATCCTGGTACCAGCAAGAGAATGGACAGGTTATTCAGTACCAAATGAGCTGTGAGTGGGGAAGGTACTGCGCAGTTGTCTCTTTTAATTTTCACTCTTACCCCCATCCTGGCCGTGCAACATGTTTCACTATACCAGTGGTGTTTGTGTACAGTATAGTGTTTGGGCACTGTTGTGATTAGATTTGGTGTTTGCAATTGGAAATTTGGTGTTTGTGAAGCATTCCTGGTCATTATCAGCCTTTGGCCCAACGAAGATTGTGCTACTGTTTCTAATCAACTACACTGCCTCTACCCTGCACCAAATGTGAGTATTCAGCTAGAAAAAATAGTGACAGTGAATCATGTGAATATAGTGTGCATATCTGGTGTACAAAGAATTGGTGAAATATGTGCAACTTAGAGGAAGGCAGGAAGTCGCCCTACAGTCACGACACGGCGTGGGTACACCGTAGTTTTTTGCATTTTCTCGAAAACTATGAGGCCTAGGATCACCGTTGTGGACTCAAATGAAAGCCAATGAAATTCTGTATAGGATGATAAAATAAATAACAGTGGCAAGAAAAGTTTTTCGCTAGAGCTCCCTGAATAAAAAAATCTGTTGTCTGTCGGAAATGGGTTTTACTTTTTCGCTTATTACTCAAACACCATACCTCATATCAAACTGGAACCTCTGGTATTCGAAAGCTAATAAAATTCTCTTTCCAGTGATGGTATAACATATAGAGATTGATTAGTAAACATTCGACGTATGATGTTGGGAAATGAAATGTATGCTCCTGAATGTTGATTCACACAGCCCTAATGTACGTACAGGTATAGTGTGTTTGTTTGTGTGTTTTTTCCCTCATGGTGTAGAACAAACATCGACGAATAGGAATATATGGGTTTTGTGGCAAAATATGTTTGGGTGGTGAAAATAAGCTGAGAATACACATTTTTGGAGCACGCGGTGGGCAGGGGGTAGGGGAGAAAAACCTGCACATGATGTACCAGAAAACTTATTAACTTATCCGTGCACGAAAGGGATAATTATCAGATCATGTGTGTTCTTACCTAATTGTTCTTACCTAATTGTATCTTTACAGGAATGAGTCAAGCTCGTATTGTCCCGTGTCTTAGACCATATTTATCGTACATATCCTTAAATTTGTGAATTGTTTTGGCACACACTATTTCATTCGGTAGTGCATTCCATTGATCAATTGCTCTGTTTGGGAAACTGAATTTCCTTACGTCTTTATCACCTCTCTTCTTATGCAGTTTTTTGCAGTGTCCTCTTGCTGATGCTTCTCCATATGTTAAGTAATCATTTATGTCTATTTTCTCCTTTCCTGATATGCACTTATATAGCATTATCATGTCACCTCTTTTCCTTCTCTCCTGTAGTGTTGGTAGATTCAGTTTATTTAGTCTTTCTTCATAGCTTAGGTCCCTTAAGCTTGGTATCCATCTTGTAGCGGCCCTTTGAACTTTTTCAATCTTGTCTATATGCTTTTTGAGATGAGGACTCAGACTATTGATGCATATTCCAGGGTTGGTCTAATGAATGATGTTATTATCCTTTTTAGCATGTCTTCATTTATGTATGTGAATGCTATTCTCATATTTGCAAGCAGTGTATACATGTTCCGTACCTTCTCGCTGATGTGGTCAGCCGGAGATAGTCTGTTATTGATAATCACACCTAGGTCTTTCTCTCTTTCTGATGTGTATAGGGTTTTATTTCCTAACTTATAATCCCAATCAGGTCTTTTTCCACTTTTACCAAACTTGATTACATGACACTTGTCCACATTGAATTCCATTTGCCATGTACTACTCCATTCATGAAGTTTATTTAATTCTTCTTGTAGCTTCCTACAAGAGTCTGTGCTAGTAATTCTCCTTTGTATTTTTGCATCATCTGCAAACATATTCAGATAGCTCTCATTTCCAGTGTTACTGTTTATATCATTTATGTACACTAAAAACATGATTGGTGCCAGCACCGAACCCTGTGGTACTCCACTAGTCACTTCTTTCCATGATGAGTAGTTTCCTCTTAGTACTGTCCTCATTTCTCTTTTTATGAGAAAGTCTTGCATCCAACAAAACAGTTTGCCTCGAATTCCTCCTTGATGGTACAGCTTCCATAAAAGTCTTTGGTGTGGTACTGTGTCAAAAGCTTTCTTGAAATCTAAATAGATACTGTCCACCCATCCTTCCCTTTCCTGTATTGTGTTTGTTACTCTGTCATAGTAGCTCAACAGATTAGTAACACATGATTTTCCTTTTCTGAAACCAAACTGTCTTTCTGTTATCATACTGTGTTTTTCTAGATGATTTACCCAAGCTTTTCTTATAAGTTTTTCTAATACCTTGCTTACAACACTAGTCAGTGATACTGGTCGGTAGTTGAGAGGATTTTGTCTATTTCCTTTCTTGAATAAGGGGACTATATTTGCTTTTTTCCAAATATCAGGTAGTTTCCCTTGACTCAAAGATTTCTTGAAAATTAAAAATAATGGTTTACTTAACTCATTTGCACATTCTCGTAACACCCAACATGAAATTTCATCAGGACCACTTGCTTTTCCTCTGTCTAATCCACTTAACTCCTTTTGTATTACTTTTTCTGCTATTTGTATATCTGGTAGTATGTGTGGACATGCGTGTTCCACATAGTCTCTCTCAAAATTTTTTTCTTCTGTAAAACTAATTGGAAATTCTTATTTAGTGCTTCACAAATATCTTTCTCTTGTGTATAAGTGATTCCCTCGTCCGTGATGGATTGTATTATATCTTTTACTTTGGTTTTGCTTCTGATATAGCTGTAAAACAGCTTTGGTTGATCACTACTTTTATTTATTATATCCTCCTCAAACTGTTTTTGGGCTTCCTCCTTATTCTTGTATAGTCGTTTCTTGCCTGTTTGTAATTATTATATGCCCTTTCACTATTGTGTCTTCTGTATCTATTCCACAACAAATCTCTTCTTTCTTTAGATTTTTTACATTCTGTATTGAACCATTTCTGTATTTTCTTATCTGCTTCTTTGTGCTGTGGGATGTAATTCTGGACTCCTATTTCATAAAATTCACAAAAATTTTTATATACAGCATTTAAATCTTGTCCTCTAAGCTCATTTTCCCAATCAACTTCTAAGAAATACTTCTTTAGGTCTTGATAATTTCCCTTTTTATAGTTTAGTCTCTTTTTGTAACTGTCAGTGCTGTTTACTATGTCATATGCTATCCTGAAGTTATAATTTAGTACTGCATGATCGCTTTTGCCGAGTGGAGGGTGATATATTAAACTGTCAATGTCATTTTCTTGCCTAGTAAATATTAGATCTATCACTGAAGGTACATCAAGTCCTCTTTTTCTAGTGGTTTCCCTCACATGTTGCGTTAAGAAAAACTCTTGTACGAGATCCAGGAGCTTTTGGTCCCAGCAGCTTTCTTGGCTATTTATATCTAGAGTATTCCAATTTATATTTGTATTGAAATCCCCAGTTAGTATAATTCTTTCCAATTTCTCTTCCATTTTATGTAGCAAGGATCTTATACTATGAATTGTACTCTCTGCTAGGTCCTCATATTCGTCTCTTTCCCATGTGTTTGATTTGGGTGGCATATACAAATTGGCTACAATTACTTTACCTTCAGATGTGTCGATCTCTACTGCAATCAGTTCTACTTGTGATGGTATATCTAGGTTTATTTCCTTGACTTTAGATTTTTTCTTAGTTAATATTATAATTCCTCCTCCTTTTTTAAATTTCTGTCTCTTCTCCATATATTGTATTCCTCTAAGTTTAGTATGTCATTGGATATCCTTGGTGTTAATTTTGTCTCAGTTAGGCATATTATTTGTGGTTCATTTTCTCTGACATAATCATTCATCTCTAGTAATTTAGATACCATTCCGTCCACATTTGAGTACATCAACTTTATCATTTTGTTTATATACTTGTCATGACATGGTTCTACTAACTTCCTCCTTTTTCTTCCATCCTGTTTGTGTACCACTTTCGTACCTGCAATCCTATTACTTTGTAAAAAAATTTCTTCTTGTCCTCTTCTGATCTTCCCTCATTTTTTGTTTTTGCTTCCTCCCTTTTCTCTTTCAGTAATTCCAGTTCCTCTTGTGTTAGACATCTTTTTATCCATACAAAAAGATGTGTGTGTGTGTGTGTGTGTGTGTGTTTTCTGCTAATATTCTTTGTGACAAATGTTTGGAGGCTATCAGCGAAGAAGCACACACACACAAGGAAAGTTTGTAAATATGGAAATTGATGATGAGTACTGTAATTTTTCTTCACTCGTTTATTGTTTCATGTATATTAACGTCGATGAGGAGGTATGTCGGTGTGTATGCGGGGAGACATGGGTGATTGATCAGTGTGTAGGAAAGTCGAAATATAGAGGAAATATCGGTTGATTTTTGGAATAACACCCAACTAACGGACACAAATTAATGTACCGGTACTTATTACTGAACTTCATCAATTCTAAGGACTTTCTCCTCTGTCAGCATCCGTTGCAAGTGATTCTATACGTACTTTGTAAAGAAGCTGGGAGGGGGGGAGGTCTCTAGCTCTTACCTGTCTTTTCTTGCATCTACGTTAAAATGACCAGACGTAACCTAAATTAACTAATTTTATCAAACCTAGCCTAGCCTAAGCTAAATTACCTAAAACTATGAAACCTAACCTAGCCTAACCTAATCTACCCAAAACTAACCTAGCCAAACCAAACCTGACCCAACCAAACCTAGCTTAACGCAGCCTAACTTCGCACAACCTGTTTTAAACGTAGATTCGGTAGCGGACGATGCTATCCTACAGTATGTTTATGAAGTACTAAAGTGCATTGCGATGGATGTGTATAGAAGAGAAATTGCTTAAAACTGCATACTCTAAATAATGAACATATTAATTTTTGTATTCATTTGCTGGGTGTCATTCCAAAATAATACCAGTGATTTGAAATGAACGAACGTGACGTAGGGAAGACTACCTAATCTTGACTTTGGGCTTTAAAATACTGGCAAGAATCGCCAGTTCTTGGGAAACATCTATAAATTTTCTTACAAATGAGATTTAAAAAAAATAAATAAATAACAGGAGTTCCCAGAAAACCACAACACGGAGTGAAGCTAGGGTTCCAAAATGATAATAATGATAATAATAGTAATAATAATAATAATCTAATGTACTATAACACTAGCCGTGTGTGTGTGTGTGTGTGTGTGTGTGTGTATTTTGGGCAGCCGAAACTACACATTCAAATCGCACAAAAATTGGCACAAAAATTGGAAAAAATTCTCTGATGTGAAAAAACTTGGTCCCATCACGATTGAAAAACTTTTACTATATTTAATGAGCAATCACATTTTGACCAAAAAACGTTGCTCCCGGTGCCCGGCATACGATGTGTGTAGAATTTTTTGCCAATAGCTACAACTAAAATATACAGTACTGTAGCCGTAGCTGTGTGTCTGTGTGTTTATTTCGGACTTGCGTCTGGACAACTTGGGTTCCATTCCCAAAGCTGCAAATAACACGATCAATTGGTTGGCTGCAAAAAATCAAAGTGACAACGTTAGACTAGAACAGCACATAAATGGACCATCATGGGCCCTTCCACGTCGCCTTGACGGCCGATGGTGACAACATTAGACTAGAACAACACATAAACGTGACTTGGATTACCCGTTACCTGAAATGATCGCAATGCATGTGCAAAGCGTAAGGAAACGAGTGAGAAGCACAAGAAAGCAAGCCCGCAGCGCGAGAGTCCTCCTCAAGAGCAAGTGCGAGGGGCCCGAAGGGCCCACGAGCACTTGTAGGCCTACAGGTATACTCTGTCCAAGTTGCTGTGAAGGTAAATGCTCCACCTCAGGGATTTGATGTCAAAATCGCTCCACCTACAGTCCACTATGATTGGCTGGTGGGGTAACACACACACACACACTTCAGACTGAATCAGATTGTGTCTTGCCCTGACTCAATGCTCTCACCCTCTTATTTTTACTTTGTACAATATCCACAATAAACATTATAATACGTTTCTTTCTCTCTCTCTCTCTCTCTCTCTCTCTCTCTCTCTCTCGAGCAAAAAAAGAAAACATAAGAGGGATATTGATAAAAGATTTGATGTAGAGATAAGTTTCACAATACATAAGGAAGAGAGAAGTTAAAATGAAAGGCAGCCAAGAGTTTGTGCGACCTGAGGAGGGAGGCTAATTCTCAAGGGAAGGCAGCCAAGAGTGTGTGCACCTTGAGGAGGGAGGCTAATTCTCAAGGGACAATATGCAGTATTCTGGTGTGTGTGTGTGTGTGTGTGTGTGTGTGTGTATGTGTGTTTGCCCCTTTATCATACTCCAGGACTCGTACACTTTGTTCCACATCAATAAAGTCATTACCGGTATATGCAATCCCTCCACTTACACTGTTCTATCACCCTATTTTTATTTTCCCTCAGCTTTTCGCCCCTTTCATTGTCTCTTAACCCCCCTCGTCCCGACCACTTTTCCACCACTGACTCCCCCCAATCCCGACCAATTTTGGATAAAAAAAAAATTTTGGCTCAAACCTCCGCTTTTGGTGAGAAACAATGGAAAATCACAAAGAAAGTGGTCACCGGGGTCTATAAGTGACCTACACAGGTATACCTTCCATACACCTGGTACCGTGTTCTATAGAGGTGCTCTGCAGCTGTCATGTTTTCTGTGGTAGGGATTAGTATGGGAAACCATTCAGAATAGGTTGATATATATTTATTACAAACAAAAAAACATGTAGTATGGGAGTATACTGGTTTTTATACAAAAATAGAGGTGAAATAAGCATTGTTCCATCGGGCGAACCTAGTGATATCACCCAAACTGTTCACTGATGATTCGCTAACATTGTTGTTTCATCATACATTTCATTTTTTCAACTTAGACAATACTTTTCCAATAACATTATACCCTTTTCCACTTTAGAGAACTGTTTTCACATATTTACAGGCCTTACGATAATATTTAGTGTAATGTTAGCACATATTTGCGTAGTGAGTGAACTCACTGTGACTGTTGTTTCAACTCACATTCCCTTTTTTCAACTTACATAATACTTTTCCAATAACATTATACCTGTAATGCTAGGTGAAAAAGGTCCAACTTCTCGGTCCTAGAACACTTAACGTGTAGCGGGGTCCCCTTTCGAGACCAGGGCTTAGTGCAATAAAGAGAGGTAGGACACAAAAACTCCAGGCAATAACCTTTACACGTATATTACCACAGTCAGACACAGGACAAAACAGCAGATATTACAACACAATATGTGGTAGAGAAATAAAACCTTAACTAGGATATTAGTATCTCGCAGGATACTGGCTTAACAGATACTGATGCCAACGCAGTAATTCTAGTGCACAGGTGTACAGGGAATACAGGTGCGTGTGGGAGCGCGGGGAGTGGGTCTCACACGGGGGGGGGGCGAGGGGAGTGACTCACGGCGAGTCAGAACAGAGTTTTAGTAATACTGGGAGGGAGTAAGTATTATTAACTCAAACTTAGTATTTTGTGATAGCAAAGGGGTTTTGAGCATTGATTCTATTCCTCGTCTACGTTCACACTAGCTGCTGGGAGGAGATTCTTAAAGAGAGGGTGGAGGACACTGGGAATTCACTGTGTTTACGGTAATACAAGTGGGAGAATATTATTAACACTTTTCTCCACTGTTTCCTGTAACATAGGACATTGGTGTACTGTAATTTACTATAGAGGATTTCTCGGGGTAGTAGTCTTACTGGTTTTCTGCAAGGGCGTCACTCTTGAGTCTGATTCACCAGAACTTAGTTTCTGCACTCGTCCTTACTCATCCACCCGTGATTTCACTCGCCCCGATATTCAGCATACATTAAGTCACTGTATCACTGTTACACTAATTCTGGGGCAACGTCACACTTAGCGTAAGTCACTTAACTAATTCTGGGGCAACACCACACTTAACATGATTCACTCATATAGTAGGGACGGTGGGGAGACACACCAGCGACAACTCTGCCAGAATAGGGGCACCGCCAAGGGAGGGCATGCCAAGAGGGCACGGGACGACTCGCAGGGGCGTCCTCTCTCGTCCAGGGCTGCAGGTGGCGAAGGGCCCCGTAGTCTCCAGGCTGGGTTCAGGAGTGTGGCCCTCAGGACTGGGGCCAAACAGGTCCAGGAATCTCTGGCTCAGGTCTCGGCCAGAGGTGGAGGTCTTACACTGTCTTGGGGGCGTGGAGAGATCACGCCTGGGTGTCCTGGGGAGGGTCTGGAGTGACTGAGGGCTGCGGTCCCCCAGAGTCCAGGGGCGCCATCAGGGAGGGGCTGCGGCACCGACCTGAACTAGGATCCGTCAGGTGGGTCTTCTCTAGGGCCAGGCATAGGGAGCGGAGGCCAGGGGAAGCCGTAAGGCCTTGCTGGGGTTCTCCAACGTTGGAGGTCCGGGCTCTCGTCTCAAGCTGGGGCAATGACGCTGCCGACACCTCTCTCTGGCCGTGGGGCCCGGCAATCGGCCGTGGCTGCCCAAGGGTGCAACTATGAGGCACCAAGGCCCGGCTACTGGCCGTGGCCTGAGTGGGTGAATCAGCGCGCCTCTGGACACCTTCGGAGCGGCAAGCACCTTCGGAGCTGCAACCAGCCAGCTGACGAAGGCAGGAGCGGCCACAGGCCATCTCCTTCTGCTGGAGGGAGGAGCGGCTATAGCCCGACGCGGGGGCAGCACCTTCGGAACAGCAATCGGCCGTCTGACGAAGGCAGGAGCGGCCACAGGCCGTCTCCTTCTGCAAGAGGGAAGAGCAGCTATAGGCTGACTCGGGGGCAGCACCTTCGGAGCGGCAATCGGCTGTCTGACGAAGGCGGGAGAGGCTACAGGCACACTCCTGAGGGGAGCTGTTTGGAGCTGGATAGGCAGCTCCACCCCGATCTGATCTGGCGGTCCCACTCCCTGAAGGTAGTGTCATCTTCCTGCTAGGGCGATGGTGCAATGGCTGGGTGCTATAGGGGCGCACGGCCCGGGCTGACTTATGCCGTTGTTGCACGGCATCCCGTGGTTCGGCTGTGACTACTCCGTGGGGTCCGGGTGGAGGTGTCGGTGAGTTTCTGGAAGCACTGTGCTGTACATCACGCATTTCAATACCCTTTTCCACTTTAGAGAACTGTTTTCACATATTTACAGGCCTTACGATAATATTTAGCATAATATTAGTGCATAATTACAAAGAGAGTGAAGTCGCTATGACTGTTGTTTCAACTTACACTCTATTTTTCAACTTATATAATACTTTTCCACTAACATTACACCCGTTTCCACTTTATATAATTGCTATCACATATTTACAGACCTTACTATTCTACTGAGTGTCATATTATCGGATATTTACACAGTGAGTGAACTCACGATATCATATTGCTTGTTTCAACCTACACTATTTTTCAACTTATATAATACTTTCCCACTAACATTACACCTGTTTCAACTTTACATAATTCTTATCACATACTTACAGGCCTTACCATTATACTGAGCATCATATTATCGCATATGTACAGGCCTTACTTCTACAGTGAGCGTCATATTTTCGCTATCACATGCAGTATCAGTAATGTAAGAAGTTGTGATATTCCTTGAAACATAGCTCAAGGCACAACGTTATGTTGCAGTCTACACACTCGTATCTTGTGTCTTTTCTCTGAGTGGCTGGTCTTACTGTTGAGTGCTTGCATACATGGCAGCAGCGCTGGGGTCTAGGACGGTTTGGTTAAGGAAGGATGCTGCTTGGGTAGTGGCGTCCTGCGAGGCGCAGGGGAGTCTGGGCAGCACTGGGGGTGCGGGTGCAGCGTGGAGCCCTGTCCTGTGCGTACCTGGCGATAATTTCACAAGACAGCTTCCTCACAAACCCCTCAAAGGTCTCAGAGATTCCCTTTGTCATGGCGTGGAGGTACTGTAGTGTGCGTTGAGAACCGTGATGTCGAGCAAGTGGAAGAAGAGCTTTTTGTACCACTTCATTGTGGTCCTGGCACACTCCACACTGGAAATCATGGAATCAGACTGATCCACTTGCCTTACGTTGATATTGTAGGCCAGTACCGACTCTGGTTTCCAGACGTGGTTCCTCATCTCGCTGTGGTGATCCACGGAGTCTGTATGGTGCATCAGGGGGTGGTGTACAGTCGACAGGAGACAAACTTCCCTGTTGTGGTTCCACAGGGTGGCAAGGATGTTATTTGCCTGGAAGAAAACCACCTTGTTCTTGTCAAGTTTCCTCCCAACCTTGACCATATGGCGACGGTTTCTGTTTACTGTACCACAGACTCCGGTGTCGTGTTGGTGGAGGAACCGAGCGAGAAGAGGGCTAGTGTACCGTACCAGTTGTCCAGGTACAGCACATGACCACAATGAAGGTACTTCTCTATCATTGTCTTCACCACGGCCCCTGAGAGTCCAATACTACGATCTTCTATTATGTCTGTCAGTGCGCCTGTGTACAAGACTATGTCTTGCACATAACCACTCTTACAGTCACACATAACAAAGATCTTGAACTCAAAACGGTGTCTCTTGCTGGGTATGTACTGGCGAAAGGAAATATTGCCTCTCCACAACACAAGACTCTCGTCTATGATGAGGTCTCTGTAAGGATAAAATGACGAGCGGAACATTTCCCGTAGGTGATCAAAGACAAGCCTAATTCTCCTCATTTTATCTGTTATTAGCATTAGCAGGGTCGTCTGCATCATAAAAGTGGAGGCAGCTGAGAATTTGCTAGAATCGATTATGACCCTTTACCTAACCAAAAAAAATGTGAGCTGGTCATTGGGTCCGTGGTCCAGTATGCAGGAATTTGATTTTTTCGTACTACACCCATCAAGAGAACCAGGGCCAAAAATATGAACATCTCACCTAGGGTTACAGGATAGTCATATTGCTGGGAGTGCCTGCTCGTTGTACCTTGACGCTCACTTTCACGGCGCTGGCTGCTTGCAAATAAGTTTGTATGCTCCACTATGCGGCCCACAAACTCCTCCCCAAAGAACAGGTGGAAGAAATCCACCCTGGTGGAGCCCGCGTGGATACCTGGAGCCGTGTAGCCAGACCGCCACTCCTCAGTGAAGGGGTGAATGATGGGAGTGAAATTACTCCCATCTTCCCAATCCCACGACACACTACCGTCTCCAGCCTCATCCCCATCGTCGCCTTTGTCAGGGTGGGGAGGGGAGGGTGGTGGGGAAGGTTGGGGAGGTGGAGAGCGGTGCCCTTCCCCATCCGCATCCCTCTTCCCTCTCCCTTTTCCTTTCCCCTTTCCCTTCCATTTCCTTCCTATCCCCACATGATGGGGCTGTGGGGAGGATGTGCGGGAATATTGTGGGGCGAAAGACATGCTAGGGAGCGGCTCCGCCTCGCCTCTCTGCTCCCCACGTACACCGCGTGCTCATGCTGCCTTCCTCCCACCACTTTCCCTTTCACTGTGCACTCCCACCACACCACTTTCCCTTTCACCCCTCACTTCCGCCACACCACTCGTGCCTTCCCCAGACAACACAGAAGGACCATACCTGATTTTCCTTCTCGTCGCACCTTTGGATCCTCGCAGTGAAATTTTCTCCTTCCCCAACCATGAGGTAACATCATGTCCTATGCTGCCGTCCTCGTCCTCACCCTCGTTCTCATCTGACTCTCTGTCTAAGGGTTGGAGAGAGGTCCGTGCATGTGTATGGGGTCCAGGCTGGCCTTCCTTCGCCTTACGGTACGTAACATACCGCACTTTCCTCGGCAAAGGGACCTCCTCATCACTGCTGCTTGTTTCCTCCTCAGGCTGCACATAATCCCTATCCTCCACATTGTCATCCAGTGGAGAATCACTATCACTTGTGAAGGCGTCCAGGGTGGATTGAATTTCGTCCTCAGAGAGACCTCTGCGCGCCGTGTCTGACCTGGGTCACTGCAAACAGGTGAGTGACTGAGACAAAGGAGTGAGTGGGTCACACGGTGTCTGGGAGCAGGCCCTCCTGGTGGCAGTTAGGGGAGGCTTGCCTGAGTGTGCATACCAAAAATAACGCACAAAATTTGAAAATTGTTCAAATTAGGGACCTTGCATTTGAGGACCATTTATATACGTCAGCGGGACTGGCAGTGACAAAACGTGTGGACGTATATATACGTCAACTGGACGCGGCGGGTTAAACGTAGCGTACCAGCGTATAGTCCCTCATTCCTTTCGTCCCGTCCTCTTCCAACACTCCTCTCTCTCTCTCTCTCTCTCTCTCTCTCTCTCTCTCTCTCTCTCTCTCTCTTCTCTCTCTCTCTGTAGATAGATAGATAGAGAGAGAGAGAGATATAGATATATATGAATGTATGTACTGGTATGTACGTTTTTGCTTACATTTTGTTGTGGTGTGTTGAGAGAAAGAGAAGAAAGAGAGAGAGAGAGAGAGAGCAACAGAGTGAAGAATGGGGTTTAGGCGTGGCAAGTATGGACAGGTGGATCTTGTGACCTGTGATTCTCATCAGCCCTCCATGAAAATCCCCTGGAACGTTAGCGCAGTATGAGCCTCTTGGCTGCCTTTCATTTTAACTTCCTTCTCCTTTATGTATTGTGTAACTTATCTCTACATCAAATCCTTCATCAATACCTCTCTTATGTTTCCTTTTTAGAGAGAGAGAAAGAGAAATTTATTATATTGTTTATCGTGGATGTTGTACAGAGTATAAATAAGAGGGTGAGAGCATTGAGTCAGGGCGAGACAAGATCAGATTCAGTCTGAAGTGTGTGTGTGTGTGTGTGTGTGTGTGTGTGTGTGTGTGTGTGTACGTGCCTGTCACCCCACTAGCCAATCACAGTGGACTGTAGGTGGAGTGATTTTGACATCAAATCCCAGAGGTGGAGCATTTACCTTCAAACCAACTTGGACAGATTATAATAATAATAATAATAATAATAATGTTATGGGAGAGTATTGCGAACTCGGCAGCTTAACTCTCCTTCACTATGTGATGAACTTCGGTAAATAAGAAAGGGAATTGATGCATCCCATGACTTTGAAAATATTAAAGGTTACCGGGTACATTTTTATTCATACCTAAATTATTATACATGCAAAATTAATATACCATGTGTGTGTGTGTGTGTGTGTGTGTGTGTGTGTGTGTGTGTGTGTGTGTGTGTGTGTGTGTGACTCATGCTGCTTCTTCGTGTTTATTGCCATAGGTCAGGTCATTGAGGTCACACACACACTCCTCTCCATTTCCAATGCTGCTACTATTTTTACTTAACTTTTACTTTAGGATTTTACTTTGACTTTAGGAAGGATTTTACTTTGATGTCAGAATTTTACTTTGACTTTAGGATTATACTTTGACTTTTGGACTTTACACTGACTTTTAGGAATATACTCTGATTTAAGGATTTTACTTTGACGGATTTTTCTTTGATTTTAGGGTTTTACTTTGACTAGAATTTTACTTTGACTAGAGTTTTACTTTCACTAGGATTTTACTTTCATATATTTTACTTTAGTAGGATTTTACTTTGACTTCAGGATTGACTTAAAGGATTTACTTTGATGTTAGAATTTTACTTTGACTTTAGAATCTTACTTTGACTTTAGGCTTTTACTTTGACTTTAGAATTTTACTTTGACTTTAGGCTTTGACTTTGACTTTAGGATTTTACTTTGACATTAGAATATTACTTTGACTTGAGGATATTACTTTGACATTAGGATATTACTTTGACATTAGAATATTACTTTGACTTGAGGATATTACTTTGACTCTAGGATTTTACTTTGACTGAATTTTACTTTGACTAGGATTTTATTTTGACATTAGAATATTACTTTGACTTTAGGATTTTACTTTGACTAGAATTTGACATTCACTTTAAAATTTTACTGTACTTTACTTTGACTTTAGAATTACTTTGACAAGAATTTTGTTACTTTTACTTTAGAATTTTGCTTTGACCTTAGAATATTACTTTGACTTAAGAATTCTACTTTGAATTTAGGATTTTACTTTGACTAGGATTTATAACCCTTTCGAGTGAATGCAGAATGTCAAGATCTAATCAGGCTAATATCAGTGTACAGTACTGTGTGTGTGTGTGTGTGTGTGTGTGTGTGTGTGTGGTGTGTGTGTGTGTGTGTGTGTGTGTGTGTGTGTGTGTGGAGTTTACCTGAGTTTTCCAGTTATACAGGGTGGCCCAAACAGCGCTTAACCAGAAACCCACCTGATGGTACCATGTGTTGTTGGGATGGCTCAGTGTGCTGGTGTGGGCGTGGGCGTAGGAAATAAATACAGTAAATGGTGCAGGATCAGTGTGCTGGTGTGGGAGGGGGCGTAGGAAATGAATAAATGGTGAAGGATCAGTCTGCTGGTGTGGGCATGGGAGTAGGAAATGAATAGATGGTGTGAGATCAGTCTGCTGGTGTGGGCGTGGGAGGAAATGAATAAATGATGGATAGCCTTTGATAACGCTGACAGTCGTACCCCAACACACGAGACCTTCCCGTGCAGAGTGTAAGAGGAGGGTTGTATGTGGACCAGCTTGTAAGTCTGTAGCTATGGTTTGGGTCAAGGCAAGTTGGTGGTGAGTTTTCGGTAATGCAGTGGTTTCTTAATCTGCTCAGTTATTGTTTTCTCCTCCTCCTCCTCCTCTTTGCACAGATAGCCCTGAGTCAACGGTCACTACTCGTACTTTCGACCTGTGATGGGCTGTGGATCACTGAGGGTCCCTGTTAGTCAAGTGACCACCATCGGGATTTTTTTAATGTACCAGGGGTCACTGCTTCAGGATGAAACTTGTGTACTTGTCCCACATGGGAGAGTTCCTTGTCTCAGTGGAATGACCGGAGCTAGGGCCTGATTGACTGCTGACTACCTAAAAAGCGCCAGGCAAGGCTGCTGCACCACCCCTAAACATCCACTCTGTGCTTTGCACATCCACACTGTGCACTGTGCAGTCCCCTTTTATCTTAGACACCCGTTGTATATATTTTTCAATCTCCCCAATGCAAAGAAAGCAATATAAGCACATATTAGGATCTGCACAGATAACCCTGAGTTAACGGTCACTACTCTCACTTTTGACCTGTGATGGGCTGTGGATCACTGAGGGTCCCTGTTAGTCAAGTGAATTGATGCATCCCATGATGCATCAATTCACTTGACTAACAATTCACTTGACTAACAAGTTTCATCCTGAAGCAATGACCAGGGGTCATTGCTTCAGGATGAAACTTGTGTACTTGTCCCACATGGGATAGTTCCTTGTCTCAGTGGAGTGAACGGAGCTAGGGCCTAATTGACTGCTGCCTACCTAAAAAAACGCCAGGCAAGGCTGCCGCACCACCCCTAAACATCCACACTGTGCAGTGTGTAGTTTCCACGTTATGTCCACAGACTTCCCATTAACTCAATGTACTGGTTTATAATGTCATGCCGTAACTATTATTTTATTTGTTTACTTTCTCTTTCAGGTTACTCAATCGGGTAGCTTATAGACAAAGTATTATAGAATGTGACTTTTCCTTTCCAGTTTTTCCTATGAAATTTCCATGTCAGTTTTTCCATGCTGCATGGTGGTTTTTCTCACTTTTTCCTGGAGGGTTTGGTGGTGGGGGGAGCCTTCTTGCTTTACTATCCTTATCCTTCAGCATGTAGAGTTAGATCATGTAGTCATAGTTTTCTCTGTAACAAGCAGCCTTGAAAGGACCATAAGGTCTGTTGCTGTTGGCTTTCCTATCTAATCCTAATCCTCATCCTCATCCTCCTCATCCTTGTTTTTGTTGTTGGTGGTGTTCTTATTTTGTTATTGCTCTTGCCGTTATTATTATTATTATTATTATCATCATCATCATCATCATTATTATTATCATTATTAATATTATTATTATTATTGTTATTATTATCATTATTATTATTGTTGTTGTTGTTGATGTATATTATTATTATTATTACTATTATTATTATTATTATTATTATTATTATATAGTGGTAGGTGGGGGTGCTTAGGGGTAGATGGGGGCTCTCACCATCCACTCACTCGATGTAATGCTGCTGTCGGGCGTCTGCCGTTTCCTTTCTTCTTCTTTCCTTCATTCTTTCCTCGTCCTTCTGCCTACGGGTGACTTTACACTCCCTCTTTTGTCTTTCTTTTCTTCATTCTCTCCTCTTCCTTCTCCCTGTGGGTGACTACACTGAGTGACAAGCCAAATGGTTTTCTGTACACTAGAAAACCATTTACTACGCTGGGTGGTAACCATATAACCAAATTATGGCACCTGGTGGTTTAGTGGGTAATTAAGGTGCTCCAGTCGGACTGAGCCAGTGCAGGTTCATATCCAAGGGATGGTTGGGGTTTATTGCTCACGTAATGCCACTCAGGGATGAGTGAGGCTGGCCACTCTCATCTTAAATGTCAGGACCAACTTGCCTAGTTCCAGGCTCCTACGCTTCTCGTAGGACAACGTAGGATGGGATGATGGATGGATGGATTATTATTATTATTATTATTATTATTATTATTATTATTATTGTTGTTGTTGTTGTTTTTGTTGTTGTTGCTGTTGATGTTTATTATTATTATTATTATTATTATTATTATTATTATTATTATTATTATTATCTTTTGGTTGGTGGGGCGCTCACCATCCACATACCCAGTGTAGTGCTGCTTTGGGTGTCTCTCCTTTCCTCTCTTCCATCCCTCCTCTTTTGTCTTTCCTTCATTCTTTCCTCTTCCTTCTGCCTGTGGGTAACTCTACGCTGAGTGACAAGCCAAATGGTTTCCTGTACAACAGGAAATCATTTACTACGCTGGGTGGTAACCATATAACCACTTTTGGGGTCCTGGTGGTTTTGTGGGTAATTAAGGTGCTCCAATCGGTTTGAGCCTGTGTAGTAGGGTGGTACAAAATAGCAGAAAGTTTTAAATTTATAGGTGATGGTATTTTTTCCCATTCTTTGGTCTAGTAGAAAGTCAGTGACATCATTTTTAATAAAATTAACTTTCGTCCTGGGGTTCCTCATCGAGCTCAAAAATTGTGATGCTAATTTTTTGTGATTTTAGCTTACTGTGTTTATTTTTATTCAAACCCCATCAACCTGCATCTCATTTTGTTCGTCTTGATGAGAAAATGAGGAGTAAAGGAGTAAAAATCACAGATTTTGTACCTAGACAGTGTCTAGGTACAGTGGAGTACAGACAAGCTATCCCCATTACTGGAGGTCCCGACTACATAGAAGAGAAGCTACCAGCAGTGGCAGAGCTTGAAGATGGGACTGGTAAATCCCAGGCAGCTTCGACAATGGATGCCCTGAACAGTTGGGAAGTAGGTGACGCTGTTGTAGGACTTTGCTACGCCACTACTGCCAGCAACACAGGACGAATTCAAGGTGCAGTAGGTAGACTTGAAAGGACGTTGGGGAAATAGCTGCTACGACTAGAATGCAGGCACCATGTTCCTGAGCCAGTGATAGGTGCGGTTTCAAGAAGACTTAAGTCCATTTGAATCAAAGTTCGAAGAACTGAAAAAGAGTTGCTCAACAATAGATAAGGAGAAATACATAATACTTCCTGTCAACGACGAGACGTTATCGCTTACATTCAAGAGCTGAACCAAACATGAAATGCTTTTTGCGGGATGATTATCGGGAGATAGGATAACTGACACTGACAGACAGACAAATGATGTAAAGAGCGTTGTGGTGTTGATGTGGAGTTGCGTGGAGAGACAGGCAAATGAGGAAGTGAAGGAGCGTTGTGGTGTGGATGTGGATGTAGAGTTACGTGGAGAGACAGACAAACAAATGAAGCAGTGAAGGAGCGTTGTGGTGTGGATGTTGATGTGGAGTTACGTGGAGAGACAGACAGACAAATGAGGAAGTAAAGGGGCGTTGTGGTATGGATGTTGATGTGGAGTTACATGGAGAGACAGACAGACAAATGAGGAAGTGAAGGAGCGTTGTGGTGTGGATGTGGAGTTGCGTGGAGAGACAGACAGACAGACAAATGAGGAAGTGAAGGAGCCATGTGGAGAGGGTGGATAATGAGAGACTGACTAGGAGAGTGTATGTGAGAGAGGAGGGGGAGAGTGAGAAGTGGACACCGAAGATGAGGTAGAGGGATGAGGTCGAGAGGTACCGGTATGAGGGAAGGGTGTGTGGGTTTGAGGGAGGGCGGCCTGATGATCGGGGATGGGGTGACAAGGAGACGATTTGTTTGTGGCCACCCCTTACGGAATGAAGGCGTCTGGAGAGAGAGAGAGAGAGAGAGAGAGAGAGGGAGAGAGAGAGAAGTATTACTAATGTGTCTGAAGGAGGGAAGAAATTTACCTTAAGTTGTAGATTTTTTGCTCGGAGATTATTTTATTATTATTATTATTATTATTATTATTATTATTATTACTACCACTACTACCACTGCTACTACCGCCACCACTACTACTATTTCTACCACCACTACCACCACCACCACCACTACTACTACTACTATTACTACTACTACTACTACTACTACTACTACTACTACTACTACTACCACTACCGCCGCGGTGTGGGTGGCCAGCATCGTTCACTGTACAGCTGGTGGCCTGTTAGCTGTGGGGTTGAAATGATGACGTCACACAACTCGGGAATCCAGCCAGCATTTGTGGTGTAGTGGGTGGAATGAGTAACATGGAGGGTAACTTGGAGGGTAACACCTGGGGGAAGTAACTGTGGTAACCTGGATCTTGCAGTGGCCTCGTAACCATGTGTGCTATACTGCCTGAGTAACCCAACACAGGCTCAAAGGCCTAAGTTACGGAGGTGCACACCATGTCTAAGCGACTCATGGAGCTTGTCCTCACCTTTACATTTATTACTACTACTGCTGTTATTATTGTTATTATTATTATTATTATTATTATTATTATTATTATTATTATTATTTTTAGTTTTAGTATTAGTATTATTATTGTCATCATCATCATCATCTATACGGTATACATTAAAGAGTCATGTTGTTTGTCCTTCAGTCACACCCAAACCACGTCCCAGACACCCCCAGACCCATATATATTCTGAATCAGGGTGACCCAAGGCTGGTTTTAAGGGGGTCAAAATTCAGATCTGGGTCTTTTGGGGTCACCGGTTCGCCTTTTTTAGCCCGGGCAACGCCGGGTATCCCTGCAGCCTAGTTTTTGGCATGGAGACTCACATGACCTCCAGTTCGGACATGGGCTATGTGAGATGGCCTCCGAGGTCATTTGAGGTTGCCAGTCGGAGGTCATTTGAGGTTACCGGTCGGAGGTCATTTGAGGTCACCGGTAATAGTCAGCAAATGAGCACAAATAGCCTACTGTGCGTTAGTCTGCCAAAGCTGAAATAGAAGGTTGTTGGACATCTTATAATCCCTCTTCAAAGCCTAAGAGGTACTTGGTCTTAAGGAGCAGAAAGAAAGACTGAACTACAACAAACGGGATTACGGTGTTCGCCTTCTTGGCCCGGGCAACGCCGGGTACCCGTGCTGGTTTTCTCTCTCTCTCTCTCTCTCTCTCTCTCTCTCCACCAAAACTTGACCCAAATTTTCTTTCTTTGCAGCTTATCTCACGTAGCTCAGCGGCAGAAAAAGACAATGTTACGGTACTAAATCTTTTCCATAGCACTTCTTCGTGACTAGCACCATATTCCAGTGTCATATCTGTGAACTGATTTAAAGAGAAAGAAATATAGATGTTTGCATTCTCCTTTACCCACCTTTGTTTGTTTGTTTGTTCGTTTGTTTGTTTGTGGTGGTGTTGGTGGCTGTTATTGTTTGTTTGTGGTGGTGTTGGTGGCTGTTATTGTTTGTTGGTTTGTGGTGGTGTTGGTGGCTGTTATTGTTAGTTTGTTTGTTTGTGGTGGTGTTGGTGGCTGTTATTGTTTGTTTGTTTGAGGTGGTGTTGGTGGCTGTTATTGTTTGTTGGTTTGTGGTGGTGTTGGTGGTATTATTGTTTGTGGTGGTGGCTGTTATTGTTTGTGATGGTGGTGGTTTTGTTGTCATTGTTTTTCTTTTGCTATTTACTTTGTTTCCTTTGTTTTCTGTTTCTTTTTATTGCTTTTTTTTTTTTTTTTAGTTTTTCTGTACGTCCTGTTTGTTGCTTTTGTTGTTTTTTTTGTGTGTTGCGGGGACGGCTCAGCGTTATCATCTTCATCTTCCATCACTGAATTATTTCCTACTCCTGCATCCACACCAGGAGACTGAGCCGTCCCCATAAGATACCACCAGCTGTTTCTAGTGAAGGGCTATTAATGCACCACCCTGTAGATACTACTGTAAATTTTGTGGCACTTTAGAGCTGCAGACTGGGAGGCCCTCAGGCAGTACGTATTTGGTTTTCCCTGGAATGATATCACTTCCATGACCGGGAGCCATCTGGGTGTGCCTTGCGCATTACGGAGGTTATTCTCTCGGGCATGGAAGCGTACATTCCTTTCTCATATCCTTTGACTAACGCAAGAAAGCCTTGGTATAATCACGCTTGTTCTAATGCTGTCCGCAACAAGGAGAGGGCCTACAAAAGGTACCGGAGCCAACCCACCCCTGAATCACATCTTTTATACATTTCTGCCGTGAATCGTGCTAAGTCTGTTCTTCGTTCTGCGAAAAATAATTTCATCCGTACTAAATGCTCTCAACTCTCCAACTCGAATTCTTCCCGCTCCTTCTGGCACCTTACCAAAAACCTTTCTAACAACTTTACCTCATCATTCTTCCCTCCTCTTTTCTACTCTGATGGTTCTGTAGCTATTTCTTCTACTGATAAGGCAGATCTCTTCGCTCAGACTTTCTCCTCCAATTCCACCTTAGATGATTCCGGTGCTGTTCCTTCATCACTTCCCCCCCTCTGCCTTCCTCATGGCACATAAAAATGTCTTCAGCTGATGTATTTTCTGCCATCACTGGCCTCAGTACTAATAAGGCACGTGGGCCTGATGGAGTCCCTCCTGTTGTTCTCAAGAACTGTGCTTCTGTGTTTACACCCTGCCTAGGCAAACTCTTTCGCCTTTATCTGTCAACTTGTACCTTTCCTTCTTGCTGGAAATTTGCTCTCATTCAGCCAGTCCCAAAGAAGGGTGACCATTCCCAACCCTCTAACTATCGTCCAATTGCTTTAACATCCTGTACCTCATAAGTTTTCGAGTCAATTCTTAACAGACAAATTTTAAGGCATCTTTCCTATCACAACCATCTTTCTGATCGTCAGTATGGGTTCCGTCAGGGAAGCTCCACTGACGATCTTCTCACCTACCTTTCAGACTCCTGGTCATCCTCCTTTCGGGACTTTGGCGAAAGCTTTGCCATAGCACTTGACATCTCAAAGGCTTTCGATCGAGTCTGGCATAAATCTTTAATTTCCAAATCGCCCTCTTACGGTTTCTTTCCTTCTATCTGTGCCTTCATCTATAGCTTCCTTTCTAGTCGTTCTCTAGCTGCTGTTATAGACGGCCATCGTTCTTCTCCTAGATCTGTCAACAGTGGTGTTTCTCAGGACTCTGTCCTATCACCAACTCTCTTCCTTCTATTCTTCAATGATGTAAGCTGTGCATCTAATCCTATCCACTCGTATGTTGATGATTCCACCCTTCACCTTTCCATTCGGTTTCTGCAATGTCCATCTCAGCAGTTACTTCAACAAACAAGGGATGAGGCTATGGCACACCTAAGACTCGCAGTCCATCTCTTGTTGTGGCAACACCTTCCGGCGGCACCAGCTCTCCACAGCAGCCGTACCAGCCGAGGGACGGGCCTGTCATTTCGATCTGAGGGAGTGCCCTGGTCTGCCCTTCAGGAGGTTGAGGCTCCTCCACCCTATATTACCCGGCCGACGACCCTCCCTCCGCCACCACCTTTTTTTTTTTTTTTTTTTTTTTTTTATAACAACGGAGGAAGGAAAAACAAACGAGTAAAAAAAAACAATCCATGCACCAGATTACTGGTGTCCTCCGTTCATAAAATATCTGTAGCAGTTAGACTTGAACAGTTGTGGGTTGAAATTTGGAGGAAAACAACTCTGGGGAAGCAAGTTCCAGAGAGATGCAGTTCGGGGAATGAAAGAATTCTGATAGGCAGAAGTTCTGCAATATGGTTGAGTGACATTCCAGTCATGAGCGCTACCAGATGCCCGTGTAGCACGAGGGAAGGCATGGAGAGGTGGCACCATGGACGCAACTTCATCTGAGCATTTGCCAAAAAAATATCTGTAAAATAATGCAAAGGAGACAACATTCCTTCTTACTTGCAGGGGAGGTAGTTTATATGTAATGGCGGGTTGTTAATAATTCTAACGTCTTTATTCTGAATTTGTCTAGTTGTCTTAATGCAACCTCTCCACAACCATTCCACAAGGGTGAGCAATATTCAAGCTGAGACCGCACATGACTCTTATAAATTATAGCTAACTGCTCATCGGCGAAGAAGTTACGGACTCTGTACAATAATCCAAGTTTCTTTGAGGCGGTTTTAGCAAGTGATCTGACATGAGAGGTCCAGCAGAGGGCACTGTTAAGTGAGACACCAAGAATTTCAATACTTTTGGAGATGGGAATATTTGTAGCATTGAAGGCAATGTACGAATCTGGCAATATCTGTCTATTAGTAAACTGTATATATTTAGTTTTACTAGCATTAAAAGACACAAGGTTGTTTTGTCCCCATTCACTGATTGTAGATAGATCTTGATTTATGGAGATGGCTGTACTGAGTTGAGAGGTAGAGATATTAGACTTTGTAAATGGATGTCTGAGTGTGAATGAACTATGTAGTGTTGAGTCATCTGCATATGAGTGAATGGGATTGTGAGTGACAGATAAGAGATCATTAATATGAACCAGAAATAGGATTGGCGCCAGAACTGATCCCTGCGGCACGCCGGCGTTAATTGAGTGGAAATTCGAATATACATCATCTACTTTTACTCTTATTTTCCTGTCACTAAGATAAGAAGAAATCAAAGGAACAAAAGACGTTAGTCCATAGCAAGGGAGTTTGGACAGCAGGGAACGGTGCCATACTCTGTCGAAAGCTATAGAGATATCAAGAGCTACTGCATTAGTTTCTCCAAAAAGATCAATTGATTGATGGATGGTATGAGTTAATAGATTGAGTATGTCAATGGTGGATCTTTCGTGGCGAAAACCGTATTGTCTATCACTAATTAAGTTGTTGGAGTCAAGATGTTTAACAATATGCTTATTAATTAAAGTTTCAAATACCTTACCAAGAGAAGATGTGACAGCTATTGGTCTGTAATTGGAGGGGTCAGACGAACTTCCTTTCTTCGGAACTGGGTGGATATTGGCTTCTTTCCATGAATTTGGGAATAAAGAAGTACGTATGCATAGTCTGAATAATTTAGCTAGGACAGAGGCAAGTTCAGGGGAACACTTTTTCAAAACAATTGGCGGAATTCCATCTGGGCCTGGAGCTTTGTTGGTAGGTAAATTGTCTAGGATGGATTTTACGTATCTTGTCTGTATTTTAAGTGGGGCAATTTCGGGAGAATCAAGTTCCAGTATTGAGACATTCTGGTTGGTATCATCTATGGTAGAGTTTCTTGCAAAGGTACTAGCAAAGATATCTGCTTTCCCACGTGGGTCATTTGTAATATTGCCATCTGAAGATTTTAGTGGGGGAATGGAAGATGGCTTGTTAAAGTTATTATTGAAAGAATTAAGAGTTGACCAGAATATTCTATTGTCATTAGGGTTGTTTTTGATGCTTGCTTTTGAAGAAAGTTTGATTTAGATTTAATACAGCTTTTGCATGATTTCTAGCAATTTTAAATTGGGAGAGTGATTCAGATGTTTTTGATTTTAAGTAAGAGTTATATGCTAATGACTTTTGGGCTGTTGCTCTGGAACAATTGCCATCAAACCATTTTGGAGAGTTTGATCTTTTAGTGAATTGTTGACTTGGTATGAATAAATCCATACCAGCTAGTATTAAGTCGCAAATGTGGGACTGGGTAGAATTGGGATCACTAGAGAAGAAAGACTGCCATGGAACATCAGCAAGATAATTTCTAAATCCATCCCAGTCTGCCCTGTCAAAGTGCCATCGGGTCACCCTGACAGGTTCAGAACGGGGAGGTGTAGGAGGGTTAACTAATGAGGCTTTGATGAGATTGTGGTCAGAGGATCCAAGTGGTGACAATACCTCTATCCTGTATTGATCTGGATTATTTGTCAAGAATAAATCCAAGAGATGGGCATTATGGTCAGGATTATCAGGTATTCTGGTTGGTTGCTTTACCAACTGGGTGAGATTAAACGATTCCGCAAACAGCTCGCATTCTAGACCAGCATCGTCAGTTCGGGCAGAATGCAATAACCATTCAACATTGTGTATGTTAAAATCACCCAAAATGGTAATTTCATTGCCAAGGTCAAGGTCAAGGTTACTCAACTGAGTGGATATGGAATCAAATACACTAGGTTCCGAAGAAGCATTGGGGGAACGATAAACTACACAGATATATTTGGTAATGTTTTGGCAATTTAATTTATATAACGAGTAATCAAAACTGGATGAAGTGAAGTTTAAAATAGTGTCAACTGCATATTGGGATTTGATATAACAATAGGTGCCGCCCTTGTTTCGAAAGTTTGTAAGGAGATGGTAACCGGGAAAACAAAATGGAGATATATCGGTAGAGGGTGAGATTTGTGGTTCTGTGAGGAAAAGGGCCAAAGGGGATATGGACTGAAGGAAAAAATGAACTGAGTTTAAATTTGTGGTAAGGCCACGGATGCTGGTAAAGAATAAGGCCGCACCGTCACCTCTTCGCCGACAAGCATTCCCGGAAATAGCAACGGTCGCTGCCGGCACAGTCGCTCGATGGCGACCGGGAGGACCCTGTGCCTCCAGCCCTACCCTGCCGGTGGTGGCAATCCGAGGTACCACCTCATTTGATAGTAAGATTGCAGCGGCCATTACTAAAGATGTGAATAGAAGGTGTGATATGTTATGCGCATGTAGTGTGGTGTAGACAGTTGAAGGTAGAGGTATTATGAGAGCATGCTGGCCTACTCTCTGTGTAAATGAATGCACTGAAAATGTTCAGAAAAGGGAGATGGTCAGGATCAAGTCCTGAGGGCTGGTGAAACGGGAGCTCCAGCTCTCCCCATCACCAGCTTGCCATCAACCTCGGGAGTACTGCCCTGTTCGACTGGTTGTGCCATTTGTGACGACCAGGACTGGGCCTCCCCTCCGTGATTCCACCTGCTGCTGCTGGAGAGCTGGAGCGAGCTTACATCGCCCTTTCCACCCTGGGCAAGGGGGTTGAGGGCAGCGTCGGGGCAATTTTCTATCTGAGCTCGTCGGCACCTCCTCCACTGGTGCTGTGTTGTCTACCTGGCTCTCATCCTGCCCTGCCTTCGTTTGACCATCGTACTGCCAGCCTCACCATCCACCGTCGTCGTTTGGGGCTTCCACCTGAGCTAGTTGGCGCCTCCTCCATTGGCGCCACATTGTCTACACTTCTCTTGTCCCGCCCTGCCTCGTCGATCATCAGGCAGCCGACCTCACCACGAACCATCGCACCTTCCCCTGCCTCTGCCGCCTTTCCCTCATTTGACAGTTTGCCGTCCCCGCAATGCTCTCATTGAGAGCTTTATATCTGCAAGTTCCCTGGCGGGCTCTTATGTTTGCCCATGCCCCAAGTGCGGGGTGAATATCTCACAACAAAAACAAAGTACACCTAATGTCTGACTTGGCCCATATCTCTGACTGGGGTAAAAATAATCTGGTTGTTTTTAATGCATCAAAGACTCAGTTTTTGCACCTATCAACCCGACAAAATCTTACACAGGTATACCCACTTATGTTTAATAATATCCAGCTCAATCCTGCATCATCCTTGAACATGCTTGGGGTTTCATTCACTCGGGACTTACCTTGGAAAGATCATATTGCATCTCTTGTAAAATCTGCATCCAAGAGAGTAGGTGTGCTAAGCCGACTCCGTTCCTTCTTTACCCCTGCACAATTGTTGACTCTATACAGGGGTTTTATTTGCCCATGTGTAGAGTACAACTCTCATGTGTGGGGAGGCTCCCCACATACAGGTCTTCTCAATAGGGTGGAGTCAAAAGCTTTTCGTCTAATTAACTCTCCTCCTCTTACTGACTCCCTTCAACCTCTGTCTCTTCGCCGCACTGTTGCATCTTTATCTCTTTTCTATCGCTACTTCAATGGTCGCTGCTCCTCTGAACTGTCTGCATGCATTCCTCCACCTCTACGACGGGCGCATAGCACCCATCTAGCAGCAAACTCTCATCCCTTTTCTGTCCAACTCTCTAATGCAAGAGTTAACCGTTACTCCCAGTGCTTTATGTATGCAACAGGTCAACTCTGGAACTGTCTCCCTCTGTATTTCCTCCTTCCTATGATCTCCAGTCTTTCAAATGCAGTTTCCAGGCATCTCGAAATCTTGAATTTGGATCTCTTTTGTATTTTTTTGTTTTTTTTTCTTGGAAGGAACGTTTTGCGAGCTCAGCCTTTGGTTCCTTCTTCCTTGCAAAAAAAAAACAGCCTGTAGAAGTCGGTACTAAATTTTGCACCACCCTGTAGAAGTAGATACACTTTGTACCACCCTGTAGAAGTAGGTACTATATTTTGTACCACCTTGTAAAAGTAGATACTAAAGTTTGCACCACCCTGTAGAAGTAGATACTAAATTTTATACCACCCTGTAGATGTAGATAAATTTTGAACCACCCTGTATATGTAGATAAATTTTGCACCACCCTGTAGATGTAGATAATAAATTTTGAACCACCCTGTAGATGTTGATACTAATTTTTGCATCACCCTGTAGATATTTAAATTTAAAGGGATGGTGAATAACGGGCTCGTCTTCTCGTCGGTTAAGAAAACTCTCTAACACCTCTTCCTTAGCGATTAATTTTTGGATATGGCTGGTTAATATCCTTCTGTACGTTGTTTATGCAGAGTATGGCGACATTGGAGGGATTTATGTAACGCAGTAAGGAAGGATTTATATAACATAAGAAGACAGTAAAATGTAATAAAAAAATAAATCGCCTAGGAAAAGGTGTTAGGGAGCATCCTCAGCCGACAAGTATACAGGTCTGGCTAATTAGGCTGTGAATAAAACATAGATTTCACTGTATGATTATTTCCCATTTCAACAGACATTAAAAAATATAATAATAATAATAATAATAATAGCAATAGCAATAGTAGTAGTAATAATAATAATAATAATAATAATAATGAGTGATCGTAAAATAATAATAACAGTGCAAAATAAAATGTCGAAATACACATTCATTTTTTTTCTAGCCATTATTGAATTAAACACAACTACAAAAATAAGATACAAAAATATATTGGGTTTAGAATGTGGGTAATTTTAATCCAACTCAAATTCGAATTACAAAAATATATATAGTTCCAGATTTTTATTTTGAAATTTAATAAAAACTTAAATTACAGTGTACACAATACCTATGTGATAAGGTCAGGTTTTGTCATTTCAGTACTGTATCTGAATATAATAATAATAATAATAATAATAATAATGATAATGATAATGCTGGTAGTAATAATAATAATAGGTAGTAGTGTTAGTAGTAGCAGTAATAATGATAATGATGATAATAATAATAATAATAATATAAAAAGTAGTTGTACCAATAATAATAATATAAAAAGTAGTAGTAGTAACAGTATTAATAATAATAATAATAATAATAATCATCATCATCATCATCACCATCATAAACAAGATTTCAGTATACCAGTGTTTAAAATATAGCTAAGAAAAAACTACCAATATATTTTTAAGACACTCTTTTTGCTCAGTTTTTGCATATTCGATTTTTCTTCAATGTGGGAAAAAAAAAGGTGGCATGTCAGATTTTTTTTTAGTGTATTCATTATTTTAACAGAATCCCAAACACAAATTGCAAAAAATACATTGTAGTGTTTAATATTATGTTTTTTTTTATAAATTTGGGAAAATCGATATATTGGCGCTCCTCTTCTACCTCTGTGGGTGATTTCTTATGTCTATCCGGTAGTGCTTATTTAGGTCCTACTCCCACTACCACAGTCGCGCCCACATCAGCAGACTGAGCCATTCCCCTAACACATGACACCAACAGAGTTTCTAGTAGAGCGCTATTTATGAACCGCGTACTTAAAAAAAAAAAAAAAAAAATATGGTAACTTAAAAAAATAATGATCAATATGAATGGTAAAAAAACAGCAGTATATCCTTTTTACCTAACTTGGCCCAAATTTTTGTCCTTTTGCAGCTTATTCCACGCGGCTCAGTGGCAGGAAAGACAGTGCTATGGCTCTGCATCCTTTCCGTAGCACTTTTTCGTGACAGGCATCATAGTGCTAATCTCTTGCCACAACTCTCTATTCACGATGGGAAGGAGGTAATTTTAAGCCAGGTTAGAGTAAAAAGGGTGTTGTTATTGACCGCGTTTGTCTAATTGTTTGTGCGTAAACAAATCAAAATTCAGCCCTGTATATTTGCGTGTGTTTGTTTTCATTAAAATTATACAGCGTTTTCTTTTAGTCGATCATGTCCATTAATCACCAGACCCACAGCGCTCAAGACGGGGTACAGCCGAACACTGAAAATTAGCCAGAGTGAAAATGCTGAATGTTTAGTGGAATTGTAGAATTATTAAGCGCTTAGATTACTTACTGGCATTTGGTTGGCTGGGTCTGGTAGATTTTGCCCCTGTAAATCGGTATGATCACAGCTTAGTCGGCTCTCTCTCTCTCTCTCTCTCTCTCTCTCAGTGCTGTCAGAGATGTAGGTACTTTTCATAATCTGCAAACAGCCAAACACCTTAAACCCAGAAAAGGTACCAACAGACTAATTACGTCCATGTCACCTTGTGTTATGCTATTAGGCTGCTCTTTCTGCAACCCACACCACCCTTACTCATATACCTCTTCACCCCATTCCTTCATCTCTTCCTCATATCCCTCCCCACCCTCCACCTGACTTATATACCTCTCCACCTCATTCTTAGTCTACCTCCACTTCATTAATATACCTCTCTACCCCATCCTTCCATCTCATCCTTAGTCTCTCCCTCCACCTCACCTCCTTTTAGTTATCAAGTGACATGACACAAGCTGCTACCCTGCCTCTGATGTCAAGCCAGTCTCAGCTCGTTTCTCCTTGTCAGTCATTCCCTTCTCTTCCCCTCCACCTCGTTCACATACTGTATGCATTCCTAGTCAGTTTCATTCCCTACTTCTCTCCCCCTCCACTCACGTACACTCTCTTAATCAATATTTCTTTTCCTCCCCCTCTCCCCCACCACCTCAATCACATACACTTTCCAAATCTTTCATTCTGCGTCCTGAACTCATCGCCAAACCATCTCAAGGTACTTCAAACACTTTCCACTCTTACCCTTTAATTATTAGTATATGGTAAATCTCTTAATAAATAAACACTACGGGTCTGATCATTTATGGACACTGTATCACTGAGTAACTGAAGATTTTGCACCCATTGCATCATGTGCTGAAACATTAAAGTGCTGAGTGGAATAGAAGCTCCCTGTTTTTTTTACGATAATTTCTGGAGCAAAGTGAAGTGGAATGTGTTCAGCCTTCCTGTGTTGCTGGCTGCATTCTGTAATATGGGATGCAGGTGGACCATGCCTAATAATCACAGGCTTTCCAAAAATGACAATAAAGAATCCAGGGGCTTGCATTCCACTTTGCGATGTAAGGTTTAATCATACAACCTCATGTTTCCAACCACACTGAGAAGAAACCTATTTATGGACACATTAAACAGCAAACAGCTGAAAGGGGAGGTGGGTGGGGAATCACACTAAACAGAGGGCCGTTTGGAAACTTGACATAATCTCGTTCAAAAACACTTATCATAATCGCAGGACAAAATTTACATAATTTTCAAAACACTGATTTTTATATATATGGTATATTTCCATGGGACAAACTGTACAGTAAGTTAGCAAACATTTATTTTATATGAGAACGGGACAAAATCTGAATAATCTTAGAAAAAATAAATAAACCCATGGAACAAAGTGAACATAATGTATTTGAAAACCAATTGTCACGGGAAAGAATGTACTATTTTATTTATGAGAAAACTTTTACAGTATCCAATCGCACACACCAATTTTTAAAAAAGTGATTGTTTTATTCATGGGAAAAATTCTTCAGTATCCAATCTCACACACTGATACTTAACTGGGGACAATGTTGCAGTAGTGAGCTGGATCACAAAAATATATAGGTTGGGACTTGAATATACATTCCTCTGAACAGTGAGATCTTTGGTTCAGGCAAATACAAATGCCTTTACTACACTCTTTTTACTTTAACTTGGTCCAGATTTTCGTCCTTATGCTGCCTATTTCATGTAACTCACTGGCAGAATAAGACAATGCCATGGCTCTATATCCTTTCCGTAGCACTTCTTCGCGACTAGCATTATATTCAAGTGTCAATCTATTGTTACAACTTGGCATTCAAGATAGGGAGATGGAAATTTAAGGCCAAGTTAGAGTAAAAGCAGCATAATAATAATGATAATAATAAGTTATAATAACCACCACCTCATTATCAGCTGCATCACATAATTACACCAATGCAATTAAAAATAAGACAGTCTGACAGCATCATTTTACATTTTGAATATTCACATGCAGTTAGAAAAAATCCTTAGAGTGATACCTATATATTTTTTTGACTCGAGCCTCCATTACAGTTGTGTACATCATCACTAAAAAATAAAACTTACATCTTCTGACAGCTGAAAATTCTCGTTTATACAACCTGGAGTTAAGGAGTACACTATCTACGGGTTACGAAGAGGAGATTTACATTTGGCGCTATAGTAACAATAAGGCTGTCTGTTTTACATATAATATTTAGGAAGATGTGCAGCCTCAGGAGTCTAAACAGATACATAAATACATGGATACTAAGGCAGTGTGTGTTTAGGGATACAGTTGTTTATAATTATGTACTCCAGTTCTTTCACTTTAACTTGGAAAGGATTTTCGTCCATTCGCAATTTATTTCACATAGCTCAGTGGCCGAAAAAGACAATGCTATGGCTTCAGATCCTCTCCATAGCATGTCATCATGACTGTCATCATATTCTAGTGATAATCTGTTGTAACAGCTGAGCATTCAAGACGGGGAGATGGCAGTTTTAGGCCAAGTTGGTGTACAAAGAGTATAGTGGTCAAAAACTCGTGTACATTTATATATTCTTGTGCCTCTTATTTAACAAGAATTCAGTGAGTGACTCCTTTAACACACTGGCACTATTTGTATTCCGTTCTTGTGACAAATTTTCTCCAGCTAATAAGAGATGTCTGAAATAGCAAGCAGCTTGAAATCCATTACACAATTTGCTATGAGTCTCTCCTTTTCTTAATAAAATCGTCTTATAGTTGTGAAAAATTAAATAAAGAAGACACCAGTACAGTGAAGGGGCTTGAAATATTCTGATAGTACTGAAAATGAAAGAGATGGTGTCATGTTAGTGAAAGGGGTTCAGAATCTTGCCAACATATGGAACCACTCCAACACACATACACACAAGCAAAGATGTACGTATGTATACCTCCAGACTCCCTAGCTGCACTAATGATGCACGTATGCACACTATTATCTACACACTCATGAATACCGATACAAATTCAATTACATTCATGTACACCCAGCATCCTGCCCTCACCAGGGGTTCTCGTCGCTCTAAGTCTAGCGTACTCTAAGAAATCCTAACCTTGCCTTTCCTAGCTTACTAGTTTATATATATACATTCTGATACAGATTCACAGTAATTCACACAGGGATTAGTAGATGGGGTGAAGAGTAAGGGAGCAAGTTAACTGGGGAGACCAGAAGACCGTACATGTAGAACGTAGAAGAAAGGGAGTAGATGACAAAAAAAGCTGGTGGAAACAAAGTTATTATAAGGGTGAGAAGAGTGCATCTGTAGAATTTCACGGAAGGAGAGGACGAGCAGGTAAACAGAAAGAGCGGGGGAGCAAGTTACTCGAGGAAAACAGAGGATTATATAATGTAGAACTTCCAGTGGGATGGGTAGATGGAGAGAAGTGCAGGGGAAACAAGTCAGAGTCGAAAGGACTGTATTTGCAGAATTTCTCAGAGACTGGGTAGGAAAATGGAGAAGGCAGGGGAACAAGTTAAATAAAAGGACCAAAGCACAGGATATGCAGAACGCCAAGTGACGTGAGCAGACGAAGAGAAAGCAAGGGAAATGAGTCAACTGGAGGAATAAGAAGACTATTTGTAGAAGTTTATGGAGGACTGGATGGGTGAAACTGATTAAAGAGAAGACGGCAAGTTACCTGAGGAGACTAAAGGACTGTGTGTGGAAGTTATAAAAAGACGGGTAGGTGCAGTAAAATTCAGAGGGTGGGGGGAATTACTGAAGGAACCGTAAGACTGTATCTGTGGAAGCTGACAGACAGATAAATAGGTCGAGTGAAGAGTGGAAAACAAGTTGATTAAAAGGACAAGAAACTATTTTTATGGATCAGGAAAAAAGTCGACATTAGGGGCAAGCTGGCAGGGGAAATGGGTGGCAATATCTGTAGATTAAAGGGGACAAAACCTATACTTTTTTCACGCTAACTTGGCCTAAATTTCGTCATTTGGCTTATTTCATGCAGCTCAGTGGCAGAAGTCAGTGCTGAAGCTCTACATCCTTGCCATACCACATCTTCGTGGTTGGCAATGTATTTGGTGTGAATGTATTGGTACATCTCAGCAGTTAAGGTGGAGAGTTGGAAATTTTAGGCCAAATTAGAGTAAAAAGGATATAGTGCCACATTATTAGTCATTTTGGAGATTTTGCAATGCTTATTCATCAGCAGTTTATTTTGCACATTACACCTCAGCATTCTTTCATGTTTTTTTTTAAATCATTTTAATCTCCACAGTGTTGCATAATACCAGGGGGTTCAGAAGTGTAACATGTAAATCGCTAATGAAGAGGTATTTTAAATCTCCAGAGCAGCTTAGAATACTGCTGAAGACTGAGGACAAACTGACCACAGGAACAGTTGAACAAGGGGACAAGTTGACCACTGGAATAGTTGAACGAGAGGACAAACTGACCAGCAGAATAATTGAATGAGGGAAGTGGTTCACCAATAGAATAGCTGAACAAGGGGAGAAGTTGGCCAGAATTACTGAATGAGGGGAATGACCAGCGGAATAACTGAACGAGGAGACAAGTTGGTCAGAATAGTTGAACGAGGGAATGTGCTGATCAGTAGACTACGGTAGTTGAATGAGGGAATAAATTGACCAGCATAACAAATGAATGAGGAGACAAGTTGAACAGCTGAACAAGGGAATGGGAACCGTACATCTGCAGACCAGAGGGACAATTGAAGCGGAGACTGCATCAACTGATCTACTTGATATCTGAATAATGGGACAAGACACTGTTAGCTATGATTCCAAACTAAGAGCTGTATTCCTCATAGTTCAAAAAGCTCCGTGGCAGCCTCTTTCTTACCAGTTTGTTTATGCACACAGAATGAGCAGAAGTTTGCCAATGATCTTCCACCAATATTTTGTCAAGCCTTCCATAATTCTAATTCCGCCCCAAATAACACAGGACTTTCTTCCATCTCATACTCTTTCAATGTCTGGTTTGTATTGCAGTCACACAAAAATTGTTCATGACCTTCCTCTGTCTTCACCATAAAAGAAGTGTCAACAAACTTTTGCTCATGGGTATACATTAATATTGTATTTATTCAACTTGATAATAAAGCCTCATACAACATGCGACAAAATGTTAATGAGCAGTATACAGTATTATAAAGTTGTTCTAATGTTATATTGTTTTCATCCATCCATCCATCATCCAATCCTATGTCGCCCCATAAAGAGCATAGGAACCCAGGGCTAGGCAAGTTGGTCCTGATGTTTAAGATTATATTGTTTTTACGTTATTAATAAAAGACATACTGGTAACATAAAAAGAGTACTGATGTGTAGTATGTGAATAAATTAAATAAGGAAAAGGTGCTGATATCATATTCCAGTTGTTCTTTTATGTCCATATTGAAAAAGACATAGGCTACCACATTAGCAAATATTCATCCCTTCCCCGGTGACATATTTCACTTATTCTTGGTATCCATAGACGATATTACTCAGCTTGGAGGGGTTAGATGTACCCTTCACTACCAAGAGAGTCTCCCAGGTTGCATAAAGTCGCCTGGTGGTAGCATGCGTTAAACAATAAAAATACGTCACCCGCAGTCAAGGGATTAATGCGGAGTGTGCAAGACAAACTGATAAACAAGAAGAGCCAGACAACAACTTATGCTGAGGAGGATACAACCCTATGATGGTGAGCTAAGAAGAGAGGGCAAAACCGCTACGTAATCTGACAAGAGAGACGAGTGGAACTAAGGGTTGTAAATGAGGTGGCACTGGAGGCTTCATAGCACCCCTTCCCTAGCGACTTGTTTTTCCCTTTGCCGTTACACCCAAACGTTGTCCTGCATGTCTTTTATATTGTTTCAGTATCATTGTAGCCTGTATCGATAAAAGGACTGGGATGCTGTGGTGTGTATGTGTTGAATTTATGTTGGTATCAGTGTGGTTAGTATCAGTAACATACAGAAGGATGTTGATGTGTGTGTTGTCACTGGTGTGGTTACCCAGTGGGGTAGGAGATGGCGCAGAGTGGAAATGGATGAAAGTGGAAGAAGTAAAGGAGGGGGATATGACAAGTGGCCGAGATCACTAAATCACTTCTGGAGCCTCTGAGTTTACCACACTGTTCTTCCTTATCTGCCGTGTGACACCCAAGGTGGAGAATATATGATTTCACTCTTTTTCCATTATTTATGCAGCTGTGAGAAGGGCCTTTCCACGCAAAGAAGCAGATAAGATCATTAAATCATTTTGCATGTTTTTCTGTTTCTGGGCAGAATAACATCCCACCAATTTTCCACATACTACACAGGAGCGACCTTGTGTGTTACCATGTGCTTGACAGAGCGTGATGTACCCGGTAAGAGGAGCTAATGAGAGTGTTCTCCAATGACTGACCAGCTCCACCTTCTAAACAACTCGTAACTGGCTAAGAGTTAGGATGCGTTAGCTTGTAATTGGTAGCAGGAGCTGACCAGCTCCACCTTCACAACAACTCTTAATTGGCTAAGAGTTAGGATGTGTTAACTAGTAACTGGTAGCAGAAGCCTTCCTTGTGTGTAATAAGCTGTAGATTATAATTAAGACAGAACACTGGCTTGTTAAGTCTAGGGAGACAGAGTAATTTACTACTATATATGTGTGAGGAACTTGTGAGAGACACTCCTTTGACCACTGGACACAATCAGACACAGTCTTTCATTAGACATTCTGCAAAGACATTTCTCATAAGACACATTTTCTGCAGACATACTCTTTCATTTTGATGATAAAACACACAGACTGAGCACCATTTCCCCACCTGGTTTACCTCTCCATATAATACTTGCATGTGGATTATATCACCAACGAGTTCTCCTAGTTCCTCAAGTTGTGAGTACATAGCTTTCACTTGTTGTAATTTGGTATCTGTGTTGTCTGTCTCTATGAATCCCCCTTTTTGTAAACGAATCCTGCTATTTTTTGGATGTTACAGCATAAAGTAAGTTAGATTTCTTGTGACTGATAAAAGGTTATAAGAGTGAAGGAAGCTGACTTACCCAGCACTGTTAAATATACACATAACTGTGTAGAATTTATCGTTTCAATGTCAGTATGGTATGTATCGGTAACACAAAACTGGGATGCTGTGATGTGGATGTGTGGAATAAATCACTATGGAAGAGGTGTTAGGAAATACCTAATGCCACTTTGAATACAACCCTAGATCAGATGCCTAAGTAAACTGACAAAGGGGACAACTCGACTATGTACATGCACTGTACTAAGAATATGAGCTGACCTGGGGGATGCATTGGCGTAAGTGACAGGTTTACCGATGGGACAAATTGAAGGAGATGTGTCATTCGGACAAATTGACGGACAGACGTGTCATTCAGGAGGACAAATTGATGAAGATAAGTTGATAAAGTGGACAAAATTGAGATGTGTGACTCATGAGGAAGCATTGACCAAGATGAGTTGACTAAAAAGACAAATTGACCAGCTAAACACATGGATCAGGGTAAGACAAGATGACTGACTGACCAGATATTCCAAGATAGCTATTCTACGACGTGACTTGTATTTAAACATTGAACTAGGTGGGACTATAAGTGATGTTGATATAAACATCAGGCAGATAGTAATACTGGGCCAATACTGGATAGGGAACAGATGGGGAATTAGAAAGAGTGGCTGAGAGTTTGCAGGAAGCCAGAGAAGGTCAAAAATAAGAATTAAGGTGGAGCTCAGAGTGAGAATTTAAGAGCAACCAAGACAATGGATAGGCAGATAGTCAGAGGCTGCAAGACCAAAGTACTTCCAGCTCCAACATTGACCTTTTGGGGGTTTGGAAGTGCATCCCCATTGATAGCATTTGGACTGAGGGTGGTGGTGGTAGTGGTGGTTGTGGTTGTGGTGGTGGTGGAGTGGACCAGGATTTCAGAGGTCGGAGAGTAGCCGGGGATGGAGGAGTTATCTTTCAGGTGGAAGGGGGTCTTGAAGTCCACCTGAAGCTCAGCCAGATATGTGTGGATGTGCAGACCAGAGATGCGGCGTGATTTGTCCTTTCCATCATTGTACACCGCAGTCAGCTCACCTTCATAGGGGACCTCGTACTTGTGCATCACGCCAATCAGCTCAGCTTCAACACCTGCCTTGGCGGGAAGGGTATACTTGACAATCTGTGTATCTTCCTTGTCAAATTCGTTCTCAATTCCCCACGGCATGTCATAACGTCTCCCAGAAGGATCGAGGACGGTGGCATCGGCTGCTTGTATAGTACCACTGATGCGACCCCAGTAGATTTTCTCCTTGAGAGTGTAATCCAGTGGCTTTTCCACCTCACCTTCTTCCTCTTCATTGTTGATAAGGGTGGTGGTAACCAGGGTGATTCTTTCTTCTGTCTGCTGGCCCTTCTCCTCATCCCGCACAATCCCCGACAGATGGTAGTGCTTGGGCTCGTCTTCCGTGATGATTGTGGCACTTTCTGGGCTTGTGTAGTTCCCAGAGGCAACAAGGTTGATTTTTCGCTCTTTGATCGCCACATATCCAGCTGCCATCCCCTCGCCTGAAGCCATAAGTGTTTCCTTTGAGACCTTGACAGCGTTAGGGGGTATGGGTTCAAGTCGATGCCATGGAACCCCAATCAGCCTTGCGGCACCTCCATTAGACAACAACACCTGGAAATATAAAGAGGTGTTAAATCACTACCAGAGCATAATCTTCTAGTTCTTATTACCCTTATTTTTTTTTTATTACACTGAATTGTTCTAGCTTTTTACTGAAACTGTAGTGAAGCCTTCACCGGACAGCAGTACCTGAAACATTAAAAGAATTGTTTATCCATTGAGCTCATGATTTTAGAGTTAATTATTGTCTCCTTAATTATTAGCCTTGATCCTTAATCATATTTCTGTTGCATAGACATCGCTGGACAGCAATACCTTAAATGCAAAGAGTTTGTATTCATTTCATCATTTTATAGTTTATTATCTTTGGTAAAATATTTATTGTTCTCGATTATTTTTAATCTTGTTATAGCACAGACATCAATGAAATGCAGTATATCCAGTTGGCTGCATTTGACCGTGGGACATAATCATTGTGTGTAGGTAAGGCCTGGCATTTGACACACTCGACAGTCTTTAAGCATCCATATATTTTGCTGGAGAAGGTAACATGAATAAACAGGGGTGTTGAATATTAGATGAAATGGCCTTGTTACTATGATGTGTGAATATCAGAGAACATTGACTGACCGCTTCACATTGATACCGGCCCAGGTCATATGTGGCCAACTGTACCATCATGCACAAAAAGTTTTTTCAGTCAACCAAGGGGAAAAAATACCATATACCGTTCTAACAATATGCATTATACTGAGTCCAAAATATTCATATAAATTTTAATCCACAAAAGCATCCATAGGACTTCACATAACTGTTCAATGGATTTAAATTTTCACTGTGACTGGTTGGTGGAAGGATTCTCTGAACACGTTACTACCTGGATATTAAGTTGTGATGTTTGCAGCTTATTTCATAGTTTCACGGTTTATCACTGTTCTTGATTTTCATTTATACTAGTGTCTGATACCAGAGACATCATTGGGCAATATCAGCTACCACAAATATTCGTTTTTTATTTTTAAGATTGATTTTACAGATCTGCATTTTCTTTTTTTCTAAGGGTTTTTGCAATACAATAAAGTTAAGTATCAAGGTTTTCGTTTACATCTACATTTAAGTATCTTTAGGTTTTATATCAGTTCAAGCTCACCCCAGGCAATTTTACCGAACTGAGAATATGTCTTGTCATGAAGGGGTTACTGAAGGATATATCTAACCCCTCCAGTTCAAAAAATCTCACCCAAGATTACTGGAACCATCTGGCGGTGGCAAGAAAAAATAAATAAACACTACTCTTTGACTAGGCGTAATATTGCAACCTCCCCATCTTGAAAGTTGAGCTGTAACGATGGATAAACTCTGGGATATGATGCCTGTCACGAAGAACTGCTATGGAAGGGATATTGAGCTGTAGTATTGTCTTATTATGACACTGAACTATAGGAAATAAGCTTTAAAAGGACGAAATCTCAGCCTAGTGAAAAAGGAGGAAATGTAAAGACAACACTTATTTTTTCTTTAAACTTGGGCCAAAATTTTTTCGCCCTTTTGCAGCGTTTTTCACGAACCTTTAGCAAACAGAGACAATGTTACCGGTCTGCATACTTACCAAGGCACTTCTTTGTGACTATCACCATCATCTACTGTTCAAGCTATTATTGTAACTCAGCAACATGTATAGGAGCCAAATTGTGACCTTCCCAAAATTGTGCCTTTTACACGTCAACAATGTGTATGTGTTGGCTTGAGTTTCTAATTATACATAAAAGAATCGCAGAAAAAACACGGAATAAAGCATGTTTGAAACGAACTTGTGTGGTATTGTAACACGGCTGAATTAGGTGACTGTGTGTGTGTGTGTGTGTGTGTGTGTGTGTGTGTGTGTGTGTGTGTGTGTGTGTGTGTGTGTGTGTGTGTGTTGTGTTTGCTAGCTCCAGACCATTGTGTGTGTGTGTGTGTGTGTGTGTGTGTGTGTGTGTGTGTGTGTGTGTGTGTGTGTGTGTGTGTGTGTTTGCTAGCTCCAGACCATTGTGTGTGTGTGTGTGTGTGTGTGTGTGTGTGTGTGTGTGTGTGTGTGTGTGTGTGTGTGTGTGTGTGTGTGTGTATTTGCTCAATCCAGACCATTTGTGTGTGTGTGTGTGTGTGTGTGTGTGTGTGTGTGTGTGTGTGCACGCACGTTTGCTAGCTCCAGACCATTGTGTGTGTGTGTGTGTGTGTGTGTGTGTGTGTGTGTGTGTGTGTGTGTGTGTGTGTGCTAACTGAAGACCATTATGTGTGTGTGTGTGTGTGTGTGTGTGTGTGTGTGTGTGTGTGTGTGTGTGTGTGTGTATTTGTTAGCTTCAGACCAATGTGTGTGTGTGTGTGCTAGCTCCAGACCATTTGTGTGTGTGTGTGTGTGTGTGTGTGTGTGTGTGTGTGTGTGTGTGTGTGTGTGTGTGTGTGTGTGTGTGTGTGTGTGTGTGTGTGTGTGTGTGTGTGTGTGTGTGTGTGTATTTGCTAACTCCAGACCATTTGTGTGTGTGTGTGTGTGTGTGTGTGTGTGTGTGTAAGGACAGGTGTCTGGAACTGCAGGGGTTACATACAGCCTTCATCAGCCACATCACTATACGCCTTTCACCCTAACATGGCTTAAAATCGTCGTCACCCCCATCTTGAATGCTGAGCTGAAACATTAAATTAACACTAGGATATGTTGCTAGCCACGAAGAAGTGCCACGGAAAGAATGCAGAGTCGTGACATAATCTCATCCTGGCATTGAGATACGTGAAATAAGCTACAAAGGGACGAAAATCAGGAGACCAAGTGAAAAGTGGGAGAACTGTACTCTCTCTCTCTCTCTCTCTCTCACCTGGTAGCTATCAACAGTCACAATCTTGCCAAGGAAGGCCAGCTGACACCCGGCGTCCTCCGTAGCCACGCCTCCGACCCAGTTGCCATGGTGATGCGCGCGACACCAAATTGGTCCTTCATCGTGATCCAGGGAAACCGTAACCGCATCGTCCGGCACCTCCGCCCCCTTCTCCATGTCCTCCCACTCCAGCGTTGAGGAGGTCTCTTCCTTGCCCTGGCCCTTCCGCACCTTGGCCATCTCAATCCCGGCCGCCAATCCCACCGCTGCCACCAACACCACTGCTGCTGTCACCGTCATGCCACCTGTTCAGAGAGAGAGGAACTTGATGCTTGGGCTCCTGTGACATACTCTCAGCTAAATGTAATCTTGCTTAAGCTCAGATGATATGACTCAGGCTCCTACGACTCAAATAATGACATGGCTATATGACAAATAATGACATGATGAGGAAGGTACAATATTGATGATCGTCCATCTTTTCACAGTTTTTTAAATGGAAGCATAACATTCTTTAGGAAGTACTTGATGTTATGTCAAAGCTATTTTCATACGATATTTTCTCATTTAAAATGCAATGTGTGCTAATAATGCGGAAATTGTTAATATTTTCAATTTCCTTGTATCCCCAAACTTGCATGTGATCAATTCTAGAGTTAGCATAGGAAGTGATAATTCGGTTCTCAACCTGGGGCATGCGCACTTTCCAGGGGGAGATGCGAGGACCCAAAGGAAAAGTATTGATTGGCATTACTAAGTCTGTGTACCAAGAACCTTTGATCACTCATTCCTTTTTCGTCTCGGCCTTAACCTCTGAAGCATGTTTTTGTGCCAGTGTGAGACAGGTTTCTTTCCTCCACTGTCTGTCACTTGGCCACCTCTCTGCTCCCTCTCTTGTTTGTTCTGGCCATCTTAAGAGCAGGATAAAGATCTCGAGAACCCAGATACCAGATGGTAGACCAGACACCAGTTTGTCAGAGTTTAAGAATCAGAAGGACTGGTTTCTGAATCTCTGTCGTTACACAAATCTAACCCCCTACTTTTTTTTTTTTTTTTTAGTTAAATTTTCTAACTTAACAGCTTCCAGTGCCAGTCACCGGCTCCATCCACACATGAAAGCTCCTCGTCTGTCACACTTATAGTTTTATTTATTCTAATGAAATATGCATAATTATATGAAGCAAATAATAATAATGATGCTTCTGTATTTTGAATATGTTTTTATTATTTAGTTAATTTTTGTAACAAGGAAGAAGTTTGCCAAGTGAAACTAGATTATAAACTGACATGTCGATCTGAATAATACTGGTTGCAAAATAAGTTTATGGACATGTACTTATCACAGTGTGGTAGTGGTGTTGTCTGTGACCATGTGGTGTGGTGGTGTTTATGCCCATGAGCTATGGTGATGTGTATGACTTTGTGATACTTGTATCTATCTGTCTATGTGGACAGATAGATACTGTATATGGTAACTGAAGAAGTTAGAACTGAATCAGACATAGAATGGAGGGAGGGGGTGTGGCCATAAACAGCAGCTGCTGAGAGGGCCGTGACCCTATAAGGGTTGAGAACCACTGATATTATAGAATGTATCTGGATAAGTCTGGAAGGGACATGGAAAGATATGACAGGTGTATGGGAGGAACACGGAGTTATGGAGGATCCTGGGACGGGTTTAAAAAGTCTGTGGGTGTGGGTAGGTCTGAATGAATCTAGATACATGTGGATAAGAGTGGAAGAGGCATAGAAAGATATGGAAAGTATCTGAGTAACTCTGGAAATGGCAGTGAAAGATATAAAAGGTGTAAGGAAGTGGCATGCAGACACATGGAATCCTGGAACGGGTCTGGATACGCCTGGGAGTGGTCTGGATAAGTGTGGAAGGAGCATGAAAACGTCTGAATGGTCTGGGTGGGTCTGGAGAGGGTGTGGATTATTGTGTATTTACCTGACAAAGATTCCTAGCCCCATTCAGCTCGGTTAATTGCCAGGTAAAGTCAGATTGTAAGCTTGGTTTGGCTAGTAACCAAGGAGATTCATACCTGCCTCATAATGTTTATCAAATTTCATGCCACCACGATTTAATACTGAAGTTTTGGTGGCCAGGTATAATCGAATCGTAAGCTGCATTTGAGTAGTAACCAAGGAGACTCATACCTGCCTCAAAACTAATGCTTGTCAGTTTCATGCAGCCTCGACTTAATATTCAGGCTGGGGAATTGATGGCCAGGTATAGTCGAACTGTGAGCTGAATTTGACTAGTAACCAAGGAGACTGCCTCATAACTAATGCCTGTCGAATTTCTAGCATGGTAAGACCTGGAAGGAGCATGGAACCCAGGCATGAGTGTGTGGAATCTGTGGATAGAGTATGTGGAACGATGTGGAGGGTCTGCGTGTGTGTGGAGAGAGCAAGGAGATATGTGGAATGAATGTGGAGCCTTCTGAGTTTCTGGAAAGGTGTGGAAGTGGTATAGATACATGTGGAAGAGGCATGGAAAAATGTAGAATCCGGGCTTGGCTGTGTGGAATGTGTGGATAGGGGATGTGGAATGAAGTGGAAGGTATGATTACATGTGCAGTAAGGCATGGAACAATCTGGAAAAGGGATGTGAACTTGTCCTACAATGTCGTCTTTTTGCAGATTATTTCGTGTAGTTCAGTGGCAGGAGAAGACCCACCACTACAGCTCTACATCCCCTCCATAGCACCTCTTCGTGACTAGCATCATATTCCACTGTTAATCTCTAGTTACAACTCAGCATTCACGATGAAGTGATGGCAATTTTAGGCCAAGTTAGAGTGGAAGACACACAGTAAAAGGAATTCAGTCAGGAATGGAGCTTGTATTAAGAATCTGGGAGGTGCAGATGTTGTCTGGATTTGCCTGGAAGGAGCATGGAAAGGTCTGGAATGGGTGTGGAATGTATAGGTGGAGGATGTGGAATGATGTGGAGGGTCTGTATACGTGTGGAATTAATAAGGAAAAGTGAGGGATCAATGTGGAACCTGCACTGTCTCTGGAAAGATGTGGATATTGTCTGGATTCTTTCCGAAGGAGTATGGAAAGGTCTGGAATCCTGGAATGGGTATGGAATGTATGGGTGAAAGATGTGGAATTATTTGGAGGGTCTGTATGCATGTAGAATGAGCAAGGAAAGATGTGGAAGCCTGGAATGGGTCTGGAATGTGTAGGTGGGTGATGTGGAGCGTCTGTATGCGTGCGGAGTGAAGGAAAATATGTGGAATGGGTGTGGAATGTGTGGGTGGGGGATGTGGAGCGTCTGTATGCATGTGGAATGAAGGAAAAGATGTGGAATTATGTGGAGTGGATATGGAATGTGTGGGTGAGGGATGTGGAGTGTCTGTATGCATGTGGAATGAAGGAAAAGATGTGGAATTGTGAGGTGAGTGTGGAATGTGTGGGTGGGGGATGTTGAGTGGATCTATGTTCTGGAAAACTCAATAACCTGGAATGAATGTTTGGCCCCTTCCCCCATGCTGGACACGTACCAACCACTACTCTCTCTCTCTCTCTCTCTCTCTCTCTCTCTCTCTCACACACACACACACACACACATCACTGAGATTCGTGTAAGCCATTTGTCCACATCAACCCTAGTTTCCTTCCCTGCTCTCT